>NC_132870.1:23401785-24014642 GCF_048164855.1 Canis lupus baileyi
TTGGCCACGGTAATGAATTTTTTTTTTTTCTCTAAAAGAAACTATCTTTTGTTATTAACCCATGCCCAGTCCTTATGAGTATGAGTTTCGAGTAGTCTTGAGTACGTGGGTATGAGTAGTCTTCCAGGGGAACTAGTTCTAATGGATTCCTTTAACACATGGAGGGTTTTTTTGTGTGACCTTTCTTTCTGCTTCGGACAAGTGTTTCCACAACATGGTGGGCTTACCTTAAGGTGTCACATTGTGAGAAAGTTAGTCCAACTTCATTTTAGAGAGAAAGCTGAGCCCCAAGTAGTGATTTTCCTGTGGCCCCATAACTAACAATTACTTGAAGATCATTTATTCGTTGCTTCACCAACGATCCTTTATCTCCTTACCAAATTTGTGTAGTTAATAGGAGTATAAAATGGTAAGCACAATTTCATGCCTATGAAAACTTTATATTTCTAGCAGTAGGCGTATGGTATATTGAAATGACATCTGTGTGTGGTGCCACCAGAAAGATCTATGAGTATCCAACTTGCCTTTTAATGGAAGCAGGAAAGATAGGATACTCAGTACTAAAACAAGGTAAAAATATTGCACATTAGATGAAAATCCCATTTAGAATGTACTTTTCTGGTTTATATTTAACTAGATACCATCCCCGAATGTCCAAATGAGAAATTCTTCCTTTGCATTATTGCTAAACTAGTAATTTTAAAAACGAATTTCATTTCAACTGCTACCTTCAATAAAAACTGTTTATTTATTAAAGCACAGATATCCCCCACCTCATAATTTTTGTATTTTTTTATTAACAGTATTTGATACCTTTGATGAAGAGACTTAAATAGTTTAAAAACAAAAGGCATCTACCCTGTCTCACTATATGCTAGATTAGATGCTTATGTATAATTTGTGAGGGACATAGTTTGTCTAGGTCTCTCTGTCTTGAAATTCTTGAAGATTTGAAGCTTTTTATTCTGACTGCAGTCTTCCAACATAGAAAATAACCTTGATTTCTCCTTCCAAAGAAATAGCCCGGATCTGTTCTGGTGACTGGTAAAACTTGCCTCCTTCAGCTGGAAATATTCCAATAAGGTTATTTTTGCTAAGATTTTAAAGAGTGGTAGCTCTCTTAGGGCATTTCATTTTAATATGGAATAATTCTATGATACCTAATTGCTTAGGGTTTCAGACTTAAACAGCAATGTATGTGATGTATACTTGGAAAATTAGAGGGCCTTTTTTCACCACATCAATCTGAACACATGTCGTAGGTGATCATGCCCTACTAATGACGGCCTCTGGACTCAGGCTGCCTCCCATCAGTCTCTTTTGCTTATTTGCTGTTTGATCTTGGATAAATAACTAAATCTGTCATTATCTCAATTTATCCATTTTAAAAGCAAAAGTGGAGTGAACAGTAACACTTATGTGAAAGAGTGGTTTTGAAGAATAAAAGAGAAAGTGCATGTGATTTTCAGAGTGCCATAGCAAATAGTAATTGCTTAATACATGTTAGTTATTATTTTAATTCTTAGGTCATTGGTCAGTCAGTAGTGTCATATTTACATATAAAAGATAGAGTTTTATTGAGAAAATAAAGTCTATTGAATTGGAGGAAAACTTGAACGAAGCCATCAAGCTCCCACATGAAATAAATGAAGGAGTGTGGCTTCCTGTAGAAAGATACTGCTATATCCTTAGGGAAATATTGTGGTTAATAGTTCTGAGAGAAGGAGAAAAAGAACCCACAATGAGAAGAACTAAGGATAAATTGATTAAAAGGGCATTAGACTACAACATTTACAGGAAAGAATAAAATGGGAATTTAATAGGACAAAATGAGAACATGCTTTATTTTCCTATATCACAGAGTATCAGTTGTGACCCAGTTAAAAATATATCTGTAAATACATGTGGAAAAGTAAAGATCAAACTGAAAATTATGGGATATTTCATTGAATTATAAGAAGAGGAGAATCTACTTTACCAAAATATTCACTGCTTGCTTAAAAAAAATCCAATGTAAAGAGATATTATTCCTGCCAAATATGAGTCACAAGTTTTAAGAATTTCAATAGCTGTTACCTGATTACCTGGATTACATTGCTGTTTTATTATTTTCTTTATATATTACAGGGTATCTTACAGTAACTTTGGAGATAGCTGTGAAATAAGAATAGGAAGGGCAAACATTCCAGAAGTTATTATTTTATAAAAATAAGTTGTTAATATGGCCTTGTAATTTTTTGCCGTTATAAATATAAAGAATGGATCTAAGTTCACTGCAGATATTGAAATAGTCCAACTGGTAAAAATATCGGATATTATATGGAATTATACCCCTCTTGTATTTATTTTTCGCTCAGAAGAAAGGAATGATTTTTCTTTAGACATTTACCACTGAACAGAAATTTCTTTGTTGTTTTCTAGTGCTCCACATTGAAATAATCCAGAAAGACCACTTCCCTTTTTAATCATGAGAAGTAATTTTTCAATGTCTTGTGGCTTTATAAGACTTCCTGTGTATCCAATTAATTAAAATAAGTTATGTTTTATCACACTGTGTGTCATATTTTCCTTTCTTTTAAGCTTTTTTACTGTTTTTCTGTATTAGTAATTCCCATTCTTCATTTTTAATATGCCCTGCTTTATAAAGACATCCTAAGAAATACAAGAACAGTATCTGCCTTGGAATTTCATTTACTAGGTGCCTCATTTTTTGGTCATGATCCATGCTGAAGACTAACTCTCACCCTTTGTTTAGGAACAATACTCCATTTTTTTTTTAAAGATTTTTCTTTTTCTTTTTTTTTTTTAAGATTTATTTAAATATATATAGAGAAGCAGAGACATAGGTAGAGGGAGAAGTAGGCTCCTTGAAGGAAGCGCAATGTAGGACTCGATCCCGGAACACCAGGATCATGCCCTGAGTGGAAGGCAGGTACTCAACCACTGAGCCACCCAGGCATCTGTCATTTTTTGTTCTAATTTAGCCATAGGTAGGATCATGCCTAACTTTCAGAAAAATAGCATAATGGCAAGACCACTTGAAATTCTGGCCTTTAAGACTGCATTTATTACTACTTTGAATTCATATGGTACGGATATCACATTACTTTGATAAGTGAGATCATCAGAAGATTAGCACCTACTTTGAATAAGAAGTTATAGTATTCAGTATAATTAGAAGAAAGTGTGTAATAATTCATCGTGTTATTTCATTTCCTATAAGAACCTTTCTAAACTATTAAAGTTGTAACTTCTAGGTCATTGTATCTTTTTAGGGAGGATACAGAAAGTGGAGAAACATCCACATCAAAGACGTGAGGAAGAAACATACCATATCAATGTAGTATGATTCTATAAAAATCATGTCACTAGAATGACAAACTGTAGAGTATTTCTTGGAACTGTGTGAAGAATCTCTAGGATTTACATGTTTTTCTCATTGGTTGATCTCCTTTTATTTAGATTTAATAGACTGATATACAATCTCAGAAGACAACTGGATTTTTAGTACAATTAGTGAACTACTGAGTCACTAATGAGAAAGTCAGTGAGATAAAATTGAAGCAAAATTCTACCCTCATTTCAGTTAATGAGATAATTTCCTTAATTCTCTCATAACTTTTTTTTTTTTCTCTCATAACTTTTCAATAAAGATTTAGAACTTCCTCTACTTCAGGCACTTATCTATGGACCAGAGATTCATTCTTTATCATGTCCTGTCCATACCCCTGTGAAATGGATAAAACTCTGTATCATTCATATTCCTGGATACAGTCATGTGGGTCAAGAACAGGCACTAAATTCAGAAGTAGCTTGTTGCTTTTGCTTACTGGCCAATGATGTGTGTGCTGTGTGGCTTTTACAGAGTTGTTGGACTTAATGAAGCCTTTCCTTTCAAAACAGAGAATGAGACTGTTGTCAGTGGAAGGGTAATGTTCAATGACCCACAATAGGAGATGACAGCCAGTGGACTCTTGTCCACGATGGATGATTAGAAAGATGAGTTGAGGAATTGAGGAGGATTGAAAGAGAGAGGTGATCTTAGTTTTGGACTTTCCATTGCCAGGCCCGGTAACACCCAGCTGTATTCGTTTTTCTGATCTGATCCCCATAAATGGCTGCGGTATTCTTACAATTCCCTTCTTCTTAGGTGAGCTAGTTTGAATGAGTTTCTCTCTCTCTCTCTCTCTCTCTCTCTTTTTTTTTCTTTGGAGGAAAAGAAGATTTGGACCAGAATACCTATATTTCTCAAATACTTGCCTCTTCTCTGTTTCTGTAAAGCTGCTTCTTTTTTTAGAAAGTTGTTGTTATTGTTAAAATGATGTCTGCTATGAATCTTTCATCTGAAGTCAAACAATCTGTAAATTACATCTTTTGTGCACTGAGAGTAGGGTGCCTTATGAATCTGGTAGTCCTCCTGATAAGAATATTTGAAATTCTCTCACTTTATTACTGAAATTTGAAGAAAATCCAAGCAATTATTTTTGTCTCTATACTTGAAGTCCCTAGAGTTGGTGAGGAAATAATTCACTCAGATTAATATTCTAAGAGTTAAGTGCCGTTAAGAAGTTTAGAATTTTGAATTATGTAGTTATAAAATATTAATTATAAAATTATAACAATATTGTTTTAATTTTTTTGCCTTAAAAATTGATAACATACTGTTTTGAGCAAATTTTAAAAATTTATATAAATTGAAGCATACAGGGGCCCCTGGGTGGCTCAGTAGTTGAGCAACTTGCCTTTGGCTCAGGGCGTGATTCTGGGGTCCTGGGATTGAGTCCTACACCTGGCTCCCTGCAGGTAGCCTGCTTCTCCCTCTGCCTATGTTTCTGCCTATGTCTCTGCCTCTCTCTTCTCTGTGTCTCTTATGAATAAATAAATAAAATCTTAGGGCAGCCCCGGTGGCTTAGCGGCTTAGCCCCACCTTCAGCCCAGGGCCTGATACTGGAGACCCTGGATGGAGTCCCATGTCAGGCTCCCTGCATGGAGCCTGCTTCTCCCTCTGCCTGTGTCTCTGCTTCTCTCTCTCTCTCTCTCTGTGTGTCTCTAATAAATAAATAAAAATCTTCAATAAATAAACAAATAAAATCTTTTAAAAATAATAAAATAAAATAACTTGAGGCATACAGAGTGAGAGAATGCCTGTGACATTTATCTTAGTGAAAAAGGAGGAGGGGGTATAAAAGTAACATAGTGTACTAGCTGATATTTCAGTCCCCCTGGGGGATTAAGTTTTTCAAAATAAGAGCAGCCAGTTGAGAAATCAGCATCTATTAAGTGAACTGTACTCTTTCCAGTAAATTGAAATACAGTTGGCCCTTAAACTATGTGTGCACTTATACATTTTTTTTCTGATAAATACAGTATAGTACTGCAAATGTATTTTCTCTTTCATATGATTTTCTTGACATTTTCTTTACTCTTAGCTTGTATTGTGATCATATAGTATATAATACATATCCAAACTGTGTTAATCAACTGTTTATGTTATTGAGAAGGCCTCTGGTGTATAGTAGGCGTTCGGTAGTTAAGTTTTTGGAGAGTCACAAGTTAGACACAGTATTTTCGACTGCATGGAAGGCTGGTGCCTCTAGCCCCCAAATTGTTCAGATGTCAACTGTACCACCTTTGCCATGTGATGAAGCCTCATATATCCTGGAATCTGCATTCTGAATTCTTTATTCTGCTCCACTACTGTGTTTATTTCCAAACCAATATCTGCTAGAGAAAGTTATCCCAAGAGATTTTCTTTTCCATAATTTTCTTGCTTATTATTAGGTAGTCTTTCATTCTTCCACTTCGATTTAGAGACTAACTTATCTACTTCTCCTTCCATGAAACAATCGGAATAGTGTGTAACACTTGATTTAAGGGCATTTAATGAAAGCAACCCAACCATTTTAAACAAAAAGAACCTTGATATAGGAAATTAGGTTTTTACATAATTGATGTAAGAGGTTTGGGAGAACTCCTTAGTCGGGCCATCAGGAGTAATTTTCCAAACTAGGCTACAGGAACCAGTTTTCATAACTGGCCAGGGGGAATCTGCTATTTTACCACCATCAGGAAGCTGGGGAATCAGAAGCCACTGAACCAGCTGTTGG
Organism: Canis lupus baileyi; assembly: GCF_048164855.1. NCBI lineage: Eukaryota > Metazoa > Chordata > Mammalia > Carnivora > Canidae > Canis > Canis lupus. Next base: position 23,407,893 of record NC_132870.1, read on the forward strand.
CACCTGGAACAGACTGGTGCCAGAATCCCAAGAACTTCTGGCTCACGAGCCATCTCCTATTTGCTGGATCTGCACCAACAAAAATAAATGCCTTTCATTCCATCCAAATGGTATTATATTTATACACTTATTTGGGAAGAATCAACTTTAAATGCTGGTAAGTCTTCTATTGGATTAATTTGAGTAGAAAATTCTGTGTGTTAAAGGTCCTAGGTTTCAGAAGAAATATATAGTAACTTGGTTTATTTAAATCAAATGACAAAGTTGGAAACTTTCCACTCACTTATGTTATAACCACATGAGAGTTGAACTTTCCTGATGTGGTTCTGTGAACAAATGTAACAAGATATGGCTTTCTATATTTAAAATGTCTTTCCATGTAAATGAATTTTCTCACAAAATTTATTCCTTGAATCATTAATTGTGACCTTTATATTGAAAATATAGGAAGGAAAATATCTAATATTTTATTACTTAATATTAAACTGTATAAAATGCTACAATGAAAAAAAGCATGCAATGCCTTTTAAAAAGAAATTTAAGATAGATCTTTGGATATGCATATAGAATTACAGTTTAAAATATATCAAGATTTTAATTATTATTACAGAGTAAACTAATTTCCTATCTCTCACCTGTTTTCCTATACATTTTTCCAATTTAACATTGATAAATAATATTTTAAGGACAACTAAGTGTGTCCACATTTGTGGATTGTCTATACCAATATCTATATAAATCTATATCAGCTTAAATATGGGAAGTGTCACTTACTTATTCCTTGGCTGAGCAAATTTCTCATCTAAAATCCAATTTCTTATATCTAGAATACATAACATACTTATTTTCAATATAATTATATGTGATTCTGTTTGTGAAGTGCCTGGAGCATTAATAGTCGGTGCTCAGTAAATGACAAATGTTACTACTTTCAGCATGAGATAGTATTCAAATTTCACTTTTATTAGAAGGAAGGTGTTTACATGGCTCCTTCTCTGTGCTTCTGGTGTCATATACTTAAATGAATGTCCAGATGGAGAGCCTCATATAAATGTTCTTTCAGTTTCCTGTTTAATTTTTCTAATTGCTGTATTAAACACAGTAATATTTCAAACATGTTTCTCTGGATATTCCCTATAGATTGAACCTGTATAAACCTATAATATGCTATGAAAACAAATTATATGATTCTATATGTGAAATTATGTGTTGTCTTCAGGGAAAATAGTTAATGGGTAAAGAACATTTTTCTCCCATTTTGAAAATTCTGTTTTCGTGTTATATTATTTTAAAATAAAAATGTGATTAATTTTTCATTTCTTTACTCTTGAAGATGATTTATATATTATCCATATATTATCCTTCATCCCCTCTGCCACTCCCCCCAAAGAAAAAAACACACACACAGAAACTGGATCACAGTGGAGTTGATTAAGCCTCTTACCTTTTGTAATGAAGACATTTCTAATAAAGGTAAAAATAATATTTGGTATAGTTGTATAGGTAAAGCTCAAGTGATATATTCAGAATTGCTTGAATTATGTCTAAGCAGTATGTTCTCCAAAGAGTTTAAATCAGAAGAATAATAATAGAAAGGTCCTAAGCAAATTTCTTGTTCTGAGTAACCTATGGGTAATTAGAAAGCATTTTTTAAAGGGTTTCATTTATTTATTCATGAGACAGAGAGAGGTAGAGACATAGGCAGAGGGAGGAGTAGTAGGCTCCCTGCAGGAGCCTGTTGTGGGACTTGATCCCGAAACTTGGAGATCATATCCTGAGCTGAAGGCAGACGCTCAATCACTGAGCCACCTAGGCATCCCATTAGAAAGCATTTGTAATTATGGAAAGAAAGGGGGAGCTTTTCTATTTCTTTTGTGAGGACCAGTGTGCTGAGAAGTTAGCAATTAACACACATTTCATTTCTGCTTCTCCTTAGGAAAATACAGAAGATTCTTAAAAAAGTTGGTTCATATTTTATTTTATTATTTTAAAATATTTTATTACTTTATGACTCGTTAGAATAATTTTCTCATCTGGTGCATATAAAAATCTAGGCTCCTCACTCTTTAGGTAATTCTGTTACAAGATCCATTTGTACCTCATGATGAAAAGAGGAAAGAACATTTGGTAATACTTGCAGCATAGTAGGTGGACTTTGATTGATAGTTATCATGTCTGTTGCTGGATGAGTAAATGGGTGGCCGCATTGGACATTATGAAGGGTGACTCACAACTTCTTTTATCTGATGGCCAATACGTGAAAATCCTGAGCTCATTCTCCCAGGGCCTGCTTTCTTTAATATTGTGCTGCTCAAACTGTGTTGTGTAGCATGTATGTTCCTTGGAAAAAGTGTGTAAAATAAGTTTTAAATGTGCATACTGGGACATTACGAAGGTCTGAGAAATTCTGCAACTAACAATGCATCCTCAATTTTCTCTAATCCATTGTTTCACAAATGTATTTAACCATGGAATGCATTGTTATCTTACCACTGGTAGAGAGGAAGTTTTTTTTTTTTTTTTTTTTTTTGCACCAAATTTTCACCCCTGTGAAATGGCAGATAGTTCTTGAGAGGATAGTTCTTTCAAACCAGAGATTGGTAACACTACTTTTAGCTAGATTTTCTTCAGTGCTCTGGCCACCTTTTGAACAAGAGGGAGATGGGCGCATATTAGGAATAGAAACACAAGAGGATACACAGAGTAGGGAAAATGACATTGGTAGGATGTGTAGGGCACATATGATTTGCCTATTTCTTTAATTCCCTTCTGATTAATTCTAATTATTCAAAAGAGTGCTTTGATTGTGGAATGTGCCAGAAAAAAATGGGAGGAAAATCAGAAGGGGATTATCTGTTAGAGAAAGTAAAGTTGTATAAATGAAATAAAACTCAGAATATGCATATGGTATTCTAAATATAAGGATGTTTTGGAGTGTGTGTGCTTATGCAGTTGGTATGTCAATAGCTGTATGTGGCTCAACTGAGCAATTGATTTTACAGATATTTTCACATTTCAGCATTTCAGACTATGTAAACCTGCCACTATCTCAATAATCATGTAAACTATGTAAGTGGTCTCACATTGTTTGAATACTGGGATTGTATTCATCAAAATGTTCCAGAATGAAGATCAATTTGAATACCTGGCCATAACCCGAATGTTTCCATGTTAGAAATGTTTGTCAGTAAGACACATCTTTGAAGCAAATAGGTTATTAGGAGTCACCCAAATAAATTACCGCTGACATATTTTCCTAATGGAAACAACAGTAATTATATAAATGCAAAGAGTTTAAACTGACAATTTTATGTCTTGGAGATTGACAGACAGTGCATGTAAACAACAGTAATAAGACAATGAATCTATTCATTACTCAAATAGATTGGATGCTCTTTAAAGGGAGGAGTAGCTTCTGGCATCCATTTAGCAGAGGTAAGCACATGAATAGATGCTTGCTGATTTGCTTGTAGCACAAGAATGACGGTAAGGTAGTCAAATTAAGTTTATGAAAAAGGATAAACGAAGTTGTAGCCATTTCTGAATGCCCTATTTCTAAAATGTAAATCTAACCTTACATAATGACCCTGGTTTTGGTTTTCTTTTTCAAATTGTTTGGTTTGCAGAAGCACTTTCTTTAATTATGAAAAAAATATTAAAAATTCACGACACCTTTTACACAAAGATAATTTTAGGGCATTTTCCAATATTAAGTTAATTTTTTTAATTTGATAACAACTAGTTTAGTTATTTTTACTATAGCCTTTTAATATAACTTAGAATATTTGGCTTATTAAAATATCTTCTGGAGCAAATAGAAAAAATAGGATTAGGATCTAAAAGCAAATGAAATTTAATATTCTCCATGTGTGTCTAGAATGGAATAATTTTGTTTTATTATTCTTTTTTTCTAGAATAATAAATGCACATAATTGAAATATGTACAGCAACTAAAAATGTAGGAAAAAACATGGTATATGTTCTTCTAGCTTTTATTTTTCTATGTTGACTTTTAACAATTTTACTTGTTCAGCTTTGCAGTGTTAATATATTTAATATTTGTGTATGCACTTTAAAGTTACATTTGTATGGCTTTGGTGACTTGTCATTCATAAGTATTTCAATTTTGCTATCTCCTCATGTAAATCTATTGTACAGTGTTTAAAAACAAAAGAAAAAGGAAAATCCACAATGATTTATTGGGTAAAGACTACATCATCTTCCATATAAAACTATTATTAATCTAAAGAAAGACTGAATAGTTTTTTGTTGTTTAAATTTTTTAAAAGATTTTATTTTTATTTATTCATGAGAGACAGAGAGAGAGATAGAGGCATAGACAAAGGGAGAAGGCTCTCAAAGGGAGCCTGATGCAGGACTGGATCCCGGGACCCAGGGTCATGCCCTGAGCCAAAGGCAGATGCTCAACCACTGAGCCAACCAGGCATCCCAAGACTAAATAGTCTTTAATAATATAGGAAATACTTTTTCATTGCCCTGGATTTGAAGTAAAAAAAGCACAGGATTAAGTAATGGCTTAAGTAATGGCTCTGTCACTAATGAGCCACGTGACCTCTCTGATGCCCAGAAGACATTATGAATATTGATGATCACATTAATTACTCATGAGAATGATTGGCTCATAATAATAATCCAATTACTATATCTTATTTTAAGAGAAAAACATTGCAGAAATTAAAATTACTTCTTCTAGGTATCTGGGATTGAGGCTATCCATCAAGAAAGAGTGGACCAATTACTCTATTGTCTTATGCATGAGTAATTATCCTGTATTCATTTACTCTTCAAACATTTATTCTTGATCTGTGCTAGGTTCAAAAAATACATAAAAAGGTAGCTCCAGCCCTCAGGGACTGTATTTTAGAGAAGTAAGGATGGGAAAAGCTGAGTGGCATTATTTCTTATCTACACTCTAACTGAACATTAGATGACTCAAAAACCTTCATTGCTGAAATCTTAATAATTTGGTTATGAGAACTAGTTAGCCGGGTGAGCTACAGCTAAGAGTGTTTACTGTGACTACTGAGGATAACTCCTGATGCATAACTTCTGTTCCAGAAAGTCACTACTTATTTCAGAATGCAGTCATGAGTACAGCCCCCAGGGACAGAGTTTTGCAAATTTCAGTCGTTCTCACAAAACCTTCCTCAATTTTTGGTTATAGTACCCTCTTGTTTAAGAAAAAAATTTTCTTTAATTTTTTTAGCTTAAATATATTTTAAAGGAACATTTTTATCACTACCGTAAATGAAAACTCATTACCACTCGCCATAAAGAGAAGGTGACCATACAAATAAACATATTGAACAAAACAAAACAAATAAACAGATTGGAAATAAAATAATGTTTAAAAATTATAGGTAGGGACAGGTTTTGGGCACATAGGTCAACCTCAATTTGATAGTGTTAGAGATCATGAAATTGCAAGAGCCCCCAATCTGAGACACTGTCCTTGACTGAATCAGGATTGAAGAAGTATTCTAAAGGGAATGACTCTCTATGATTCCCTGTCACTATGTAGGGAATTGGCATCCCTACCTACTGGCAAATGCTATCCTTCAAAGGCCAATTTCGCCTTATTGAAATGGTTGAAATGAAGTTTTAGTTAGGACTTAAAGGTGTCAGGAATGATGATAAATTCTTCACATAGTTTATCTCATTTAATTCTCACAACAACAGATTTCATAAGTGGTATTATCTATATGTTGCAAGTGAGGAATCCAAGCTCAGAGAGGTTAATTATTCGCTTGAATCTGGCTGAATTTAGATTCCAAGACAGCCTGACTCCAAAGCCTGATCTCCCAGCCAATATATTAACTCTCTGAAATGAACTCATTTTATTCTCACACAAGCACATGCGTACACTCAGAAAAGCATTCCCTCCCATGTGGATATTTCCATTTTTATAGTCAATGAAGTAGCCGTGTATATATAAAAAGTCATTTTAACAGAAAATGAGTAAATTATATTGTTACTCATTAATAGGTCAACATCGAAACATTCTTTACAAGGGATAAAATAAGCAACCACTGTTTCTAACTAATAATTGTAAACTTTAGAAAGTTTTGCTCTTTTCAAGACCCTTAGAGTTGAATGAAGTAACAAGAAGTGAAACATCTATGGCATAATGTTAGAAAAACAATGTATTTAATGAAGGCTGTTAGGATATTTAAAATCATCAAGGCTGTAATATAGATGTGATTAAAATATATTGCAAAATGGCTGCAATGAAGAGTACTCAAAAATGCAAGCCTAATAGTTTGCATTTGCCTAATGCTTTGCATCTTCAAAGGAATTTTCAAACCCCTTTAATCGACTCAGAAAATTTCTAATGTATCATTTGCTTTGACTCAGTGAGAAATCTAAAAAACGATCATTTATTTAATCAAGGTCATCCTGCAAACACTCTGTGAGGAAGCAGAAAGTGTACTTGCACATATATCTATTTTACTTCAGAAGGCTTTAGGAAAGGAAGAAAAGAACCTAGAGCTGAAAATAGTGTTCAGATGTTTGATAGAATACTAGCTCCCCAAAGGTGTCCACATCTTGATCTCTGGAGTTATGAATATGTTAGGTTACATGGCAAAGAGAAATTAAGGTTGCAGATGGAATTAAGATTGCTAATCAGTTTACCTTGAGATGGGGAGGTTATCATGGATTATCCAGGTGGGCCCAGTGTAATCACAAAGGTCCTTATAAGTGAAAGCAGAAGAGAGAAACCAGGGGCATAGTAGCATGAGAAGGCCTTAGCCCAATTTTGCTGGCTTGAAGATGGAGGAATGGGGCCAAGAGCCAGGATCTGTGGATAGCTTTTAGAAACTGGAAAATAAAAATAAATGGATTCTTTCCTAAGGTCTCCAAGGAATATAGTGCTGCCAACATCTTGATTTTAGCCTAGTGAGACTGGTTTCAGGCTTCTAACCTTCAAAACTGTCAGATAATAAATCTGTTGCTTTATGCCGCAAGTTTGTGGTGATTTTATATAGCAGCAATAGGAAATGAATGCAGATTTTTAAACACATGTGGACCCCACAAGGACGAAGAGTAGCATGCATACCACAGATCAGGCTGTTTGCATTAGACTTCACATACCATTGGTTTAGTGAAAGCATTGGATGAAACCATGAGGAAATAAGCTTTTATAAAATATAAACAGCATATCAATATTATCCTTAGGTGGTTATCTTTGACAAGATATATCCTTACTCATTATTGAAACATCTCTCTGGAATTCACTATTTTTATAGTGAAATAAAAAAAAGGAGTCCTGTTATTGTTCACTTTGGGTGTTTTTGCCAGTTTAATAATTTTTATCATTACTGCTACTGGCTGCTGTTGCTATTACAATTCCTACTAGTACAGACATGTGAGCTTCGGCAAAGTATTTACTTTCTCAGTGCCGTAGGCACCACAAGTGCAAAATGGGATATGAAGAGCACTTGTTCACAGGGTTGTCATGAGGTTAAAAGAAGTTCATTCTTGTAAAACACCAGAATAGTCACAGGCACATATTATGCACTAGCTCCATTTAGGTAGCCTTTATTATAATTACTATCATAAAAAAATTATCATCACCACTGTCATAATTACCACTATGCTTAGCAGTGACTGCTGAAGGCCAGGACCTATTCAGATTTTATCTCTAGGAATTAGGAGTCAGTCTCTACCGTTTCTCAGGTTAAGAAACTGAAACAACTTAACCAGGTTGAGGAGTGTGGCTGTCTTGTTATATTTGGCTAAACTTCTTGTAGGGTTAGTGTGCTAGATGCTGTCAGCTTCCAATACATAGTCTTTTCCATCCCAACCCTTTGAAGGACAGAGGTACTCTGAGAGGCAACTGATGTAGATGTGCCTCCAATGGTCACTGATATTATTTTATGGTCACACTTTGTTTAATATCTGAATATGAACCATTTTGAATCCTAGTAGAGATTTATTTTGAGATTATTTTCTCCTAATGATAAATGGTTGGAGTCAGGCTGGTTAGCCATGAATAAAACCATATGTGATAATTTCTAAGGGTATTTTCTTATAAAAGTAATGTATGTGCATTGTAAAACATTTGAAAAATAGAGAATAATATAAGAATAAAATTATAGTATACTATAATACACAGTCTTCCCCTCAGAAATTAGTATTGATAATATTTATCTTGAATTATATGAGTTTGTGTGCATTCATAAAAGAGCTCACGTAGTATATATGGTCTTGTAATGTTCACTGTGATTTGCACATTAATTTATGATATATTTTCACTCTTTTATGTCGAAAGAGACATTTTGTAAGATTTAAATCTTTTAAATGTTTAAATAATTCAATTTTGCAATTTGTAATATTGAAGAATTATTGGTACTTTCTTTTCAAGATAATACTTTTACATTAAACCCAGGATAAAAAAAGTTAGAAGATTTCTCAACATGGATCTTAATGCAATATTATAATAAAGTACCTTGTGTTGAGGTAATTTCTAAAAATCCATTTCCTTCTTATAATATGTAAGTTCCTCTAAGGCAGGAATTGTGCTTCATAATCTTTATATCTATTAAGGTCTGAACATTTGTTTTGAATAATAATCATTAAGTGATTATTAAGTAAATATATGAAAAGATATAAATGATTATGAAATTGATATGGAGGTATTGTCAACATTTTGATAATTATGGATGATTATGGAAAGTCTCTTGCTTAAATGTCAAAATGTTTGATCTGACAATCTAAGCAATGAATGAGACTATCAAATGTTGGAACAGTTTAAGCAGATGATGGGGTTTAAGGAGTGCACTTGTAATGATGAGCACAGGTGACATATGGAACTGTTGAATCACTATATTGTACACTTCAAACTAATATAACACTGTATGTTAACAAAATGGAGTTCAAATAAAACATTAAAAAAGAAATTAAACCAGAAATAGTGTTACAGTAATGAGGGTCAAGATCAAGAAAGGGACAGTTATGTGTTAAATAAGGCTGTCTGGACATATTAATAATTTCCAAAGAATGAATTGTATCATTTGTCTCTCTATATATTTTAGGTCTGTCTGATTTTCAACTTTGCTTGTGATTATAAACTATGTTAAAATATAAGAATTCTTTAAGTTCAAGCAGTAAAATTTTTAAATACTTATAGTATCTTATTTTTTTGTGTTCAGAAAAAATATAGAGGAAAATTCAGTAGTTGGATAGCTATTTCTCTACACTGTGTTTACATGTAAGTAATTAAGCAATAAGATTCAATAAATAAAACAGATTACTAAAATTGAGAATAAATGTAAAACATTTACTTTAAAAATCCTTGTTAGCTCTATCTCTAAAACTTTATATGGTATAGAGCTTCTCCTTATATATTTTAATAAGAGAGAAGAAATATAAAAACAGTTGTAAAAATTCTTTGTTTCTTCATACTCAAAAATCCTATTTCTTTGTCAGAAAGTTCACATTTTTAAAAGAATTCATGCACAGATTTTATTATATTATACATTTCCAAATGTCAAATATGAATGAAAATAGTCCCATCAGGAATTTCCTGTGCTTCATTACTTCAGTTCAGAATAGAATTTAGTATTTAATCTTGTGCAAAATATCAGCCATGGGTAAAGTAATTTAACATTAATTTTTTTAACTTTGGCTTTTGTAACCAGGTTAAAGCCTGACTTCTGGGCTGTTAGTTTTCCTAAAATGGCACCTGGAGACTGGTAATTAATAATAGTAAAACAACAATTTTTGTAAAAGTCTGAAAAAAAAAGTTAGTATGAAATGGAATACTTTTATTGTTATTCTTATTATTATTTTAGATTTTATTTATTTATTCATGAGAGACATAGAGACACAGAGAGGGAGAAGCAGGCTCCTCATAGGGAGCCCAACATGGGACTTGATCCCTGGACCCGGAATCATGCTCGGAGCCGAAGGCAGATGCTCAACTGCTGAGCTACCCAGGTGTCCTGGAAATAGAATACTTTTAAAATTGCTTTTACATGACCACATGTGCTATAAATCCCCACCCTTCACCATCTATGTTACATTATACAGTTTGGATAAATATCATAAACCAATATTCACTTTAGAATTACCATCCAAATTTTAGCTACATAATTTCAAATATCGTGTTCTTTGTCTGAATACAGGCAGTTTGGCCATATATGACAGACAAAATCATATTGGTGAAATAAGGCAGATTTTAAGCAAATGATTTAATGATTTTAGTGAATTAAATTATACATATGAATTCATTCCTTAATAAACAACATAAGCCATTTGGATTTTTTCTCATTAGAAGAAACTAAAATCTTTATATTTTTATAAATCAGCAAAACTTGAGAGATAATAATTGTAACTGAAATCACCAAATATGGGCAGCCCCGGTGGCTCAGGTGTTTAGCGCCACCTGCAGCCCAGGTGTGATCCTGGAGACCCTGGATTGAGCCCCATGTCAGGCTCCCTGCGTGAAGCCTGCTTCTCCCTCTGCCTGTGTCTCTGCCTCTGTCTCTCTCCTCTCTGTGTATTCTCATGAATAAATAAATAAAATCTTTAAAAAAAATGAAATCACCAAATATGGTACTAGAAATACTATCTATATTTAAAAGGATTACATTAATTCTCACTTGAATGGACTAGAGAATTACCAGGATTGCTTTGGATGCTTCATTATATGATGGATGATAACCCTAATCCCAATTCTTTCCAAGTTCCCAAAGTGGTTCTGGTGCAAGTAATACCTTGACCACATTATGAGAAGAGAATGGAGTCAGAATGGGGCAGGGTAGCTCTTACCAAATGCACAAAAGGGTTGAGGCCTTTCCTAGAGGCACCCAGGGTTTTGATTCATTGCCATTGTGTGAGCTCTACCCAGAAGCCATGTTTATTGAGAGCATAGGCCCCAGGAGGCCTTGGGTTGCTTCTGGGAGTGATAGGAGATACACTTTGCTAGGTCTGCTGTTTCCCTTTTAGTCAATAATGGCTGCAGAGAACGCAGATATCAGGAAGGAAGGGGTGGGAGTTTACACGCTTGCTGGTGTTACTTTAAACAAATGAGTAGACAATCATCCTATTCTTCCTTTCAGTATGCATATATTTCTAGTATATAGCCATTTCTAAGATATTTTAGAATCTACTATATTAGAATATTTTAGAAACTACTATAGTAGTTTGTGAGATAAACTTCCTGCAGAGTTTTGCTAAAGGTGTGTTCTTACTCAGTTATTTTCTCATATTATGACATCATATGTAATTCTGCACATAACAAAACTATTGAAAGACATTAGTGTCTAAATGATAATCAAATATTTGCTTATGTAATTAGATTGCAATATTTCATTAGAATTTGAGGACATGGAGTGTATTTGTCATGTCCTTGATTTATATACCTCAGTAATGGAGACTGAAGAGTATTTATTTGCATAGTTAAATCTCTCCTAAAGTCCATGAAAGGAATTCAGGAAAAAAACCAAACTATCTGGTCATTGTTCTTAAGCCATGATTAGCTGTACTTTTTCCCCCACCACTGCCATCATCTTGTGCTCTGGGAAGAAGGGGTAGATATGGGGAGTGAGGGAGAGCAAAGAAACAAGGGAATACCAACACAATTTTCTCTTGCTCAGAACTAGGGCAGCAAAATTAGATTTGCCAATGTACCTAAAGATAAATCTCTTTTTAATCTGATCAACTGATCATATGCTCTTATCCATTGGGAACCAACCTCAATGAAGGGACTGAAGTTTAATTCTTTTTTTTTTTTTTTTTTTTGAGAATAGTGCCTGCATTGTGGCTGGATACTCAAGCCAGAGTTGGTAGTCAGTGTGAATTTAAGCCCAGCTCTGTGACTTACTCTTGATATGATCTTGGGCAAGTCTGTCAAACATTCCAACTTGTGTTTTAAGTTTAAATTTTTGTTTTTAACTGTAATTGAGTTCAAAACCTTTTCTTAAAACTGCAACACTGTGAATAAAGAAAATACACCACAAAATTAATATGAATGCATTTCGTGTATTATTAGTATTAAAAGGAACTTAAAAAAAAAAAAAAGGAACTTAAGTTCTTTTGAAATATGTCACATTTACAATTCAGTGTTAAGTCATCTTCCAATAAAAGAAGAGTCAGAGATTTGTATTGAGAATGGTGATGGGATGGAACAATAAATATCCCTCTTCAATCCTCAAGTTGTTAAACAATTGAGAAATAAAACAAAAGAATAAAATAGAAATGAAATAAAATATTGCCTTAATTATTGATGAGATTGGCATTGCCTACTGTGGTGTATATCTGTGAGTTTGTACTATGAAATTTCAGAATTAGACAGAGTTACACAGCAAAACACAGTAGATCTTTGACCATAGACCAAGAGCTATCAAGAACATATGCCCTTGTATACTACAGAAGCTTAATGAAACAACTACAGGTAAGGATTGGGATACTAGTTGAATCCTGGTCCCTACTAATGTCTCCTGGTCATTTAAAGAAGATGCAACTTTTAGAATAGAGATTTACTGAAATTATTAGTGACTACTTTAGAGTTGTATCATGTTCTCTCTTCATATATTTTCAAGGTTAGGTAATATGGCATATAATAAATAGAGTTTAAAATATATTTTAAATAGTTTAGTTACTTTGTTAGGGAGTTGCCATTCTGGACATATTTTTTCAATTTTTGTTAATTCCTTGCCAAATTTATCTTTTATAGTTATAGCAATTGAGGTACAATCATGACAAGTGCACTCCTAAAACCCCAACACTTATTGCCCCATCCCTTACCCACCTTGTAGTCCCCAATAATTTGTTCTCTGTAGTTCAGATTCTGTTACTTGGTTTGCCTCTCTTTTATTTTCCCATTTGCTCATTTGTTTTATTTCTTAAATTCTACATTTAGGTATGAGTAAAGTCATATGGGTATTTGTCTTTCTCTGACTTTCACTTAGCATTGTAACTTGTAGCTCACTTAGCATTTCACTTAGCATTGTAACTTTTAGCTCCATCCATGTTGTTGCAAATGGCTAGATTTCATTCTTTTTTATGGCTGAATAATATTTCATTGTGTATGGATAACACATTTTATTTGTCTATTCATCAGTCGCTCAACACTTGGCCTGCTTCCATAATTTGACCACTGTAAATAATGCTGCAATAAACATAGGGGTTCATGTATTCCTTTGAATTAGTGCCTTGTGTTTTGGAGGTAAATACACTGGATTTTGGAGTAGTTCTATTTTTAACTTTTTGAAGAGCCTCCATATGCTTTCCACAGTGACTGCACCTGTTTGTACACCTGCCAAGAGTGTACAGGGTTACTTTTTATCCACGTCCTTGCCAACACTTGTTGTTTTTTGTGTCTTTGATTTTAGCTATTCTGACAGATGTGAGGTGATATCTCATTGTAGTTTTGACTTGCATTTCCCTGATGATCAATGATGTTGAGCATCTTTTCTTTTTTTTAAAGATTTTATTTATTTATTCATGAAAGAGAGAGAGAGAGAGAGAGACAGAGACAGAGACAGAGGCAGAGGGAGAAGCAGGTTCCATGCAGGGAGCCCGATGTGGGACTCGATCCCGGGACTCCAGGACCACGCCCTGGGCTGAAGGCAGGTGCTAAACTGCTGAGCCACCCAGGGATCCTCCTATTGAGCATCTTTTCATGTGTCTATTGGCCATCAATATGTATTCTTGATATTTTCTTAATTAGTAACCTCATTTGTATATTTTAACTTTGAAATGAGCATATCCTTTCCTGCTCTTTCTTCTTTTACTGATAGTAGATTTATTGTTTGGGTAGACAATTAAGAGACTCAACTCAAAGTTCTGTCAAACTGGGAGAAATTCTTCTCACTGTTCTCTTTCAGGGATAGCTATGGATGGGCTATGATGCAGTAACCACTCATTCTGGGCTGTTGCCAGTATGTTTTCAGACCCATTCAAACTGCTGTCATGCTTCTTTTTTCCTTTCACAAGTTAAATAAGTCTCCATGAGGCTATAGTTATGTATTGAGGGAAAGGTGTTAAAACAATAGGATCTGTTGTCACAGAAGATTTAGCCACATGCTCATGGAACTTAACCCATACAGACCTACATGGGGCTGGTTGTGTATTTATCATTTCGGTTTCCTAATAGAATATGGTTACTCACAATCAAATGTATATTTTGGTAAAGAATCATTGGAAGAATAAAACATGGTCTCTCTCCAAAACTTTAGGGGTATGAATTATGGATTTTTTATAGTTATCAGAAGCATGAAATAATATTATTATAAAGTCCAAATGACAGGGAAGACTGCACTGCAGCCAAGCCTTATAGCAGAACTCTTTCTTAATCTCGCCCCACTTAGAGCTGGTATAGTTATTGGTTAACTGGTAAGTGGTCGGGATACTGACCCAGGTATATATGCTTCCTTCAGGATACAAAAAGACCTGTCCAGTGGTAAAATTCAGTAACTTATTTTTCAATATTTAGGGGTGTCTTGATATGCCTTAAACCATTGGGTGTACAGAAGTTTGCAATATTTAAGGACACTGAACTTCAGCATGGTGATAAACCTCACACTCTGGTACATAAGTGTCATATATTAAATCTTCTAGGGGATTTGCTCTTTGTGAGCAAGTTTAATTAAAATAATATCATCAATTATACATTACATATGTATTACAATATGCCTTATGGTATATCAATATTTCTGCAGACTATATTATGACAGAAAGCATAGCCTTGAGGTAAGTCAATGACAGGTGCTCCTGTCCCTGCCAGGTGAATGCAAACTGGTTATTATCTTTATTGATTGCCGTTACAAGGAAAGTATTTACCAGGTCAATGTCTGTAAATAATTTCTGTAAGCTGGTTAATTTGCCCCAATAAAGATATGTGTAGAACAGCAGTTGATATCAACACCTAGTAATGTTGATGAAAATTGACAGTTTGTACCAGTAAGCTGATGAGTTGAGTGAAGATGTGAAGATATAACCACTATTACATCTTTCAAATCTTTCTTGGTGGTGCCAATCCTTACAATTATCCCAGGAATATAGTATTTGTTTTAATTTATGCTTTTGGTAGTGGGTGGTGGGTGGATGAAGCTGAACAATTCTAGATATTTATATATTCCCTTTCCTACCATAATATCTTCATTCCCTGTAAGAATTCTGCCCTTTGCTATGTATGTATATTTCCACTATATATTGCCCAGGATATCTTTATGGACCCATTGGAACTATTATTAAATATGCCCAAGGCAAGATGTCATTTGTCATTACACCAGGTTTCCATAAGTTCCCATTCTTACCCTGATGCCATTTTAGGTCTTCAGGAATTTGTGTCCATGGAAATCAATAAATAATAAGGACTAGGAGATATGGGTATACCTTTTTCCCAGTGCACATGGCTGCAGGTCTTTGGGGAAATGCTTAAAGGAAGATTCATTGTATGCATGTTTAGAAGGAAAGAAGAATCCTTTCTCAAGGGATTTGGCCTTCCCTCAGTCAAAGGGTTCTGAGTCTGTAAACCAAATAGGAGGCTGTGAATCTTCACTTACCACAGCTTAAGTCATTTTTTGTACCCAAATTTAGAATTGTTTTGTTTATAAAGGTAAAACTGAAGCTTCATCTACTATACGTATAGTTTATTTATAAGGACTTTCAGATCAGTTACCTCAACAGATCCTTGCGGTGAAAAATATGTGGATTACTTAATTGCCTCTAATGATTAAGTGCTGTCATTAATTCTCTACCAATCCAGACTTCATTATTCCTCATTGACATGAAAAAGTTCGAGACCCCTGAGTGGCTCAGTGGGATGGACCCCCAAGTCTGGCTCCCTGTTTGGCGGGGAGTCTGCTTCTGCCCCTGCCCCTTCCCCCACGCATGCTCTTTCTCTCACTCACTCTCTGTCTCTAATAAATAAATAAAATATATTTCTTAAAAAGTTCAATTTGAATATCCAATTCTTATTATCATGTCCAGGCTACACAGGATAGATACCACAGAGTTTTTCATGATTGAATTTTTTGATGTTTAGTAAAGAGAATATCAGAATACTCTAGAACAAGGGTTAGAAACCTGTAACCAATAGGCAAAACCCAGGTGGTGACCTATTTGTCTATAGTTTATGAGCTAAGAATAGTTTTTATACTGGTAAAAGGTTATAAAAAAAGAAAAATAAGAAGGAAAAGAGGTGGAGCAGTGGGGTAGAGAGAGAAAGAAAAAGAATATATGTAGCCCCAAAGCCTAAGGTATTTACTGTCTAGCTGTTTAAGAAGAAGTTTGCCTGCCTGCCCCTTTTCTTCATAATGGAAGGCAAGTCTGGCAATGTAATCACATTACTCTATACTGATGGAGTCCAGATTTTAATTATCCATTCTAATAGGCTGCTAGTGCTACCCCAGGCACTTGAGTTCTGAATCTTATAGGAATACAACCATATTGATGGATTCATTCAGGTTTAGTCTTTCTCTTTTGCCATCCTTGGTCTCATACCTCTTAAAATCCATTCCATACATAGTTTCCAGACTAATGCTGATACATATTGGCAAGATTCTGTAATAATTTTTGCATGTGAAATAGTTTTTCTGGAATTCCTTTTACTTATGGGATCTCATGCTAGTTACTGATCTTATGGGCAATCAAGGAGGAGTGTTGGCATAGATGCTGAGGAAATCTGACATTGCTTGTAAGGCATTTGTCTTAGGTAAAATTCTTAAAATGTTTTCTTTTTAATTTTGTTTTTGTTTTTACAAGGGAACACAGGTTCCCTCAGTTAAGAATGATTCAGAGATGCTTGGGAATTTAAAGTTTGGGCAGCCCAGGTGGCTCAGCGGTTTAGCACCGCCTTCAGCCCAGGGCCTGATCCTGGAGACCTGGGATCGAGTCCCACATCAGGCTCCCTGCATGGAACCTGCTTCTCCCTCTGCCCGTGTCTCTGCCCTCGCCCCCATCTCTCATGAATAAATAAATAAAATCTTTAAAAAAAAAAAAGTTCTCAGCCTCATCTCTGTCCCCAGTCTTACTTGAGTCTTATGATTCTACCCTTTCTTAAACTGTCCTCACATTGGTTTAAGAATCTTGGAGGGGTCTCCCTGCTACCGGAGCTCTACCCCTGTCTTTGTTCTTATGCATGCTCTCTAGGACAGTCAGAGAAGCCATTATATATCCTTCGCCCTTCTCCATAATCCCTATTGCCACCGTATTAACTAAATTCCATAGGCATTTGATCTCCTAAAACTTTCCCTTCCATTGACAGTCCATACCAAATTATCCCTGGTGAAACACTGAGTCATTATGTTGCTTCTGCATGCCATAAATTGCCAATCTGTTATTTTCCTTTGGCAAGGGGTTGTTTATACACTCTGCAATTATGAAAGCAACACAATTCCAAAATCCATCTCATAGAATTTATTTCCTGTGGCCACTCCCAGTACCTGTATTTATTAGAATCATGACAGGAAACAGATGTCACTATCAAAGATTTTAACTGAAAACAATTATAAAAGGATTATTTATTAACATGTGCAGGGCTGAAGAACTCAAGCAGGGATAGTTAAGTATTGGAAGACTAATAGCAGGAACCCTTTACTACCCTTGTGAGGGAAGAGGAGGGACAATTGTTGCTAGAGCTTATGAAAACTGGAGCCATGAAAGAAAAGCCACAGAAAAGAGGCCACAAAAGAATGCAGATCCTACCAGAACTAGAAGGGGGAAGTGAGTGAGAGAGCCAGTAATGAACTCTATCATTCCTTTTTCTCACCATCTAGTGTTCTGATGGTGCTTTCCACTGGCATGGGCATGGGAGCCTAGGTGATGTAATCAGTCTGGACAGATCATTAAAAATATCCAAGTCCTAAGGAGATTATTCTTGAGAGTGAATTGAAGAAATGAGAAGCACTTGAGAGTATGTAAGATGATACTATTACCATATTTAATGAATTCTGAAAGTGCTTTTGTTTGGAGCTAGTCAAATTCTCTGAAATCAGAATTCATCTTAAAATTTATAGTATATTGGGGTGCCTGAGTGGCTTAGCCAGTTAAGCATTTGACTCTTGGTTTCAGCTCAGATCATGATCTCAGGATTGTGAGATCAAGCTGAGCCCTGCATTGGGCTTGGTGCTAGGCATGGAGGCTCCTTAAGATTCTCTCTCCCCCTCTCCCTCTGCACCTCTCTCCTCCCTCTCTTAAAAAAATTATAGTATATTATGTTTATTTGATCACAGTATTTTTTCTTAGAGGAATATCAAATAATAGCCTGTCTTATGGTCAGTGTTGTGTTAGATTGAGTAATCTATAGAGTAATGCAATAATAGGAGGGAAAGGTTATGGACTTTGCAGAAATAGGATTCCACAAATTTACACTAAGTAAGTTTTAAATATTTTAAAATCTGTTCATAGATATACAATCTTTTGTGTTTATAATTTTCAAATAAACTATTAACAATTTGTGTCAGAGATTAAAAACTGATAGAAATAGAGGAAATGAACACCTGCAGTTTATATGTGAGGGGTAGAAGGGCTTTGCAAAATAATCCTGTAACAGTACAAACCATGCTTTTTTTTACAAAAAAGAAAAAATTCTCATGCAAGCTTGTTCTGTGACTCATAAAAGCATTTGTTTGCATCTTTAAAGGAAGAAGAAAGAGGAAGGTTTTGCATTTGTATAAAAATAACTTTTCCTGGTTGTTCTTCATTATAGCTGAAAAGCATAATCTTAAAATGATGTGTTGGTGCCTTCCTGTATTTGAAAGGAAGAGCTAAGTTATATATATATATATATATATATATATATATATATATATATATATATAGAGAGAGAGAGAGAGAGAGAGAGAGAGAGATATTTCCCCTGAAGAAAACTGAGAACTGGACATGAGTGCAGGTAGTTGATTTAGAGAATAAGCCCATGAAGCACTAGTGAAAAAATAGGGAATGTGAGACAAGGGGAGAAAAGCTTAATAATGTGTATATTAATAAGTAGAATAACAATAGACAATTACAATTCAGCATCACTGGGGTTCCTCTAATTACTGTATAGAATTAAACCCCAGAATAGTCCTAGTGAAGGAAGAGCTGTTATTTACACATTGATTTCCATCCTGCATTGACTGAGGGTTGCCTTCCAGCCCTCCCTGCCCTAAATCCCCACACCTCTGAGCTGCCAGGCAGATGCACACACTGAGGAAACTCCCTCAGAGCACAGAAAGTGTTCAGGCAGTAGAACAGAGGTTGGAAATGGTCATTGTGCTTAATAGCCTATCACTGAGCTGCAGCTCTTGGGCCAGGAAGATATGGGATGTACATTAGTAGAATCTGCTATACAGATATATAAAGAAAGCACCTGATATTTTTTGCTACTATGAATAAATGAAATTAACCAACTTTCCTGGGGAAGAAACATGAGTTATAGTGTGTTTTACTACATTAATGCCTTTGAAAAAAAGTCCCTAGTTTTGTTTCTTTGTTGTACTAGTTACAGTACAAAGTTAGAGGATAAGACAAGTTTGTTTACATTTACTGTATATTTTGAATAATGATATATTTTGTGTGTGTGTGTGATTCCATCAAGATTAATGTTCATGTTATGACTACTGAGTCCATTATGGCTATAAATAATTTCTTCGTAATTTTCTGCTCTTTTTTTCCTACAATTTGGTCACCAGGTAAAAAAATATAATATTGAAAAGATGCATTATACTGTTTTTCTTCATTATGCACATATATGGATAAAAGATGGGATATTATTCAAAAAGAAGAAAATATGCCATTTAAAACTACATATATGTAATAGGAAGGATCTTGATTCAGGAAGGATTTTGATTCATGACCAGTCACATTTCTTTTGGTAATATGTAGTGTAATCTGCTCTCTGTGTAAAAGCAATTAGTGATATCAATTACTGATACAAATTTCCTTCAAGTTAAAAAAGTTACTATAGTATTTTGTAGGATAAATAAAAGGCATCATTATGGAATCTGAAAGAACATTTTGGAGTATATTTATAAAAATTACATGGCTGTATTCTGTTCTATCATTGTAAAATGATGTCATTTACATTATGTTGCCAGACTGGAAATTTACATTTTAAATAATTTATTTACAGACTTTATTTTATTTAATCTTCAAAAGCAATTTCCTTTTATTTTGACTAAGCTTTTTAGGAATGAAAATTTTGTATTTGTGTATTTCAGATTCATCATTTATTATTTCATTTCACAACCTATAGAAGTCAGAAAATCTTAATGACAATAACTCACATTAAACTGGCAAATAATGATTAAGTTTGATTATTTCAAGTGTGTAAAACAAAGGCTAGTAGGTTTGTCTTGAGAGTCAATAGAGAACTATTGTTGGGGTTATAGTCCAAATCTTACTCAAGGACAAGCTTCTGTTTTGTAAAGAAGAGAAAAATCATGGCTGTGAAAAGTCCTTTTATTAACTTTTGTATTTTGACTCAACATGGTTTCAAAAAGAAAAGATTGGAAGGCAGCATAAGAACCAATTACTGTCTTTGTGGCCCTGACAAGTTACTGAAACTTTTTGAGGCTCAGTATGATCACCTGTAAAATAAGAATAACAAGACAAATGCATATAGTTTTATAAATATTAAATGAAAGAATACATGTTATGTGCTTAGCAACACATATTATTAAATAATAATTGAGAAAGTTAAAGGTTAAAATATTGAAATGATTTTATCCATAGAGAAGAAATGGATGACATTTAATGCTTTTGAAATGTGTCCTGTAGGGGTTATTGACTAACTATAGGTCAAATATAAATTTAAAAGGAACACTTAATTTCAGCCTAAAAGTAAAATGGCCATAGAGTATTGCGAGAGACTACCTGTCTACTCTTTCTTGGGAAGTTTTGAAAGATAGGTTATTATTGTCTCTAGATTTGATATCTTATGGTAGTGTGATACCCAACCACATAACATGGGAATTACTCATTTTGTACTTTAAAGTTTTATTTTATTTTATTTTATTTTATTTTATTTATTATTTTATTTTTAGAGAGAGAGAGTAAGAGGGGGAGAGGAGCAGAAGAAGAGGGACAAACAGATTCCACACTGAGCAGGGAGCCATACCTGGGGTTTAATCTCATGACCCTGAGCCAAAATCAAGTCAGATGCTTAACGCAATGAGCTACCCAGGTGCCCCTCATTCTGTACTTTCAAATATCCTCAAAGCTTGTTCTGTAATTTTATTGATTTAAGTTTTAGAGTTAAGAAGAAAGTTCTGTAAGTTCTTCATAGATAACCATATCTGGAGTATATCATATGTTCTATTTCCTCTTTTTCCTTGGTAGGAAACCAGAGTCCTGGTAAGCTTTCACATACTTTGCATACTTAAGAATAACTCATAGGCTGCTAAATATTGACTAACCTAACTCATATCACTACAAAGAATCTATCTTAATCTTTCAAATAATTCTATAGTGTCCTTTGCTGTTAGAGGTTAAAACTATAGGCTGTAGGATCAGACTGCCTGCATTGGAATCCTAATTCCCGTACCACTTCAGTTTCCCGTCTGTATAATGACATTAATATTTGAACCTATTACATAGGATAATTTTGAGAATAAAGTAAAATGATATATGTAAAACACGTAGAGTCCTAGTTTACTTGAAGCATCTGGTAATTTAATTATTAGTTTTTTCTTTACTGTCCTTATTTTATAACTATAAAGTAGCTTACTCTGGCTGTATATAATAATAGAAGGAAAACTTTCTCTACTGTTCCTCAAACATAAAAATACTGAATTACGGCACCATGTTTGTATTTGTTCAACATGTATTTATTTAGCATCCAGGCTGGGTGAGTTACTACACAGGGAATAACAGAACTACCTTGATGACTCATACACAACTTGTGTATGATTTCCCATATGCTTTCTGCCAGATGTCATTTTCATCCTACACACATAAATAAATTTTAAAAATCTATTGAAAACCTGTTCAAGAAATTGTGGTAGGTATTGTTTAGGAATCAAAAAGTTGAAAGAGAAAGCATCTTTCTTCTTTCTTTTGATACTTTACTTTTTATTGCAGAATAATTTACACACAAAATCTAAGGTACACAGATAATTAAATTTTTATCTGTGTATACTTTATGTGACAGCCATTCCGACCAAGATAAGAACATTTCCAGAATCCTGGCATGTTCTCCCATCCCTGCTTTCATTTAATCCTATGCCCAGATACTCTATCTGCATTAGCATGGATCTTTTTTCTGTTTTTGAACTTCATATAAATACAATCATGAAATATACTTTTTTTTTCTTTCACCTCATATTATGTCTTTGGATTTATCCATGTGGTACTTAACAGTGATTCATTTTCACTGCTGTATAATATACTACAATATGAATACACTATAAAAATTATTTTTGTAAGAACTTTCTTATAATTCATTATAATCTGGGTTTGAAATTGCTCTGAAGAAATCTATGGCTAACTTAATATTTTTCTCCTCCTGGGTGACTTGCTCTTCCTTCCTGAGTAGGTGGAGACATTTTATAATAATCACTAAACCAAACGCAATTTAATCAAAATAGGTTTTCCCTTAACAATTTTTCTTAGAACATGATTGTGCTCCACTGATACATGAAACTGGTTTCTTTTTATTTCATATTTTAAGGACTTCTAAAATTACATTTAAAATATTTTGCTATGTCTTTTGTTCTACTTTAGCTTTTAGGTTGTCTTCATATTGAGTCTTTTCCTTTTTTTAGTCTTTTAGCCAGATATTCATATTTTTACCAATTGCTAGGACTTTGTTCTCTTTTTCTGCATTTACTACGAAAATATTGAGCTTTTCTTTTACTCCAGAAATTAAAATTTTATCTATGTTTAACCTAGTTATTGCTTTTCTAATTTATTTTTTTTTTTTTTTAAATTTTTTTTTTATTTTTTTATTTATTTATGATAGTCACAGAGAGAGAGAGAGAGACATAGGCAGAGGGAGAAGCAGGCTCCATGCACCGGGAGCCCGATGTGGGATTCGATCCCGGGTCTCCAGGATCGCGCCCTGGGCCAAAGGCAGGCGCTAAACCACTGCGCCACCCAGGGATCCCCTGCTTTTCTAATTTATATATTATCAGGGTAATGGTACTGTTTGGCTCAACTTGTCTCCCTATCTCGTATATACTTTTAAATGATATTTTTGAAAAAGTTAAATCAATTTCTTTGAACTCTGATTTTAATCTCTGGTCTTTTTATACTTTATACTATGGGTTTTTTTTCTTCTCTGCTTATTATTTCTACTAGTTTTTGCATGCTGTGTTTTATTTTTATGATCATATTATTACTGTTAATATTATTTGCATAATATCTTCTCACAACAACAATCTAATCTGCTAATCTTTTCATCTTGCTTGTGTTTCTCTTAGCTCTACTTAGGCTTTCTGTTTGCTTAATATAGTGTTGATAAATTATTCGTTAAATTCCCCTCCCTATCCCTATCTTTTTTGCTTTTAATTTTTCCCTTAAAGCTACAATTTGAGTGACAAAATTTGTATTCCATTCAATTTTTTATGACCTGAAAGAAAAGGAGAGGAGATGCAAAGTGTCCTCGGTTGGAGGTCCTGGGTTGTGGCCTCTGAGACCTGTTAAATGTTGTCTGCAAGGCCCCTTCTCTTCTTGCCCACTTGAGTTCCTGTGGGATTTGCCTGGTTTTCCTGGCTCAGCCCAAGTCCTGGCTTGGGGAGAGTCCTGACAGTCTTTCCTACTCCTGCAGACACCCCCTGATCAGTTTCCAGATGGGAAAGGGATTCATAAGCACCCTAGTGGTTATGGTGATGACTGAAGTTTCTTTTTCGGAATTGGTTGTGGGGTCAGAGAGAGGTCTGGGATTAGTGCTGTCCTATCAGAACCTTTGAATTATTTCATCAGCATGATGACATAAGATAGTACCCTTTTTATTTGGTTTCTGCTATTGAATTTTTCTTTTTTAAAATTTTTATTTTGTTAGTATTCTGGGCATAGAAATTCTATCACTTGTTTTTGTGCACTATCTTTACCTGGAAAAAAGATTTGAAAGTTTTTTTTTATGAAAATTCTCTCATGTCTTTACAGAATAATCTGATTCCTTAGGTAGAGCTTATGTATTTACTTTTACCTTCATTTAGTAGAAGGAGAAACAATAGCTTAAAGGGGTTAAATATTGTGATCAAGGTAAATTTTGTGGTTACTGGCACAGCCATGCCTGGTAGCCTAGCTCCTGTAATCCTACAAAATATTCTTTTTATTCTGTCATGAAACTTCTCTGTTCTTTGGGTTGAGCATCTTGGTTCACTCTGGTTCAATGAGTACAGCGTAGACTCACACAAATCATGAACTGTGTTGACCTTAAGGTTTACTTTAAT
This sequence comes from Canis lupus baileyi, assembly GCF_048164855.1. Classification (NCBI taxonomy): domain Eukaryota; kingdom Metazoa; phylum Chordata; class Mammalia; order Carnivora; family Canidae; genus Canis; species Canis lupus. Next base: position 23,432,240 of record NC_132870.1, read on the forward strand.
CCTGTATTATTTCATAATGGGGATAACATGAATTATATTATTGGTCTCTGGTATAATAAAAGTAATATATTCTTTAGAGGATACATACACTTTTTGAGATTAATAATATAATTTGCTGTTAGCACTTCAAACATAAGAAAATTAATACATTGTTTTCTTTTTTTCCAGAAAATGCAAAGGATATCATAATGATATATGAAGAAGATGCTGAGGAATGGGCTCTGTACTTGAAAGAAGTTTTTTTACATGTTGTGAAAAGAGAAGCAATCCTATTATATCACTTGGAGAATTACTCTTTTTGGGATTTGGAATTGCTGAGTTTAAACTGTTATAAATGTAAACTTTTGATATTATCAAATGGCCTGCTTAAAAACCTAACTCCAAAGAAATGTCAATTTCTGGAAAAGATACTTCATTCACCAGAAAGTGTGGTTACTCTGCTGTGTGGAGTGAAGAGTTCAGATCAGCTCTACAAATTATTAAATATCGCTGGAGGCAGATGGGAGATATCTACTGAGCAGGAGCCCCAAGATTACATCGCTGTAATCGAGAGTATCGTATTCAGAGGTAGTGTTACCAAATCTTCTTTATATATTTTTCTATAATTAAGACATCTAAAGTGTGTTTGGACCAATGAATATCTGAAGTTAGGATAAAAGAAAATAAAAGCCAACATTATGTTGTATGTATGTTGCACTTTCCTCAAATGCATGAAGGTTCTTAAGTTTTAGCTATGTTCCAATCAGGGCTTATTAGTTGCTCTAAAAAATGGTTTGTAAATATATTCCTTAGGGTAGTCTTGTAAGCTCATATCATACTTGGTAGAAAAAATATGGTATACTATATGTCAGTTTGATTCTAGAGTTTTCAGAAGCTGGTTTCTTACTTAACTGGGAAGGCTTGAGTTAATATCTACCCTAGTACTGTTACCAGTCGGTAGCAGTCTAAGCTTTGAATGTCTGCTTTAGAATGACAAAACTTCTGTTGTGCTGATTATTGTATGGTATCTATTACTACAGTAGGGAATACTGTTATTTTTATTAGTTTTAAATTTAAAGAAAATTTGTTTTAGTCACATAGCTACAAGTTAAAGAGCAGAACATAAGGTTCCTCTACAGTAATTAATTGCAGTTCCATGTAAGAGTCAAAACTCTGAAGCTGTCTATTGTTAGTTTCTCCCTCCTACTGTTCTATTCTAATTCCTCCTGGGTGTGGAAGTGGTGCTGTGTTAGCTGCATTACTGGTTTTCTCAACCTGCATTTAGCCTTTTATTACCAGTATTCTAGCAATAGCTCCCTCTTCTACAGGGCAGAGGTGAGGTTCTGATTTTCTATTGGCCATGTCAAATATTAAGTGTTGCCTCTTCTCCTTGGAGCATATTTCTGGGTTCTTTGACATTCCCTGTCTTCACTGGGATGTGTCACCTGTGGCTCCTTGATGAGATGACTGTGTTCTCTCTTGATGCTCCTACTTGTGGTGGTTAGTGGTTTCTTACTGTTGATATCTACGTTACTCTTCTGTGTCACTTTTGATAGAAATCACTCCGAGATTCCCCCCAGCTGGCTTTTTCTCCCACTCGGCCTACACCAGTCTGTAAAAACACGTGTTTATCTTTTCCTTGTCAAACTCTGGGCATGCAAGCCATTTTCAGTATAGCCAACACTGTCCTACCCTTAGAGTAGCAACATGGCCACAGCCTTTTACCTTTAGTCATTTCCAAACATGGGTCTGCATGAATCCTGTTCTGTAGAACCAAAGAATGTATGTCAATCACAGATATTTTTGCTGGAGGCCCCTGTCATTGTGCTTGAAAATGGTGCCATCTGTCAGTTTTCCCCATGGCGCATGGTGGGACACACAGTGCACCAATGGCTCTTAAAAAAATCCTCTTCCTGTTTTCTAGCATTCTAACCTCTTCAAATTCAGTATGTTTTAAGCCTTGTTTTATAGTTATCTATTGTTGCATGACAAGTTATCCTTAAATTTAGCAAATGGAAACAGCAAATGATAATTCTATTACAGTTTCTACAATTAAGGAATCTAGGAGTTGCTTAGCTGGGAGGTTGTGCATAAGGGTGTCTTGTGAGGTTGCAGTCAAGCTGTCCATAGCTACAGTCATCTGAAGGTCTCACTGTCCACTGGGGGAAAATTTACTTTCAACAGGAGCTTTCATTGTTGGCAAGTTTGTTATTATTTTTTTAGTTGTATCATTGGATGAAAGTCATCTCTTATAGAATCCTGAGGAAAGGCCCTTGGGAGCAACATCTGAAATTTTGCATATTCAAAATTCTTGCGTGTTTGTTTCTTGAAGTATAGCTGGGCTGAGAACCATTTTGCTCTTATTTCTTCTAGCATTGTAGAATATAGGGAATTCTTATTTACCTGGCTGATAAATGATTCTTAATTTATATTTGAAGTCTAGTGACTTTCACTAGAATTTTATTCTAGTGCTGACTCTTCTGAACTATTTTTCCCATGGACATGATTATTTTTGTTTTTGTTTTGTTTTGGTCTTTCCCCCAATATAGAGATTTAAGTGTTCTTTACTTATATCTTTAAATATTCACACTATTTTATCATTATTATTTGCACTATTTTATTATTATTTTCTTTTTCAGGGATTCCTTCTATATGTATGTTGAATTTATTTTGTCTGTGCTGCACTCTATAACTTCTAATTCTTTTTCATTCATCATTAATATATATTTAGCATGCATATATCACTTCAACCCTTGCTACCTTCTTATGCTTTCAGTACTTTCTCTTCCCCTATATTACTTCCAATTTCTCCTTCATTTTTATGGTGCTTTTACTTTCTTCCATTATGCCATTTGGTTGAGCACTGAAAGCTTACAATTTGTCTCCTAATCTTATACTGTTAACCTTGCCTTGACACCTTGCATTTTTGCATTATATAGTTGCTTCAAAAAGGTGGTTGTTCTCATTATATTTGAAAAAGTCGTGGTGAAATATTTGGCCACAATTTTCCGTTTCTTTCAGGGTGGCGTTTTTTTTAGTGTGTATGTCATTGGTTTTCTGCTCCCCTCCTCCCCTGTCCTTTTCTCCTACTCTTGTAGTGTCTTCATATAGATCCAGTGCTGGTCCAGCTTTTTTATTGTGTCACCAAACTGAACGAGTTTGTCTTGGTCTAGCCAAAGGTGATAGCCAAAATCCGAACATGGGATTTTGTTGTTGGTTTTGTTCCATTCCTCTCGCACACAATGAAAGACTTTACTTCTCTGTTTCCACAGATAGAGACTGCTTTCTACAAATCTGTCTTTTCTGTGTAGTTCCTTATTTAGCCTCACTTTCTCCGCTTTCTGAAACTGTACTGCTTCCACAGATGCTTCTACCTGAAACTACTGCATTATGTCTGCAACATAAAAAGGCATGACTCTTGACCTTAAGGAAGGTATTTTTGTTTGCTCTTTTTGAAATCTGCAGCTTCTGGATTATTTCTTCAAGGTTTCTTTTCTCTGTTTTCTCCTGCACACCCTTTTGCTCAATCATCACTGATTTTGGAGCCATTCCATTGATCTGGAGGTCTTAAGATTTCACTGTTTCCTGTTTTCAATACAAAAGGCATTTGCACAATTGTCATTTTCTATGTTTTGGAACGATTTCTAGAAACAAAACGGGGAAAATATTTGCACTAGTTTTCAAATTGGCAGTCCTCAAGTTTCTTATGATCTCTGGGTTTTTAGCACTCTTCAAGTATATTATAGGGTTTGGGTTTTTTTTTTTTTGGATGAAAAAGGAAAATATCACAGTTGGGAATTATGGAAAAAATTACAATAATGTACATGAAGTGCAAGTGATTTTATGCTAATTTTTCTCCCCTGAGACAGAAGAACATTAAAAATTGGTGACAAAATTTTGAGTGATTGTCCACACTCATCATTTCTATTTCCTTGAAGAACTCAAATTTGTTTTGATCACTTAAATTACAGTATCACTGGTAGGTAATATAAAAATATTGAGCAATATCTTCTTGCTGTTTTACTTATTTTGTTTTATGATGAGTCCCCTTGGGTGGCTATGGCAGTGGTGTTCTGCTATATCTTCAAATTATATTTCTGTTGATATTTAGTAGGAGAAAAGCTTACACTTTGGATAACATAGGACTACTTTGAGATACTTAACTCTCATCTTCAGTCCATTCAAGTTTTAGATTCTGATTTCTTGGAATAACTTAGATGCACCTGCTAAATGGAAAATACAACAGAGTTGTGTGGGAAAATACATTTCAAGATGATATATTTGTCTGAACTACAAGCATGCAACCAGAATTTAGTTCTATAAATGATTTTTAAACCATGTATAAAAGAACTTTTATGTGTAGGTTGTGTTCTTTGATAAAATTGGTGTAAATGCTGTAGTTTATGCAATAATAAATTTGTTTTAATAAACAGTTTAAAGGGCAGTCCTGGTGGTTTGGCGGTTTAGTACCGCCTTCAGCCCAGGGCGTGATCTTGGAGACCCGGGATAGATCAAGTCCCACGTCGGGTTCCTTGCATGGAGCCTGCTTCTCCCTCTGCCTGTGCCTCTGCCCTTCTCTCTGTGTCTCTCATGAATAAATAAATAAAATCTTTTAAAAAAATAAACAGTTTAAGTGATCTGCTAAAATATTTTGTTTCATACTGCTATTAGTGTTGAATACATAAAGTCTGGTTTAAAAAAAAATAAGTGAAATAGGGTGAAAGGTGTGGAATTCAATTTTTATTGTCCCTTTTCTTACCTCCTCTCTATCCCATAGAGAAATTATAAAAGAAAAAGGAAACTTATTATTCAGAAACATGATAAGGAGAATAATAAAAATGCCAAAAAGTCATGGAAATAATTAAATGTTCTAATGTAGTCACATAGGAAAGAAAAACCAGAGGAGATTTTTGTAAAACTTAATGAAAAAGAAAGATATTTTATAATTAATCAAGGCTCCAGAGAAGTTTTTAATATTAAAAAAAGATGAAAAAAGATACACTCATGGTTATTCTGAATATTTTATTTCCTTTTAAGGAATTAAGTAAGTTAAATTTCCTGTCTTCTTAATTCCCAAATTGAAAGTAATACAGACCCATCTGTATTTTCCATGTTTCTGTGTGTGGTACAACCACTTTGACCATGTTTCTTCTTTTTTCAGTCTTCTGTTTCTTTTTTTTATTTTTGGATCTTTACTTCATTTTCTCCATCTGTTCTTTCTATATATATAGGTTTCATATAGCATTGTTTATATAGAATAAAATTATCTAATCTCAGATTTGCATAAAATAAACTAATACTTTTGAGTGTTACCATTGTGCACTTTATTGTTTATAAATCTTACCCTTAAAAATGATTAGCAGTTTCTGTGATCATGGCACGTTTATTTGGTCTCTTTCCTCCCTGCTCTTTGTTTTTTATTGTGATATCTTTTGCCTTTGGACTCTTTTAAGCACTGTGGTTTGTTCTAACAGTTGGGTCAGCGCTCTCCAACATTTATCATATTTTCGTATGTGTATGAAAAGATAATATTCATGTTTCCTATTTATTTTGTTACCAAGGGTGAGATGGAAAAGGAAAGAAGCCTCGGTTCTTTTCGCTGCCACAGTAAAGAATTACAGGACAACAAAACGAAAGTAAAACTGAGCAAAGTTTCATTAAAGTGCACTTCAAGGGAGGAGCGAGCCAGTCAAGAGAGACAAGGGTGGGAAACTCTGGGGTGTCGGCTTATATTAATTTTTTCTTTTGGGTGGGTCCTAGGATCACAGCGTTTGAGAGACAGGCCTGGATGGTATCATAATTAGCCAACAAAGCATGTCCTTTTCCAAGAGGTATTCAAAATGTCTGTGTGGGATAGGAAATCGGAGCATTATTTCCATTCTGGAGACAGGCAAAAGACAAGGGGCTGCTTTCTTGCACAAATGTAACAAGCGCTACAAACTTAACTCTTCTCTGAAGGAATACTGTAGTGGCAAAATGACTGCTAGAGGGGTGCAGTGGGGTGGTGCCTGGGTGGTCCTAGATTGGGGCTCTCCCTCAGGATGTCTAAGGTCCATCCTGTCTGTCATGCCTAGTTTCCTGCCTAACAATTTTATATCTCAATATTTCATATTTATCTTGCTTTCTTCACTGTCAAATGGTAGATGTAATAGTGGTGGGAAAGCTGCTCTTTCACGAAGAACTTGAAAATTTTAATTTTCTTATCATATTACCAAACAAGGGATTATTATTTTTAGCTTCATTAAACCTAAAGAAGAAGCCTAAAACTAAGAATAGCAATGTTAGGGGTGCCTGAGTGGCTCAGTGGGTTAAGTGTCCAACTCTTGACTTCGGCTCAGATCATGATCTCAAGATCATGAGATCAAGCCCCATGTGGGGCTCTGCACTCAGCAGGGAGTCTGCTGGAGATTCTCTCCCTCTGCCCCTCCGCCTGCTCCCACTCACTCTCTAATCCCCAAATTCCTAAATACATACATACATACATACATACATACATACATTCTTTAAAAAATAGCAATGTTAACAATGGAGTTTTTGGAGAAACAAAACAGCAACAACACAACAGAAACAAACTATGCAGAGGCATTTGTTTTTCTTTTCTCCTATTTGAGCCACGTACTGCTACAAGAGCTCTGGTTTGCTGGTCAGTGAGGTCACATGGCCTTTCAAATGAAGTCCATCCTTTCTGTGTGGCTTTTAGCTCCCCAAGGGTATAGCTCCAGCATAGGCCATCTCTGTTGTTTTTTTTTTTTTTTTTTTTTTTTTTTTTTTTTTTTTTGCCATCTCTGTTGTTAACATTAATATAAGCACATGCTGTACATGAGGGCAATTACACCACCTCCCACTGAACACGTAGTCTCTCATTCCTGCCTGTACCATTGTTTTTATGCTGCCTTCTTTACCTGGAGTACCCCTTCCCATATTTTCAGTTAAAATCCCAGCCATCCTTCAAGGTCAACTATGAAAAGCTGTTTGTCGATGAATTCATCTCAGATCCTTTCTGCTTGAAAAAATACTTTCCTCATCCCTAACTCTATTAAAATTTTATTATTTACTTAGGGCTCTCAATCCTTTGTAACTATTTTAGACAATTTCTTTTCTTCTCCTTATTTCAGTTTTAAGAATGTAATGATGGTGACTTTCTTTCTAAACATTTCAGCATCCTAAACATCCAGAAAAACAGAAGAGTACAAATTGTGCTTTTTAATTGCAGGTTTGTAAATGTTTATTGGTGCAGTTGGGCTTTTCTCTTTGATAATTTTGAAAAGGTTTACCGCAGTATTCTTGCCAAGAATACATAACCTGAATCTAATCATGATGAAAATATCAGACAAACCCAAACTAAAAGATATTCCACAAAAGAATTTTTTGTACTCTTCAAAAATGCTAAGGTCAAGAAACTAAAAGAAAGGATGAATTATTATCCCAGATTAAAAGAATCTAAAGTTATATGAAAGCTATATACAGTGAATAATCTTGAATTGGATGTTGGACTAGGAAATACAGCCATACAGGAAATTACTGGGATAATTGATGAAATATGATTATTGACTGTATTAGTTAGTAGTGTTGTATGATGTTCAGTTCTCAGATTTTGAAATTATATTGTGATTAGATAAAAGAATATCCTTTTTTAAGGAAATACATATTGAAGATTTTAGGGGTAATGTAGCAGGATGTCAACTGGCATATGTATACAACACGTACATATATATAAACACACGTATGTAGATAGACATATGCATCTGTTTACACAGCCATATGTATATAGGTATGCCTATGTGTGTATTGTGTGTATGATAATTGGCTAAATATCCTGAGTTATCTACTTGCATATCTGCAGTTCTAAAAAATGAACAAAAGGCAAAGTTACCACACTCTTGTGCTAGGTGCTGTGTAGCTTTGAAAAATGATGCTTTTCAGAGACATAGTTCAGTGCATGCACTGTGAAGTTAGACCTCATTTCCCTGTGATTGGTATCCACAGAGCCTCTAAATGTTTATTTCCTATGTAATAATACAGCATTCTCCTGCCATTCTTACTGTGGGGAAAGGGGGAATTATCTGGCATGAGGCAGGAGAGGTCAATCTTTTTTTCTATGTAAGATTCAGCTCTCCAGTCAAGTACCATATCTTATGTCTTATACTTTGAGTAGTTGTATATTGTGTTTCCTTCCTAGAAAAACTGAGTGGTTCAAAGACATTAGATAATGATTAGGAATCATCAACTTACAATGAGTTTCTCCTCAAAATTTCCTGTATAAGCAGAATGTTTAAAAGAGAAATTTAGTTTTTCACTAAACAAATTGTAAATACAAATGTCTCACATGGAAACCCTGCTACTTGCCTCTAGTCTTGAATAATAGGTATTGCAGAGACCTGACTTAAGTAATAATACTTTTCACCTGATATGACTATGCTGATTAGATTATTTAGTACATATAAAGAACTTTAAAGAGTTTCTGCTGAAGAATCAGTGCTTAATAAATATAAGCTGGTTTTATTACTTTTCTTTCTATACATAAAATGAAAAGAAGGAAGGAGGGAGGGAAGTAAGGGTGGGACGGTGGGCAGAAGTAAAAGGAAAAGAGGGAGGGAGGGAGGAAGAGTGGAGGTTAAATGTAGGAAGAAGAGGTGGAAGAGAGGGAAGAGAGAGGCTGAGAGTGGGTGAGAAAAGGAAGATGAGAGAGACAGGCGTGCTCTAGGACTGTACATAGGGGCCAAGATATTAATGGTTGGGCAGGAAGCAGAGATCAGAGTAGTGAATGGAAAACCCAAGGTTGAAAAGAATGTCAAGGAAAGAAGTGGGTCAGGTACCAGGTAAACACTAACAAATAAAGGAGGGGTTAAAGTTCAGGGAACAGAAAACAAGTGGAAATTGAGGAAATAGGGTGGAATAGGAAGAGGAGCATTGATTTCAGTCACCAAGGCTGATAACAAAGAATAGCTCCATTTATTTCAGCATTTGCACCTAGTCCCTTGCAAGGCTGAGGATGATCTCAGGTGAGGCCCTGAAGCTTTGGGACCAGGCTCAGAAAAAAACACCTGCAGGGGGCTAGCAAGGAGAAGTTCTGAGAGAAATGACATTTGTCTTTCTGGTAACTTATCAATTAGATAATTGGGTTTGTTTTTCTCACTAGCTAGATGTGGTAAATATGGAGAAAAGTGTATACATGTTAAAAGCAAGCAGAAATTCCATTTTCGAGTGGTTCTAGTTGTTCATTTTCATAATTCGATGGGTTTGGGGTTTCTCTAATAAGATGAATAAAATAGAACCACTCCTAGTTTATTAAATGTTTGTAATTTTCGAATTTTAAATATTTTTTAAGAGTAAAGGGAACTTGGGGTGCCTGGGTGGCTGGGTAGATTAAGTGTCTGACTCTTGATTTCAGCTCACGTCATGATCTCAGGATTGTAAGATAGAGCCCTACTTTGGGCTCCATGTTGGGGATGGATCATGCTTGAGATTTTCTCTCTCCCTCTCTGTCTGCCCCTCCCCTGCTCTCCCTCTCTAAAACAAACAAACAAACAAACACCACAATTAAATAAAAGAGTAAAGGGAACTTTACTGGTTTTATGAAGTAATGGAAATATTCTTGTGTTGTTTCATGAAGTAAAGAGAGCCTTCCTACATTGTTCCAACTTTATAGAATAGCAAGAAGAATAAATATAAATCATTATTCATTTTGTGAGTCTCTATCCATCTCAGACTATGCAAGGAGTGAGAAGAGGACTTGCCAAAATTTCAGATGCCCGGCACCACCCTAGTCCTATTTGTGAAAGCAGAGAGCAGAGGTCTTGAGAATAAACATTAAGTGAGTTCCCCATGTGGCTGGTATACCCTGATGTTTAAGAACTACTAATCTGGACCAATTTTCTCTTGAATATAATCTCTGTTGATGGATAATAAAGCATTGCTCAAAGAATAGAAATGGTGGCATTGCACATTTTAAATCAGTATTTCTCCTTTGTCGTTTGAAAATTTCTAAATTTTCTTTTGGAAAAGGAACTCATTTATGTGGATTTTGTAAATATGTATGCAATTATAGTTTACCTCATTACTTTAGAAAGTAATGACTACCTTGAAGCATGATTCCTGATCATTTATACTGATATGAAAAAGTTATTTTTGAAATTCTATTCTTGTATTCTGATGTGAAATATATTATTCATACAGAGCAGAGTATATGTGTATAAGCATTTTGTAGAGAAATTTAAAAATCACTCACCTGCAGGCTTGCCTTCATCTTAAGATACAGAATGTTACTAATTCCCTTGAACTCTCTGGGAACTTCTTCCCCCATCATCTTTCTCTTTCCCATTTTCTTTGATAACCACCATTCTCCAGTTTCTTTATATATTTTTTTGTTGTTGTTATGTTTATAGTTTTACTGCATGTGTATTTATCTATAAAATGTATTATCTGGATTGCTTGGGTTTTTTACTTTATATTAATGGAAACATATTGCATTAACTCTTTTCTGATTCAATAGTATGTTTTTAAGACTTGTCCATGATGATGTGTATATAGTTAAATTATTTTCATTGCCCATAATTGGAATGCACCACAATTTATCTCTCAACTTTATTACTCACATAAATTATAACTATTTACAGAGCATTGTGGTTTTGGTTTTCTTTAATTGATGCAATTACAATCCTGGTGCACAAATCTTCGTTTTGGAGCGTGGTCCAGGAAGAGAATTATTGGGTCACAGGAATTGTGCATATAATAGTTAATATAATATAAATAGTCATTCCAGCACTGTAGTACCAGTTTACCTGATAGAAATATAAGGGTCCCCAGTGCTTCTTATTCTTTCTAATACTTAGTACCTTCTGAATTTAGTTTTGCAATTTAGTGGCTGTGAAAGGATATTTTATTATAGATATAATTTATACTTTCTTGATTACTAATGGGCATTTTCCCATATTTATATATTTCATATGTTCACAGTCTCCAATTTGTTTTAAGAGGTGCTACCTTGTGTCTTTTACCCACCTTTTTTTGTCTTTGTAAAAATGGTTTATAGGATACTTTTAAAACTATTTGTTACATATTTTACAGATACCTTCTCAAAGTTTAAGTTTGGGGCTTCAATTTTTAACTTACTTTTTAACAGTTTTGATAAACATGCTCTTGGGGCACCTGGGTGGCCCAGTGGTTCAGTGTCTGTCTGTCTTTGGCCCAAGTCATAATCCCGGGGTCCTAGGATTGATTCCCATATCGGGCTCCCCGCAGGGAGCCTGCTTCTCCTTCTGCCTATGTCTCTACCTTTCTCTCTGTGTCTCTCATGAATAAATAAATAAAATCTTTAAAAAAAAAAAAAAAGAAGAAAACATGCTCTTAATATAGTTAAGTGTGTCAGTTTTTTAAAGCTTACTATTTATTATATCCTGTCTAAGAAATCTTTGCTTCTCTTAGGTCATAAGCGTATCTTCTAAAAATTTGAAACTTTTGACTTTCTCATTAAAGTATAGTATCCATCTGGAATTAATTCTGTATGCAGTATGAGGTTGGCCTCCAGATTATATTTTCCATTGTGAATTACCTGTTCTTTGAATGTTTCAACTAGATACATTTAAGAGTTTTGGAACCATTCAGATTTTCTATTTGAGTCATTTTTGTTGTTTTATTTTTCTAGGAATTTGCTGATTTCATTTGTTTTCAAATATCTCTCTATAAAGTTGTTTATAACATTTCTTTATTTTTTATATCTACTCCTCATAAATTGCGTGCTTTTCTATTTCTAAGATCATTTATTTGTGTCTCCTTTTTAAAATATTAATAGAGGTTCTCATTTTTTAAATGACATTTGTCTTTTCAAAAGACAACCTTTAAAAAATTTTTTCTGTTGTATATTTTTCTATTTTAATTAATTTGTATTATATTTAATGTTTGTTTCCTTCTGCTTTTTTTTGAATTTTTTAAATGCTTAGTTTATGGATATGTAACCTTTCTATTTTCTCTTTTTACAATAAGCATGTAAGGCTCTACTTTCTCTCTAAGCACTTCTTCATCTATATCCAACAGGTTTTTACAACTCTTCAATGTTATTCAGTTCCACCTATTTTCTGATTCTATTTTGATTTTGTCTTTAGAAGTATAAATAAACAGAAGTATGGGCTTTAATTGATTTTTTGCCATTGATATCTAAATTTTGTTGTATGATCAGAGAGTGCAGTCTTTATTAGTCAGATAGTTTGAAATTTATTGAGTTCTATTTATGGCCTAGTATTTTGACTGATTTTTAAAATATTCCACGTGTGCTTGAAAAGAACACTTATCTCCATATTTGGTATGCACTGTTATTTATGGCCATTGGATCAAGCTTGTTATTTATATGATATGTCTTCTTATACTCTTTTATTTTGAAATATCTTTATATCTTTGCTCTGTCTTTATAGATTAGGTATATATTTTATAAATGGTACAAAGCTGGATTTTTAAAATTCAGGCTGAGCACCTTAATCCTTTAATGCATAATTTAATCAAATCCTATTGATTATGATACCTGATGTAAATGGATTCAATTCTATCATTTATTGTTTTTATTTGTTCACTTTTTCATTTTTCTCTTTTCTTTAATGTGTTTTTTTGCCACCTTTTTATCTTGAGGCCCTTCCCATTCTAGTGGCATGCTACTTTATTCTTTAGTGATATCCTAAAAACTTCAGGATATATACTTAAAATGGTAACTAAATTATTCTCAATAATTGCCTTTAATTATTAACTATTATCTTAAATTGTTATATTGCCTTCATACTGAAAAGTAAAAAGGCCCTTTATAATGCTTTAATTCTAATTATCTCTTTTCCAATTTTACAGGATAATTATTCTTAGTTTTTCTTTCCACATTTTTTATATTTATAGAATCAGTATTTGTTTAACTTAAACCACATATTTATAATTATCTTTATATGGTGTTCTTTCTTGCATCTCAAACTACCTTTTTGGGATCATTTTTCCTTCATGAAGTGTATCTTTAAAATTTTTTTCTTTCATGAGCTCTTGAGGTAATAATTAATTAAATCTCAATTTCAATGTTTGCAAAAATATCATTATTTGCATCATTATTGAAGATAGCCTCACTAGATATAGGAGTTGTTTTCTCCCGGTTATTGAAAATACTATTCTTGTATCTCACATCCATGTTGCTGTTAAGTTGGTTATCTGACATTGACACTTGCTCTGTAGGCAATCTGTTTTTTTCATGATCAACTATTTTTTTTTTAAAGATTTTATTTATTTACTTATTCATGAGAGACACGGAGAGAGGCAGAGACACAGGCAGAGGGAGAAGCAGGCTGCACGCAGGGAGCCTGACTCGGACTTGATCCCGGGTCTCCAGGATCACGCCCTGGGTTGAAGGTGGCGCTAAACCGCCGGGCCACTGGGGCTGCCCCACCATGATCAAACTATTAAGATCCTCTCATTGTATGTGGGTTTCTTCAGTTTGTAATTGTATTTAATCATTTAGATTTTAATTTATTTATCCTGCATATAATTATTGAGCTACTTAGATCTGAGATTCCATGTCTTTCCATAATTTGAAAAATGTTCAGTCATTCCAACTAGTAAAATCTTTCCTCTTCTCCATTCTCATTATTTCCTGGAACCCTGATTAAGCACATGTGCAGCCTTCTCATTCTCACTATCTTTTAACCACCCTTTCACATCTGCCTTCCCTTTGTCCTCTTGCTTCATTTTACTTAATTTCTTCAGATTTATCTTTTAGATAACAAATTTCTCAACCATTTCTCATCTGCCTGTGAAAATTTCATTGAGTTTCTAAATTCAGTTATTACTTGCCATTAACATTTTATCTCTAAGAGTTCCTTTTGGATATTTTATCCAAAGCCTAGCCCATCCTAATAATCTTTGATTTCTCCACAGCCTCATTTTTCTTTTTTTATTTCTTTCATTATATTAACACTTTTTATATTCTTTTCCTGGAAATAGTAATATGTGGATTGCTGGCCTGGTTTTCTAAGATTTTCTGTTATTTAAGTAATTTTTTTTCGTTGTAATTGATGTAACATGGAACTTTATCTATGGAAACCCTTTGAGGTCTGATTTTAATGTATTTTGCTAAAGAAAAGATTTCGGACTGTTTCTGCCAGGAACTCAAATTTCCACCTGGGACCACTTTAAACTAAATTTTTGGCTTGGGGTTTTTTTGGCAGTTTTTTCAGTAGAATCTATCCAGGTCCTAAACCCATGTGAATGCTTGTAGTCTGGGAAATCTTAAGAAGCAATCTTTCTGCATTTTAATTCCACCTTGAGCCAAGGCTGAGAAAGAACATTTTTTTTTTTTTTTTTTGCGTGCAGGTTTTAGTGCCCCAATTTATAACAAGATTTTTGGTCTGATCTCCATTTTGCTCATGCCTGGACTTTTCTCTTTCAATGGGTATGGAGCTCCTTAAAACCTAGCACCGCTAGGGACCAGCAGAAAAAAAACTCAGAGCAAAAATTGGTTCCAATGTATATCCTTAACACCATGAATTTGAGCCTATTTATTGTTTTTGTCTCTGAGAAATTTTCTACTTCAGCTTCAGTTAGTTATTCGTGAATGAATGTTGTTATTAATAATATTACTGTTCTTAATATTATTATTTGGGGGTATTTCAGGTTTAATATATAGGGCTGGGTACTTCTGAATCTCTAGTCTGTTATATTTCTGTAAACAGATTACTAGAAATACTTATTGTAAATTGTAAAAAAGAATCATTATCAGCGACAAATATAATAAGGACTGTGAACAATGAGAAATTTCAGCTAATTAAGGATGCATCTTGACTTAATGGCCTCCAGGTGCCTCGGAACCAAATAGCTAAAACTGCCTTTTCTCTGTTTTTTCTCTAGATGTTTGATTTTCATTGTCACAATCCACCCACAAAATAAAAATCCATAAGCCTGAGTAGATTGTTAGTGCAAAAATTGTAGACATTCCAATTTGGGAGGAAAAAAATGTTTTTTAAATAAAGATTCTTTTAAAAATTTCCAGTGAAATAAGAAGATATATTTAAACACATATAAAAAAATAAACATATATGAGGAAAGGATTTCTTAGAAACAGTGAAATTTAATCAATATTTCAAAATAAGCCAACTACAGTTCTTTAACCAAAAAGAAAAAAGATACCATTATAAATAATGACTGTGTTCTACTTTTCCCATCATCTGTCAGTCATAAAAGATAAAAATAGGCCCATGTTATTGTAGGAAAGATGTGATATAATTAATATTCATGTTTTGTTGGCATTCATGATACTGCATTAGGTAGTTGTGTTCAGAGTGATATCAAAGAGAATACTAGTTTGTTCATAGTGTACCTAATAGTGAAGAAAACTTACTGATTTGTAATAACAGCAAATTAGAAATAAATGTGGTATGGCATATTAATTAAATGGAAACATTTGTATTGTGGGTTTTTGTTTGTTTCTTTTTTTTTGTTTTGTTTTTGTTTTTTTGTTTTTGTTTTTTTTTTTTTTTTGCACATTTCTACCCTGGGGAAACCTTTTGGGAGAGCTTATTTTATGAGAAACCATGGTGTTCTATAGTGGAAAGGATATCCAGTAATCATGCATTTTCTGTGTGCTGGCCTTTGGTCACACATGTTTATGGAAATGTGGCATATAATCTACTTTTGGGGATCCCTGGATGGCGCAGCGGTTTGGCGCCTGCCTTTGGCCCAGGGCGCGATCCTGGAGACCCGGGATCGAATCCCACGTCGGGCTCCCGGTGCATGGGGCCTGCTTCTCCCTCTGCCTGTGTCTCTGCCTCTCTCTCTCTCTCTGTGACTATCATAAATAAATAAATAAATACCTAAAAAAAAAAATTAAAAAAAAAAAAAAGAATCTACTTTTGGCTTTGCTGAATTTTCTTCTTTCTAGTACATTCTCCTCCAACTTACTGAGTGATGAGGGAGTTGGGGCAGGAGAGGCTGTATGCTGAAATGAAGGTATAGCTAAAAAAGAATGTTGTAGATAAGTTCATGAACTCTTAAATGGTAACTAAAGAGTAGTAACGGTGAAGTTCATTACTTTAGTACACTACAACTTTCTTTAAATCTCTAGTCATGGGACGCCTGGGTGGTTCAGCGGTAAGCGTCTGCTTTCAGCTCAGGACGTGATCCCGCAGCCCCAGGACGGAGTCCCACATCCGGCTCCTTGCACAGGGCCTGCTTCTCCCTCTGCCTCTGTCTCTGCCTCTCTCTATGCATCTCTCATGAATAAATAAATAAAATCTTATAAATAAATAAATAAATAAATAAATAAATAAATAAATCTCTAGTCAATTGCTGATTGGAAATTGTAAACCTTATATAGGGTGATTGTTTTTCAGCCATGTAAATGCCCCATTCAGATCATTTCCGGCAGTTCCACTCTTGCATAATTGTTTACTGGATTAGAAAGAAAACCTTTGAATAATTGTAGTCTAGTCACCTATTTATAGCAGTATCTGTTACTCAGAAATCTAAAGAGATAAAAAATGACTCTAGGAAGGCTCAATTACTTGTTTTTATTTATGTAAACTCTTTTCTTTGGGAGTATGTGACAACCTGGACAAATACTCTGATGCTAAGACAAATCGGTCTCACTGAGAAAACTGTATGTGGCTTTAATTGACAGTAATTCATGTGTAGGTGTTCTTGTATAGAGAGACTGCAGAGCTAGTTTGATCTATGCAGTTTGAAGGGCTTTCTCATGCTTCTGGGGAGTTTGAATTTTAACTTCAAAGCACTGGTTTCAAAGCTGTCTAAAGTGTGGATAAGATACAACTGGACAAGGATTTTAGGAGAATTTCTCTGACTGATAATGACTGTAATGACTGGACAAGGAATATACTGCAATGATACAGAAGAGAAGCAGTGAGAGTCTGAATTTAAACAGGGGGATGGATTCTAGAGAAAAAATTGGAGATGTTTCAAGGATCAAATAAACAAGTTATAATGGGGCACCTGGGTGGCTCGTGGTTGAGCATCTGCCTTCGGCTCAGGTCATGATCCCGGGGTCCTGGGATCGAGATCTGCATCAGGCTCCCTGCAGGGAGCCTCCTTCGCCCTCTGCCTGTTTCTCTGTCTCTATCTCTGTGTCTCTTAGGAATGAATGAATGGATGAATGAATAAATAAATAAATAAATAAATAAATAAATAAAATCTTTAAAAAAAAAGCAAAAAACAAGCTGTAAGGACAGATTTGATGTATAGATGTTGAGCAACTGCTGGAAGTTAAGAATCTCTCAGATTTCTGTCCTTGGCCCTTTTGTTCTGACTAGCTCTCCCTAAATGTGGTTAAAACATTTTGTCGAATCTGAAGACTTTCATATTTATAATCTTAGGCCAGTGATTCTTAAACTTTTTGATCTCAAAATGACTTATATTCTTAAATTTTTTTGAGAACCCCAAAGAGCTTTTTGTCTGTTAAATCTATCAATTTGTACTATGTCAGAAATTAAAATGTGGAATTTAAAAAATTAATTCATTTTAAAATAGTAAGTACATTACAGGTGAACATAAATAACATATTTCTATGTAAAAGGGCTATTTTTCAAAAGCAAAAATCAATTGGTGAGAAAAGTGGCATTGGTTTACATTTCTGTGAAACTCTTTAACATCTGGTTTAATACGAGAATTAGATTTTCATACTGGCTTTGGCAGCATGTTGTATGTAAATAAAATCTTGCCTCACCCTGATACATAGTTAGTAAAGAGAGTAATATTCTTCTGTAATACCACACTCAAACTTGATGAGTGGTAGTTTCTTAAGTCTTACTTGCAATGGGAATATAAAAATCCTATCAGTGAACTTTTTGTACTTTGTTAAATTACAGTCCTTTGGCCTATCTTGCACTTCAGATGACCCTTTACACACATGATTTGTACCATCATACATTGCACATGTGGATATTGGTTTAATGAGATGCAAATATTTTAAGGATTGATAAATTTCACTATAAAGCATCCTCAAGTCAGGTTTATTAATTTACTGTTGATTTGTAACCAGAAAAGTATCAAGTCCTGTGGTTGTCAGGCTCAAGGTATGCATATATTTTCCAAATTTCTCTTTTTGCTTAAAATACAGATTGATCTCATTGCCAGCAAATATTGTCAATTTTCCTTGAAATGACAAGTTTACTTTATCACTTTCAAGAAGATTTCTGCTGGTACTTAAATTTGAATAGCCATAGTTTGCCTATTACTTGTTCTTTCTAGTACAAATGTTTCGTGTTGTCAAGGATTAGGTAAGAGGGAGCCCAATGACTTTTTTAGATATCAACTCAAAGAATTGTGCAGGTGCTTTTTCTGAAATAATGCTTGCACTTTTTTATATAGCAGAAATGCAATATGCATTTTGCTACATAATTAAAAAGATGTGTACTGGACTTTTCCTTCTTGCTAAATAAAGTAATTAGAATTCAATACTGATAAACAAAATGAACAACATATATGAAATAATTGTTTGCAGAAATTAGACATCGGGCAGTTCAGGGATATTATACAGAGACAGAGGAAGCAGTAAGGGGAGTCCTGTAGTTGTCCTGGTTTACTACCAGGAGAGAGATTTTAGGCCACAACACAGGAACCTGCCACAGGTGCAGTCAATGGCATCCCAGAGTTCAGAGATGGATGTGGGAGCACAATGAGGCTGTGGCATCTCAAGTTAGCAGGCAGAGTTCCAGAGCAGTGAAAGCTGTGCAGAGAGGGAGCTGTGGAGAGGTGCAGAGGATTCCCCTTGAATCCTCACCTGAATACTCACTGTGACATGCCTGCCAGGAAACGCCTCAAGACCTATGGAAAAACCATCCTGAGGGAATAGAGGAACATTTCAGGAGATCACTCAGAGCTGGAAATAGTTTTGTTGCCACCAGCAAGAGTGGAAAAACCTAATTCAAGAAACATTGGGTAGGGTATTTAGAAAGGTATTGCCTGGGTAGTGGAGGCAAAATTAGCCACAGATTAAAGGCTCTTCTGGCCATCTCTCACAAAATTGGAAAGCAAGCTTTAAAAATATCAAAGTGTTTTCAAGTTACATAACTGCATCCCAGAGCAAAGCTTGGGAATATCTGTAGGAATATAGCACCCAAGAAAATAAAGTTCATGATGTCCACAAGCATGCAAAGAAGCAGGACAACTTTCTACATAATCAGTAGAAAAATTAATCTAAAAGGGTTTATATCCAGAATATATATAGAGAACCCTGAAAACACAATACAAAAAGAACAAACATCTAATGAAAAACAACTGGGCAAAAGATACTTTGAAAAAAAAAAAAAAGATATCCAGATTGCGAGAAAGCAATGAAAAGATGCTTCACATTATTAGTGGAGCACAAACTACAAAACTGTTTTCCCAAGTATTTGTATCATTTTACATTCTCACCAACTTTGTTAAGAGTTCCAGCTGCTCAACAGCCTGTCAACACTTGGTCAGTCTTTCTAATTTCAGTTATTTTCATGGTTGTAGAGTGGTATCTTACTGGGTTTTCCTTCTTATACAAAATCAACATGTATTTCAACCACGAGTGCACGGTGGTTAATACCATAATTTGGCACCACTGCCTTTATCATCATTGTTTAGGTGACAGTTGTTCTACCCCTCATTGCTTTTGCACCATCATAGGTGAATGATATCTTAGTATTATCACCAAAATTGTTTTGACCTCAGAGACTCCTTGAATCACTGTTCTAATATGCACTTTTTCCCCTAGATTTCATGTTGTTTGTGTTTTTATTTTATTTTATTTCTTCTGCTGTCCCTCCTTAAAAAACTGCCCTATTCATATGTTCCATATTTTAAAGGCATCACTTCTATCCCCATTTTCTGAGTGCTATCACAGAGCCCTCTCTCC
This sequence comes from Canis lupus baileyi, assembly GCF_048164855.1. NCBI lineage: Eukaryota > Metazoa > Chordata > Mammalia > Carnivora > Canidae > Canis > Canis lupus. The sequence continues at coordinate 23,452,071 of NC_132870.1, forward strand.
CACATTCAAGTAATTTCTTTGCCTTAGAAATATCTCTGCTTTTCCATTTTCCATCCTCATTGACCTGTATCACCATCTTTCTTTTTACAGTCTGCTGCTGGTGGCTTTTCTCCTCTCTTTCTGAAACACACACACCAACAGAATAAAGCCAAAGTGCCTTGGAGCAGCAGGAACTTATAATTAAATGTTTTGAAATTAATAGCATGATTTAAAACACATACATTGATTGTTCACTAATTTAGACAATAATTAATCAATTCTAACCGTAAATGTGTAATGATAACATAGTATATTTAGGACAAAGGCTGGTAGAACTGTTTTTGTACTTCCAGAATGTATTAAGGTTTGAGAAATTATTAGCTGCCAACTTTTAGATTCAAGGGTTGAGTATCTGCTTTTTTTCCTTTCCCTAAGAAACTAATAGTTCATTATAACTTCAGAATTCCAATTAAAATGATGGATTGTTTGAAAAGTAAATTACTCAAAAAGTCTGAATTATAAATGTGAGTTCAGGTATGTGATGCTCTACACAGGGTTGTGTTTTGTACCAGTAAACTTCTCTGTCTTAGATGATTTAATGAAGTAGCTCAAATTATTTCTGAGGCTGTGGAGACTAAGAGTTCAAAATGTTTTTCTCACTTTATGATACATTTTCAACTTCTCTTTAAAGTTTATCTTTTTAATTTTAATCAGTTTATATTTTGAATTGTTTTTATTTTATTTTGTATCTTAATGTCAGTCAATATATATGTTGAAGAATGAAATTCAAACACCAAAATCGTTAGCAGAAGCTTATTAGTCCTAGACACCAGAGTGTAATTACACTCTATTTATTACAAATAAATAAAAGACATTTGGTCAGAATATTTTCAGTTGTGTTGGCAATGGCATTTTAAAAGATTTATTTTTTAATAACGTTAATAAAATAAGTGAGAGAGAGAGCATGAAAGCACAAGTGGAACGGACAGAAGAAGAGGGAGGGAGAATCTCAAGCAGACTCCATGCTTAGTGGGGAGCCCAACTTGGGGCTTCATCTCATGACTCTGAGATCAGGACCTGAGCCAAAACCAAGTGTCAGATGCTCACCTGTCTGCACCACCCAGGGTCACCAACAATGGCACTTTAAACACTATGCTTTTTTATCACATTCATATTGTAAATGTATTGCCTGTCTTCAAGATTTCTAGACCTCCCTTTTTTGAATCAAAACTAAGGTGTACTGTTTCATATCACCCTGAATAATTATTCCATTGACTACATACTACTTAGTTCATGTCATTCCTCGCTACTCCAAAAATCCTATTCTCTTCATTTTTGCCGAAAGCTGGTCTTTTCCATGTTTCATTTACACATGGAAATGCTCATCTGCTGCATTAACAGCACCAATCTGAGGCTTTCTGAACATTAAGTCCAGTGTTAAAGGAAATATACTATGTATAAAACAGAAAAACAAAAGATGGCCATTTCTTATTGCAGCAAATATATATCTAGATTTGAAGTGTATTTCAAGAAAGTCAATATCTTGAAGCCTACAGAATTATAATCTGAAGTCAATAAAATTTCCGTCTTAAGTGAAGATTGAGCCATTGGAGGGAAATTTTACACATGAACTGTGTTTTAATTAAACATGCCTTATTCTAGCTGGTATTTAGCCATTTGTGAGTCTTCTAATTATTTTCCTAGGCAGACACTTTAAGTTTTATTTTTTTAACGTCAGTAACATTTTCCTATCCACACTTAGGTTTATGCTGGAAGATCAAGCACAGAATCATATCAGATTAAGTAACAGCTTGAAACAAAATGATGTATTTAGATCACTTTCCCATATTTTTATATCTCACATAGGAAATAAAGTGAGAGGTCCTTATATTTTAACTTAATTTTTCACTGGGAAACACAATATGCAGTTTTAAATTATATTGAGAAATAAAAAAAGATTTAAAAAGTCAGACATTTTATGATATCACCAAATGGGAATTCACTTAACACTCATATATTGAGGATGTATATTTTTTACATTAAGTTTGCATGAGAGATTTCAAATTACTTTTACTAGTATCTTAATACTCCTATATATTGGGAGAGTTAAAAAATTTTTAAATCACCACTTACAGTTGCATAATAGCAGAGTTGGAATTACAGGTATTCCTAGGAACTATATCCATTAACTTTTTATGGTTGTACTCTTTACTAGGCAATTAGGATTTTCTTTTGAATTGTAATGGGAATGTTTGGGCAGATTGAAATCAACAGAAGTCCTTCTCTTAAGTTTATTCTGTATCTGCATTTTTTTTTTTACTGTTAATAGTATCATAATGCTATAAAGTGTATTTATAGGGACATAAGTAATGCTCATCAGTCTCTTTAATAGCTTCCCACATGAAGCTTAACTTTTATTCAACATTTCCTTTTATTCAAGCACCTCAACAAGAATTCAATTTGACTAACATTATAGTAATTGAGAATGTATTTTTCAGCCCTGTTTGAATGCCGCCCAATCCCCCAACAAATGTTCTATCATCCCTTTTCTATAGTCTGGAGCTTCTTAAGTAAAGGATTTTCTCAATCATTGCTCCATTATACACAATGACTAGAGCCAAACACAATAATTTTGTTATTCAACTGGCCAAGTTCTTTATAACTCATTTAAATTCTTTAAAAAGACGAGAAGGTAAGGTTCATGTCTAATCTGTAAATGTTTCTTTGTCTTTCAAAGCTGTTTAGGAGGTAGGAAAAAGGAGCTATGCAGTTGGAGTTTTTTTCCTACTTTCCTTCTTAGGAAGGATATTATATAATTTCACATATAATTTTATGGCTTTTTTATCTCAACAAATGTATTACCTTGACTTTGAATTATGGGTAAGAATTTTCTTTTTTTCTTTTTATTTTTTTATGGGTAAGAATTTTAAAGTAAAAAAAATATTTAAAGGTTTTATTCTTTCTAATTATAAAAATGATATGTGCTTATGTAAAAATCTGACTAGTACAGAAAATATAAAAGAAGCACACACATGAAGAAATGTCACTCAGACTGACAATACCTGGAGGCAATCACTGTTAACATTTTGACATTTTTCATTTCAAAGATAAATTCTTATATGTAGAATATAAGATACTTAAAGTTGAGAGAATATTTGCCAAATGTGTACATACAATCATTTTAACACTAAATCATAATTTATGTTCAAAGAAAAGGCAACACATGATAAGCATGGAACTATACTGCTGAAAGAATGTGGGAATAAAAATTTTTTTTAAAGTTTTAAAACATCTGCAATGATAGGCCAGAATGTCACATTTTGCCTTTGGCTTGGGAATGATATATTAAGAACTGTTCAATGAGAAAATGAAAATCTCCCCAAAATCAATGTTGTACTTTAATGAAAGATTGGAACAAATAGTTCAAAATAATAAAACAAAATATTAATATATCGAAGCATAGATTTAAATGGTGATGACAATTACACAGAATTGTCCAAAATATTGATGTAGGGAGAAGCAAAAGTAAGTGTTTCAGGGATGAGCTACAAACAAATAAACTATTATGAACAACGGAAGAAGTTATACAATTATAATGAAGATTTTTCTAATACTTCATATGAGGAATTATTTTTTAAAAACCCTTTTTATAAATAAATCACAGAGTTAAAAGTTAGAGTTTTCACACTTAAAACTCATCTAAAATATCTTCTCCAACATTGTTTTTGACAAATAATGTCATTAGATCCCAAGACATTGCATTATTTGTGCAGGTCTCATGCTTGTAAGAGTGGGGAGGAATCTGGGAAAATCCAAGAGAGTCAGAATGTTGGTGCCTCCCTTCTGAAGTCTCATTCTCAAATGGTGACTTGCATGAGAAAGCACATTACTTCTCTTTCATTCTTTGTTCATGATTGATCCACTTATTCCATACATTTTCAACAAAAATATTTTCTAATGTTCACTTATGAATTTCTGTAAGTCATGCACTATTATTATAATTTAATGTAAATATGTATTTAATTTTTACAAGATAGATGAGGTCTAGATACTTGTACCATTCTGATTTTTAAGCAAAAATACAAACATAGGAGGGTAAGCGACTAGAAAATGACAGAACTGGAATGGACCAGATACTTCCAGTGCCCACATTTCAAATAAATACACCAGTAAACAAATTTGGGGTTGACTTTGAAAAAATAGCTTTTAGGGTACTTTGGGAATACCAGACCATTTTTAACGATTTGGATGTACACATAATCAGCTCTAATTAGAGTGTTTTTAAAATTGTCAGAGACTAGGATGAAACCTGAGGTAACAATAACTAGAATGAGCTTTGCAGAGGTCAGGGCTGTCACAAGCAGTGAATCTTCTTCCCTGTCATCTATATTTTCAATTGTGGGGAGATGTTAAGGTTTCATAAGGCACCTCTACATTCTAAACTTAGTAAGAGCATTAGGATTTGACATATTTTGTGTCTCAAGCCCTGCATCTTGATTTTCATTTATAAACTTGAAATATGTTTTATTTGAATACAATATTATGCAGTTCTTCCATTCCAGTTATCTTTCTCATGCTGGATGAGCTTTAGAACATTTTCCTGTCTGAAACAGTATAACACTATTTTTAAAAAATGTAACTTTTAAAATAAATAGGTTTCCAAAATTTTCCATTTGAAACATTTCCTATTTTATCCAAAATGTATTCTTCTAATTTTAGATATCAGATTTCAAAATTGCAAACAAAAAATTTTACCCACTTTTCCTGATCTACCATCTTCAGAGTATGTGTATCTCCTTCATTGATCTCATTTTATTACAGTAAGATTTATTTTTATGTTTCCTTATCACTATTATTTCCCTATTTTGTACTTTTTATGATAAATATTCTATCATATTAACTGACTCAATAAAATACAATGGTACCCATAGTGCCTTCTTCATCAGAATATTAATCATACCAAATTGCATTATGCACTTAGACACTTTCTTTGTATCAGTCTTTTGATCACCAGGATGTATTTTCACATTGTTAATTGAAACATTAGAATCAAGTATTTATTGCTTTCCCCTTTATTGTTATATTTATATATTAAGAATACATTTTTCCCATAATTCTGAAGGCATCTGGATATTAGGAATACTTATTCCATAACCTAGAAAATTCATATTTTCTGTCTAATATGCTTCTTTACTTACTATGTTAGTATGAAACCTGTATTATTTATTTTTCTTCTTTACTCAATTTTGAATGATTTTCTTTTAAAATATATGTATTTACTATAAAGATCCTTCGTTTGCAATAATGGTTTTAGCCAATTGACATTTATGGAGCTTTTACCATGTGTCTGATCTTTGATAGTTACCTGATATTGAGGTAGAAACAAGATTACAAGTTGAAACTATCAAGAGCTCACTGTGTAATGAAAGAGATAGGAGAATAAATAATATATAAGTGATATGATCTATGACACTTTCTAATGTAGTACATCCTAAGAGCTACTATTACCAGGAAGTTGGGAAAGGTCTTCTACTGGGAGTAAACATTGATGGGTGTGTTGAAAACTAATTAGGAGGAAAAACAGGACTAGGTACAAAAGGCAAAAAGAAAAGAGCCTATGTGAAAGAATGAAAGATTATGGTTATATTTGGGGACTGGAAAGGAGATTAGAATGGCTGCAAGGGGAGTAAAGAATTGTCACAGAAAAAGCAAACAAAGTGGGTCATTAGGGCTCCCCTTAGCTCTTAACAGAATCAAGTTGGCTGATGATATCAGCTTACTAGTACTGGGAGGGGCCAGATGTATGTGGATCAGCAAAGGGTGTTTCCCTTTAGTGGAAAGTATAGCTCTGTGGCCAAGAGAGCAGTGTTTGGAAATCAAAGAGTTTTGCTCCAACTCTGTGATCTATGACAATTTATTTACCCTTTTAAAAACCCAGTTCTTCTTCAGTAAAATCAGAAAACAATAGTATGCATTTCTTAGGATAATTGTAAAGATCCAAGGAAATTATGTATATAAATCTCTACCCAGGGTATTTCAGACTTAATCCAAAATCAATGCATGTTGGTTCTTACTTTTACCCAAACCCAAAAAGACTTCCTTTAGGGTCTTATTTGTCAACAAAGTGATCCTTCCCTCAAAAAAACTTTTTAGGTGTAACTGTAAAATTTCTTTCTCATTTTAACATATCTCACAGAATAAATGAGGAAAAAAGCAAAACCTATTTCTGCCCCAAAGGTGGGTAGATTCAATTTCTATACTTTTTCTTCAAGTGTAAGAAGAGTCATGCTTATATATAATATTTCTGGGAAAGCGGAAGTTTCACTCAGAAAGCTGCTTTTACATGAAAGCAGGCAATTTCAAAGTCATTTTGTCTAGTCACATGAAAAGATGAAACTAAAAACTATAACACATCCTAAAATTATTTACATATAGCAAAGAAATTTTTTATTTGATTTGGAAGTGAAAATAATGTCCTCAGGTCCAGAGTCTCTGCTACTTTATGGAAATAGTCTTAAATACACCAGATTAAAATGTCACTTATTATTTAAAATGTGTTAAATGCTGGTAAACATTTTTCTAAAACATAGCAAAGAAAGTTTGTCATCAAAATTCAAGTTATACTCTTAGATAATTGTAAAGAATTTGAAGATACTTGAAAGAAAAAAATCAGAAATGTATCCTTCTCCTTCAGATCCAATTTAGGCTGAGAAGAATCATCATTACCTACTGATAATGATTCCACATGTTTGGCATTATAAAAAGAGTCATTTTATCTGGCAGCAAGAGTCAATCCAACAACACGTAAACTGCTCCTGGGAATTCTTTGTAAAATAAAACATTCTTGTGAGATAATTCAGTGAACAATAAGACTGGTAAACATACACTCTCACACATAAACTGCCATTTCTATGTAAATTAGCTATCCTAACTGGAATATCAATTTAATGTCAAATGGAATACAGTCTTATGCTATCATAAGAATTAATGCCTTAGACATTTTCACTGGAGTTTTGCACCATATGTTGTTTTTAACAGCTCTGAAAATTTTGTGTCTTTGATTCTATCAGATTGTCCCTGTGATAAATTGCCATATGCATGATTTCACTCTGTGGGGAGAGACAGTATAGTGTAGTGATGAGGAGCCTCTGAAATCTGACTAGCTAGCTTTCTCTTTGTCTTCAGCAATAACTGGCAGTGTGGCCTTGGAAGACTTAACTCACTGCCTGGGCTTTCACAGCATCTACCACTGTCCGCCTTTTACTCAGGTATTGTTTGCCTCCCCCAAACCCATTAGATTGCAGTCTGTCTGGGAAGTAAGGCTCACCTCAGCATCCTGCGTAACACTTAGCACATAGTTAGTGCTTCATAAATACTTGTTCAAAGAACAAATGAATTAATATGTAAAATGAGGATGATATCACCTACTTCATGGAGTTAGTATTAAGTGTGTTAATATATGCAAAGCACTAAAAACACTACTTAGCACATATTAAATGTTCAGTAGTTGTTAGGTGTTGTTAATAATCCTAAGGAAGTTTGTTTATAAAAATCATGGGTATTCATTTTAGATAAAATCTCTTTTTAAAACTCTCTTCCTTTGAGGCAATTAATTGAATTGATTATAGCTTTTCACTTACTAAACACCATGACTAAAATTCCAGGTCTTTGACAGTAATTTATGACTGATCTTGCTACAATGGGAGAGGAAAAGTCAGGAGTTACATCAACTTGTTAAGACAGTATTTTCACTCACTGATGATGTAAGAGAAAGTCAAGTCCAGTGTCAAGGGCATGGAATTTGAAGTGAAGGTGATATTCTGATATTTTTTTTCATGCTTTTATTATTTAATTTAATCTAATTCATGGAAGTTAAAAAAAAAACAATACTATTGACTTAAATTTAGATAATTCTAATGTATAATCTCTTACTCTCTCAGGGAAACTTCTTGGGCATTATAGAATTATGTACCTTTCTCTTTCTAGTCTGTCTTTCTGAATCTTGTTCCTGTTCTTCTAATAGCTTCCCTCCTTCTTTTTCAACTGTTGAGTCATTCTTCAAGTCTAGCTACTCCACATGCTCATGCTTATGTCTGCTGAGCCACTGATGAAGTCAGATTAGACATAGTTTCCTTGCTCTTGCTTCCCTGTACTTAGGCTTCTGTATCTCCTGAAACCTAGCACACTGGATCCTGTAGCTATGTGTAAATACCTGTACCAAAGGCAGCAGCAAAACCAAAAGCATTATAATTGCCATTAAAATGGATGGTTCCCTTAGTTTCAAAGTTAAGACACTTCTATGTAGACCCATCACAAAGAGAGGCTGGCGCTTCTCTGCTCTTAATCAACTCCCTCTTTTTTTTTTTTTTTTAATTTTTTTTTCAACTCCCTCTAGCCTCATCTTCTTCAAGCATTTCCAATTGAAATATATTAATTCATCTATTGCACAAATTATTATTGATCATTTGTTATATATTCAACAATGAATAAGATAGTCAGTTCCTCAATCTCATGTAGATTAAAGAAAAGTGTGATAGGAGCATGGTTCCAGTGACTACAATGTTCTCCTCTCTCCTTTTCATTGTTTTATATTTAAGGCCCATTCTGAGAGGTCAGTCTGAATGCTTGATTTTCACAGTGGTCTTTATCTTAATGGCCAACATGTGGAACATTAGTATTCTTAGTTAGGATACACATATGCACAGAGTAATATCTCTCTAGTTAAACTACTTAAAGTTTAAGGAGGAATAAACCAAACAGTTTTATAAACAATACTGAAATTTTATTCCTACACAGGACAAGAGGATCTTCATCATTTAATTTGCAAAATTTAAGTTTTGAATTTACTATTTATGGCTTCTATAGAAAGTAATACTTTCTTCCTGGGTTAATTGTATCTATTTTTTTGCTTTTTTAACTCTGATACAAAATACTGCAAAATATCATCTGCACAATTTTTAAATGTAATATAAGAGGAGTAAGAGAGCCTGTCTAGCTGAAAAATTTATGGGGGAGGAACCATTTCTGATACAGAATTTTAAAATCTCTGCAAATAGTTTTAAATGGTTGACATAAATTCAGTAATTCAGCATTGAACAGGGATTATAGTTTTATTTACATATTTAAAAAAATACAATGTATGTGAAAATCTTGATTGCAAAGAGCCACTGGGATACAGATTGCAAAGAGCCATTGGAATACAGCCATGCCTTGTTTTACTGTGCTTTGCTTGTGTTTTTTACAAATCGAAGATTTGTGGCAACCCTGCATCAAGCAAGCTTATCAGCACCATTTTCCCAACATTTGCTGACTTTGTGTCTCAACATCATATTTTGGTAATTCTCTCAATATTTCAAACTTTTTCACTATTTTTATGTTTATTGTGATGATTGGTGATCGGTGATCTTTGAAGTTACTGTCGTAATTTTTCTGTGGTGCCATGGACCACACCCATATAAGATGGTGAACTTAAATGGATGAATGTTATATGTGTTATCTCTGATCCACCCACCAGCCTCCCCATCTCTCTCCCTCCCTTTGAGCCTTCCTATTCCTTGAGACAAAACCATCTTGAAATTAGGCCAGTTAGTAACCCTACAGTGGCCTCTAAGTGTTCAAGTAAAATGATCATTCATGAAGTTGGTTACACTAAACAACAGATTTGTAATGTAGATGAAATTAACCTTTTATTAAAAGAAAATGCCATTTAGGACTTTCATAGTTAAAGAGGAGATATCAATGCATGGCTTTAAAGCGTCACAGGACAGGCTGACTCTTGTGTTAGGGGTTAATGCAGTGACTCTAAGTTGAAGCCAATGCTCATTTTACCATTCTGAAAAGTCTATGGCCCTGAAGAATTATGTGAAATATACTCTTTCTGTGCTCTATAAATGGAGCAACAAAGCCTGGATGTCAGTACATCCGTCTACAACATAGTTACTGAATATTTTAAGCCCACCGTTGAGGCCTAGTTCTCAGACTAAAAGATTTTTTTCAAAATATGACTGCTCATTGACAATGCATTTAGTCATTCAGGAGCCCAGTGGAGTAATACAATGAGATTAATGTTTTATTGTCTTTGAACAAAACATCCATTCTACAGCCCATAGGTCAAGTAGAAATTTTGATTTTGAAGTACTGTGATTTAAGAAATACATTTCTTAAGGCTACAGATGGATCTGAGCAAAGTTAATTGGAAATTTTCTAGAAGGGTCCATCATTCTAGATGCCATTAAGAACATTCGTGATTCATGCAAATATCATATCACCAGAGTTTGGAATCTGATTCCACCATCATGGATGACTTTGAGGGCTTCAGGACTTCAGTGGAGGCAGTAACTGAAGATGTGATGGAAATAACAAGAAACTAGAATTAGAAGAGGAGCCTGAAGGTGTGCCTGAATTGCTGCAATCTCATGATAAAATTTCAATGGATGAGGAGTTACTTGTTATGGATGAGCAAAGAAAGTAGTTTCTTGAGATGAAATCTACTTCTGGTGAAGATTGTTGCAAGTGACAACAAAGAATTTGGAGTATTACCTAAACTTAGGTGATAAAGCAGCAGCAGGGTTTGCAAAAGAGTTCCAAATCCAATTTGGAAAAAGTTCTACTATGGATAAAATGCTATCAAGTACAATCACATGCTAGAAGGAAAACATTTGTGAACAGAGAAACCAGTCGAGGTGTTAAACTTCATTGTTGTGTTATTTTAAGAAATTACCACAGTCACACAAGCCTTCAGCAACCATCACCCTGGTCAGTCAGCAGCCATCAATGTCAAGACAAGACGCTCCACCAGCAAAAAATTATGATCTGCTGAAGCACAGATAATGGTTAGTAATTTGCTAAAAATTTAACAAAAATTTTTAAATTAGGGTATATACTTTTTTTAGACATAATGTTATCACATACTTTATAGACTACAGTATAGTATAAACGTAACTTTTATATGTACTAGGAAACCAAAAAAATTATTTGACTTGTCTTTTTGCAATATTTGCTTTATTCTGGTAGTCTGGACTGAACCCACAGTATCTCCAAGGTATGCCTGTATAAAGCATTATTATTATACCTGGTAATATAAACACATATAGGATTGTCCCATTTTACTTTTCAAAAATATGCATATATATTCTTCAAACAAAGGCTGAAAGGATATATCAAAAAGTTAGCTGTAGTTATCTCTAGAAATTGAAATTATACGTGATTTTATTTTCTTCTTTTTATTTGTGTGTTCTAAATTACATATAATATTTATTACTTTTGTGAAAATACATAAATTTGATTATGAAAAATGGAATTGCTGCTATCCTCTTATCCAATAAAAATGATGAACAATTTTTGATGTTCATTTTTATCTAGTGACTAGAAAAATAATATTTATGGGTTGAAAGTCTAGTGTATATTATAAAGAATGAAAAAGAAAATAACTTTTATTCCCACCTCTCAGAAATAAACAGTTAAGATAATGGGGATTTTTCTTGTCCTATTATATATATAAATATGTATATGTAGAAATAATATATACATATACACTTACATATATTTGTGGATATACATTACATATGTATGTGCATATACTGTACACATATACATATCTAGGCTTTTTTATTCAGATAACATTATAACAAAAATTACCTCATGCTATTGCTCAGACTATATATTTTATGAATCTCTATTGAAATTAATCTGTTCTTTTTCTTAATAATAAGAAAAAATAACAAAATAAACTGGAAAATTGCTGAATATGTCAAGATTGAGTGTGCATTATCATACCCTAGGTATTTCAATGGAATATTGTTTAAAACAACAAAAAAATCTTTCCTCTATTCATGAATTATATGTCCCGTGTATAATTTAATACTAAGGGTTGGTATGATCAATTCATACAAACATTTTTCTTGTAGCTTGATTTTGAAAATATAGCAACCAAATAGATTGAAAACCTTCGATGTTATTCATTAAAGGTAATAATTGAAAGTCTGATGGTCAGTTTTGTTTGCAATCTTATTCAACAGATCTTGACTTTATTTCATTCTGGACAATCTGCTTAAAGTAGTTATCTTGATACATGTTGAACTTCTTCAGAGAAGATATAGGGTTTGTTTCATTATCTGGCCTTTTAATTCCTTTAGCTCAGCGCGTCATATACCCAGATATAGGAGATAATGTTGATAGAATGATGATATTTAAACTGCCTTAGCAACTTTCAGAAAACATAACAATGAAAATGTAGTGGCTCAGCGGTTTAGCGCCTGCCTTTGGCCCAGGGCGGGATCCTGGAGACCCAGGATCGAGTCCCACGTCGGGCTCCCTGCACGGAGTCTGCTTCTCCCTCTGCTGTGTCTCTGCCTCTCTCTCTCTCTGTCTCTCATGAATAAATAAATAAAATCTTAAAAAAAAAAAAAAGGAAAAGAGGCAAATAGTGCTTTCTAAGCTATGGTGATTTTCTCTAGCTTTGTTCAGTTCCTATTTTTAGAGTTATACCTACTGAATCACAGATGTACCTTTTTCAAACAGTCAGGCATAGAATGTAATAGATAAATTAACTGGCCTTGAGATTCAAACCACTACTACCCCCCCAACCCCCAACACACACACACACACACACACACACACACAGCTGGTAATAAAAGGTAGGCATGGATTTATTCAATCATTAAATCAGGAAACAATTACTTATAGCACCTACTCTGTGAAAGGCCCTTTTGTATGTACTGGAGACATTGAGGTGAAGGAAAAGAGCTAATTGCCTTATCTCAAAAGCTTGACTTCTAGATGGATGGACAAGAGACAAGGAAACATGAATACATGATATCATTTCGATTAATGGTTTATGATATGATAATGTAATGAAAAAGTCTCATACTCAGGTATTAATTATTACTGCACATTGCTTCTCAAACTTCAGTGTGCATTCAGATCAATGGGGATCCTCTTAGGAGGCATATTCTGATTTAGCAGGTCCAGGGCAGCAGGCTAGGAGTTTGCATTTCTTAACAGGCCACTGGTCTGAAGACCACACTCTGAGTTGCAAGGTATAGTATCATTTCTGCGCACCAAGTTTGACTAAGAGGTCAGTAGGAAATGGCCCCTTAAAGGAAGAGTGGGTAGTGGCTGGAGGATTAGGAAAAGGGAAGGGAAAGGATAGGAAAAAGGAGAAAATATAATAAAGAAAATGGGATGGAAATGCAGGTAAAAATGGAACATATAGGCCACCAAAGAAACCATCTCCTTACATATGCTTTGCCTCTGCACTATCCTTGCATGTTGTGAACTAAAATTAAAAAGCTAAAGTGTCTAGAGTCAAAGACTCAAGTATAAATGTACATTCATGCTAACGTTTGAGAGAATTTGAGCTAGTAGTTTGTGAAATTAAATGGACATTTAAAATAAAGTAGATTTATCTTCTTATTGGAAACCAACATTTGCTTGGCTATATTAAGTATATTTATTTTTTATGTATTTGGAAGTAAGGTGTTTTATTGAAGGTAGCATTGAACGAAATATTTCTTATGTCCATTATAATGGGCAACATACAACAAAGATTGTTTAAGAATGAGGGGTGCTGGGGATCCCTGGGTGGCTCAGCAGTTTGGTGCCTGCCTTTGGCCCAGGGTGTGGTCCTGGAGGCCCGGGATTGAGTCCCACATCGGGCTCCCTGCATGGAGCCTGCTTCTCCCTCTGCCTGTATCTCTGTTTCTGTCTCTCTCTCTCTCTGTCTGCATCTCTCATGAATAAATAAATAAAATCTTAAAAAAAAAAAAGAATGAGGGGTGCCTGGGTGGCCCCATTGGTTGAGCCTCTGCCTTCAGCGCAGGTCATGGTCCTTGGATCCTGGGATCTAGCTCAGCGTGAAGTCTACTTCTCTCTCTCCTTCCGTCCCTCCTGCTCAGTTTCTCTCTCTCACTCACTCTCTCTCAATTAAAAATACATATTTTTTTTTTTAAAAAAAGGTTAAGAATGCTAGTGACTAGACCAAGATGTTGGCAAAAATTACATCTCTTTTTACAGTACATTTATTTTTTTAATCTCTTGGGAAAATTATGTGTTTACTTACCTGAATAGTGGACAGTATTGTATTCTTGGTTATGAACATTAAAACTCCAGAGAGGCATGCTAGGTTTTGTACTTCTTTAGGCACACTTAATAAAATCAGCAGTATTGTGATTATAGAATCATTTACCAAGATTATAAATTTGACAAAAACAATGATGTTCAGTTATTGAAATTACAAGGAAATATTATAGCTGTTTCTAAATAATAGTTGGATTATAAATTGAGAAAGATTGATATAAAATATTTTGAAAATATAAAATGTTTGTATTTATTTTGCTACAAGAAATCAGAAAAAAGAGAAGGAAACTAAAATTGAATGTCTGTTTAAGGCCTAACACATCATACATATTATTAAATGTAGTGAAAACAGTCCAACAAGAAAGGTACTATTTATCCTGTTAAGTAATTAAGGACACTGAAGAGTACATATAGTACCTTTCCCAAGGTTACATGAGAGGATAGAGGCTTTTATTAGCAGTAGGTATATTTCTCCTACATTAATTTTTGTTATTGTCGTTGTTTCCAAATCATTTGTGATGAAAAAATGAAACTTTGATTTTGTCAGTTAACTATTTTCAGGTTTGAAGAGTCTTTGGGCATTGAGGAATAGCCATTTTTTTTCAAATCAACATAACAAAAGCAATTCAAATATGATAGAAATAAAAGATTCCACTTTTTTTAGTCTTCACCTAGTTTTATTGATTATCTGAAAACCTGTCCTCTTGCCAAATGAGGATTTAATCAATAGACAAATAAATATAAACAAAATTTTTAAAATTTAAGCTAAAAAATATCTGTTTTGAAAAAGGATTATTAAAGGGTGTCTGTTTTGAAAAGCATATGGCAAGCTTTAAAAATTACATATAGGGGCACTGAGTGGCTCAGTCAGCTAAGTATCCAACTCTTGGTTTTGGCTCAGGTCATGATCTCAGGATTCTGGGATGGAGCCCCGTGGTTGGACTCTGTACTCAGCAGGGAATCTACGTGATATTCTCTCTCCCACTCCCTATGCCCCTCCACTCCTCTTCTCTCCTCTTTGTGAATTAATAAATAAATAAACCTTTTTAAGAAAATTACATATATATACCTATTTTTGTGACTTAATTCATAAAGGAAAATTTATTTTCTAGAGCTTTACTATTTAACAAAGTTTTACTAAGTTTACAGTGCATTTTTTATGGTTATTAAGAAAAATAAAATTATCTTGCTTAAGGTATCTGTGATTATTTTTGCCTAATGTTAAATTTGCTTTATTTTATTTTAAAAGATATTATTTATTTATTTATGAGAGACCCAGAGAGAGAGAGAGGGGCAGAGACATAGGCAGAGAGAGAAGGAGGCTCCATGCAGGGAGCCCAATGTGGGACTCAATCCTGGGACTCCAGGTTCATGCCCTGGGGAGAGAGTTCTGAGCCACTCAGAAGTCTCATTAAATTCATTTTATTTATTTATTTATTTATTTATTTATTTATTATTATTATTATTATTAAAGATTTTATTTATTTATTCATGAGAGACACAGAGGGAGAGAGGCAGAGACACAACACAGGCAAAGGAAGAAGCAGGCTCCACGCAGGGAGCCCAATGTGGGACTCTATCCCAGGTCTCCAGGATCAGGCCCTGTGCTGAAGGCGGCCCTAAACTTCTGAGCCACCCAGGCTGCCCTAAATTCATTTTAAAAGAGGAGATTCATCTTTATTCTAGATATATCTTTTAGAATTGCTTAGATCATTTTAATATAGAGATGATTAGTGAAAAGCTGATTCATTTCACATACTAAGTACACAGCAGTGCTTCCTACCCTTTTTTGTCATGACCTATAAAGTAAATAAGCTTTTCTGTTGTTTCATTTACATGTCTAGAGGAGGGGTAAAGAAACATGCTCCGTCTAAAATCTTGATCAGTTTATTTTATTCATCAATTATTCTTGATCATTCAAATCATTCAATTACTTGAGGAATGTATATTGTTCAATCTGTAAAACAAATACATTTTCATTATAGAAAACCAAACTATATATTATGTATATTAGATATTATTAATATTATTAGTAATACATATAATGAAATTACCCATAACCCTACCAGTCAGAAATAACCGCTCTTGATATTAATGGAATATATATATATACATACACACACACACACACACACATATATATATATATATCTCCAATGTATTCTTATGCATTCAGGAATAAGTCTTGAACCCCTACCACATAGTTCTGTATATGTATACTTTCTTTAAAAGACTTTATTATTTTTTAGAGCATTTCTATGTTTACATCAAAACTGAGAGGGAGATAGAGATTTCCCGTATACTCCCTGCACCCCACCCCTACAAGATGCATAGGTACCACTACTATCAACATCACTCACCAGAATGATACGGTTTTTACCATTTAAGGATGGATCTACATTGACACATAGTTACCTAAAGTTCGTAGTTTACTTTAGGTTATAGTCTTGGCATTGTATCATCTAGGTGTTTGGACAAATATATAATGACACCTACCTTTCACTATGATGGCATACAGAGTATTTTCACTGTCCAAAAAATCTTATGTATTTCGCCTGTTCATGACCCCGCCTTACCCCAGGCCCTGGCGACTCCTGATCTTTTTACTATCTGTATAGTTTTACTTTTTCCAGAATGTCATGCAGTTGGTATAATTCCAGAATGTATAATTTGGTATAATTATACCATGCAGTTGGTATAATTTCCAGAATGTCATGCAGTTGGTATAATAATATGTAGTCTTTTCAAACTGGCTTCATTCACTCAGTAATATGCATTAATGTTCTTCCATGTCTTTTCATTGCTTGATCATTTAATTTCAGCTCTAAATAATATTTCTTTGTCTGGATGTACCACAGTTTATCTGTTCATCTACTGAAGGACATCTCGATCGCTCCCAAGTTTTGGTGATTATGAATAAAGCTGTGCTATAAACATCCAGTGCAGGTTTTTATGTTCACATAAGGTTTCAACTGATTTGGGTAAATGCCAGGGACCATGATGGCTGAATTACATGGTAAGACTATGTTTAATGTTGTCAGAAACCACCAAATTATTTTCAAAAATGGCTTACCGTCAATGTGTGAGAGTTTATGTTTCTCCAAAGTCTCACTAACATTTGACATTGTCAGTGTTCAGATTTTGGCTGTTCTAATGAATAGATGTGTACTGTTAATTGTGTGTTTTTTAAATTTTGCATTTACCTGATGACATGTGATGTGAAGCATCTTTTCATATGCCTGGTTGCCACCTGTACATCTTCTTTGGTGAGGTTAAAGCTGTTAAAGTTTTTGGCTGATCTTTTAATGTATTTGGTAATTTTCTTATATGAGTTTAAGAGTTTTTTTGTATATTTTGCAGAACAGTCCTTTATTAGATATGTCTTTTGCAAATATTTTCTCCCAGTGCATCCCTTATCTTCTAATTCTCTATATACTATCTTTTGCAGAGTTTTTTTTTTTCCTTTTTAATGAAGTCCAGCTTATGGATAATTTATTTAATGGATCATATCTTTTGTGTTGTATCTGAAAAGGCATCACCATACTTAAAGTCACCTAAGTTTCCTCCTATGTTATCTAGGAGTTTTATAGTTTTGCATTATACATTTAGGTCTGTGATCCATTCTGAGTTAGTTTTTGTGAAGGTTGTAATGTCTGTACGTAGATGTACTTTTTTGCCTGTAGATTTCCAATTATTCCAGCACCACTTTTTTTTTTCCAGCACCACTTTTTAAAGAGACTGCTATTGCTCTATTGTATTGCCTTTTCTCATTAGTCAAAGATTCATTGATTGTTTTTATGTGACTCTGTTTCTCAGCTGAGCTCTCTATTTTGTTTTAATCATCTATTTGTCTGCTCTTTTGCCAAGACCACACTATCTTCATTACTGTAGCTTTATAGTAAGTGTTGATGTTGGATAGTGTCAGTCTTCCAACTTTGTTCTTTGATATTGAGTTGGCTATCATGGGTCCTTTGCTCTCCATGTAAACTTTAGTATCAGTTTGCTCATATCTGATTCTGAATGGGATGGTATTGAATCTATAGACTAAATTGGAAAAAAAAAATTGACATCTTGACAATATTGGGTCTTTCTATCCATAAACATAGTGTATCTCTCCATTTTTTTAGTTCTTATTTGATTTTGTTCATCAGAGTTTTGTAGTTTTCATCATTTAGCTAGCTCTTGCACATATTTTGTTAAATTTATACCCAGGTATTTCATTTTGAGGGGGCTAATGTAAATGACATTGAATTTTTTTTTATTTCATTTGTTAGTATATAGAAAAACATTACCTTTTTTTTTTTGCATATGAACCATATATCTTACAACATTGTAAAATTGCTTATTAGTTCCAGGAATTTGTCAGTGCTTTTGGATTTACAGCATAGACAATCAAATTTCTCCCAATAAAGACAATTTTATGTCTTCCTTCCTAATCTGTGTTTTTTTTTTTTTTTCAATTTCATTGTTTCTACTCTAATTCTCCTCTAATTTGGTCTTTTCTTCTGCTTTCCTTGTATTTAATTTGATTTTCATTTTTTAGTTTCAAAAGACAGAAACTTGAATTTTATTTTAGATCTTCTCTTCTAATATATGGACTCAATATTGTAAATTTTCTTCTGAACACCACTTTCCCTGCATTTCACACATTTTGGTAAGTTGTACTTTCATTTTCATTCTAATTAAAAATATTTTTGTAATTTCTTTTGAGATTTATTTTTTGACCCATGTATTATTTAGAAGTGTGTTTAATCTCCACATATCTGGGGATTTTCCAGTTATCTTTCTGTTATTTATTTCTAGTTTAATCATTGTAGTCTGAGAGCAGACACTGTATATGCCTTATTTCTTTTAAATTTGTCAAAATGTGTCTTATGGCCCAGAATGTGGTCTGTCTTGGTGAATGTTTCTTGTAAAATATTTTTCCTGAGAAAAATATGCATTCTGCTGTTGTTGGATGAATTAGGATATAGGTATTAATTATATGCAGTTTATTGGTGGTGTTATTGAGTTCAGTTATATCCTTACTGATTTTCTGCCTTTTGGATCTATTTCTGAGACAAAAGTATTGAATTCTATAACCATGATAGTGGATTCATCTGTTTCTACTTGCAGTTCTATCAGTTTTTGCCTCAAACCATTTGATGCTCTGTTTTTAGGCCCTTGCGCATTAAGAATTAACCCTTCTTGGAGAATTGACTCCTTATCATTATATCATCTCTTTTTTATCCCTGATAACTTTCCTTACTTTGAAGTCTGCTCTGTCTGAGACTAATATAGCTATTTCTCCTTTTCTTCCTTTGATTAGTATCAATATTGTATTTTTTCTCTATCCATTTACTTTTAATCATTATATATCTTTATATTTAAAGTGGATTTCTTGTATACAACATATAGTTGGGTCTCATTTTCTGATCTACTCTGACAATCTCTGTCTTTTTTATTGGTGCATTTAAACCATTGGTATTCAAAGTGATTACTGATATAGTTGGATTTATACCTACCATAATCATTACTGCTATTTTTTTCCCTTGTTCTGTGCCTTTACTCATATTTTGTCTTCCATTCTTCATCTGTCTTTTGTGATTTTAACTGAGCATTTTATATGATTCCATTTCTTCTCCTTTCTTAGTATATCAACCTTTTTTTTTCAGTTTTTTAGTGGTTTTCCTAGAGTTTACTATCTACATTTATAGCTAATTCAAGTACACTTTCAAACTACACTATACACTTCAAAGATAGTATCATTACCTTATAATAATATAATAATCCTAATTCTTCCCTTCCATCCTTTGTATCATTGCTGTCATTCATTTCATTTGTACACATAAACATATATATTCAAATACACCATTGCTATTGTTATTTTGGACAAATTGTTGTCTGTTAAATCAATTACAAATAAGAAAAATAAATGTTTTTATTTTACCTTTTTTGAATGCAGAGCAGAGATTCTGACCTATATTATTTCCTTCGTTTTTAAAAAATTTATTTATTCATGAGAGACACAGAGAGAGAGAGAGAGAGAGAGAGAGTGAGAGAGAGGCAGAGACACAGGCAGAGGGAGAAGCAGGCTCCATGCAGGGAGCCTGACGTGGGACTTGATCTGGAGTCATGCCTTGGGCCGAAGTGGTGCTATACCACTGAGCCACCTGGGTTGCCCTATTTCCTTCTTTCTAAAAAACTTCTTTTAACTTTTCTTGCAGGCAGATCTTCTAACAACAAATTATCCCAATATTTGATTATCCAAGAAAGTCTTTATTTCTCTTTCACCTTTAAAAATTAATTTCAGAGCATGCAGAATTTTGTGTTTGTTGTTTCTCTTACACTTTAAAGATATCACTCTACTTTCTTCTTACACATGGGTTCTAAGGAGAAGTGAAATATCATTCTTGTTTTTGTTTTTCTATAGGCAAGTGTGTTTTTTTTTTTCTCTAGGTTCCTTTAGGATTTTTTTTTTTTAATCTTTGATTTTCTGCAGTTTAAAGATGATATCCTTTTTTAGAATTTTTCTATTTGGTGTTCTCTGAGCTGCCTAGATCCATGATTTGATATCTGACATTAATTTGGAGAAACTCTCAGTTATTATTCTTTGAAATATTTCTTCTGTTCCTTTTTTTCTCTTCTACTTCTGGTTTTCCCATTACATGTATGTCACACCTTTGTAATTGTCCCACAGTCCTTGGGTATTCTGTTCTATTTTTTTGTTTTTGATTTTGGTGATTCTTTTAATTTATTTTTTTCCTGCTTACTTTTCAGTTTTCAAAGATTTTATTGATGTATTCTCTAGTTCAGAGATTCTTTCCTCAGTCATGTCCAGTCTACTAATAAACCCATCAAAGGCATTCTTCATTTCTGTAAGTGTTTTTAATCTCTAGCATTTCTTTTTGGTTTTTTTGTAGGAGCTCCATTACTCTGCTTATATTGCCCATCTGTCATGCATGGTATCTACTTTATACATTAGAGCTCTTAGCATATTAATCAGAGTTGTTTTAAATTCCCAGTCTGATAATTCCAACATCCTTGCCATATCTGGTTCTAATGCTTACTCTGTCTTGTCAAATTTTGTTTTTTGCTTTTTGATATGCCTTCTAATTTTTCTCAATAAACATAATGCACTAGGTAATAAAAGGAACTGTAAATAGGCCTTTGGTAATGTGGTAATGAGTTATGGGGTTGAGGAAGCTTTCTAGAGAGAGCCCTATGATTAGGTCTCAGTCATTTAATGAACCTATACCTCTGGACATGAACTTCACAAGAGTTTCCTAGGTTTTTTTCTCCCCTTATGTGGAACAAGATGGCTACAGTGGGCTATTGTTGGGTACTTCTCTTCCCCCACTTTGACTCTTGATAATACCCCAGTAGGTTAGGCTGTCACTAACCAGTATGCCCTGAAGACAAACCTTTCTTAGAACAGAGTGCTCTGGAGTATTTCAAAATGGTTTCTTTCTTCCTCTCTCTGCCAGAGCAAGAGGGGAATTTTCTCCAGTATTTTGTGTGGGAATCTAGTCAAGCTCCTGGAGGTAAATTTCAAAATAATGTGGAACCCCTCCTTTGGCTGGTTTCTCCTGCAGTTCTTAATGCTCAAATTTGCCTACATGGAGCATCCAGCAATTCCTCAATTATAATTGAGGTTTCCCTACCCTGTCACAGGTTCCTAGCATGTTTTTCACTCCTGACTCTTTATAAGTTGAGACTCCCTGTTATTTTCCTGTCTCTCCAATTTGGGGACAGCAATTTGTGTTATGTACACCCCTTTCTTAAGGATCAAAGAAAAGTTGTTGATTTGTCAGTCTATTCAGCTTTTTGTTAGTAGTAGTGATTTCCAAAGTTCCTAATATGTGGAACCTGAAACCAGAAGTCTTATACTTTTTATTTTACCAAATAAAAATGGAACCTACTAAATTGATAATTTTGTAACTTGAATTTTTCAATTATATTATAAACTTGTTCTTTAATGGTAAACACTTTGATGGAGTTTTTATTGGTGAAAGTATCTTTTTCATAGTGCATGTTTTTATCTAGTCCTTTATTGCTTAGACTGCTTCCAATTTTCTGCATTATAAACAGTACTTCTGTGAACATTCATGAAAATAAATCTTTGTGTACAGTCATGATCATGTCCTTAGGGTAAATAAAATAGCTCTTCTTAACCTAATGCCACAGAAGCATTAGCAGAAAACATCTAGATACTGCTATAGTAGAATAAGTTCCACGTCCTTCCACGGTGATTAAATAAAATTAGTTTCCTTGTTCTTTCATCAATTCACAAAATGATGGAGCCAGTTCTCACAATCTCTCATTGTTTGGTGCTTGCATGTGCATGTGTGTGTGCAAAGGGTGGTGGAGGGGGGGCACAGAGAGAGAGAGAGAGAGAGAGAGAGAGAGAAAGACAGAGAGAGAAAATGAAACTGCTTTTGAAAGTAGTTTAAATTATTAGAGAAATAAAGGCTATTTTTCATTTCATTTTATAGAAGAATAGTAGTTGGAAGAATCTGGAAATCCCAGGTATTTTTGTGCTTTTATTCTGCAACTTTTATAAGACAGAAGAAAAAAAAATACCCACTGTCCTTAGATGTGGCATGGAGATAGCTCTTCTGCAGGGGGCATCTTTTTTGTTATTCAGCTTTACTGATAGAATTACCTATATGAAACTGGTAACTTCATTTTATTTTTTTAGATAAAATAGCAAAATTCTAGCTGCTTCCATCTATATTGCCTTTGACTCTTCTTGCTTTTCATCCTGTCAGTGTCCTTTTGTGACACACTAAGAACACACTTATACTTGAACCATTTGGATTTTTTTGCTAGCCAATGAAGGAAAGGCACACCATAGAGAACCATGGGCCATCTCAGTAAAAGTATTAGAAAAGACTTTCTATAGGATTTAGGTTTATTGTTAAGGGATTTGAGGGAGTTTTTAAGAAAGCAGGGCTTTGCTATAGTTTGCTTGCTTCCAAAAAGCAGTTGTAATTTTATGATCTGGTTTATTAATCACTTTTATCCAAAATAGGGTGACAAGCTATCTCACAGTGCTTCAGACTGAGGGGTTCTTGGGACACAACATGTTCCCTGCCCAAACCAGGAAAATCCCTGGCAAACTGAGGGGTAGGTTACTCTATCTAGAGGGCAAACAAAATGAAAAGAGGCTAAGGCTGAAATTGGTAAAGTAGTAGTAGCTACTGATGGGAGCTAGGATTTGGGATGTTTGGTTATTTTTGGGATTTTGGCAATGTTCATATTTTTGCGTGGATTCATACATGACTATAAAGTAGTCTCATCTCTGACTTGATCCATGATGGTAACACAGTGGCCATGCCTGATGTTGCTTTTACTAGGAGAACACCAGGCCAGCTCCCAGTAACACCAAGATTTTTACACAGAGTCAGGGCAGTTTGTAGCTGTCAGGGGCTATTTTCCTTTTTTCCAGTTCTCTTCTTTGTGGATTTGAGGGATACTTTTGGAGTTGACCTAAGAGTTTACTGTGTGATCTAGTTGTTAGACTTGGTTTCAGCCACATTAGTCTAATGAGATGCTTCAAGCTTTGAAACATTGAGTTATGAAACAATTATCCATCACCCTTAATACAACTTTTTTTTCTTCAATAGATAAAAATATTTTAACCATTGAGACCAAGTGTTAAATTACTAAATGTTAAAACAAAAAGAAATCAAATATTCTTTCCCCTTGAGATTCAAAATTCACATTAGCATATTTCACTGCTCTTAGTAATACTGCCATAAAGAATCCTATGTTATTTGATATAGAACAAACATATTTTCACAGAACATATTAACATTTGGATGAATATTAATATCTCACTATTAAACCAGTGTTGTATATAAGTACTAGTTTATTTAGCAATGTTTCCCAGTTGTGCTATTTGTTTTTAAAATTTGGAAATATATTTAAAGAGTAAATAAGTATTTTGGTTTAAAATAAAATAAATTTTCTTAATGGTGGTAGTTGAAAAGAGATAGTTTCATCTTTTTCAGGTTTGTTAATTTAATATTAAGAAAAATCTTAAATGGTAGTTGGATTTTTTGGGAGAGAAATTTTAAACTATTAAATGAATATATATAGTTGGTATAGTTTAGTCACTAAGGTGACTAAACTTAATACAAGTTAAATTGTGAAGCATTATATTAATTATTAACATCCAGCTATCTTAAACTCAGTTTGATCGTCTCATATTTTAATTAAATTAATTGTTTATCAATTAGTCTTTATAACAATATTGGAAACAATATGATCTTAGCTATGTTATAATCATGATATAGTTCACATTCACAAACTTTTCTCTAGGTTCTGAGGACTACCTTCAGGTAAATATTCCAACAGACCTAGGAGTGGAATGTTCCAAGGAAATAAGTAAGAGAAAGGAAATTGAAGAATTATCAATAGCATCAAGAGGCACCATACCACTGGCAGTGGTGCTTCCTGCTGAAATTCCATGTGAGGTCAGTAAGATACCTTGTTATTTAAGTGGCTGGCTCTATTGTTTTCATAAATATTGCTTTTCACTAGAATGTAAGCTCTAACATAGCTGGGCCTTTTGTTTACTTTCTTCATGGCTCTGTCCTCAGAATCCAGAACAATACCTGGCAACTAGTAGACGTTTGATTAACATTTGTTGAATAATTTAATATTGGAGAATATATGAAAGCTTAATTTTATCAGGTATTATTTGACATGTTGCCAAAAGATATATAGTTGCTATACATTATATATATATAACATATATATAATGTATATATATATAACATATATATAATGTGTATATATATATATATATCAAGTTACTATAAAAAAGTTGGATTCATATTAACCAGATCAAAGATTTTATTTTTATAAATGGAAACATTCCTGAGTAGAATTTGAAAATATGTATATTGTGGATCACCAATTTTTCAATTCTTAAACAGGTAGTAAAGGCCTACATTATTAAGTGGAAATATGAGCTAGCAGAGCTGTTTCTTTTAGGAATAAAAGTGTAATGTAGCAGGGGATGGAGTGTGGGTTTCTGAGAAGATGTTATATGAAAACACATCTTCCTCCTAAGTCTTCATTGTAATGAACTATTAAATAAGCTCGGGCAGAGCTGGACCTGAATCTGGGTCTACATAATCTCCAGACAATAGAAAAATGCTGGCCCTCAGTGTCTGTGGTGTTCAGTGGAACAGGTCAAAAATACAGGAGAGCCTTGGAAATTGCATGAAAGGGTCCTTCTGGTAGAAGCCAGTGAATTTACGCCACTGAATGACAGGGGCTGCAATTGTCTGTTTGCTAGGAGGTGTCTTTGGGAAAAGAATCTCCTGATCTTGCTGGCACTAGCAGTCCTGGGAGAAGACGAGCTTTCTTTCTGTGCAGTTATACAAAATTTAATTCCTTCATCCCCAGACCCCACGCCTAAGCAGAAGAATCATTTTTTAAGCTATTATGGTATCAATTCCAGAGAGATAAGAACTTCTTTGACATTCCCTTAAAGAGTCCAAGGAACTAAACTGTTCAAGTTTCAGGGGACCGACACAAGGTGACCAGGCAAAGAAAAATTACGACTCACTTAAAGACCTCCAGAACTTGGGGAATGGTGGGCTAAGCAATCAGAACTGGTGTCTCCTATTGAGTCAGAAACAATGGAAAAGACAGAAATAAATAGAAAAAACTGTAATAAACAGGAAATGAGAATTATTCTCAAGTAGGTAAAATCTACACAAAAATGAAAAAATCCCTCTGAAACTAAACATTACTCACCAAGAATTCTGCAATGAGTCTAAATAACTGCTCTGAACAAAACCTACAAAGTAAATTTTGAAGAATATGAAACTTTCCCCACTATTCAGTTTGCAAAGAAATTGAAATGTAAAAATTAGACCCCACTACCCTCCAGGCTGAGATAGCTCACTCAGATGGTTGGATAGGATCAGGATTCTTTTAATAGCAGAAACTTGCGCTATCTTTTATTGACATGGATACAATTCTTTCAAATCCTTGGAAGTTAAATTATTTCAATTTCATATCTCTCTTGGGTACCCTGCTTCTTAAGGAATCCTGAGTTAGAAGGTCATACAAGATAATTTTAGTGCCAGCCACATGCACTAAAACATTCAAAATAAACTAACCGCTGGACAAAAAATAGTTCTTCCAGTCAAAATCTTGTATTCTCAGAACACAGATCTAGTACAATCTTAGTCCATGTAACAATGGCCAAGTACCAGAGGAAAGATGTTTGTGTCCAAATGAATGAAAATCATGTTTCAGATTTGCCAGGATAACTCTCAGCATAGGTCCTCCTATGCTGAATAGGAGAATAGGTCCTCCCCTCTTCCTGAGACTTGAGACTTCACCACCATCTTACAAAATCTAGAAATTTAGCATACTAACATTGCGAGTCACCAGGTCTTATTTGACACATGCCTCTTTCATAACTAGTACCTTTGAAATCTAGTAAGTTTCCTTACAGTTTTGTGTTTCCAAGATGCCACCACTGAGTTGGGTAAGAGTCTTAAATAGTAGCATGACCGTCATCCTTTCTGATTAAGGGGGAGTTAAGGTCTCTCCTGCTGCTGCTGCTTGTTATAAAATTGCTTGGGTCTGGAGAATTTCCCTCCCTATTCCCTCTTCTGTTCTGGAGAATCAGCTTTAGTAGATTTGTTCAACTAAGTCAGCAGGTTATGTTGCTACTGCTTTGACCCAGGACCCAGGAGCATGGAAGTCTTGATCCTTCTGCATATTCATCTTTCTCATCATTTTTCCTTTCCATGGATTTTAGGTTTCTTAGACCTTGAAAATCTTGTGCCACTTTAAAAATAGCTACAACTTTAATGCAGACCTAATTATGTAGCCAACAAAACTAGAGCAACTCTTAGACTTTATGAAGGGGTATGTCTCTGAAGGGCCCATGGAAAAGTAACAAGAATCTTAGAGATTACCTCCTACCCATTCATTCCTTGGACCCAGATATAGTTTAAAATAATATACAGAAAACTAACAGCACTGCCCACTTATTTCTCATACCAAATCACAGTAGTTCTTGGTAACCAACCTTACCTTAAAGTGTGATCCCGTGACTTCACTGAAAAATACAGGAAAAGCTACAGAATATTATTGTGTTTACCAGTGCTTGAAGTGTCTCTGTGGTGAAGTGCTGCCCCTTTGGTGGTAAGGTTTTACAGTGACCAAAAGATATCTTTTCTTTAAACCAAGTGGCTCTCAAACTAAGCTGCACAGAGGGACTATTAGGGAAGGTTTAAAATAATAATGCCTGAATCCTGTCCCCAAAGATTCAGATATAAATGGTTTGGGTTATGGCCTGAACATTGGCAGTTTTAAAAACTTCCCAGGTGATCCTAAAGGTGAGAATTAACAGCCAAATTTGGAACTATTGCCATAACCTAATCCTCACTGTGCTGTTGTGGGTCCTATAGAGGTTAGCTGGAGGAAGCTGTACAGTCCTGGCTTAATAAAGCCCATGAGACTATGCTTGCTAACCTAGTGCATATTAAAGCAGTTATAAATATATGAAAAGAGCCATTGGCCTTTGGTATACAAAAGTCATGATGATGCACTGGGATAAAAATTCTTTGTTGCCTGTGCATAACATATCCTTAAAGCCTAAAGAAAACAACCCTATCAAAACCAGAAACTTCACCATCTATATGTTATATTACAGACCAAGTTGTAGCCATTTTGTTTAGGTCCTAAGGTTTGTGACCAATGCCACAAAACTTTAGGCCTTGGAAGTGATGATTATCAGAATTCTTTCTGTCTCTGGATGTTCAGAACAAAATAGGGATAAACAGATGAGTCAGAAAGATTGAGAGCAAAATAGCAGCTTCATAACTGATAAAACCAAATTTATGATCATTTGAGTGTCTTAGTACTTTCTCCATTGAATTAAGTGTACCCATATAATTATATTTTTAATTAAGATGTTCATAATAGTTAAGGACAGGCTGGACCTTCCCTCCTAGAACAGGCCGCTTCCTCCATGGAGATGCAGAAAACAGATGAAGCTGTGAGTCCTCAGGGGTGTCATGAGTAGAGCTGGGCATGTTCAATTTCAAAATGTCATATTTTAACAGACTTATTTCATCTTAATTTTAAAAATATGTACAGATTGTCTCTTATGTACATAATTCTTACAAGATGCCACAATGATATAAAAAAATAAAAATACTTTAGGATGTTGAAAATGTAGCTGGGAAGCCAAGACGTAGACATGAAGTATTAATTCAGAGCAGAGGGCATAATTTAGAAAAGGTCAAATGAGGAGTATGGGTGTGAAATGCTCCATGATTCCTTTGGAAGTTATTATAGGCAGAAGTTGTAGGGAAGATTTATGGAGCTTGTGAAACCTGAGTTGGACGTTAATGAAGAAGATAAGTGTGGGGAGATGGAGGGGCAGTAGGAACTAAATAGCATGCCAGCATTATGTACAAAGAGAGCTGGTGCAAAATGAAAATATAGGGGCTCTCCTTCAAATTAGTAAGGACTTTAAGGCAGTGACAGCGGAACATTTAACCGAGTACAGGACCTCCCAAGTGCAGGGCCTGTGCAAATGCACGGCTCATAAGCCCATGAAGCTGGTCCTGGATACAAATGAAGATGTAAGTGCCTCTTTTGGGGTGGCCAATATGCTTGCCTTTTGTTTAAAACTATTCTTTGGAGATGGTTGAAAGTTGGAGTCCTGTCCTCTATTAAGGAGAGAATCTTTTTTTTTTTTTTTAAGATTTATTTATTTATTCATGAGAGACACACACACACACAGAGAGAGAGGCAGAGACATAGGCAGAGGGAGGGCTCCTCGCAGGGAGCCCGATGTGGGACTTGATCCCGGATTCCGGGATCAGGCCCTGAGTCGAAGGCAGACGCTCAATCTCTGAGCCACCCGGTTGTCCCTAAGGAGGGAATCTGATGCAGACGCAGCAAGCTTGTGTGAGCACTCATGAATGAGAATGAGTTAGCTGGGTGAATAAAACATTGGAAGAGGTTGCTTAGGTTTACTAGCCTTGGAAGCAGAGAGGTCAAAATTAAACAAGACGTAGTGTACCCATGAAAGAGAGCTCTGAAAACTTTGAAGCAGAGGATCTTGGGGATCTGGGCCAAAGTAAATGGGAAGTCATTACAGATTTGCAGTAAGGGGACAGATGTGAGCAACAAAGGAACTAAAAGAGATAGACAGGAGGCCCTGTGAAGAGGAAGTGGCAGATGTGAGGAAGAGGAGAGCTTCATATTCCTGATGTCAGGAGTCACATGAAGCAGTGGCTTGGTGAGGCATACAGAAGAAAGCAGAGGGGCATTCTTGACATGTGGGAAGGTGTGTTAGCTGGAATAGTGGCATCTTTTCTCCATTTGCAATGTAATTGGTAAGGAGAAATTTAATTAAAATATCCTACAGACATACTTGGGAGCATTAGACGCTGGTGGAAAAATGCTTGAAGTGGAAGTGTGTCAGCTGAACCAATTCAGTGACATCAACGTATTTGTAGAAACTCTTTGGTGCAGAGCAGTAAAGATATGTTTTATCTGTAGGTGGTTTATGCTTAGAGAGATAATTTTTAAATAAGAGAACTTTGAAGTTAATGACTTTTGGGTAAACACAGTTTTTATAGGAGTGTATAAATGAGGTTGCTGTTTATTTTATTTTGCTGAAATTTAGTTTGACTTTGAAGAAAGCATTTGGGAAGGCGATATCTGAGGTAAACATAAAAATGGTGTTTGGTTTTGGTTATTTTGAGGGGTTAAACAGCACAATGTAGCATACAGATTTTGAATGAGATAGTTCTGATTAATCTTCAGAATGTAACTCTGTATTAGCTACCATGTTCTTCAAAGAGAAAACTAATAGCCTTCCATTTTGGCTTCAGAGTATGTATGTTTTGGTTAGGATTAAAGGAAGTACCTTTATATTAAAAGTATTTGGGATCCCTGGGTAGCTCAGTGGTTGAGCATCTACCTTCTGCCCAGGGCGTGATCCTGGAGTCCCGGGATCGAGTCCCACATCAGGCTCCCTGCATGAAGCCTGCTTCTCCCTCTGCCTATGTCTCTCTCTGTGTCTCTATGAATAAATAAATAAAATATTAAAAAAATAAAATAAAATAAAAGTATTTAACATAATTCCTAGTATAAAAGAGGTGCTCAACAAATATTTATTCCTTCTTTTTTTTCTCCATATTAATGCCAATCTTTTTATCCCTAATTATTTTTTTTTGGATTTTTTTCAAAAGAAGTTTTCAATAATCCTTTTTGCCTTATATACGTAGATTTAGCTTTTTGATCTCCATAATATCTTGAAACTTTTAGATTTGTAACCTTTAGCCAACCTTCACAGATACTCATCACAAATAAAGTATAACCAGAAAAGCCCAATTAAGTAAGATTTAAAACTATTGGACATTTAAAACATTGGACATTAAAACTCATATTATAAATATTAAGATGTCTTAAAGGTATACTTATTTAATCCTCTCATTTATAGATAAATGTACCAAGTTCTAGAAAGGTGAAATAAAAGGATTTGGGGGGAAAAAGGATTTGGTTGCAAATTACAGCTCCCTGGAATCTGTGAAGTGATGCTCATTACTCTCAGATGTGGAGCCTCACAAACATGGAAAAAGTGTGTCCTCACTGTTTTTTCAGTTGCAAAAGATAGGGTTGGAGAAAAAAAATGAGTACTCAACAGACACCAAGTTGAGAAATTTAAGATGTAGTGAGAATCATATTTACGTATTTTATTTCTGAATATGGTTGAAAATATGGACATGTAGAAATAATTATCATGTGCAAACTTTGTCATTAATAAATATAATGTGTGTTTTAGTTAATGTAATATTTTTCAAGGCCCTAATTGGGTAATATTTTTTATCTTATAGAATCCTGGTGAAATATTTATTATCTTGAGAGATGAAGTCATTGGTGATACCGTGGAGGTTGAATTTACATCAAATAGTAAATGTATTAGGATGCAGCCAACCCGTTGGAATAAGACAGTCTGGTGTATGAAAGCTTTAGGTAAGAAACTTTTTTATGCATTAATAAATATAAAACATCATCCTGAGTTTCTTTCAATAAATTTATGATAAATGGTTTCACTTCTTTACAGAAACTAATATTGTTCTGCAGGTGCTTCCTGTGCATAGGTTTCACATACCTGAGGTGGTTATTAGTAATCTAGGTTCCCAAAAGTATGAATGTGTAAATTATGAGAAATTAGCTTGTGTACCATGTGGTGAAATGACTGCCTGCAAAATTACATCGTTTTAAATATGTCAGCAGAGATCACTTTAATATATGTCAGCTATTAAATATGGAACTAAAATTATTTACTTTATTGTAATAGGATTAATGAACATTTAGACTTTCATTCACGAACTTTTTCCTTTCCTTTTTGTTTTCCATGCCTGTGAATATATTTTTGATGCTTTGGAAAGCATATTTCTTTTTCACTATTTATCATCATGGTACCATTTCCTTATACAGTCTTCCCTCTTTTCCTTATTTAATTTATGAGGTTAACCATTTTATTATCCACCTTTGCTTGCAGCGTGATAAATTGTATCAGATTTAAAATTCCAGGTGGAATAGCCACACCTGCCACAATAGTTGTACTAAAATCAGTCTATTCTATTAATTTCTGAATGTTTTGCTATAAATGTAGGACTACTTGGTTTTTGAATTTATGATATTTTGCAATCAGAGAACAAAATTACCTTTTATAAAACTTCACAAATGTGACATTTAAAAATACATTACAATAAAAAGTAAACAATATTATTATGAATCTATAAATATAATACAAACATTTAAAATTAGGGGCACCTGGGTGGCTCAGTGGTTGAGCATCTGCCTTTGGCTCAGGTCATGACCCTAGGGTTCTGTGATCAAGTACTACATCAGGCTCCCTACAGGGAGCCTGCTTCTCCCTCTGCAGATGTCTCTGCCTCTCTCTCTTGTATCTCATGAATAAATAAATGAAATCTTTTTTAAAAGACATTTAAAATTAAATACTATGTCAAATGCATACTAAACTTTTTTTCTTTTTGAATACAGCTATATGAAGCCCATTTATAGAACATTTAGACATTTCTATTGTGTTATGAAAACCATATGTCTCCTCTATGGGCTTCCTTGCACAGGTTAGGTCAGACTTGAATTATAGAAAAGGAAAGACTGTACACTAAGCATTCATAAACATTTCAGACACTGGTCCCTATCATGGATGAAGATATGCAGAAGTGAGATGGAAAGAACATTGTCTTTTTCTTTCTCTTCCAAAACCCCTTACTCGTGCCACATTTTATAATGATTTAATGAACATTAATTTCTAACTAATTAGTTTTCAAGTTTAAACTAAATCTAGTTAGACTAAAATTGCTACAGAAAAATCAATATTGCAAATTAAGAAGTACTTAGATAATATTTCCCAAACAGCAAATCAAAGTGTCAAATAAAATTATTCACGTTAAGATTATATGTTCAGTTTACCTAGCAGCTAAGAGCAATGCAAAGAATCAATTATGTCAAAATTCAAATGTTTTTCAGAAAAGCAGAAAACTAATAGTCTATATCTTTTAAGATATACCAGACCAGGGATGCCTGAGTGGCTCAGTGGTTAAGCATCTGCCTTTGGCTCAAGGTGTGATCCTGGGGTCCTAAGATCAAGTCCCACATTGGGATCCCCACAGAGAATCTGCTTCTCCCTCTGCCTATGTCTCTGCCTCTCTCTGTGTCTCTCATGAATAAATAAATAAAATCTTAAAAAAAAAAAGATATACCAGGTCATATATTTTCTATGTGATTGAACAGCAAATTTGTAATAAGAAATAAATAGAACACTATTTACCAGTTATGCTGTTTAACCTTCCCAACTCATATTTTCTGGAAATTAAAGAGAAATTTTCTTACCAAACGTAGAAATACATACGATGGTTCCATGAATGTGTGTGGGAAGATGGATGGGATGTACCTCCACAGAAATGCCCCCAGAGTCTTAATTTTTTTTTTTTTTTGCCTCATGCCAGTGTTTCTTGACATTTTTTTAACCCTGGTAAGAACTACATTTTATATCAAAACTCAGAACATACTCAGAAATATATAAATAAAGCAAAAGTTTGAAAAGTAGTCATTAACAGTTTTAGCCATGATATGTGAAGAACTTAGGATTTGTCACTCCTATTCCTGCAACAAGATAAAGCTGAACAAGCTGAAAATCAGTGACTATCCTTGAACTCCTCAGAGAACTAAGGTTGCAGGGCAAACCACCATCCCAAAATCTTGAGAGGAAAAGAAATCAAGAGAGTGACATCCAAGATCGCCTTGGCTGGGACGGAAGTCACTGGAGCCATAGAGTGGTAGCACACTTAAATGGGAATTTTAATGAATTGCTCAGGTGGAGAGTGGACTAGCTCGAGTCAGAAATTCCTGAGAGCACCCATAATTTTGTGGGATTCACCTCCATGAACCCTACCAGGTTCACATAGTGAAGATCTGAGGAAGATCGTCTAGAGGTTCTGCTGGGTTAGAGGAAGAATAATCACGGTGAAATACTCCCAGTGTACTCTCCAAACAAAAGCCTACTCTTCCAGGGAAGCCAGTTTATAGTGCCTTATCTCAGCTGGGGAAAGGCATCTACCCCATCGTAGCACCCTCTAACTTTTCTGTCTCACTTAGAATGTGGGAGGAAGGTATGCCACAGGAGAAACACTTGAAGGTGACAGCCCAGAGACACCAGTCCACTTGAAGTCCAAGACTTAATCACAATATTAGAATGCTTCCCCCCACCGCAACCTGACCACCACCACAAAACAGTTTCAATATAAATGGCTGTAGGTTATAGTTGGAAGCACTAAAAGATGCAGAATCTTTCTGAGGAGGAATAGTTAAGGAAGCACAAGAGCAAGAGGAAAGACAAAAACAAAGATAGTAGAGAAATTTGAAGCCCCTGGGCACCTATGGCTATATTAGACATGGACTATAGCCCACCGCCCAGTCCGATTACTATAAATTTTCCCACTACGTGGCTACCTACTTTAGTTCTTATACCTGACACAGTATGTCTGGTTTTCAACAAGAAATTACAGGAGATGCCAAAAAGCAAAAATAGTCTAAAGAAATATCAGGCCAGACTTGGATGTGACACAGATGTTGGAAGTATCAGACAGGAAATTTTAAATAACTATGCTAATATTTAAAGACTATAATGGAAAAGTAAACAATATGTACGAATATATGGATAAGTAGAGAGAAATTCCATTTCTTTTCATTTTCTTCAGTGCTAGTCAAAACCAACTAAATTGATAACATGATGGGTCACAAATCATAGATGGAGAAACTGCTTTGTAGCTATGCTGACCAATATGGTGGCCACTAACCACCGCTAGTTATTTAAACTTTATTATAATTAAATGAAATTTAAAATTAAGCCCCTCAGTTGCACTAACCATATTTCAAGTGCTTCATTAGAACATATCCATCCTCTTGGAAAGTTCCATTGAACAGCAGCGAACAGCACAGTATAGTAAAGTTCCTTTTCTTCTATACCAATTGTGGAGTAAAAGAGTGTCCAGCATGCTCTTTAAAGGCTGATAATTTTTCCAGAGTCTTTAGTGTAGCCAAAGAAACAATTAACTAGTGGCCAAAAGAGCTGCTTTTATTGTTTTGAGCCATTTACTGGGTACTGTAGACAAGTCCCAGTTGTGCTTCACCTTCTTTATTGACAAAATAACTTCTCTAATTGCATTTCAAATAGATAAGAGAACAAAATGCAAGACAACACTTAAACATCCAATAAAGGAATAAAGTGTTAGTCCTTCCTTCCTTCTAGCAATTATTTTAAACATAAGAAGTGGCTTTTCTGGAATATCTCACCCTCAGTTTCTAGATGGGGTGTAATAAACCATTTGAAAATTTAGGGGAACCATCTTTCTAAGTATTGTATTAGAATATAACATCCTGCCTTTTCCTACTCCTCTGTTTATATCTATTGATATGAAAACCACCAAATTTGTTTATCCCCCTTCACCCTTGGGGAATCATGTTCAAGAGAGCTCCTAATACATGTTATCTCATATAAAATCCCTGAACTCATTGGTGATTTCCAGGGGCAGGAAAGATCTCCTCTGTCTCCCACACCTCTAATAAGAGTCTATATAAACTTAAGTCTCTAAAAAAAATTTTCTGTACTTCTTTGAATACCAAGTTAAGATGGAGGGATCTAAACTAAAATGGAAACATACCAGAGATCCTTCCGTATTAGGATGCATCAAGTTCAGAAGATGGCCTCCATCTTGCCAGTATCTTTCTATAAGTGTAGAAAATTTCCTCATATAATTTGATTTCTCATATCTGGCTCATGATTTAATCAGCCATGTTACTTAAAATGTGATTTGCTCTCTGTAAATATTCTCTTGTGTGATACTAAGAGCTTCATGTAGTTGAAATAAGCCATGGTGGAAATATATACATCACAGAAATTGGCAAAAACTGTAAGTCAGGACTTTCTGATTTTCTTTTGGGAGAGTCACTTTATCAACACAATACTGGGATAAAGAAGACCCCCATTAAATTGAGAAGGTGTCTGTAAGACCCATTTGCTGATATCACATTAATCAGAACTTAATCCCAAGATCACCTCTAGCTGAAAGGAAGAACAGAAAATCTATTCTTTTTAGCTGGATAACAATGTGCCCTGAAAAAAAAAATCAGGATTCTATTTCTAAAAGGAAGAGAATAGATTTTGGGATAGGCAATTAGCATTCTCTTTTAGAAAATGGTACCTCTTAAAACTAACTATTATTCCCTATTATTCTTTCTTTTCTTTGGATACTTTCTCTTAGTCGTTTTAAGTGTGTGTGTGTGTGAATACTCTCAACATTGAGGCATGTCATATAATCTGAGACCTACTTACAGTGCCCAGAACTCTCAGATTTTTCACCATCCAACCCAACTCTTTGCCATATTAATATTCTTTCTAAATGTATGTTTCTTTCTAATTAGGTAATAATTAAGAAAAAAATTATGTTAAAGTACAGTTATGCCAACCAGTGAAGAAATCTTAAGATGCTCTTTTTCTAAATGGTATCTTTCCTTTCTGATACACTTCCATATCTTAACCTGATTTTTTTAAAGAAACTATCCTCTAATTTTATCTTCTTTTGCCTCTCAGCTTAACAAATTCATACACTCATAATTACTTCATTTTCTAAAAAACACACTTTTCTAATGGAATCTACAGGTTTGTCACTGAGAGGAACGGTCCTGTGCTAAACAAATTTGAAGTTACTCAGGAATCTGACGTAGTCTCACCTTATGCCAAAAATTGTAAAAATACATGTGAAGTCTCTAAACTAGAAATTTTTTTGTGAAGATTTTATTTATTTATTTATTCATGAGAGACACAGAGAAAGAGAGGCAAAGACACAGGCAGAGGGAGAAGCAGGCTCCATGCAGGGAGCTCGACGTGAGACTTGATCCCGGGTCTCCAGGACCAGGACTTGTGGCTGAAGGCGGCGCTAAACCGCTGACCCACCTGGGCTGCCCTCTAAACTAGAAATATTAACTATTGTTTACCCAGAAGGAAGAGGGTATTCCTCTGGTACCTGCAGCTCAGCCAGAAAAATACTTTACACAGCAGGGGGATAACCAATAAAGAGTTGAAAGGAATGTAAAAATATCCACAAAAATATAGAATCTCTTTGTTAATTAGGAAGCTGTTCTGAATAATATAAATTATAATTTCATATTTCATTGAAAGGGTATGAAAAATACTTTTAGGGCATGCCCAGTACTATACTTAACCTGAGCAGAAAAATAACAATTGATAAGAAATTTTTCTAAATATCATATTTGAGAAGGGCAGTTTTAATATGTACTAAATTGATATCAGTTTTTAGGCATGACCAAGCTTTTGAAACCAAAATATTTATTTCCTAATAATGTTCTAATCAAAAGAAAACCATATTGATTTCAATTTCCATGGAAACATTAGATGGGTTCATATAAGGTTTACCACATGATAAAGGGCTAAAATTGGTTCATAAAAGAACACAGCAAAAATAAATAAATAAACAAACAAACAAACAACAAACAAATAAATAAATAAATACATTTAGGGAATATAAATAATAGTGAAAGGGAATAGAAGGGAAGGGAGAAGAAATGGGTAGGAAATATCAGAAAGGGAGACAGAACATAAAGACTCCTAACTCTGGGAAATGAACTAGGGGTGGTGGAAGGGGAGGAGGGCACGGGGTGGGGGTGAATGGGTGACGGGCACTGAGGGGGGCACTTGATGGGATGAGCACTGGGTGTTATTCTGTATGTTGGCAAATTGAACACCAATAAAAATAAGTTTATTATTAAAAATAAATAAATAAATAAATAAATAAATAAATAAATAAATAAATAAGGAACACAGCTTCACAGACAATGGAAATAAAGAAAGCAAACAGCTCCTCAGTTATTGGATTTGTGAAATATGTGTTTTTAAGGGGTTAGTGAATTTAGCTCTGACTATTCAAAAACACTTAAGATTATATTTTCTGTGAACTGTTTCAGTTTGCCCCTCATCTGGAAGGACAAATCACTTAAATCCCAGAGACAGTGCAGGTTGACAAAGAGTCTTAAATGGCCTGAACCTTGAGACGTTAAATTTGAAAAGAATTCCCTTTTATTGTTGCTCCTCTGTTAGTTTGCTTTCTTGAGTATCTGTGTTTGTTGTGGGCAAGGAGTTCTATCTTCTTGCACTATAAGCCTTTTTTTCCTCTCCATAACTTACACCAATACCCTCACTTGGTTTGGTTATCTTGACCCACATTTATGTGTACTTCCAGTGTTAAATGTTGCTTCCCAACTTTAGATAGTAAATAGCAGAATTCACTTTCCCTCTCTTCTGAGTCTTTAAATTAATTGGCTTTTGTTTTTATTAAAGAGCTATAAAATGTAGATATCGTAATGACCACACTCAAAATAAAATAATGCTCAGATGGCATAGGGTTCTGTTTATGAAAAGGCCAATCCAATAATATATATTTAAGGAGGGCCTCCCAGCCAGATGAATCCATACGGAATCCTCTAAGGTCTTGATTTAATACTGACATTCAATAGATAAAAAATATATATAGTATAAAAGTACTTCAAAGGACACCTCTTGGGAAGATTATTCAAAAATCAACATCATTATCAATAGAGCTGATGATACACTATATCAAGAATAAAACAGTTCATCTGCTTTCATGTTAGATTTTAAAGAGTTAGAATATTTTTTTTAAGTATTCTATATCAAAGAACTACCAAGCAAATCTTCTCATCATATATTTCTCATGATTCATCACCTGACTTTCTTTCAGAAGGTGAACACCTCATTGCAAACTCTAATCTCTTTCCTGATAAATAAAATCAATATCTTCTTTCAAAATTGTCTTTCTGAAATCTACCAAAATTGATTTCATTTGAACTTAGTAACTCTAGAGCTCTCTTTACCATATGTGGGCAGCTTCAGCTGATGAGATGCACTTTTGTTGCAGTTTCTCTTTCATTAACTGCTGGGCAGATGCTGACTTTGGGAAGAGAGAATTTTGATATATATTTTTTCTTTATAACACAGGTTACGTGTCTAGTCAAGCAATATCGAAAGAGAAAATTACAACTTCTTGATCTACTTAAGTTTAAGATTAGTTTTGTTGGCTTTAAATCTCTCTGAGCAAAATTATAAGAGGGTTCTTTAATCTCCTCAGGAGATAAAGTAAAATTAATACTTAAACCTTAGAAACATTTAAATATTTAAAGCTTCATCGGGTGCCTAAGGTTAGAACAGACTCTTTTGGTCTTCCACTTATCAGCTTATATTCCAAACACCAGATGTCTGGGTGACAATTTTCCAGGAGAATTTGGGAAATATTTCCATGACAGAGTGTCAGATTTTTTAAAGTATGTTCTGCAAATGGATTTCAAGGCTTAATTTTGTTTACTTTTGTTACAAACAAAACAAAATAACTTTCTTACTGAAATGATTGTTGTTATTCTTTCATAACAAACCCAACTTTTGAGAGAACTCTAGCCCTGTTGATATGTTAATGCAGAATTCACAAGGCATCATATCAGTCACTTTGAACAACTTGTTCACAAAAAAGGTTTTGATAAATGTATAGTATAAATAGTACTTAAATAGCAGGGTATTAAACCTTGCCTTCCTAAGAGTTTTTCACTGTAGCCAATTACATAAAAGTTCAGTAATTTCAATCAATTCTACCTTTTCTTTCCAAGTACAATTTTGAGAAGCTTGCCTATAATTAACAAGAATTTCCTTCATACGATTATTAACAGATACACAACTTTAAAAGAATGATTGTATCATTCTAAATTCTAAAGTATTATGTAAAGATAAGTATAGATTACTCCAAAAAATGAAGTTTAGTAGTAGGGAGAAAGGCTTTAGGGCTTTGCTTTTACTGTAATCTTAGCATGTTCTGATCCTGTAAGGTTTTATTTAAGTAAGTTGAAAATTGTACATTATTTTTTGTGGATACCAAGATAAAATGAAACGTTTAGTTCTAGAAGTAAGCAAGATCGAAATGAATTCTTAAATATTCCTTCATATTCTCTAAAAGGTATAATAATAGGATACATGCATTATATACTCAGCTCCTAACTCTTCTTTGCATTTTACAAGACTTTCCTGCTGGCTCTGTCAATGTCCATGTCTACTGCGATGGAGTCATTAAGGCCACAGCAGAGATTAAATACTCTACAACAAAGGCTGTGGAATACCTACTGGGGGTAGCCCGTCCTGGAGATGGCGTGTGCCAGGTAAGTTGATCTTTCCACAAAGTTGATGACAAGCCAAAGAGCCAATGCTGGATAACAGAATGATGCTTTGGTATAAAGTCTGGATGTTGGTTATATGAATGAATTGTGGATCAATAGGGAGGGAGGAAACTGACTTCTGTGGTGCAGAGGTGCAGAGATACAGATGAATTAGTTTACTTACCTCAAGTCATTCCAGAGAATGTCACTGGGAAACAGGTTCTCCATTTCAAAATCGCTTTTGGGTTGGGCTCATTTTAAAGCTGTCACAGAGCAGATAGAGAAGATAGAAAGATTAAGGAGAACTCTTTTTTTTTTTTTTTTTTTAAGAACTCTTAAGAAACGAATACCTCTGTAACCAGATCTGGACAATGCAAAAGAAAAGTCAGATCACCTGATGCTTTGAGGTTCAGGAGTCAGACAAACCAAGAATCCTACCAAAAAGGGAACATAAGGCATTAATCGAGGAATTATCATTTTCATGTGGAAATTTCCAAGCTTGGTGTGTCTTTCTTAGTTTCATTTATTACTCACCTGAGAGTGAAAATTATTGCTATAACTTGATAGTGTTTATTAGGAATTCCAGAACTGCTCAGATTTTCAGAGGGATTTTTCAAGCCCCGAGTTCTTTTGCCAGTGCGACAAGGCATTACTCAACAAGGAGGACTTGGTGAGGAGTTTCTAGTGTTCTCAAAAGACCCTTCTTTGAGACGTTTATCAGTAAATGCAGATGCTGCCAATGCCCTCCTGGGTGTAGAATATAACAATTGCATTTTGATTCATCTTAAACAATTGGTTTAATTTCTGCATTTTATTTTGATTTTTTTGTTACCTGACCCACTTTCAATAAAGAGAAAGCTTGTTTAATGTGGAACATTTATCCTTTGGATGTGCTTATTCCATTGCATTTTCAAAGTGAAATAAATGGCATTTCTTTTTATAGCTACCTGATGGTTCAATTCTACCCTTGCCTGGGGTTTTTGGCAGTGGAGGTGGAGGGTAAAAGGGAGTAAAGGCGAAAAGAGGTAGCTGAAGAATGAGATCTTCAAATTTACCACAAAACACTCTTTAACAAAACCATCAATGGTACTGTGGCTGATAGGTTGTCATGAAGCCTTATCTGTTTAAACTAGTTTGGAATTGGACGCTTTGTTATTTATTTTGTGTGACACATTTTTCTATTAGAACAATGGCAAAGGTAAAAATGTCTTAGAGAAGGTTCAGGGAATAAAATATCATTTGTCAAACTTGTGAGTCTGAGGACATTTGATAAAATGTCTATATTGTAATTGCAAAGCAAAAGCAAAAGTAACAGCTTGAAATATGGATTGTTTCATTTTATTGTGACAAGTCTACCTTATCTTCCACTTTAAAAATTCCATTCACTGCAAAAAGATTAATAAAAGTGATATATTGGATTATCAGTATTCAGTCAGCACAGAAGCCCCCCAACACATTTTTGTGTTGCTTTTGCCTTTGGGGAGAAACAACTTTTTATATGTAATAAGATTAAATATAATGTATGATTCTTGGACAATGTTTCAGAGTGCTTTATTATGCCAAGTCATGATTTCTTCTACAGCTGTGAGTGAATAAAAACTGTTTTGCCCAGTTTTAAGATAACTAGACAACACTATTCCCCTTTCACCCTCGGCATCAGAAATGAGAGGTGAGAAAGGGTTGTTATGATTACCTCTTAGGATTCTCCTCTTCCCCTCTCCCTGATGGCCTAGTGAAAAGAAGGATGCTGAATGGTCACAGCTGGATGCAGGCTTTTACTATCAGGAGAGAGTCACTCTGAGCCTGAGGGAGTGCTAAGACTTAGAATTATTCTAACTTGGTGACAGCAGACCACAGCATGGTAAGAAGAGACACTAGGAGAAGTAGTTTGATCTATAGAACTTCAGATAGGCTTAGGAGTCCTGCTACTGTCGTCAGGGGACCTAGACGTGTAGTGAAGTTAGATCAAAATCTGAGGCTGAGATCTCAGAAGAGACCCAGCAGTACTCTCACGGGCCTGGCGGAAGAAGCAGGCAGCAATTCAGTCAGCCTCCATCAAGTCTTAGACCAGGAATGACACGGGATGGTTCTCTAGTCCACTGGCATTTGGACCACATGAGTTATCCCTCTGGTGAATTTGTAGAGATAGTGCAAGGCAAACTCTACCCTTGATGAAAAAGAAACAGCTGCAGGGGCATTTCCTTAGTGTGTTTTAGGGTTGTTTGGCCTCAGAGGAGGGGGCCCAGGCTACACTATGCTTCTCCTTGCAAGTATTTGGATTTCCCTTTTGACATTTGACTTTGTTCCCAAGTAGATTATGTTTTTAAAAATGTGCAAAAAGCTTTGCTTTTCTATTCCAGCATAGAGCATTTACAGTCATTGTTTATTTCGTGTGCTTGCTACTGTCACTTATTTGGGAAATTTGGATATTTTGCAAATAGTCCGCTGAACATCTCTATTCAAAGAACAACATGCATTGTAATTTTATTCACTGTGGTTACTGTGTATTTGTAAGAACATACACCAGCAGATTTCAATTTTTTTCAGTATCTCACCTACTTCACTAAATGGCGTATTGTAAGAGCCATCCTGGGTTTTCTTGTAAATTTTCATGGCAGATGTGATTTAAGTAATCTGAAAAACTTAGTAGTAAGATACTTCCTATAATCATTTAAAAGCTATTGGCGTATAATAATATGAACACTCTGTGAGTTTGAGGAAAGTAATACTAATGAGAAATCTGTGGGTTTTATTTTTCAGTAATCCTAGAATTTGTAATAAGAGACTTTATGTTATCATTTAAAAGCTGTTGGGCATATAATAAAATGACAATTCTGTGCATTT
The DNA here is from genome assembly GCF_048164855.1 of Canis lupus baileyi. Taxonomy (NCBI): domain Eukaryota; kingdom Metazoa; phylum Chordata; class Mammalia; order Carnivora; family Canidae; genus Canis; species Canis lupus. The sequence goes on from NC_132870.1 coordinate 23,494,773, forward strand.
GAGAAAAGAAATGATGAGAAATTTGATTTTCTTAGTTTATTTTTAATGATGTCCATTAGGTTTTAAATAGTTTACCTAAATCAGCTTAATTATCTAACTGCTTCCTAAATTATTTCATCTTTTTGGGGTAGATATTAAATCCCAGCATGTAGCCTCATAAGGTACAATTTCCAGAGCATTACCTAAAACAACAAATTTAAGAGAGATTGAGTGAAAAAATGAAGAAAATTGAAAGCCCAACTTGGGAAGATAATTAGAATGCAAGTGCTAGTGTTAGAAATACTAGTAACTCCCACTTTACTGAGATAATTAAAACCTTTGAGATGTTCATCCTATTTACAAAAGTGTCTGGGGACAACCATAAAGTTAACTTTGTATAGGAACAACTAGATACAATCTAAGAAGCAAATTAGGTCAAAATGCTAAAAGAACATAGCAAGTATTGATCAAAGCATTAGCATCCTATTTGTTAAAAGAACTTTGAGGTAGTACCAAATAATTCTTCTTAGCTGTATTTCTTGGTGAAATGATATCTTTCTGTTGCATATACTGATCATTGTGCATGGTTTGCTTTATACTCATTGGAATCTTATTTTCATCTTCATGTTAGGTACACTTCATTTCCAAATTTTATTAAATTGTATATATGTTTCCATCTTTGGTTTGCTGCCTGCAAATATTTAATACAGTATGAACCCAGCTACAGTTGGGTTGAGGGAAGATACAGGCGTAGGAAAGTCTCGTATTGTGAGGGACTTCATAATTGTGGATAGTTCTCTTAAAGGTTAGTTTTTTTCACAAGGTTACATTCAGATGTTAGCAAGTGTCTCCCTTAAAGAATTCTTCAGGAGATTCTTCCAAAAGCCTTTAATTAATTTTTTAGGTCCTTGTCTCCTGGGAAAGAATTGGTGTATACCATCCTCCTTGTTTTCATTAGCTTCTGTTGATGAGAGGTGCAAATGCAGCTAGTTTTTAAACTATACTTCACCATAATGCCAGTGTTAGCTAAGACACTCTCTTGCTACAGCCTTCTAGTGACTCACTGGAAAATGTCCAGACTCCTTTGAATGGTATACCAGGCTGCAGAGTCACTAATCTTTCCCAGCATTGGCTCTTAACCGTAGCATTCTCTCCGTGTCTTCTTAATTCTCTCCATGATTCCTATGTTTTAGCCCTCCAGGATTTCTCACTCTTGAACATATTCTGCTCTTCCTTCCCTCCACCTTCTTTAAGGCATGGACATTGTGTTTTTCATCTTTGCACATGCAGCTACTTTCACATAATTAGCTCCTGACATGGGAGACACCATGAAACGTAAATGGGAAAATAGGAGTGCTTGCTTTGTCCTCCTTGAAAACATAAGTGGTCTTAGAAAACATAAATGGAGAACTATAATATAGTTATATAAATGATAAGAAGGAAAATGAAAACTGCCCTCTTAAAATACACTTATTTATTTCCCAAATTGAATAAATGAATCTGATACTTATGAAAATGAAGAATGTTTGGTGGCCCTGGATACCAGAGAAGTGAAGAATTTGTGCTATAAACTTTTCATGTTCTACCTGAGTAATGAACCATATGTTCATCATGTAGCTCATTACAGACTTTGAACAGGTATATGGTTTCAGATTCCAGTCTGTCGTTCTTTCAGTATTAAGAAAATGATTACTACTCAAAAAATACCTAAGATCTGTCTCTTTCCAAAGGCTGCATACTATCTCTCCTTTCCCTTTCCTGGAAAGTGATGGAAGTGAAAGTGATAGTCCAGGAGAAGTAGCTCTGGATGGGCGGGAGCAAGAGTTAGATTCTTTAACCGAATCAGCAATCACTACATGAGACTTTATTCTCCTTAGTGTGAATGGAATTTCCTCATGTGTACAGTGCAGGAAGCTAGAATATATGCTCTCTAAGGTCACTTCTGACTCAAATAATCCACAATTTTATGCCAAGAAAAAAAAATACTTCAGTTGGGGATTATGACCACTCTCACCAAAGAGGAATCATTGGCAAGTATGTGGGTTCTCCATGCAGCCTTTATTTTACTTGTATTAGCACTTCTTCCCAGTTCTCCTTTCAGATAAGGACATGATGTAGATTTCATGTACCTTTCATCATTTTTATTACTTGTTTCCTATTTCTGATGAAATATTTGAAATGAGGAGGGGAATTAAAAAATAAAATGCAATTTGGACATTTATTTCTGGATTCAATTTCCATAGTTTATGCTCCTAGTTAAAATGGATCAGTAAGAATAAGGCATATCTATTAAAGCTTGTGTTTTACTGATAAAATAAGTGACATTTTGTGCCATGTCTCTACATGTGGTAATGATTCAGCAATGGTTAAGGATGCCTTATTGTGTTAGCTCAGACTTAAACAATAGTACTCAGCTCAGTTACCAATTATTGAGTCAAACAGAAACATACCACTGAGTACCTACGTCCACTTATTTAGGAAAAATAAATTAGTTAATTTTAACAGCAGATATAGCAGCCATTGTAGGGGGGGGAAATAAATATTTCTGAGTGCAGTTACTTAGTTATTAACAACCATATTTTAAGTTCCTGTTAATTCTCTATCTCATAAGCCATCTCATTCCATATTGGCTCCATTCATCTTAGCTTATGTTTAACTATTGTTTAGAATATATTTTATTAATGACACTCTAATTTATAATGTCTGCTTACTCAGTGGAAATAAATACTCCATCCATTTTTAATTTCTCCTAAACTAAGTATCTCTTTTGCTTTTTACAATCCCCTCTCCTCTTGTCACTGGGGTGGCTTTGACTGCCCTTTGCAGAGGATGTCTGTGTGCCCATGTGAGTGCTACCTGAAACCAACCCCATTCAAGTGCAGCCTTCTGCTCTTCCTGTCTAGCTCTTTAGAGGCTACAGATCTTCTTTAACCATAATGTTTTTAAACAATTCAGAAAACAAAGCACAAGTCAAATACAGTTAACAGTGTTCCTCCATAGCTATTATTCATAACAAGATAATTAGAGAAAATTAGAGAATCTGCCTCTGGAATGAATCTCAAATCATCAGTAACCCTTTGGAAATTAGAAGACTGAAAAATCCTTATGGCAAAAATGTGTTTGTTGGCATTTTTTAAAAAGTCATTAAGCATTCTGTGGGCCTCTTTACTAATAGTTATAGTATCAACAGTAAGATAAAGAAATAAAGTAAATATATAATCTGGGAACTCTAAATTGTGTTTAGCATTCACGAACTATGCCTCTACAGTAAACAGCATCAAGACGCAGGAAATGAAGTAAAAGAAATCTTTGACAAGGAAAATTCAACTTCTAAGAATCCTGCCTTCCCTCTCTTTCCCCCACCATCGCCTGGGTCAGCCATTTAGTCATCAACCTCATTACCCAAAGTAGCAGCACACAAAGATAGTACTTCCAATTTGCTCAAGTCCCACACAGCAAATCCAGTGGATATTTTTCTTATTCAATTTAACTTGACTTTCAGCAGCAGCTAACACACACCATTGACCAAACTCACTTTCCTGATTTTTTCCCCCTATCTTTCATGAAGCCATCTCTTTCTGGTTTTCCTCTACTTCCTTAGCTTTCCTTCTCCAAATCCTTTGTAATCTCTTTTTTCTGTGATCTAGAAAAAAAAAGTTTCCATTTCAATGTTTTGGTTCTTAGACTCTCTTCCTTTCTTGATAAATATTCCCTTGGTAGGGTAGCTCATTAACTTGTAAGATATCATCCAAATGTGGTTTTTCCTTGAAGGCCCACTCTTTCTGCCTTGAGATAGGCATCATCATCAATCCAGTTCAAACACCAGAAACAGAAGAATCTCCTTAAAACCTGTTGTCTTACCCAGTAAATTCAATCCATCATTAAGCCGTGTCAGTTTTACTCACTAAATATTGCTCACTTCTCTTCACATCCCTCCAGTTCTAACATCCCCATCCTCTGCTTTTCTTCATCCCTAAACTACAGCGGGCTCCTGCCTGGTCCCCCGCCATGTGTTCTTGCACATGACCTACTTACTTATATCAGATCCATAGTCTGAGGAGTTCTGTTAAAAAAAAAAGATCTCAGCAGGCAATGCTCCTGCTCAAACCCTTTGATAGTTTCCAGTTGTGTGGATTTAAAAAAGGAAATCTTTAACATGAACAATATGGCCCTGTAGACAGTGTCCCCTCTCTTTTTCTCCAGCTAGTCTCACTCCCCTTTCTCTCCCTCTGCACTCCAGACACACTAGCCTAGATGGCTAGTTCCTAATCTCCTACCACAGGGCCTTTATATATGCTCCTCTTTCTAACTGAAATATTCTTCCAATCTCCTTTCCCCTCACTGTCTTCCCCTAGTTAATTCCAGTTCATCCTCCAAATTTTAATTACAGCTTCTCTTCCTCAGTGAAGACTCTCTTGACCTTGTACATCTCCCTGTGTATCTCTTTGTAGCACTGAACACATTCTATGTGTGTGATATTTGTCAAATTAATATCTGTCTCTTGCTAGACTCCAAAGTCATTTAGGGCAGTTACTGTTTATTTGTTCCCCTCTTTCATCTCCAGAGCCAAGTACCCTGCCAGACACATAGCTGATGAATACCTGTTTTGTTGGGTCAAAGAATGAGAGGGTGAAAGTATTTTATACATTAAGTTACCCTCCCAACCTCAAGTAACCTGGCTATCAGAGCCCCTTGTCCCAACAGACACCAGTTTCCCCATAGTACAGGCACAACCCTTTTTCATGGCTTAGTATATTGGACTGTTGGCTGAAGGAGTGCTGTTTCTGACTGAAGTAGAAAGAGAAAGGCAAAGAAGGGAAAGAAAGACAAAGGAAAAAATCAAGTGAGTATAAAACAATGAGACTAATTCTAACTATCTTGGGAACGAGTACCTAAAACAACTCAAAAAATAATTTCAAAAACTTAGGAAATCATGGCATCATTTAAAGACATCTTTTAAAAATTTTTATTTACTTATTCATAAGAGACACAGAGAAAGAGAGGCAGAGACACAGGCAGAGGGAGAAGCAGGCTCCATACAGGGAGGTGGGACTCGATCCCGGGTCCCCAGAATCACACCCTGGGCTGAAGGCAGGCACTAAACCACTGAGCCACCCAGCCTGCCCTTAAAGAAGTCTTTTTTGAAAGACATTTCTCTGAATATGTTATTGCAATTTTGTTTTAAAATTTATCTTATGTTATTGCAATTTTGTTTTAAAATTTATCTTATGACATATTTGACAGTAAGTTGTTACAAAATGATTGCCAAACAGAAGTAGAGGTGAGAAAATTCATGGTTCTTATGACCACTCTTTCTAATGCCAACAATAGGAGAATTCTGGTTTTTTGTTTCATTATTAATGTCATTAAATATGCCTATTAATGAGTCTGTTCAAGTTTGGTTAGGTTAAAGCTTTGAGATTTTTTGACATTATGTAAACAGCGGGTCAAATTGAAAAATTTAGCATGATCAAGCTTCCATCAGCTTCTAGGAAAATTGTTCTTGTTTTTAAAAAATTCTATTAGATTGCCTTTACCTAAATTGTGATGTTTATGCATGACTAATGGAGATGGCAGAAACTTCTATTTCTTCCCCAGAAATTCTTTTTTCCTTTATTATATGATAACATAACTTCTATCTAGGCATATGCTTGCCAGGGTAAATATTGCACTTCCTGACTCCCTTGGAACTAGGCACAACCATCTAAGTAACCAATGGCTGGAAGCATGTCAGTAGAAGTGATGTGTGCACATCTCTGATCATGTCCTTCAAAGGAGGGTAGAGTCTCTCCTTCACTGACTTTTTTCTCTGACTGATCACAGTGACAACAAAGGAGTGATGGATGAGCCATCTAGGACCATGAAGATTAAGTATAGCAGAGAACCATATAGAGCCTGCATCCCTTAATCAGCCCCAGATGGCCTAATTCTAGGCTTTCATGTTAAAGAGAAATAGGCTTCCATCTTGTTTAAACCACTGGCATTTTGAGTCTCAGTACTACAGTATCAAAACCTACATTCTAATTGATTTACAAGATGTGCCATTTAATTTAAGAATTTAGAAAGAAAAAACAAACTATTTTCTTTGGTTGCTACAAAAGCCAGTTTGGGGAGCTGTCTCCTCATTAGAGACTTGTGTGCCATTTTAAATCATAGTGATTATATTTCATGAGTAGTTATGAGAGCTCACATTATAGTATTTAGAGAAAAAGGGAATGAATATATACTGGAGATTTTACACATTTACTTATTTAAATTCTTAAATAATTTTATCAGTTAAGTATTATTAAGGTCCATAGCTAATGAATCCTGGAGCAGTAATTTCAATACAGGTTTCTCAGATCTCAAAACTTTTTTTTTCTTATTATAATATCATTTTCATGTTATATAAAGAGATTCCACAGCTCTGTGAATACTGAACCAATAATAAATACAACATTTTTGAAAGGAGTCTTAAACTGAATTATTTCATATTTTCGTATTTACTTTTGCATTTGTAATCATGTTGAAACGACTAAAACCTGACTTACTCAAAACTTAGAAAAATTATTTTGACAAGGAAAAATATCTCCTTTAACTACCCTATTCACTTATTTAGATTACTCCTTTAACTGCTTGGGGTTAAATACTCAAAAGTTATAAAAGGGGTGGGGGCTTTGTAAAACCCAGCAAGTATTTGCTTTGCTTCTTTACCTGCCATTGTCTTTACAAGCTGCAGTAGGAAATTTTGTTTAAGATGTGTTATGTAAGCTGTAAGATTCCCCTTTAAATGGCTATTTTGACTCACTTTTACAGCACACATTATGAACAATGGAACAAATAAAGTGACCTTTCTTTTACTAGTTAAACTTAAATAAGCGTAACAGTTTATTATAATAAAAAGAACATGTTTTCAGCTCAACCATTGACTTTCCTTTTGGATATCTGAAGCAAAGAGTAAAATGTAACCATTCAATGGACCTTGTCTCCTATAATATTTTACATACCTCCTATGGTTATTTCACTTAAGTGGTTTTTCTTGCTAATTAAGGTACTTTACTATTACTGTCTTTCTCTGCCATATCTATAAATTGCTTCAATATCCTGTGGCCAACCTTATAGGTTTCTTCACCCACCGTCAATGCTTAAAATCCCTCTTTTTTGCCCCTCTTGGTGTGGAAGCCAGACAAGCCAGATTCTCACATTTTCAACCACTCCATGCAGCTAGCAATTGTCATGTAAGACAGTTTTAGACAATGAGACACAAGGGGACATCATCAGAGCTTTGGCTTTTGTAGTTAAAAGAATAGATGTGGTTGACAGTAGCCTACATTACCATCCTCCTTCCATCTATGTGCCTTCCTTCCACTTTCTGACTAGACATGTGATTTTTTTTTTTTTTTTGACATGTGATTTTTGAACTGCAGTGTCCATCATGAAACTATGGGATCATAATTTATTATTCACCCAAAAACTACATCAAATTTTATTCTTTCCACTAGGGCTACAATGTAGTATTAAGTACATTGTGTTTAGAATGTAAAAGCACAAGTTAAAATCCATGATGTAAAAATAAAATAAAATAAAATAAAATAAATAAAATAAAATAAAATAATAAAATAAAATAAAATAAAATAAAATAAAATAAAATAAAATAAAATCCTTGATGTGGCACTTACTAGCTCTACAGTTTCTGGTGTTATTAAGTTTTTTGTACCATAGTTATTGCATCTATAAAAAAAAAAGGATTTAAAAAAATTTACCATGCAGGAATGTTATAAAAATTAGAGACAAATTATGTAAAGCCTACCACATTCTAGGTGCCCAACGTTTAGTTATTATTATTACCTACACTCTTTGAGTCTGTTTCACTGTATAAACTTATCCTATACCTGCAACATACAGCCTTTCATTTGAGTCCAAATATCTGAAGTATCTCCTCACTGCTTTTACTATATGATATTGTTCTAAAATCCTAATAAGCGTAGTCTTTTAATGCAGTCATAGCCAAGCAGTGTTCATGCCCCTTATTCAAGAAGGGTAAATTAGACTTTGAAGGGATGCTGCTATGTAAATAGATCTTCATCTCAAAGGATTCAGCTTTGTGTCATGAATATTTCCTGGTTTGTTTTTATTTATTTTTCTGGTTCATTTTTTTCCTGGTTTGTTTGTATTTATTTGCATTTTTAATTAACAGAAATTGTAGATGCATATGTATTTGAAGAAATAATAGAGATTGTGTTTGGTTTTGGTTTGTGTTTGATTTGTGTTTTCCAAGAAATTGATCCATTTCATCTAACTTGTCATACTTATGTGTGTAGAGTTGTTAATAGTATGTCTTTATTATCCTTTTGGTGTCTGCAGGGTCTATAGTGATAGCTCATGTTTCATTCATGACATTTGTCATTTCTATCTTCTCTTTTTCCTTTAGTCTTCCTAGAGGTTTGTCAATTTTACGGATCTTTTAAAAAGAATTATCTTTTTGTTACACTGACTCTTTTCTATTTACAATTCAACTGATTTCTGTATTATATCTATAATTTTCTTCTTTCTGCTTGCTTTGAGTTCTGATTTTTTTAGGTTCTTGAAGTGGGGACCTATATTTTTTACTTACTATGTTCTTTTTTCTTCTTCACGTTCCAAGATTCTCTTATCAGATTCTTACTGTTTGGAGAACTTCCTTTATCCATTATTGTAGGGTACATCTTCTGTCAATAAATTTCCTCTTTTCCTTTGTTTGAAAATGTCATAATTCCCATTTCATTCCTAAAAGTTTTGCTGGGCATAAGATTCTTGGTTAATAGTTCTCTTCTTTCAACTTTTGACAAATGTGGTGCCAATTCTTTCTAATACTAATACTGTGTTTCTAATTGTTTCTACCCTATAGGGTCAGTTTTTGTTTCTCTTTAGCTCTTTTCAAAAATTTTTCTTTGTCTTCAAGTTCAGAAGTTTAACTATGATGTTTCTTAGCATGGAATTCTTTGGCTTTAACCTGTTTATAGTTGGCTCAGTTTCTTGAATCTGTAGGTTTATTTCTTGCTAAATCCAGGAAGTTAGCAGCCATTATTTCTTTGTGTACTTCTTCATCTCCATTCTTTTTCCCCTCTCCTCCTGGGACTCTGATCACATAAATATTAAGTCTTTTGTTATAATCTGACAGGTCCCTTGCAGTCTATTTGAGTTTTTATTTTTTTAGTCTACTTTGTCTCTCTCGTTGAGATTATCTTTAATTGTTCTATCTCCAAGTTCACTGATTCTTCCTTTGTCCTTTCCATTTTGATGTAGAGCCCATCCACACAAGGTTTTATTTTGATTATTGTATTTTTCAGTACTAAAAAATCCCAATTGATTCTTTTTTATACCTTCTATTTCTTTGCTGAAACTTTGTATTTCCTTGCTGAGGTTTGTTTAAAAAATTTATTTCAAGAATTACTGTATTTGCTTGTTGAAGCATTTTTATCATGGCTGTTTTAATATCTTTTTCAGATAATTTAAAAATCTTTGTCCTCTTGGTGTTGGCATTTATTGATTGTCACTTTTTATTCAGTTAGAAATCTTTCTGGTTCTTAGTATAACAATTTATTTTCTATCGAAATGTAGACATTTAGTTGTATAAGAAGAAGAAAAGGAGAAAGTACAACTACTCCATCTTCTCAGAAGTAGAAGTCCCTAATTCTAAACATATTTTAAAGCAGAATTTTTATATATTTTTCTTTTAGGAAGAATACTTATTATAAAAAGTGGCTTATCAGTAATAATTATATATATGTGTGTATGTATGTATATTTTATATATAAAATGCGTATATATGTATAAAGAAGTGACACTATATATGTATATATATAATTTTTCAGATTCATAAATATGTATGTAAACATTTTTTTAAATTATTTATTTATTGATGAGAGACACAGAGAGAAGCAGAGACACAGGCAGAGGGAGAAGTAGGCTCCCTGTGGGGAGCCTGATATGGGACCTGATCCCAGGACCCTGGAATCATGCCCTGAGCCAATGGCAGATGCTCAACCACTGAGCCACTCAGGTTCTATGAAAATAATTTTTTAAAGTACTTTGATCAATCCCACATTTCCTCACATGAAATTTTTCATATGTACAAAGTTATTATTTTGTAATATATTTCTATCCACTTCATATCTTAGTTTTTTTCTGAATTCTTTTTGTAATATTCTTAATAGGTATAGATCTATGCAAAAATGCACATGTATATATGTTTAGATTAAATATATATGTAATTTTTCTGATAACCAAATACTAGTGTCAACATAATTTTGTCATCTCACTCTATGCTTATTTTTTCATCAAGTTCCTCCTTAATATCTAAAATCTTAGGATGGGGGTGCCTGGATGGCTCAGTGGTTGAGCATCTGCCTTTGGCTCAGGTCGGATTCCCGGGGTCCTGGGTTGAGTCCCGCATCTGGCTCCCCACAGGGAGCCTGCTTCTCCCTCTGCCTATGTTTCTTCCTCTCTCTCTATGTCTTTCATGAATAAATAAGTAAAATCTTCTCAAAAAACATATAAAATAAAATAAAATAATAAATACAATATTAGGATGGTTGTGAATATTGCTGAATATTCATGTTAAACTATTCTATTTTGATCTCTTTATTTGAACAGTAATTGTATCAATCTCATTAAGTATATTTTAGGTTGAACAATTTATTTTAAGGAGAAAACTTCTGGTATTTTCAAATTTTAATGCCAGTGTTTAGAAAGGATACCTATTTGTGTCCTTGAAATTTAAAAATAAGCATAACTGGGATCCCTGGGTGGCGCAGCGGTTTGGCGCCTGCCTTTGGCCCAGGGCCCAATCCTGGAGACCCGGGATCGAGTCCCACATCAGGCTCCCGGTGCATGGAGCCTGCTTCTCCCTCTGCCTGTGTCTCTGCCTCTCTCTCTCTCTGTATGACTATCATAAATAAATAAAAAATATATATATAAAAAAATAAGCATAACTACTTGTATCAGATTTTTCTAGTTAGGATATCTTCCAAGGAGAAATCCTTTGGAGATTATTTTTTAATAGCCATTTCTGTGATTTTTTTTACATGTTTGTTTTGTGTCCTATCTGATTTTTGTAGGCATAATACTAGTAATATAATTATGAAATTGAAAATAAAAGTGACTCAACTAGTTATGGTAGGCTAGAATATTAAAAGGTGTCTATATTCTTTCTTAAATAATTGTCTACATGGTAAAGGTAATTTTCTTCTTCTGATTTTAAAAACAGTGCTACTGCATTTTTAAAATTCAGTGCTATATAAGCTGTAGCATTTCTCAAATTAAAGTGTCATAGTGTCTCAGGGGAAGAAATGGTAGTTCTCAGATTCCTACTGGGAATTCTTACTCTTTTGAATTCTCATCTGTGTCTCGAAATATCGGTACTGGAAGGAATTATAGAGGTGATCTTATGCCTAACTTATACATAAGTGTGGTAACTCAATGACACACCAATCTGTCTATTAAATCTTATATACTTTGGGGAAGAAATGCCAAGTTTATCTCCTCATACAGAAATATCACTAACTAGATAATAGCCTATGCACGGCTCTCATGGCCAATGGCATAAGTTTTAAGGAAAATTTATAAACTCATGTTATGATTTTAATATTTTCAGGGCCTGTTTCATCAGTTTGCATAGCTAAGACATATTCTTTTTTTTTAATATTTTATTGATTTATCAATGAGAGACACACAGAGAGAGAGAGAGAGAGAGAGAGAGAGGCAGAGGGAGAAGCAGGCTCCATGCAGGGAGCCCGACGCTGAACTCAATCCCGGGTCTCCAGGATCACGCCCCGGGCGAAAGGCAGGCACCAAACCACTGAGCCAGCCAGGGATCCCCAAGACATATTCTTTTTGAAGCTTAATGTAAATAAAATAAAATATATTGCCAGTGATGTTTTGCTCCACCACTCTTATCTGAAAAGACCAAGTAATTAGTAATATGAAATTGTCACATCTATATTTATAGAATAGATTCCATTCAATATCAATACCCAACTACATAAATAATCATAATCATTCTTAAACTTATATAAGCTTAATTTAATCCACATAATAAACATTTCCATGTTAATTATTATAGGCCTTAGACAATTCCTTGTTGCTTACAGGATGAATTAGAAACTTTATATTATATATACAAAACTCTTTTTGAAATGCCCACTTCCTTCTTTGTCATTCTTCTGCAGTTTTATTGAAATTCCAAAATCCTTAACCAGATCATGCTACGATACCTCCATGACTATATACAAGTTGTTTCTTTAATCCAGAATACTTTTTATATATGTAGCAATCTCACTTTAGCTCATCTCCTTGAAAAAAACTTTTCTGATCCAGTGTGGAATTGAGCTGCTTCCCTTTGGCCTGCACTGTACACCCATAAAGATTTTCTATCATCGTACCTAGAACTTAATTCATTGTCCATATGTAATTAGATGACCATGAATTCCTTGAAGATGAGTTTATTGTTGAATCTCTCCTCCTTTTTAAGGACAAAATGCTCCAAAGCTAATGGCTTCACATAGTCCATAGCATTAAGTAGATTAATGTTGATTTTGCTGAGCATTCTTAGCCACAAGTTGAGAAGACTTTCATCTTCTCTCCTTACTTTTAAGGAGAACTTTTAAAAATCTAGAGAAGTCTGAACTGCTTTATTATTTAAAGCATGTGGATATGTTGACAAATAAATAGAGTAACAAAAATGTCTTTTGTTTCAATCCAGTCATTTAATTTTTGTGATTATGTATTGATAATAAGTCTAATTTTATTTGGAAATCATTTCAAAAATCTTAATTAGGAACTTTTGTTCACAATCCTCTCTCTATACCAATCTGGCAATCTTTATTGATTGGTCCACCTCCTTAGATATAGTTATCTATGTCTCAAGTTAAATTGGTCTCAGACATAGCTTCACAAAACACAATTTTAAAAGAATGGTAGCTCTGTAACCAGTTTGTCATCCATAGTAGAATTCTACATGGTTCATCCCCAAATGCTCAGTTTAGGAAAATAGAGTAGATATATGGTTATTCAATAGCTGGGGCAAGGGGAAACCAAGATGAATATTCTCCCTCACTTTGGCACAGAAATGAAATAATCTATTTAAAACTATTCCATTTCTGATGTTTAAATTGAAGAACTGGACTTATCATTTTATTATTTCTTTTATTAAAATGTGACATGTAGGGGCACCTGGGTGACTCAGCGGTTAAGCCTCTGCCTTCAGTTCAGGTCGTGATCCTGGGGTCCTGAGATCGAGTCCCACATCAGGCTCTCTATAGGGAGCCTGCTTCTCCCTCTGCCTATGTCTCTGCCTCTCTCTGTGTGTCTCTTATGAATAAATGAATAAAATCTTTAAAAAATAAAATAAACAAAAATAAATAAAATATAACATGTATTTTAACAAAATTTAGTTTCAAAACAAATTCCAGTGTTATCATTGATCTGATGTAATACTTTTTTAAATTAGTAAGTATTTAAATAAAGTTACTCATCCAGACAAAAAGATTTTTATCTATTGCATCTGTTTTTCCGTTGTTTTAATAACTGACTTTTAGGGTTGCTTGGGTGGCTCGGTTGGTTAAGTGTCTGCCTTCAGCTCAGGTCATGATTCCAGCGTCCTGGGATCAAGTCCAGCATCAGGCTTCCTGCTCAGTGGGGGGAATCAGCTTCTCTCTCCCTCTGCTACTCCCGAGCTTGTGCTCTCTCTCTCTTGCTCGCTCACTCACTCTCTCAAATGAATAAATAAAATCTTTAAAAAAAATAACTGACCTTTAGGTAAGCCTCTAATATTTTGTACTTTCCTTTCAAAAGAGGTGTCAGTATTATTAGAAAGATTAACCAGTATTTACTCCAGCTAATTTTTATTATGTTGCACTAAGATGAGTTTCTATGTAAATAAATGAACTAAGAAAATTTCCTTTTCGTTTGAAAACAGAAGGACATGGATGAACTTGATGATATTCTCACATCCATATTCAAACATGAGATACCATATTATGAGTTTCGATCATTCCAACCTGAAATCGACCCACAGAAAGAATGTAAGTATTTTCCAGCTTCATCAATTATTCACTCTGTGCAACTATTTAATAAATATTATAGCTAGGAATATAGCTATCTGCATTGGTGATTAAATGTTTTAGACAATTCCCATCCCCTGGCAAGAAAGCACATTTGTAACAAACTTCTAAAGCTCCATTTGGTAAATTGTTTTATCACAAGCCCTAAAAATGTGCCTAACCTTTGCAATCAGCAAACCTGCTTCCTGATTCTTATTCTAAGGAAATTTCTAGATAATTGATAATGGAGATTGTTCATCATAGCATTATTTGTAATTACTGAAAGTAGAAATAACTTATTCTTCCAAATGTAGGTAATTGATTAAATAAATTTTGGCACATCCATTAATACAACAATCATAAACAAATTTTATTATGAACTGATTTGCTGGCTGGAGTGATGCTTTGATATATACTTAATTGAATAAAAGCAGGGTACATAGCAGTAGATAGAATGTGATCTGCTTAAAACAGTACATAGCTTTAGTAGTATATATGTTTATATATGTGATAGGTAGAAAGAGAGTCTGGACAAACATGCACCTGTTAACAAGTTGTTCAATTTAAGGTATTACATCTTTTTTTTCATTTTACTTAATCTGTGTTTTCTACAATGACTCTTATTTGTATCATAAAAAGAAATATGTATACGTATCAAGAAAAGTATATAGAGGAGCTACTACAAGAGAAATCATACTTCTAAATTTTATCATGAGCTCAGCAGTACGTTTTCAAAATTACCTGTTCCTATGTAGTTTGTTGACACACTGTTTATAATTCACTTATATGCCGACTATGTGCCATACACTATGATAGAGACATAATGGTGAGTAAGACAGGCATGAGGCTAAAGAATAGGAGAGGTCTAGTATAGGTATACTGTAGGACTATTTAGCAGAGGCTTTTTCTGTAGAGTTTCTATGCTATTTGAAGTAGTTTTATCCTCAGGTTGGCAAGCCTCAGGGAAACAGGAAGGGAAAGAGTAGGAGCCTGAAATCACCGGCAATTTTGAATTACCTAGATGTGCAAGAACCCCTAAGATGTTTACATTATGAGTTTACATTATGTGGAAAGGTTAATAATGGGCTAGTTTTGAATGAGAAATCTTGTGAGAATGGTGAAAACTTATTTTATTCCCCAAATGCATTTTAACAATATATAACTCACAAAAGTTAGACATTAAGTTAAGGTAGAAAAGGAACATAACATGATATCTCACTTGAGACACTCATAATTTGATTGGGAAACAAGATAATGTATAAGTCATAATAGAAAGAAACAATGTACTAAACTCTATGGAATTGATTGCCTCAACAATAGGATTTTAGAGAAAAGCTGTATTATTTTTCAAGACTTGTTTCATAAAGGAGGTATGATCTTTACGTGAGTCTTGAATAACGTGTTCCAATTAGGAAAGAGAAAAGAAATAGGAATTCTATGCAGGAAAAAGTGCTGGAAAGATATGAGATAGAATTATTAAATAATTTTTCAAATTCCTTCAGCATTTGAATTTATTTAGGTTGTGGAATGAGAATTATGGAACTGAGAGAATGGAATGGCCTCTCATTTTTATGGGTTAAGAATTCTAGCTAAGTTTGAAAAGTGCTTGTTACCTTGTTTAGGCTGTAAAATGTGAATTTTAGAGTTAGAAATGATGGAAGAGCTCTGGTCCCTTATTTTTATAGAAAAAGAATTCTGGATACGTTAAATCACAGTTCCTGATAATGTGGATACAGTTAAACTTCTGCTTTTCTAGCAAACTTCCAGGTAAAGCTGATGCTGCTAGTCTCAGATCTTTCATGAGTACTAAGTGTTTAGAGCAGTGGTTCTCAAACTTAGTGAGTATTATGATTAGCTGTGGAGCTTTTAGAACATTTGATGCCTAAACCACATCCCTCTTCCACCCCCAAGTAATGAAGAATCTGGGAATGGTTCCAGCTCTCAGTAGTTTTTAAAGTTTTCTAGGTGATTCCAATGGGCAGCCAAGTTTATCCACCCCTTGTGTCTTCAACTTATTACAGATTTCTACAGGGAAGTAATTCATCTTCATACTGATCTTTGGCATAAAGAAAATACTACTCTCTCTTTACAAAGGCTATAAAATTAGTAGAGTCTGAAAGTTTTGAATCATTACTAGAATTTAATAATCATTATATATTTGAAAGAGATTTTTAAACATTTTTGAAAGAAAGCTACAAATGAAAAGTTCAATGTAATCTAGGTAATTCATTCAGAAACCTCATTGCTGGATATTGTTAGATGATGGATGCTATTAAACCTGTAACATGCAAACAACCGTCATGATATGAGGCTTTTACTCCTAGTGGAAGTACAAAATAACAAAATACAAATCACAGAACAAAAATACCCAAGATAGACATGAATATGACTGCAGTCATGTTTTGCTTGCTTTCTTGACCTCATAATCTTGAATTAAAGTCAGCTTCAGAATACCTGGTCTTTAGGAACTTGCACCTGGATTTTCATAGTGTTCAAGTTAAATTGATGAGAAGATTTGAGAGGTCTTTATACACAAAGTGGAATTAATTCAACAAGAGAGTTTGGGAAAGAAATGGTAGGTTGTTAAGTAAGTTCTGTAGAAACATTTCTAGATATGAACTGAGCAGTAAGTTCAGCAAACAGTGAATCAGGTATAATTTCAGATATCTGTCCCTGAAGACAGTTCTACAATTATTTGGTGAAATATTTTGCTTATTAAATATTTATTATTTATTACTCTATATTTTAGATGAAATAAATTGGATGTTAGGACACTGTGTGAAGAAGATAGCCATAAGGAATCGGTAGGATGTACTTGGGGGGGGTGAGCCATGGAGTTACATACAGATAGCTATGGTTCTTAAAAATATGATGCTAAATGCTATATTAATCAAAACTGTTATATCATTGTTTCATCCTCTTTTCTTCTCAAGTCGACTTTGGTAAATTCTGGGTTTAGTTCCCTGTCACTTCATTTATAATAAGTAAAATGTTATTCCTTGCCATTATGCCTTGGTCATTTTCACTCCTATCTACCAATTAATTTCCTTGACTTTTCTTTTCCCCAGGCAAGCAGAGTTGGGGTATATTATATCTCTATAATTAGAGATAACTCAAAAATTATATAAGAAATCAAATCTACTTTAGTGTTCTCTTACCCTATAATGCTTTATTATTGATTTAAAAATAATATTTTCCATTGAGGCGAATTTTCCATAAGAAAAAAATTCTCCCTAGGAGTAGAATAATAAAAGGGTTCTAAATGATCTTGCTATGTTAGTGTAACATAGAACTTTTGAACACAACAGTCATCAAAATAATTCATGAACAACTTTCCAGTATGTGAATCATCAGGGGCTACGAAATCAATATATGGTATTTTAACAGGCAATTTTCTACTGAGACATGAGATACTAGAATAGGAAATATCAGAGTACATTCCTTAAAGCAAGAGTATGATTTTTGAGAAAATTCTGTTTTGGTTGTTGATTTATATATAAACACACGTGGTATGGGCCACTGTGAAATTGATTCGAATGCACCTGACATTGTGTGGTGATGAGACAGAGCAGCACAGCGGCCAGACAAGACTGCTTTAACCTGTCTGCAGTTCTCCCCTGTTTCAAGCTCTCTGCAGAGTTTTGGGAAAGTCTTGCTGTGGTAGTTACATGAATTTCCCTAACTTCAGAACCCTTCCAAGGACTGGGTCATAAAGAGACTCCCCTGTCATGGACAGGAAAAAAAAAATAGCTTGGCTTGTTTATTTATTTATTTATTTATTTATTTATTTATTTATTTATTTATTTAAAAGGCTACAGCTGCTGGTTCAATCACCAATGGGAGTTAGTTCATGAAAAAGGAAACTAGGTTAATTTGAGGCAGATTATTTACCTACACCCAGAGAAGAGTACTGGTTTAATTAAGCCCATGCCAATTTTTTAGAACATGTCAAAACATATCCATTTACAACAAATAGCAATATCTTAATCTAACATAAGACAGCATACACTTGCCAGTGACAACTGAAAGTATTAACTGGGAATATTACCTCCATATATGTCTATAAAATGTAGAGCATATAACTGAATATTAGGTACAAATGTAGTAGTCACTGCAGCTCTAAGATTTGTCATGAACTTGTAATAAGTTTAGGTTCATAGAAAATAGCTCATTTACCAAGGAGAGGAGAACCACATGCTATTGTGCTCTTTTTGTATCATCAAATAATTTAAACATACAGGAAAATATAGAGAACAATGCAAAAAACACCCTTGTATCCATCACCTCGCTTTGCCAAATCTTAACATTTTGTCACATTTGCTTCAGAGCTTCTATTTTTAAGAAATAAAATGCTAAATATCTAGTTGAATTTTTCTAAATCTCCCTCTGTGATTCCACACACTTGAAAAGTGACTGATTAAATTTCTTGTTTTAAATAAATTTCTTGATCATTCTCATGCAGTTCTTCATTTTTTCTAGATACATTTGTTTCCATAATTTATGTTGTACAGTTTTGTATATTTCATGTAAATGATATCACATTTTTCCCTTCATCTTACTATTTTTGCCCAATATAGGTTTTTTTTTTTTTTGTATTTATACACCTGTCTGGATACATTGCTATTACAATACGTTGACTATATTCCTTATGCCAGGCCTTATTCATTCCATAACTGGAAACCTGTATTCCTTTTTCATTTTAAATCATTTGAGAAGAAAATCAGAAGCAATGAAAAAATCAATCTGAAGGGTAAATGGTCAAGATTATTCCTTATTCTGGGATAAGAAGGAATAGGTGGTAGGGAAAGAAAAGGTCATGTAAACACACTTTAAATTAGTTACAAACACATCACTGTTTAGTAAATACACTAAATTAGGGATAGATTTACACATAACACTAACGTAGTAATTGAGTAATTTGGAGATTTAGTATGTAAATTGACTGTGAAATTACAGATTTTTTTTTCACTTCATTTTCTTGATAACTCAACCTATAGGTATAGATTTTCACAACTTCTACCAAGGACATTTTTAGCATATTCTCAAGTTACTTTTGTGAGTTGATGGTTCAATTTTTATCAAATAATAATAAAATAAAACAACCACTTTGAATTCTTTAAAATGTTTTCCACTTGAATAACCAAAAAAAGAGTTATTCCTTTAGTATTATACCACTGTTACTCACTTTTACAGTATTTCTTTGAGGATTCTTTATTTCTCCAGACATGAAGTTTGAAAAGTTATGCTTATAAGCATCATAACTGTGATTGAAGAATGTATATTTTTTTTAAAAGTAAGAAAAGAATGAAGGAAGCTAAAAAGATAATGTTGATACCAGGTCCAAAATTTGGCCTTTTTCCCACTTAAATTATTCTCCAGAAAAGGAAGCACCACTGGCCTTGAGTCCATAGAGAGCATAGATAAGAAAGAACAGTATGTCCTACAGAATCAGAGAAACCTTCCTGGTCTTAAGATGTATCCTAACACTGTGAAGATAAGCAATGTGCTATCTGGAGTCAAGCAACTTTTTATGATGGTCAGCCATTCACATTTCAACAACATTTGTAATTCTTTCTCATTATGCCCATTTACATTACTGTAACAACACATATTCTATAATATTTGAGAATTTTGTAATTATAGATGAAAAAGATGAGCCTTCAAATGTAATATATTCTCAAGTTAAGAGAATTTTGATCTAAAAGATTATATTAAGCAATCTTAGGTTTTCATTCATATTATAAGTGTAAACAAAGTTTCTCCTCAAACTCTGTATCAATAGATAGTATCTGTAGAGCAAATAATGGGAAGAATTATAGACTTTATTTATTCATGACAGACAGGCAGAGAGAGGCAGAGACATAGGCAGAGGGAGAACCAGGCTTCCCGCAGGGAGCCTGATGCAGGACTACATCCCAGGACCACAGGATCATGACCTGAGCCAAAGGCAGACGCTCAACTACTGAGCCACCCAGGTGCCCATAATTATAGTTTTGAGTAACTCCCCAGGACCCCCAAAATTCTGCAAAAAAATCTAAAAGTAACTGGAAATACAGACTAATTCAGAGTGAAATAAAGCACTACACAGAAGAAACAGAAAAGTATCAATTAACTGCCTCATAGGTTCATTTTCCATGGTAGTGAGACTGAATTTCATTTTTATATGCCCTTCCCCCATTTTAAGCATCTCCAAAGTTGAAGGATGTGTTCACACATACACACATTAGTATATGAATAGAAGCCTATAGGACAAAATTGTGACTAGAGCAATGTATAATACAAGGGACAAAATAGCAGATAAAAAAAAAAAAAAAGTAACAGACCAGGCTGAGAATCCAAAGTATGTGGTAACAGCAGGGTTAACAGCACATGATAAAGAACAATAGAGGCTTAAAAGCTGAAGTAGTAGGCTGCATTGTGTCTAGCTGCTTTCGTAGCATTTCTATCCTGAGAACCAGTTTCTGACTTGGCTCATTCTGGAAGCCAGAAAGGTGAGCTGGAAAGGCAAAAGTTGTATCCTTATGGAAGAAGTTGTTGATAATAATGGAAATATGGGAAATAAATGTGACCTCTACCCATGATACCTGACTGACTATAAGAAGTTATTTCCTCCATGCTCATTATCCACAGAATCTGAATAGACATTACCTCTATAAGAATATGACATGTGATGCATGGTTGAAATATTATTTCTAACAATGATTATTTCTGAGATTGCTGTAAGACTGTACATTCCTCCAGGAAATAAAAGTATATGTATTTTAGCATTAAGTTTTGTCTTCTATTGTAGCCTTTACCATTGACAACCTGAAAAGATATTTTAAAATATGTAAGTCAGGGGTGCCTGGATGGCTCTGTTGGACATCCTACTCTTGGTTTCGGCTCAGGCCATGGTCTCAGGGTTGTGGGATTGAGCACTGAGTCAGGTTCCACTGGTCCCTACAGTGTCTGCTTGGCCCTCTTCCTTCCTCTCTGCCCCTTCCCCTACTCTCTCTTTCTCTTTCTCTAAAATAAATAAAATCTTTTTTAAAAAAAATGAATAAAATATGTAAACTAAGACAGAAGAGGGAATCTCTTGGAGAAACAGTGATTAGAATGGAGAAGAAGTACTACCCCAGACATACTTTGTATATTTTACAGTTTTATTAGCAATCTGTGAGGTTAACCTCAGTTTTCCTGGATGTCCACTGTTGCTTAATTATTTGAACCAAGCCTCATTCTTTCTTGTATTTAGCATTTTGCTCATAAACTTTAGTGGACATCAGAATTCCTTGGAAGGTTTGCTAAAACCCAAATTTCTGGGCCCTACTCAGAATTTCTGATACAGTAGGTCTGGGATGGGCCCAGGAATTTCAAATTTCTCACAAATTCGTAGATGATGCTGATGCTACTGGTCTATGAGTCACCAATGAAAACCGCTGAGTAAACACAGCAATAATTGGCAGTACTGTCATATACATAAATAAAATTGACACGAATCCAATTAAAGTCAAGATAGCAGATTTATTTTTATCTTATCATTCCATGTCCCAGAATTTAAAGTCTGGCTGCAAATGAAGTAATCTTAGAGTGCTTATCTAAGAAATATATTTTGTGTGTATCATTAGAAAAAACAAAAAAACCCTCATGAATTTTTAGATGTTAATGAACTCTGCTTTATAATAGGCACTCTTCCACATACTGAGGGAAGGTAGAGGAATATGAAATCAGTAAAATACAAACCATACATTCAGAGGGCACCAATGACAAGGGAAGAGAAGACGTCACAAAAATAAGTGCCACTCATAGAGTGTATGCTCTACTAATAAGAGCTAACATCCACATTTTGCATACTCTATGTGAAGAACAATTCTAAGCACTTTATTTACCTTAACTCATTTAATTCCTCACAAGAATCCCTAGGAAAGACAGTACCTGTCTTGATTTTCTACTTCTGATCTGTAGTATCTGACAGTAGAATGGAAGAAATGACATATGAGCTTTCTGAATATGCTGCTTGAATTCTCTACTCAAATGACTAAGACACATATGTTATTCTTCTCTGGGTCCACACAAAAAAATAAAGGGTTTTCAGAGACAAAAGTAATAAGTTTAAATATGTACGTTTATCATAGAGTTAGAGAAAATACATAAACATTGTCCATTAGTAACTGGTAACAGGAAAGAGGCTCTGTAATAGCCATTTAATAAGAAAAATACATGCATGGGTTAGCCTCAATTATATACACACACTCACAATGGAAGTGGACCTTTTATTATAAATTGAATAAGTTATTACTTAAGGAATTTCTTCTTACATTTGCAGGTGATGTGCAGTAGTGATTTGTAGTGTCACTGCATGTGTAAAAACTCATTCTATTGCTCTGAGAAGGATAGTAACTCAAAGACACAAAATAGTTTTTATGTCTTGTAGCCATAAGTTATGGTTTACCAAACCCACCATGGTCATTTTCTTCACCTCATTAGGCAGGATGCTCCAGAGAAATAGAATAGATGTATTAAGAGAGACAAAGAGACAGAGGGAGGTTTACTTTAAGGAACTGGCTCATGTGATTGTGGCGCTGGCAATTCTGAAATGTGTACGTCATTCCAGGGGGCTGGAAATTTCAGCAGGAGTTGGTTTTGTTGCCCTGTGGTGACCTAGGAGCTAAGTTTATAACCACTATGCTCTACTCAAAGGCCCATATGTCTAATTTAACTTATTGCTATGTAATTTATTGTGACAGCTACCTCATCAACACCCACACCTATACTTTTCCATGACCACCATTGTCACTTTCCCTAATAAATTTCTCTTTCGCTTACCTTGTAACTTTGGAGCCATGAACCTGAATGTTATCTTAAATTCACCTCTTTCTTCAGCAGACTCAATCAAGTCCTACTAACTTTTCTTTTAACGTGTCTGATATTTCTGTCCTTCCTTGTCCATTCCAGGCTGTCTCCACTCTAATTCAGGCCATCAGTTACTTCTTGTTCCTGAAAAAATCTTCTAGCAGGTATTTCTAACATGTTTCATTTTCCATCCTACACTTCAGTGCTCCCCAAACATTCTTATGTTCCATTTTTATTCTGTCCCTATGTTATGTATGATGGTGCTTCCAAAGGCATCTTAAGCTCTAACCAGTCCATTTATTGTTTCCAATACTGCCCAGATTTTCCTCCTTGCCTTAGTTCATTTTTATTATCAAAATTATTTAACTTTTTTTTTAAAGAATAAATCCATTGCTAAAGACTATAAGAAGTCCTCAAAAATGCTGAATACTCTTGACTACTGAAATCAAGCATTCTTGCCTGATATGTTGATTTACTGCTTCGTGGTGCATATCTTTTGATTTCCATGTGCAACCCATACAAAGGCCAGTGGACAGCTTTCTATCTGTAAGTCATAGCCTCATGGGAGAGTGTACAACTTTATCCAGAGGGCTTCCACACTTAGATTGTTCTAGGTTTCCTGATTCTTTCTAGACACCATTCTGCTTCTTCCTCGCTTCTTAGTGTTTTATATTGTCAAGATTCATCAGAGACAAAGTTAGTGATTTTCAAAAGTCATTTTTAAATGAACACAGAGAAACAGAATACAGTCACACATCTAGAGAAATGAAGTTTCTAGAGACTTCTTATTTTATTTATTTATTTTAGAGATTTTTTATTTTAAACAGAGATTCGCCACAGATTGATTGGATTGGTTGAACTTGGAGCAGCCTTACTTGGGGCAGCATTACTCTTTTTATTACTTCATCACTGAGTTTGATACTGGAAAATGGATAATAAACCTGTTCAAATGTTGTAAGATTTAATTTTAATTGATATCATTCCAAGAACTGTTAAATGAGGACTCTGTATGCTCCTTTGCTTCTTAACATCACCTTTAGGCATGGGGTCCCAGCTCCCAGGCTATTTATTGTGGCCTCATGGATTGCTTCAGTCTTCTTTTGCATGCTGCCTTATTTCACCCTGGCCATTCCTGGCCCACTGCCCTGGATGAGAAGATGTTTTACAGTGTGTCCTCAAATACTCTTTCTCTGGGATCAGACCATCTTGCGTCAACCTGCTGCTTAATGTTCTTCTGCTCTGCTATCACTCATTCCAACACTATGTGTCTGTGATTCCTCCTTTTCAACTCCTTTCATTCATTAGTTGTCATATTTCCTTCCCTTTTCCTTTCTCTTCCTTCTTCCTCTTTTCCTCTTTCTCCTCTTATTACTACTGCTGCTAATTTTTGGTGGATTCTATTTGGGTACTTAGGAACAATGAACTTTTTCTGGATTCAAGGTCACATGCTCCATTCATTTCCCATGCTTCATATCAGTTATCATTCATATGTTTTGCATGCCAGAACATCAATCTTCCAGAACTTTATTTTTTTTAGTTTTATAAAACTCCCAAATTTTAAGCATTTAGTTACAACAAAATATACAGAATCTACCAAAATTAATAAGATGTACAATCACTCAAAGGAATTTGTATTATCTGAGAACGGCACGGTAAGGATTCCCTTTCATACTAGATTTTTCCTATTGTTTTGTCTAAGCATGGTAAGTGGGAAAATAGGCAAAACAGAGTCATGCCCTAGGACTGTCCTTCCTACTTCCAGAGTGGTTGCCAGTGTGGACTCTAAACATGCCCAGTTTGGATTTTAACTTTGTAGGCTCTAAACACAGAGACAAGCAGGGAGAATGCCTCAGAAATCATAAGGTGAGATATTCACAGGTTCCTCTTCTAGCCCTATGCCTTTCCTGGCCTCACTCTGAAGCAACACAAAGGACTGCACTCAGAGACTCCTTCACTGTGTGGAAGAAAGAAAAGAAGGCACCATATTTTGAAAATTTCTAGCCGTGTTGCAATGGGAAACAAATTCTGAACTCTCTCTCCAAAAGGAGAAGGGGCTTTAGATTGCATTAAAATGCAATTGATTGTCATTGTTCACAGTAGTTACATATTATACAGTCGCTGAATAGAGAATACTGAACATTGCTTTAGGAAAAATATAGGATTAGTTTCTTGCAAACCTCTGGTCACATTTTTGTCAACCCATCAATACATAAACTCATTTTTTTGCATGTTTCTGTTTAAAAACACAGCATTTATATGTATTTTTATTCATTAACATTGAACTCATTAACAATATCATTTGATTCATACCTGAACAAAGTTTATCTAACATACTTATTTTCTTCATAAAGCATATCACAGCCTTCTTGTGCTTGGGAACACCAAACAACACCTCTGTATTGTGCCAGGGAGCCACTTTGTAAACTACTAAATCACCACCAACATCCAAAAAAAACCCCACAAAAATGGGAAACGTAGCACTACATAGACCACAAGGAAGACATTTGTTTAAAGTATGAGAGTTGAAATTAGAAGGCAGGGTGTTGCCTTGTTTGGACTCAGCTGGGAACATGCACTTTGGGAGACTCAGATTTTTCACTGCTCTTCACATGTATACAAAGACCACAAAAGGGCCACAAATTTTGGTTTAGGGGTGGTGGGACACAAATAAATTTTTGTGAGTTGGAAAATTTGCAAATATGGAATTCCTGAATAGTGAGGCTCAATAGTAGTTGTTTGTATGAAAGAATACATTGGACCTAGGTTTAATAGCTTATTGATTAAATGTTATTATCTTCATTTAAATGTTGAGAAAATCGTGATACCAAGTTCAAGTAGCTTATCCAAATAACATCATTAGTAAATGCTAGAATTGGGATTCTATCCATTTAATCTGGTTTCAAAGCCCTAATGCTTAAGCACTAACTGCATGATATTGACTCCCAAATTAAGTAAATATTAAGTTTTAGAATTTTAAGATTTATAATACTGAAAGATGTTATTTTGAATTTTATGTATTAAGATGAAACCAGGATTCATTTGAATTTAATGCTGATTAGGAATTTAACTGTTTTAACTAAAAAAAAAAAAAAATCTGTTAAAAATCTTTAAAAAAAAATCTGACATGAAGTTTCCTGAAACAATTAACAAGGGACATACAAAATGGATACAACTTTCAATATTTTCTCATAAATTTTAAGAAGCTATTTTATTTTTTTAAGATTTTATTTATTTATTCGAGACAGAGAGTGGGAGAGGCAGAGACATAGGCAGAGGGAGAAGGAGGCTCCATCCCAGGATCCTGGGATCATGACTTGAGCCAAAGGCATATTCCCAACCACTGAACCACCCCAAGAAAATATTTTAGTAACAAGAATATAATTGCAATAGTTAGTGAGGTAAATACAAAATTGAGTTTAATACTAAAGTGTACTTCTGTGTACTTCCCACTCGTATTTTATGTAATACAAAAGATAACAACAAAACTGCAGCAAGGGTATTGATGGACCATTATTTCCCTCGTGCATTTAATTTACATTGTCAAGGCAGTTATTTTTTGTGCTTGAATTTCTAACTAGGATTTTATGTTTACTATTTCGACAGGGTTGAAGAATGGTACCTCACATGTAGCATTTGTGGTTCTCCTTTCATAGAACGGATTGCACCCAGCAATGCTGTTTTGCAGATCCACAGAAATATGAATGTTTTTATCAGAATCCAAATCCTATGATGAAAGAACAAAAATTATTAGCTTTCTTCAACCTTCATAAATATTATCCTTACTCTTTTAATTGATATCTCACCTATGACATGACTTCTTACCCAGAGGAAAATCAGAAGTCCCCAACCCTCTAATTTTATACACGAAGAATCAGAGGTTCAGGGAGACAAAGGAATTTTCTTAAGCATTACAGATTTAGTGGCTGAGCTTAGATTAGAAAGCAGATATCCTGACTCGTCTCCTCTTTGTTGTGTGCTTCATTATTTTGTCCTAAAGTGGCCACCTGGTCATTCTACTTTGAGTGAATAAATATTTATGATTCTAGATAGTGATTTATGAGAACAAATGGATTACATGATCATGCACTTCCAGTTTCCATAGTCATCTTTTAAATTTTTAAAGCTTATATTCTAACTTTGGGTATATTCCCCATTCTATTATTCTGGTGAGCAGGATTAATCTTTTGAAAGCTTTGGTTTGATTACTTCAATCTAATTATTGGCCACCTTTTATAGGGATTACCTTGAACTGTTAGAAATGGCTCAGCACAAATATATGACTCAATTTCTTTACTATGTACCAATTTATTCATTTTTATTTGCAAAAACTAGTGAAATTGAAATTTCCTTGAAAATGAGAGACATTTAATTCTGTTCTTTGAAATTACCATTCAACATACTTTGGTTGAAACAACTGAAACTTGAAAATGTATTTCCATTAAAAAAGTCAAAAGCAAACTGACTATACTTTAATGTGAATTGTTGCTGCTTATTTACACCAAGAATATAAAAACAGATGCAATGAATCTTGATTAATTCAATGAAAACTTCCATGAAATTAAGCAGATGTATGCTATAGATTAAGCAAACTTTACATGTTTTTTATATCTTCCTAAGAAATCCATTATTTTAATCTAATAACTAAGATGATAAGCTGCTTATAAAATAAATTTAAGTTTAAGAAAATTGCTAAATGGGGATGCCTGGGTGGCTCAGCGGTTGAGCATATGCCTTCGGCTCAGAGCGTGATCCCAGCCAGGATCCAGGATCAAGTCCCACATCGGGCTCCTTGCAGGGAGCCTACTTCTCCCTCTGCCTGTCTCTCTGCCTCTCTTTCTCTGTGTCTCTCATGAATAAATAAATAAAATCTTTAAAAAAAAGAAAATTGCTAAATGGTGTATGAGCTAAGACTAATAGGATTTCTGTTTCTCCTTAAGATGTACATCACAAGAGTCTACTGCTCCCATTGTAACAAGAAGCAAGATGATTTTCCAAATCAGTCTCTTTTTTTAATCCAGCTGAAAGTCAATGACAAAAGAAATCTAAATAAACCAAATTCCAAAAAGGGACCAGTCCTTCACAAGAAAAAAGAAATTCAAGACTTCCTTCTTCCCTTACAGAGCAATCCACTATTGATGAGAAGTAAAGAGAAACCAGCTAAACATTTAGCAAGCTTTAAATGGCTTTATTAGGCTAGTGTGATGGACAAAAATCTCAAAAAGCCCAATTACAGATCACCCAACACCTCTCTTGTAGGCTGTTATAAGTGCATAGAGCTATTAAACCAAGGGCTGGAGGGCAGGAAAGCTGAGAGAGATCCTTGAAAATATTCTGAGTCTTCTCTGAAGGCCCACTAGTGACTGCTGAAAAGTGAAAGGGGGACAGGTTTGCTGAGACAAATCCCACCAAAGCTTTTACCTATGGAAAGCAAGTTCTAAATACAGAGAGGCATAAAAGCTGGAAGAAATACCTCCAAGTGATTGGGATGGGATGGTAAGGAGTCTGAGTGTACTATAGAGGCCCCACAAAATCTGAGAGAGATATTTTGATGTGAAGAAGTCTGGAGGCAGGACTGGAGGAAAAAAAAAAAGAATTATCTGCTAACCCAAAGGTGACACCCAAGCCACTGAGGTTTCTTGAGTCTTAATAGGGCTCAGATCCCAGGTTGTGTGGAAGAAAGCTGTGATCCTGCCCTCAAAATATCTGAAGCCAGTTGTTAATTGAAGCTAAGTAAAGATGCAAAAATGACCAAGCTCAGTTCACCTACAGATAAATTTGACTCTGATCCCAAGTGTTGTTGTCTGACTAAAGAAATGCTGTGCCTTATTCTGGGGGTAAATATAATTTACTTCAGTTCTTTAATACAATGCTAAGTGTATAACAAAAAAATTACAGGAACTATGAAGAAGGAGTAAAAGGTGATTCTTGGTCAAGAAAATAGACAGTGATTAGAAGCAGATTCAGAAATGTTCCAGGGATCCCTGGGTGGCGCAGTGGTTTGGTGCCTGCCTTTGGCCCAGGGTGCGATCCTGGAGACCCACGATTGAATCCCATGTTGGGCTCCCGGTGCATGGAGCCTGCTTCTCCCTCTGCCTATGTCTCTGCCTCTCTCTCTCTCTCTGTGTGACTATCATAAATAAATAAAAATTAAAAAAAAATCTTTAGAAATGTTCCAGATGTTGAAATTTTTAGATGGACCATTAAAATAATTATGATAAAATGTGATAAATTCTATTGTAAAAGTTGGGCAACAATAATTAATTTTAAATTAAAATTATTTTTATCAGAATAGAAATTATCATAAAAAAGGAAATCCTAGAAATATACAATATCAGAAAAATTTTTTAAAAATTAGATGGGCTTACTTATAGACAAAACAAAGAAGAAAAGAGAATCAGTAAACTTGAAGACAGTCCAAATAAAGTATTCAAAACGAAAAAGAGATGAAAAATCTAGACTCAAAATAAAGCCATAAAAAAGAACAGGCTCAGTTCATCTACATATCAATTTGATTCAATTCTGATCCAAGCTGTATAGGATAATATTAAATAATCTAACATATGTGTAATTGTATTCCCTTAGTAAAGGTGACAGAATGAGGCAGAAAAATATTTGAAGAAATATTGGCCAAGAATGATCCAAAATTGATGATTGACATCAATCCACAGATTCAGTAAGCCCTGTAACTCCCAAGCAGACTAAATACAAAAATATATACCTACACACATCATAGTTAAACTGCTGAAAATTAAAAGTAGAAGTAAAATCTTAAAAGTAGCTGTGGGGGGAGAAAGAGAAGGTGAGGAGTTTGTGTTGGAGAAAGCTCATTCCATACAGGAAAACAATTGTAAAAATGATATCTGACTTCTCATCAGCAATAGAGGCCAGAAGACAATGCAATACATAAGTATATATGGTTCCACTTATATGAAATCCAAGAATAAGTAAAACTTACCTATGTTGATAAAAATTAGAAAGTAGTCCACTTCTAAAGTGGAGAATTGACTAGAATGAGACATGAGAGAATTTGCTGTGGTTATCACAGCTTTCTTTAGCTTATTTTCGGTTGTGGTTACTTGAGTGCAAAGAATTGTTAAAACTCATCAAACTCATCAGTGCAATTTGAAACTATACTTTTATAAAAAAAATTTAAGCCCTAGAAACATAAATATCTTTAAAAAAGAACTATAGTGATCGTGTGATTGCAAACATACCTGTTCCAGATACAGAGGAATCCATTCATATCTCAAATTCTCATAATTACCAAATCAGGGTGAAAATATAAAAAGTATGATTTTATAAAAAGTATATACATAAAATCCTGTACTAGTTCCTAACATAATCATACCTGTATTGACATAAATTCTTTTATTCATATATAAAATATATTATATCCACATACTGAGTATATTTAATTTGATGTTCTACAAAAATAATGCTAAAGATCATGATCTAATTAACATTAAAATAACTAATATAGCTCCTATGAATCATTTCAAATTCTTTAAAAAGTTAATGCTTTCATATTTTAATTAAAAAAACTCAAATTAGAAATATTTTAGTTATTGACCATGTATATTAGCAGGCTGAGCATTCCCTACTTAATGAAAATAAGCAGACAAAATAACCTCACTCAAGATAATAAAAGCATTGCTGTAAATGATCATTTAGGCCAGTTTAAAACCAATTCACCATTTTATAAAAGAGCAGCTATTCTAGGGGCAGATTATCAGGATGGTCAGTACTTTGGAATAATGAAAAGAATCAGGGAACTTAAGGTTGGAACAAAGATGAATTAGGACAAGGATGCTTTATTTGACAGAGAAGAGAGAAAGGGAAGAAAACTAATATTTTTTGAGCGTCTATTATGTTTCAGACACTTCTCTGGGCACTTTTTCTATGTCCAGTCACTTAATTATCTTGATAGCCCTATAAATTTGGAAGAGAATTAAGTAATTAGTAGCTTGTTGAAGTTCACATACTGAATACTGACTCTAAGCCTGTGCTCTTGTGACTATTATATTCTATATTGCCCAAAGGATATGAAAACATGAGAATTGAGAAGAATTACCTTTCACCTCAACAGAAGTAATAATTGTCTAAAATCAGTGTTGTCTAATCAAGACACAGTCTGCCTTAAGAAGTAAAGGACACTGTCTCTAGAGGTAGGCAAGCAGTACCCAGAGCATCTCGTATAAATTCTAGGAATACAATTCTAATACTGGGTAGGAAACTGGAAAGATACCCTTTAAGGCTCTTTCATGACTATAACTTCACAAAATATATTAGTATATTAGTGGATTTTAAGCTACCACTAAAAATGAAGTAAATAAAAGGAAAATAAAGAAGCCAACCTTTAAACCTGTAGCACCCTTTAGTATCATCACTATAAACTTAAATCAGCAGAACTTCCATTTTTGTATCAGAAAACACAGTTTAAAGTAGCACAACTATTAAAAAATGTACCCTGAAAAGTCATGAACACTTGTCACGGTCCTGATTACTCTCTTTGATATACAAGAGAGATTCTTAATGAAGGTGGTTGTTGATTCTAATATTATAGTACCTTAAGCTTGAGGGATTTACTGACAGGAAGTCAGTGAGGTTAAAAAGTGACTGCATTCTCATAATGATTAAACATTTATTTAACGATAAAAACATTTTAAGCTGCATTGACGGTGATTTAAAAGTTCACCAGAATAGCAATGTGGGGGAATAATGCATAATGCATTGATTGCCAGGTGATGGTTTTTTTGCTTATTGTATGATGTGTCAATGAGAGAGATGACCAAAGGCATGTAAAAATCTGACATTATCATGTAAATATTTTTTCATTAACTTTGTCCTGGTTTAATGATCGAAAATTTTGTTTATGGTACCTTTTAATGAAAATAAATAAAAATTATATCTTAATACCTTTTTAAGAAACTAGATTTTTATTTCAAAAATGGTACTACTTTAGACAGTTTCAGCTTTCACAAGCTCATCTTCATAAAATATTTGGTAAATTTTGACACACTGCATACCATGTAAGAAGGGACCGGTGTATTTATTGTTGAAATATAACCATGGAATTTACCTATGGCCATTTAGTATTAACACATTTTGAAGGGTAAAATATTTCCTTACAGTAAGTTCTTAATGTATCCTAGAGGTTTATGTTTTGTTTCCTATTAAACCATAAAAACCAATAAGCTAAATAATTTATTCTGCCCTGAAACACCCAAGTGAATATAAACTCAAAATCTAACTCCCCTTATTTCCCTTTTTTCCCCTTTAATCTACAAAATAGCAAAGAGGTAAATAAAGCCAGTTTCAGTTTTCTAAAACATTATGGTAGAAAATTGACTTTTGCTTTGACACCTTCGTTTCTGTTGCTGTAAGTCTTTGCATTACTTGCTTCTGATAATGCCACAGCTATTCAAGCAAGCTGGTGTGTCATTTCTATAACACATTTTTTCCAGCTAGGTGTGAAAATATAGAATAATAACAAACCATCACTATTCTGTGTGTGTTTTGTCATTGCAATAGCTGCTTGCATTCACCATTTTATAATTATACATAATTAATACTTCTAATTGATAGCTAACAACTAATTATGAAATTCAAACTCCAAAACATTGATACAAAAGCTGTAAAATCCTGATGGAAATTTCCATACTAAAAATATTTTAAAATATTTATAAAAGTACTCACCTGTATTTTCTGTTGCAGTTCCTTTTGAAACAAAAATTTCACATAAAGATCTAATATAACCCCTCCAGCAATTATGTGTCCATTTCACCTTCAGAAGGAAGCAAACCAGGCATGGCAATAGAAAACACAGAAAGGTTTTATAGATGGACCTATTTTATATTGTTTTTTAGTGTTTTGCTAATGTTGAAATATATTCAAGAGTTACTGCAATATGATATTTTTGTTCTATTTTGTTTTATATTTAAGAGGTTGATGTGCCTTTCCTTTTTTTTTTAATTTATTTTTTATTGGTGTTCAATTTACTAACATACAGAATAACCCCCAGTGCCCGTCACCCATTGACTCCTAAACTTACCCCACAGGTAAGACTGAGGCATTAATTTGTTAATGAGAATATTAGTTTATATTTATTGTATGATGAGAAATAGGAAAGAGATGCATCATTGTTAAAATGACTGATGGTAGGGGGCTCCTGGGTGGCTCAGTCAGTTAAGCGTCTGCCTTTGGCTCAGGTCATGATCCCAGGGTCCTTGGATGGAGCCCTACATCATCGGGCTCCCTGTTCAGTGGGGAGTCTGCTTGCCCTTCTGGCCCTCACCCAACTCCTGCTCTCTCTCTCTCTCTCTCTCTCAAATAAATATCTTTTTAAAAAGCCACTGATAGTTTCTTCTATGCAAAATGACACTGAAAGCCTGTTCTACTTTGTAAGAATTACTTTTAGTACTAGATTGTGTTCAACTTTTTCTTATGGAATTCCAGACATGATAAAAGCATATTAATCCTATTACCTCTTATGCTTACAGATACTCATTTCAAAGAACTTCCAACTCTTCTCCACTGTGCAGCAAAATTTGGTTTAAAGAACTTGGCTATTCATTTGCTTCAATGTTCAGGAGCAGCATGGGCATCTGAGATGAAAAATTTCGAGGGTTCAGATCCAGCACATATTGCTGAAAGGCATGGTCACAAAGAACTCAAGAAAATCTTTGAAGACTTTTCAGTAAGGTTTTTTTTTTTTTTTTCCCCATTTTATCTCGAGAACTCTTTTTATAAAGCTTGTGTATATGTGTGCGTGTGCTCTTTTGGAAATGATGCTATTGCTCAGCAAGTTTGTAGTGTCTTTTGGTCCTGAGTCATTCACTGTGTTAAAAGCATTTTGCAAGATAGGTCAACTTGTTTTAGTATCACTATAAACCAGCTCTGACTCCACACTTCCTCCCCTAAATAGTCTCTTTTAAAACTTGTCTTTCTGGCTTCTATATAGCCTGTTCCATATTGGAGAGGAAATGGTGAAAAGGATATGAAAATCTATTACCTTTGTTCTTTCATTCAAGAGCTTAAGTAAGATACTATTACGCTCATGAAATCAGATAATAATTATTAGGTTAAAGGAATACATTTTGATAATCATTCAAAAAGTCTATTCCATAAAAAGTTAATTCATGTTAAATTTGTTTCTCATATGTGATTCCTTTTCTCTCTCTGTTAAATCTCAGATTCTTATTATACAGGTTGAAGTCCTAGATTTCAGAAGGACATTAGTTTAGAATTAGTAAGAATACAATCAAGGTAGATTTTGAAGAAGGGGATACTACCTTAGTATATAGAATACACTTTGTCTTTTCGTAATCAACCTTAGAAGAGAAATTATTTCCTCTTGTAATAGGAGAAACATATGCACATTTTGTTTAAGAAAGTGAATTATGCTTCTGATGGCTCTTTGGAAAATATAAGACAATAATTGTCTTAGTGAATATGTCAAAATTTGTCTTTAGATTCTCAGAAGATAAATAATTTTATTGCTGATGAACAGTTAATATAGAACATTGGAATGCCGTGGGTCACTTCTGGTTTTTTTAGCATTCATTCTGATTATTAAATTAAGTCAATGTAATATTGGACTTTATAAACCATTGATATTTGTGACTTCCAGAGAGTGAAATGACAACCAATCTAACTTTTTCCCCACTTTTAAGAAACAGAAAAATAGTTCTAAGAATAGTATAGCGTGGATTTCATTCACAATGAATTACAATAGGATATCTTTGGCTTGTATTTAAAATAAATACAAAAATGAAATGAAATGAAATGAAATGAAAGAAAGAAAGAAAGAAAGAAAGAAAGAAAGAAAGAAAGAAAAAGAAAGAGAAAGAAAGAAAGAAATGCGGTTTTGTAATAAAATTGAAGAGGTTCCTATTTTTATTCTATATCCTTCATATCAGGAATAAGAATTATTTTTATCCCTAAAAAGATTTCAGATAGTAATTCTCAGATATCTAATGAGTACATTCATTTAAGTAAGTATCCACTCTATGCATCCACTCACCAGTGCTACATGGTATGCATCTCCATTAAGTCAATGAATCAATTTAGCCTTGAGCATATTTGCCTACAATACTCTTGTGCAGTACATCTTGGTTGCCTGTCTCAATTTTCTACAGCCCTATTCTCAAATTTTTAACCACTGGTGGACTGAAGTTAAAATTTTCTGTGAAAGTCTTTAGCATCCATGGTTGCTTTCTAAGATAAACCCTGATTTTCAATGAGTGATACTTCCACTTGTCCTTCTCCAGTGAAGACCCAGCTTTTAACAGGTGCAGTCCCCCATAGATAACATGACACTAGATAATAATGACAGTAGAGATGAACATAAATTCAAAGGTAGCATTTGATGGATATAGGAAATAATTTTCTGTTTCTCTTACATCCTCTGGGTATTTTCACCTCTGCTCCTGCAGTAATAGCAATGATACAAGTTGATGGTATTATAGTATTATTACCTATGATAGTACTGAAAACATGAAAGAAATGTCAGTGTTAATTAGATAACATTCTCAAAAAAATGAAAGCTATTCATTCATAATGAAGAGATTCTGTGTTCTAATCACATTCTGATCAATCTAAGATTGTCATCACTATGTGTTCAAATTTTCCATTAAAAAGACTTTCCATTAATTATTGTTTCAATGGACACCGAGCCTCCTTCCACAGTTTGGCTATTTTGGCCATTGCTGCTATAAACATCGGGGTGCAGGTGTCCCTGCGTTTCATTGCATCTGTATCTTTGGGGTAAATCCCCAACAGTGTGGAAGGAGCCTCGGTGTCCATCGAAATATGAGTGGATAAAGAAGGTGTGGTTTATGTATACAATGGAATATTACTCAGCTATTAGAAATGACAAATACCCATCATTTGCTTCAACATGGATGGAACTGGAGGGTATTATGCTGAGTGAAGTAAGTCAGTCGGAGAAGGACAAACATTATATGTTCTCATTCATTTGGGGAATATAAATAATAGTGAAAGGGAATATAAGGGAAGGGAGAAGAAATGTGTGGGAAATATCAGAAAAGGAGACAGAATGTAAAGACTGCTAACTCTGGGAAACGAACTAGGGGTGGTAGAAGGGGAGGAGGGCGGAGGGTGGGAGTGAATGGGTGACGGGCACTGGGGGTTATTCTGTATGTTGGTAAATTGAACACCAATAAAAAAAAATTCCATATATTAATGAAAAAAAATAATTATTGTTTCAGAATTGTTGAAAGGAGTAGATATTTTTCAGGTTTGAGGTTTCCAATCCAATGAACCATACAGAAGAAATATATATTTTAAATGCAAATTCATTTTGCCCTCAAATGATTGACTGATGTGTTCAATTCTTCCTAATATCCCATCATTGAGACACTGTTAATTTTATAATTTCACAGAGAATTACAACACAGTGTGTTTGGTCAGCTCTGGATAAAGTGGGTAGAAGGAAAAAGCAATTGTGATTTTTAATAATACAGAGAAAAAAAACATTGGCAAGCATTCATAAGCAAATAAATGCCATCCATATCTTAGTGAAACCATATGAATAATAAGGAAAAAGAAAAAGAAGAGCTTCAAATCACACCTCTTACATTTCTTCATGACATTTTTCCTTTGAGAAGCTAATAATTTATACAGAATATACGAGCAGAATCTTTTTATTGTGAATGAATAGCTTTCGTGTTTTGAGAACATTATCTAATTAATACTTACATTTATTTTCATATAGATGATAATACCATTTATTTCTAAAATCCATAAGGTCTTTCAAGTAAATTACTCTATATTTGGTTTCTGACGATGTCTCTGAGACATTACTCTGAAAGGTGGATGGACAAAGAGGATAAGGCTTGGTATTTAAGTCCACAACTGAATGTGAACCTCTCAACAGAGTTTTAAAGAAATCCCAGACTATTTCAAATAAAAAATAGCAATATTGACAATTCAGCTTTCTGAAAACTTAATCTTTTAAATAAAAAAATACCTGAAAAATTAAAAATCAACTGGAACTTGGCCACAGATTAAGACATACTTTGTGATTCAACATATACAGCAAAAATTAGAGTGCATTTTAAGCAAAATAATATATGATATTTCCTTGTATTATGTAGAATATTGTCACTCCATCCATCTCTAGTTTAACTCACTTAACAAAATGATGACATCAGTGTGTAAATGGATAGGGAGTTATAGATATGTCCTTCTCTATTAGCTGGCAGTGGAGTTGGAGAATAGATGTTTATTTCTCTTAGGAATAACGTTCAGATTATTATCTTTTTTCTTACGCCACAGTGTTCACTTATGTAGTTTTATGTATATGTGAATAAGATCTTAAACATAAATCATTTTCAGTAAAATTAAGGAAATAGAAAATCAGCTTTCCATGTACTTTCTCTAGCTGGCTTTTCAGAAGGACTTTTCCCTGGAAATATTTCTATTGCTCACAGCTGTGATGAGATTCCTGGGGCATCTTACTCTCATTAACCCATCCCAACACTGCTCTCTGACTCTGTAGACAGTGGCCTTATGTGTGAGTGTGTGTGTGGGAGAGAGAAAGAGAGGGAGATGGAGAGAGTGAGCGAGCGAGACAGATTCCTCTATGGTCTGTTTGACAATAACCCTGGACTTTCTTTTCAAATGGTCCAGGGTTTAGAATGAAGGTGCAGAGAAGTAGATGCTGAAGCATCTTGAGCATCCCTTCATAAAGCAATGATTGACTGACTGGGATAAAGAACCTATTACTCAGAAGTTAGACTTTATGTTTAGGCCAGAGAACATCACTCTTCTTGACTCCTTATATCTCTCTGTATTAGCATTGCTCTCTCGGTGCTTTACATGGTATTTGCTCTCTAGTAGATTGTTCATTTAATTTAGCATATATTAGTACATACTAATTCAGTCTAAATAGCAGCATACCCTGCTTTGCCAGTGCAGTTTTCCTTTCTTTTTTTTATTTTTTTTTATTTTTTATTTTTTTTTAAATTTTTTTTTTTTATTATTTATTTATGATAGGCACACAGTGAGAGAGAGAGGCAGAGACACAGGCAGAGGGAGAAGCAGGCTCCATGCACCGGGAGCCCGATGTGGGATTCGATCCTGGGTCTCCAGGATCGCGCCCTGGGCCAAAGGCAGGCGCTAAACCGCTGCGCCACCCAGGGATCCCCCTTTCTTTTTTTTAAATAATAAATTTATTTTAATGGTGTTCAATTTGCCAACATACAGAATAACACCCAGTGCTCATCCCGTCAAGTGCCCCCCTCAGTGCCAGTCACCCATTCACCCCCACCCCGTGCCCTCCTCCCCTTCCACCACCCCTAGTTCATTTCCCAGAGTTAGGAGTCTTTATGTTCTGTCTCCCTTTCTGATATTTCCTATCCATTTCTCTCCCTTCCCTTCTATTCCCTTTCACTATTATTTATATTCCCCAAATGAATGAGAACATATAATGTTAGTCCTTCTCCAATTAACTTATTTCACTCAGCATAATACCCTCCAGTTCCATCCACGTTGAAGCAATGGTGGATATTTGTCATTTATAATGGCTGAGGAATATTCCATTGTATACCTAAACCACATCTTCTTTATCCATTCATCTTTCGATGGACACCGAGGCTCCTTCCACAGTTTGGCTATTGTGGACATTGCTGCTATAAACATCGGGGTACAGGTGTCCCGGCGTTTCATTGCATCTGTATCTTTGGGGTAAATCCCCAGCAGTGCAATTGCTGGGTCGTAGGGCAGGTCTATTTTTAACTCTTTGAGGAACCTCCACACAGTTTTCCAGAGTGGCTGCACCAGTTCACATTCCCACCAACAGTGTAAGAGGGTTCCCTTTTCTCTGCATCCTCTCCTACATTTGTGGTTTCCTGCCTTGTTAATTTTCCCCATTCTCACTGGTGTGAGGTGGTATCTCATTGTGGTTTAAGAAGCTTTTGCACAGGAAAGGATACAGTCAACAAAACTAAAAGACAACCTACAGAATGGGAGAAGATATTTGCAAATGACGTATCAGATAAAGGACTAGTTTCCAAGATCGATAAAGAACTTATTAAACTAAACACCAAAGAAACAAACAATCCAATCATGAAACGGGCAAAAGACATGAACAGAAATCTCACAGAGGAAGACATAGACATGGCCAACAAGCACATGAGAAAATGCTCCGCATCACTTGCCATCAGGGAAATACAAATCAAAACCACAATGAGATACCACCTCACACCAGTGAGAATGGGGAAAGTTTTACTTTCTTATAAGCCTAGAAGCTGATAATGGGAAATGGGTTCCCTTTCCCTCCCACTGTTAGGTGCACAGGGGGTGCTCAGCATGTATTTACTCATTGATGAGGCAGAAGGTAAGTGTCAAATTGATCTCACTTACCTGATAATATCCTTAACTAGGTCCCATGATGCAAATAAAATAATTGGTTATATTCTCTTTATATTTTTTTAAAGTTCAGTTTTAGAGAATTCCTGGACAAATATCCCAACTGCTAACCTCAGCATATATTTTTTATAGGCCAGCCTACAATGAATTTTAAAATTTTGGCTTTTGTTCAATATTGATGTTCTGTTAGAACCAAAGAACCTGGAACAAGACACATAACTGAACTTGACTGCATGCATTACACTTTCATGTTTCAGTTATGCTTTTGGAACTACCTAGCAACCTCTTTCTAAAATCCCATTAGATGCACCAGAGTGGCAATTACAGAATTTTACCCTTCTGCAAGTCTGCAAACCCAGTTTTAATACTCTAATTCTGCAGCTCTTAGCATTCCTTCAACTGCCATATCCCCTCTCATTTGCCAAATTTTCCACTTTTCTCTTCACATAGGACTTTGAGATCCAGCCAGCTCTGGATTTGAATCTTGACTTCGTCAAATACCAAGTTTGCATTCTTGAACAATCTCTTTGCTTTCTCTTGGCTTTAGTTCCTTTATCTGCAAATGGAAAAAATAATTCCTTACAGAGTGTTTTTAGGACTTGATGAAATAAATGTGAAAGTATTAAATCTATAGTAGATCCACAATATCTACTTTGTCCTTTGGCTCAGGCTTTGGTATTGGTTTCCCTGACACTGCCATTCTCCTAAATCTCCACTGACCCCTTATGAGCTTCTTCTCTTACCCCAAACAGCTAAGGTTCTTCCTATATAATCTTTTCTTATGATTGATAGCTAAGTCATTGTCTTTAACCTTGGCCTTTATCTTGACTTAAGACTCCAGTTACAGTTTGCAAGCATTGTTATCTTTGATGTATTTGATTCAGATGTGGGAAGTCTTCGGGATCCTCACAAGGGTCACGCCTCTGCTCATGGTGGCTAAATGGTCTTTAAAGCCCCTTGTGACCTTATGTTTTTATAATCATTTGTCTTCTAATTTCTCAGAAACCTTCCAAACTTGAGTTCTTTTGTTTTTCTCTGGTTTCGTTAAAGCCAATTAGCTTGTGTAGAACAGAATAGTCTTGAGCTGTCACTTACATGCCTGCTGGTCAAAAGGAAATGCAATTTCAGTGAGTGCAAAATTAATCACAAATGTTAATTAGAGCAATCAGTATTGACACCATAGCTTTAGAGGCTAGACCTCATGAAATAAACACAATGACATTATGCTTTCAGAATGAAAAGTATACAAAAGCAAATGAATTGAAATTTCATTGAGAAAATACGAGTCTTGGAAATTCTTGTCTATTAATTGGCTTTGAATTTCAGTCATTTTTGATGCTTTAAGATACAAAAAGGTATTTCATGTAATCCAATGTAGATGGGATATATACTTTTCTACTGGTATTGTGGCATGGTTTCTACTTTGTATAAAGCCCTCTCCAAGGTCAGATTATATATGAGAAAAATGCAGAACCACATATATTTTTAAAAAAGGATATTCACCAAATATCATAGCTCTGAGCCAGGCAGTATGATTTCTTCATTTTCCTTATGTAGCAACACCTTCCTTGTGATATATATGGATGTGAGAAATTAAAGATTATGTCTGACTTATTTTGCCTCCAAAAATATAATATAAAAGAAAAATAGATGGTACCAGTTGAAGGCTAAATCTTGGATTTGTTTTAAATAAATTAATTAACTTTCACTTGGTCCAGGAAATCAATAGTCTCTTTAATTTTAGTTTGGCAAGTCAACTCATTGACTTATTCAACAAATATTTATCAAGTACCCATTAGGTATCAGTATTGTTCTAAAAACTAGGAATTCAAAACAGACCAATTTAAACTCTACCAGGAAAAAAAGACAGACTATAAACAAGTAAATAATTAGGACATACAATGTGTCAAGTGAACATTAGTGTTTAAGACCAAGAAGAAATAGGAAACACTACATTGAGTTGAGTGATATGTGGGGAGAGTTTTGGGCAGAAATTTTGAAATGAGTAGGGAAGTCCTCACTGTAAAGGCAGCCTTTGGGTAACAATTTGAAAGCTATGAAAACCATGCAGATATCTGGAGGGAAAGTATTCCAATAAGAGAAAACGAGCACAGCAAATACAAAGACCTGGAGGCTGGTATGCCTGGCATGTCCATAAAAGAACAAGTTGGCCAGTGTTACTGAAGCAGAGTAAAAGAGATAGAAAGAGAATAGTAGGGGCACAAGGGTGGCTCAGTGGTTGAGCATCTGCCTTTGGCTCAGGCCATGATCCCAGGGTCCTGGGATCAAGTCACATATCAGGCTCCCTGCGGAGAGCCTGCTTCTCCCTCTGTCTGTCTCTGTGTCTCTCATGAATAAATAAATAAAATCTTTAAAAAATAAAGAGAAAAGTAACAGTGTCAGAAAGGTAACAAAGGCCACTATCTGTAAAGCACATAGGCAATGGTGAGGATTTTAGAGAATAAAAGCCATTAAAGAATTCTGAAGAGAGTATGATGAGTTCTGATTTAATTCTCTGGCTGCTGCTTTGCCAACACACAGTACAAGGCAAAAGCAGGAGGGATGAGAACTGGAGACCATCTCAATCATCCAGAGTATAGATGACAAAATGAAAGCAGGTTAGACTAGGATAACAGTAGGAGAGACTGTGGAAAGTGGTCAGATATGAAATATTCCAGTATTTTACAGAAAAGCTAAAAGATTTACTGATTATTAGGCAGCAGAATGTAAAAGGAGTAGTTACTGATGTCTCCAAGGATTTTGGTACAAGGAATGAATTGCTTGCTATGTAGTGAGATAAGGAAGATTGTGTGAAGAAGCAGTTTGCTGGGGAAGATCAGTAGTTTGGATTTGGATATGTTAAAATTTAAATACCTACTAGATATTGCAAAGTTTAGAAGTTAAGTTGATGAGAGTACGAGCAGAAAATAATGAGCAGCAGCCCTTGAAGTAGAAAGAGACATCAGAAAATCTATTGACTTCGAAGCTGAAGGGAGGAAGAATTTCAAAGAGGAAGTAGTCATCTATGTGAAATGCTACTGACAAGTTAACTAAGATAAGGACAGAGAATCAGCCTTTGGGTTTAGCACTGTGGTCATCAAGAGCAGTTTGTGGGAAGTACTCTGAGGGCGGGAGGTGCAGTCAGAGATGTGGGAGAGAAGTAATAAAGCCTTGACATGATTAGAGAGTCAAGAGAGGAAAGGAAGAGTGAAATTGGGGAATCATGAGTATATAACAGTTTTATGGGGTATTTTGCTGTAAAGGGAGGAGAGAAAATATATTGTAGCTAGTAGGGAACATGGGGTCAATAGAGGTGTTTGTTTTTCATTTTTTTAAAGATTGAAGAAGGGGCACCCAGGTGGCTCAGTCAGTTAAATGTCTGCCTCCGGCTTAGGTCATGATCTCAGGGTCCTGGGACTGAGCCCCGCATCGAGCTCTCTGCTCAGCAAGGAGTCTGCTTTCCTCTCCTTCGGCCTGCCACTCCCTCCCTGTTCATTCATTCTCTCTCTCTCTCTCTCTCTCATAAATAAATAAATAAATAAATAAATAAATAAATAAATAAATAAATAAAATCTTGAAAGAAAATAAAGATTAAAGAAATTGGGGAACTTGGGTGGCTCAGTTAGTTAAGTGGCCAACTCTGGATTTCAGTTCAGGTCATGATCTCAGGGTCCTGGAATGGAGCCCCATGTCAGACTCCATGCTCAGTGGGGAGTCTGCTTGAGGATTTTCTCTCTCCCTCTCCCTTTGCCTCTCCCTGACACTCTCAGTCTCTCTCTAAAGTAAATAAATAATTTTTAAAAAATGATTGAAGAAATTACACACTGTTAAGTTAGTGGGAATGACCAAGAAAGAGAGAAAAATTAGTGGTTCTGGAAAAGTGGTAAAGCACTGTCAAAACACTTTTGTATTTCTTAAGTAGGACAAGAAGGATGCTGATATGAATGATATGTGTGTATGTACATTTATGTGTGTATATTTATATATTTCTCCTTAAAAATTAATCTTAAGAAAAATGTCTTTCCAAGTGTTGAAAAAAATGGAACAGTGATTCATTGGGAGAAGAGAAAGATTAAGGTAACATTTTCTAATGATGCCTGAGCGCCTGGATACTTTGGGAATGAGTTTGGTGACTATTTTACTCTAATTTAGTTTGTCCCAAATATGTCTTATTAGCTGTGTATGGAAACAAGTATGAAGCATATTCTATATTAGACATGCATTCCCTGACAAAGAGTTAGGAATCTCTGGTGAAAATCATCTAGAGGAGGAAACACACATGCAGCCTCCAGCTGGGATGAGTGTCTTGAAGAGAAAGGGAGCTACCAGGCATAAAAATCAGAGCGTTTTTTATCTGTCAGACATTAAAGTCCACTCACATTGACAAATCTTAAACTCAGATCCTCAATTTGAGCCTGTGGCTGAGACTTCAGCCTAGACAAGCACATTTCTGCCTTTATTAGTATTTAATTTGCTTTTCTCTGTACTGCCGAGCCCACTTATTCAAATGTGACTCTCACTAAAATCTCAGTAAGCCAATTAATCCATTTCCTTAATGAGAACTCTCTATTACAAGAATGGGTTACTGCATAGATTTTATATTGAATCTATCAATCTTGCATTTGGTGGGGAGAATGCCAATTATCCGAGCAATCTGGTTCATTACCACAGTATTGGACTGTTGCTGAACAAGCCTGCAGTCGATTACAATAGCATCGTGGGAGTGAGGAGGCCTTTGAAGTCAATTATTTGTTGAAGACCTATTACCTATATGGTTGGGCTAGAAGCTCTATGCAGATTTCCCTGTCCTGTGTTCTCCACTACTCTTTGAGGGACTGTTATTTTTTTTTTTTTTACATTTTGGGAAATGGAGGCTCATAAATTGGAGAGTCAGTAAAATTTGGAGCCAGAATCTTTATCAGATGACTTCCAAAAGAGATGGCTAGCCATAAAAATAATAAGAACCTACTAACTTTAGGGTCTCACTATGTAAATTCTGAAATGATTAGAATGGTTCTTCCCAATTTTAGCATAGACTATAAGAGTGGAAGAGAGCCAGAATGATCTAGATTTTAATAAGAG
This sequence comes from Canis lupus baileyi, assembly GCF_048164855.1. Classification (NCBI taxonomy): domain Eukaryota; kingdom Metazoa; phylum Chordata; class Mammalia; order Carnivora; family Canidae; genus Canis; species Canis lupus. The sequence continues at coordinate 23,539,118 of NC_132870.1, forward strand.
TCACTGAAGGAGCCAGATCCTCACCTCCAATGCTCTCTGCGGTTAGCATTCCAACCTTATATCCATATAATGCTTCTAAATAGAATGCCAACGTCATTGTTATATTGTTATCATTATAATCACTCCCCTATATTTATTGAGCACTCATTCTGTATCTGATATAATAGGATTGTTAGAGGAAATAACAGAGAAAACTCTGTACTTTAATTTTTCTTTGAAATCTATTTTATTAAATATCAGAATGTTTTGTGGTTCAAATTATGTATATGAAAGGCCTTTGGAATTTATAAAGCTTATCATGATTTTTAAACTTCCACATGAACATATTTGAATATTTCAATCAGTTTGTGAGTTATTTTAATACTTAGTATTTTTTAATTACATATATTATACATGAATAGTCCATATTATGAATTTTTTTCTTTCCTGTTTAAGTTATCACCCCAGAAGTAAATATAACAAATAATATTCATCAAATCTCCTTTTAAACCAGTTTTACTGTAACATTCCCTCAAACAGAAAATGAATAAGTTTATGATGTTTTATTTTAGTCTATCTTCTATTTTTTTAAATAAACTTATTTTTTATTGGTGTTCAATTTACCAACATACAGAATAACACCCAGTGCTCATCCCGTCAAGTGCCCCACTCAGTGCCTGTCACCCATTCACCCCCACCCCCCGCCCTCCTCCCCTTCCACCACCCCTATTAAGTCAAAAAAGGTTTCATTTCCCAGAAAACCTTAAGTGTCCATAATCTGGGTAATAGAGATTGGCATTTAGCAACACTAAGCTAATGCTGGTAGCCCTTCCTAGTGCTTATATTCTAGTTGATTATGGATAGATAGTAAATGAATAGACAAGGTAATTTCAGAGAGTGGTATATGCTATGAATATTTGTAATTAAAGAAATAAAATTCAATTTAAATATAGTTAGAATAAAATGGAAGTCCGTCACATTATGCTTAATATCACATGTGTTATAAATATAGACCTCCACTTAATATTAGATCTTGTGGCATCTTCGTAAAATAATCATATATTAATATAATTCATTTATTAATAAATTCAAGCTTAGAATCTATTTCCTTTATCATACCATCAATTTGATAACAGTATATCAGAGTTTATACTTATGTATTAATGTAGGTGGATATGTGTTTAATATCTATCCCACAGAACTGTAAATTCCACAAAAGCATATGTTTGTTCACCACTGTATCTGTCATGCCCAAAACAGTGGCTACCTCGGTAGATGCTCTCTCTCACATACAAATATATACCTATCTGTACATTATATGTATTTGTGGCATAAAAAGTAATTGTTTCTACAAATATTAAGAATGTACTCTATATTGAATATTATATTTACAGTAATACAAGACAGACAAGTCACTCCTCTCATGAGCTCACATTTAAATGGAGGAATAGACAGTGAACAACTGTTCTTTATTATCTATCCTTCAAAATTCTACCATAAACTTAACCCCCTATACAATCCTCAACAAGCAGTTAAGTACTTTGGAAAAAAGAACAGGTTAGTTTAAGAATCAAAAATAATAAAATTAACAAAACTGTATACAGAATTTGATAAGTGCTAATATCTGTTTTACTGCTTTGTGATAAAAGCTAAGTTTTATTATCCTCATTTCACAGATAAAGGGATGTAGCATAGAGTAGTTAAGTGACTGCCCAAAGTCACATAGCTAGCAAGAGGTAGAGCTGAGGTTTGAATTCAAGCAGGGTAGCTCTAGCTTGCACGCTTTAACACTGCACTAGACTTTATCTCAATACTTCGGAAAGGCACACATAACCTTTTTTTAGCGTATTCTTTAACAGCTTATCCCACTTTAAATCTGACAGATCTTTCTGCATAACATTATTGTAGTACACCACATATGATTCAATTCAAATAGAAGTCTGGGTCCGAATTCAGTTTCACCTCTGTTCTATGCAGATGAACTAAAGTATGTCTAAAAATACAGAAAGAGAAAATAACAAATTCTAGTTTTAATAGGTCAAATTAAATTAACTAATGGCTTTATTCCTCTTCTGAACTATTTTATCACTATAGTTTTACTTCTTCTCAAGAGTATAGTGATGATTACTTTTAGGTCGACCTGACTGGACAATGGGTTGCCTAGATTTTGATCAAGTTTCTAGTGTGTCTGCAAGGGTATTTTGGGATGAGAGTAACATTTGAATCTACAGATTGAGTGAAGCATATTGCTCTTTTTAATGAATGTGGGCCTCATCCAATCTGTTGAAGTCCTGAATAGAACAAAAAGACTAAATCTCCTTTAAACTGGGATTTCAGCTTTTTCCTGTCTTTAAACTCAGACTGAAACATCAGTCCTTTCTGCTTACCTTTGCACTGGAGCTACACCATTGGCTCTCCTGGATTTCCAACTTGCTACCTCACCCTGAAGATCTTGGGGCTTTCCAGGCATAACTGTGTGAGCCAGTTCCTTTATAGTTACTATATGTGTGTGTGTGTGTATATATATATATATATATATATATATATATATATATATATATACACATCATGTTGGTTTTGTTTCTCTGGAGAACTCTGACTAATATAAGTATTAATTTTATTTTAAATTTCTATGATTTTTTTTCAATCACTCAATAGTACAAATTAAGATAAGGAAATAATCTGAGCGCTAAATTAATCCTTTCATGTTCCTATCTGCTATTGGGGCTATAATCAGGAGAGTGAGGAGAGTGAGAAGAGTGAGCTGGAGTCCTAGAGATGAAGTAAGAAATACAGAGCCCCAGAAGCCAGAAAGACAAAAGCAAACAGATGGACCTCAGACAAAGCAATAAAAATCCATAACAGTTCAGGAGTAGGTAACTAAAATGTTCTAGGAAAATATCATGAGAACCAGTTAAAATGTCTCCTTAAAATGCAATTTGTTAACTCTAGGTTCTCTCTCTCTCCTTCTCCCTTTGCCCCTCTCCCCATTGGCATTCTCTCTCTCTCTCTCAAATAAATAAATGAAATCTTAAAAAAAAAAAATACTGGCAAAAGATTTTCAGCTAATTACCTATAACCTCAGTAAAAATAGAATTCAGCTTTTTACCATATTCTGATTTCCTTAACTCTCTGGCAAGTAGATATGTTAAACAGAATTTAAACAATGGCCATATTATATATGTTTCTATAAGTGTGTAAATATGTCTATATAGATAATCCTTGACTTATGATGGTTTACTTACAGTGATTCAGCTTAATGAATCTTTTGGCTTTTCAGTGGTGAGAAAGTGATATGCATTCAGTAGAAATCATTCTTCAGATTTTGAATTTGGATCTTTTCCCAAGCTAGCAATATACAGTACAATACTCTCCCATGATGCTGGTGTCAGGGAGCAAGAATACTTGTCCCCTTTAAGGGTTCTTCTGGCTGGACTAAGAATCCAATTGACGTGAGACAGATTAAGAGGAGAAAATCAGATTTAATAGTATACATATGAGAAATCCACATCGACATGGAAATTCCACAGACAGGCAAAATGAAGTGACATATATTGTCATTCTGAACTAAGGAAAAGGGGATAGGGGTATCGCGTTTCAGAGGAAAGAAAAGCATTTCGCAGGACAATAAGAAGAGCAGATGTTTGATAATTAGATGTTTGCCACGCCATACACATTCAGATCATTCAGATAAAATTTATCTCTGTTAATAACCCTTATTCTGGGAAAAACTCTCAATTTAGATTTTTCTATGTAATCAAGGGAAGGGCAAAATTTCTCTTGAGCCGATATGGTCTCAGTTGCCTTTGGCTCAAAATAATCCACATGACAGAGTGGTACCTTCTGAGGCACCTATCCCAAACCCCTTTACTGGGTAGTGGCAGCAAACCACTGCTCCCAGTCAGCCATGCCATGACCAGGGTGAACAACCAATACACTTACAACCTTTCTGTCCCCATGCAACTGTTCTGGTTTTTCACTTTTAGTATAATATTTAGTAAGTTGCATGAGATATTCAACATTTATTATGAAATAGGCTTTGTGTTAGATGACTTTGCCCAATTATAGGCTGATGTAAGTGTTCTAAGCATATGCAAGGTAGGCTAGGCTAGGCTAAGCTAGGATGTTTGGTAGGTTAAGTATATTGAATACATTTATTACCAATGATCTTTTAAATTTATGATGGGTTTATTGGGATGTAACCCCATTGTAAGTCAAAGATGACCTGTATGTGTGTCTTGATAAAAGATAAACTGAAGTATAATAAACATTTTAATAGTTTACTTGAGCAAAATTTATTGGAATTAAGCAGTGCCAAACTGGAAGTGGTTAGGAGCACTCCACTGACAGAGCTGGGGGAGAGACTTTTATAGAGAAAAGGTGGAAGCTAACCAAGGAAATTATTGAATGGCTAGAGCCTAAAGCTTAGTCAGCTGTTTGTTATTAGTTGTCCATAGGTTTCGATTTTGTACTCTTGTGGTATTTTGTACCTTTCAGTTTGGGTTTGCCAAAAGTAGGTCACCATGACATTAGAGCCACCTCAGTCTAATAGCCCCCCTTGTTTAATTAATTTAACAGTCTGAATGCATTCATAAAATTTCTCTCAGTTCCCTTGACTATGATGTCAGAATCTGGACTTTTCTAAGGGAACTTTTTTATGGTTTCAGATTAGTTGTTGTGTTGTCAATCCATTTTCTTAAATATTTATGAATATTTCAATAAATTGTAGTATGTCAGAAAGTGGAGGGCACCATTTTGTGAGGCACAGGTGTCTCCATAGAGCACAGCTTAAACAGCTTCTGAAAATAAACTAAAGATGAAATTATGGCTGATGTTGTAATGCATATTATCCACTAAGTGGCTGTTTCCTACTTTAATGAATTGCTATTCTTCTGTGTCAATAGCATTTTTGCATTTCTGAAAGAGAAATAATGTGAGACCACCCGTTCTTCTGGGAAATATGTGTATGTACTAGAGAAGATAAAACGTTTTCAAATAGAGTTAAGCCTATCCCTCAAATATAGATAAGAGGCAAAACAATAGATTTTGAGAATGGGCAAAAATTACAGGATAAAACTAAATATGAAACTATGTGATAAGACTAATCATTAAAATGGATCTGGTAAAGGTGTTTATATAGGGCTGTCTGATATTATTGTACTCTTTTTCCTGTGATTTTGAAATGACCTATGCTGTATAGATACCATAATTTCATCTGGAGAATGTACCCTGAAAAATATTCTTGCCTCCAAAATTTATGGTATAAATTATTTACACCAAAAACTCCGCTCCCCTTGAAGTACAAGCTTGAGTTCCAGACACACAAATGTCATAAATTATTTGCAAGGGATGATTGTGAAATTTATAAAAAACAATAGACAATGGTGGGACTTGGGCTAATGAGAGGGAGATTATTTGGAGAAACTAATGGAAATGAGATTTAAGAATTTTATTTATGTTGGAGTAATACAGTAGCATATTCAATGACCAGAGGAGAAAGAAAAAAAAAGTAAGAAAAAAGAAAGATGAAGCATGAGAACACCCACAAGGAATAATTTCTTTTGCAGAGAAAACAAATCATTGGAAGAAAAGCATATTGAAGAAGTGCAAGGTTTTATATGACTGTAGCATTGGCACCTTTGGCCTAATACAAAAGGCTATTAAATCTATACTTTAATAAGAAAGGTGAATGTTTCTCAGTGTTTTCACAGCAGTTCTCATTGCTATGTTGCAGTCTCTTCCCAAGTGTATCATCAAATTTTGATCCACATGTATTTTAAAATATAAATTAGCATATATAATGTTATAGTGATGACTATCAAAAAGAATATTGAGCTAGGCAGCGCCAATGTAACATTGAGACAGAAACAACTTATTGCAACAATAAGAGGGAAAGAAGTAACATCAAGTGTGTAGCAAGAGAAGGTCAAATATTTATTGAAACAGTGACAATTCTGTCTTCCAAGTTTAGTGGAAAGTGCCCAGGACAGAAAACAATTCTACTCAGACCTTATGACAGTGCTGAAAGGCTACCAAATGGATAGTGTCATGACTGTGGATGCTTTTATAAACTCTGTGAGACAGTGCCACTCAGCAGTCAGGATTCTCTTATAATTATTGCTGGCTTGTTTAGAGTGATTTGAGTTTTTTCATTCATTCTAGTTGGCTGCCAAAAAGCTGGTGTCTCACAATTTGTCTCACTGCAGCCACATAAATATTGTGAATTCTGCCTTAGGGCCTGGATGCCACCAGCAAGCTGCCCAGTGTAAATGTGAAGCCAAGAGCCAAAAGCAAAGGAGGGGGCACAGGACATGGGATCTCTTATTGCCAGAAAGAAGGACAAGAATGTATTAGCATTAACAAGGATGAAGCTTCCAAGCTGAATTATGAAAGCCTTCATTTGTAACTTAAAGGGTAAATGCTCAGCCTTTTGAAACAGTGTGTAGTCAACAAATGAGACTGTAGCCCTACAACTTCCTTCTTAAAATGGGTCTTTCAGTATCTCTCTACTCAGTAGTAACTAGATGAGTAGGCTAAGTTGTGTATGTGATATGCCTACAAGCTAAAATAGAAAGGAGTAAAGGGAAAATGATTTAGTGGCTGTTATCTTTGAAGGAAATGAAAATTTAAGAGCTCCCACAACATGCATCCCAAGTAAATTCTAGAAATCAGAACTGCTCCCTTGTTTAATGTTTATGAAGAGATTTTTAGAGTTTCTGTCAAAATAAGACAAAGTTTGGTGTAGCCAGTGACCTTATGACCATAGCTGATAAACAACCAAAACTAAAACAAAACCACTAGCTCACCTTCAAATTCTTAGAACAATTCATTGATACCACAATTCATTGATTTGTGGCACCATAATAGGCTCTGTTGTGTTATACTGATATTAGAATGTCATTTTCAAACAATTTTGCTAGGTCACCTCTTGCAAATTACATACATATTTGCCAAAACTACAGTTCTTCATTGTCTTCTTATTTTATGGGCAGTGTTTACCTACCTTTTCCATAATTAGGATAATGGCTAATTCCCTCACCTTCTTCAGGAATTTTCTGAAATGTCATGTCAATGCTCAATATTCTGACGCTCTGCTTAAACTGCCAACCCCAATTCCTCCTTCCCCTGGTATTCCAATTCACCTTTATGTTGCTCAACTTTTCTTTTTTTCTGTAGCACTTATCACTTTCTGAAATACTACATGGCAGTATTTATTGTCTGCTTCCACACTACCCAAGAATATTATGAGGACAAGGATCTTTCTTTGTTTTGCTTTTATTGCATTAAAAATCTTTCTAAAGTTGAAGAAAGTAGATTATCTAAATTAGCGTATATAAAACTGAACACCCATGCTGCAATTCTGAAAGCAAAGCAATGAAAAACTTATAAGAAAAGTTCTTAAGGAGTCAATCAGGAAAACATCTGTGTCAGAAAATTGCCCTGTGGATGTAAATTAAAATATAAATCTTGCTGTGGACTGGTAATTTTCTGAAAAATACATTTGGTTCATTAGTGGGGCACTGCGACTACTCATTAGCTGAGTAGAGAGGAATACACCATCAATACCTTAACCCAATGCCCATAATTTACTTTTCGATAAGATATTTATTTTAATTTTTGAAATTTATCAAGGTAAAAGGGTGGGAGGAAAAAGGGCTCTTCCTTGAATTCAACACATTTATTTAATTTATCATCAAATGCCATTGAAAATATTTAAGTATAACATCATAATTGATAGAACCTGTCATCGTTCCCTCAAGTAATTAGTTTAAGGAGGCCACTAGGGAATATATGCAATATGAAACAAACCCTCTCACTGCAGTCATACTAAAAAGTTCGATCACCAGGAAAACAAATACCAGAACTGACAACACATATATCAGACACAATTAAGTGAATGGTAGATAGGCCTTGGGGAGTATCAGTCCTAACAGCCATTTCCTGCATTGACTAATGACACTGTATTCCAAAGCTGGGCTGTAAGACCTTTGCATGCAGAGTAAGAACATGTTCTCTGTTTGTACCCCATCATCTTAAAAATTGTGCACAGCATCTTATAGTCAATCCTGAAAACATTTTAAATGTATTCAGTCAAAACGCATCTCTCCCTACTTCTAGGAATAACATGGCCTGAGTGTCTTCATCCCATGTTCCTAAAATTACAGCCCAAGCAGTAGATATTACTCACTCTCTTCACTTGAGATGTAGCCTTTTCTGAAATAGTATGCATTGAAATACTAATCTTTTGCTGAACTTCCCATCCTTTCAATATTTTGAATTTATGTCATTTTTCTTGGCTTGACAGGAGTAGCTTTCCTTACCAAATAGGTTCTACAAAGGCCTCTGTCCCTACCTGTAACTTCTACACCTGCTGGCTTCTAAATTTTACAATATTCATTTGTGGAATAAAGCATTGTGATTTGGGTTCTGTAGCAGATAAATCTTATAGAAATTTAAAGCTTAATTAAAGCTTAATTAAAAGCTACTTCTGACTACCTATTATAAGATAGCCCAAAATGTGATATTAATTTCTTAAAATAAACTCATTTTTCCTTACTAGTTGTAGTAGGGTAATTACACTAATTATAGCAACAGATAAATTCTTGTGGCATAATACTGTAACACATATCACATATTCAACATAGATTAGCAGGGTTTGGAGAGGGATAGCTCTACTACACAATATCTCAGAAACTTAAGCTAATGGATGCTCACCACCTTATACCAGCAGCACCTGGAAATAGGACTTCTGAAGTCACAATCTCAGGAGAACAGAGAGATGGAGATTAAGAGACTTGGGCTCTTCACTGCTTCTATTAGAAATGACTGACCTTACTTCCTCCCACAAATCATTAGCCAAAACAGTCACATGGCCCCAACCCAACTACAAGAAATTTTGAGAAATGTAGTGGAATACATGGAATATTTGGTAAGAACTATCTTTGCCACATGTTTCCCACATCAACTATGGGTGCTAACTTAGAATAGATCAAACTTCAAACCATGTAATTTTAATAAAAAATACATTTTTAATGTGTCTGGATATTCTGAAGACCTAAGAAGGGAATATAATACATCAGTAAGAAAGTAATTGTAAAGAATAACACTAAAATCACAAAATTGATCTCCTCTGACAAGTTACCTTCTTCGATGCTACTCATATATCCTCTAAATGACACATTAACTTGAACAAGACTGAATTCAGCTCATACTTTTCTTATTGACCATTGGGTGAGTCCATAAACCGAGCTACATAGTGCTTGTTCATCTGTTGTCAATTCGTTTCAATTTCTTTCTTTGATTATTGCCCCTAAGAGATGTGTTCTTTCAGTTTCCCTCCCCTGTACATCATTATGAAGCATTCACATATTTCCCTAGATAAATAAATGTAATTAGAATGATTAATGTTCTATATATTAAATATTACAATAGCAAGGACTTTTCACTTTTCTAGGTAGAAAAAAAGTGATGTATAAAGTTATTTTATTTAATCTTTTAGAAAGTAAACTTTATATTTAAGAATACTTTTAGACTTAAAGGCAAGTTGTAAAGATAGTACAGAGTACCCCTACACTCCCCACCCAGTTGTATTTTCTAACAACATCCTACATTATTATAGTATATCTGTCCCAATTAATAAACCAATATTTATATCTTACCATTAATATACTTTATTCAGACTTTTAGATTGCCTTAGGTTTTAGCTAATGTTCATTGTCTCTCCCACAATCCCATACAAGATACTACATTGCATTTACTTGTCATATCTCCTTAGGCTCCTCTTGGTTATTATAGTTTCTCAAACTTTCCTTGTTTTTGATGACTTCTCTGTGCTAAAGAGTCCTGATTGGATATTTTATAGAATTCTCCTCAAGATGGACTTGTCTAATGTTTCTCTCATTATTAGATGGAGGTTATGGATTTGGGAGAGAAAGACCACAGAGATGGAGTGCCAGTCTCATCACATCACACCACGTCAATAGAACAAACTGTCAGTGGGACTCACCACTGCTTTTATCCTTGTCAGCGTGGCTGGGGCAGTGTTCCTTAGGTTTTGCCACTGTAAGGGTGTTTCCTCACGTACACCTCATACTGTCCTCTTTGAAAGGAAGTCACTATGCACAACCTCCACTTAAGGAGTGGGGATTTATGCTTCACTTCTTTTTTCAAATCCTAATCCTAGCCAAAGCCTCCCACCCCAATCAATCATAGTGTAGAAGCAGCTCACCTCAGAGGTATGGCCAGGTTCTACACCCTACCTCCTGAGGTCAAAATATTTACATAAAGTGTACAGAATTCTTCTACACAGAATAATTGTCTATTCTATCACCATTTACTTATTTTTATGCGGTCATTTATTTATATCAGTATTTACTCATGGATGTTTATTTTATATTTTGGGTTATAATACAAAGTATGTTAAGTATGTAATTTTTTTGCCCAAATTATTCTAGCTTTGGCCATTAAGAGCTGTTTCATTTGATTTCTTTGTCCCTTTGATATACCCAAAATTATGTTTTTTTAAAAAAAAATACTTCTTTACTTTCTGGCACTATATTTTATATAATGTCTTATATATTTCCCACCCCTAGCCTATTATCAGTTATTTCTCAAGGAGCTCTGGTTCCTTTTGTAGGAGAATGATATTAGAAATCAAGATTTGAGAACAACCCATTGCTGCGGGGTTAGCATTCCTCCTAGGCACTGATAGCTGACAAAGCAAAGAAAGATGAGAGTTTTTCATTCAGTATTGACAGAGATCACCCTAAGATTTGCTGGGATTCCCAACAATCCTAGTCTAGAATTAAATATCCTTCCTCCTTATCTAAATTACTTTGATAAATGTGGAAACCTATAAGAGGATAAAACGAACTATCTTTTTAAAAAGTGCCTTAGAATAAAAGTAGGGAGGTTTGAATTTATTTCAAAGTTTTCAGTTTAACAATTGAATTAGTACTGCTATTATTTCCCCCATATTTCTTTGGAGTTGTTATTATTGCTCCTTATATTTTTGTGTTATTTTTGTTAACCCTTCTTATATCCACTTGTGTAGGTTGGCTAAGACTCGTAGGCCATGAAATGGAAGAGTAGACTCTGGTTTTTACTGTACTATAATCCTCTCCAGTAATTGAACTTCACGTGAGAGTGAGAGCGATACTTACTTATATCAGGAGGTTAATCCAAGAACCAAAAAAGGAATCAGAAAGAGTGAACGCTGATGTGCCAGACACCAGAGCTGAAACATCTGGGCAACTACCAGCCTCAGCATCTTCATTTTTCTGCTGTTACTAAGGTTGGCGACCAGGGACTTATTCAACCTTAAATGATTCTGCAGCTGTGTCACCCAAAATTGTTCCACAAAATTTCTCTAACTCCACAGCCTGCTCTTAATGCACTCTGAAAGTTCTGTGCCATCACACAGGCCTCTTCATACCCATAGTGGGAACACCTCTAATAAGCCACTCAAGAGGACATAGCCTATGGTGGGCATCCTGAGCCTATTCTTTCTCAGAGAGCTCAAGGCCCAGATTTCTCTATAGACTGTTACGCACTGAGGGTTGAGCTAGAAATCTAAAAGTGAGGAAATAACGTAAGTGACCACGTACACATCTCAGTATTGCTCTCTTAGAGAAAATAAATAAATGTGCAATCTAAAAGGAATTCTGAAATTGTTTTATGTCTTAAAGTTAAGTAACTATACAGAAAAAAAATTGATCTCTGCCTTTAAAAAAAGGAATTCTAAACAACTTATAATCTCATTTTTATAATTCCATAATTTAAGCATCTATTTACAACCAGAGTTTGTAGCTAATTCTCTGCATAGACACAGGACAGAACATGCTGAAAGGTAAAAGAAGAAAAAGATAGAAAAATAGAAAAGTATCAATTTTAAGCATTTGAGATGCTGTGTCTATTCACAATGAAATAAATTCTTTCATTTAACAAATCTTTATTGAATATCAGGGTGCTAGGTACTATGGCAAACCTTGAGGATATAAATATTCATGAAATGCCTTGAATTATATGACAATCTGGTGTGATTAAGGGAAGTGTGGTAAGTGTTGTTAATAAGTATACCATCCAAACATCCACTCAGAAATTAATAAGTAGATTATCCAAACAGCCTCCAAATTGAGTCCCAATGAACCAAATAAGAGTAGCCAAGAAGAGTAAAGAATGGACATTCTAGGCATAAGAAGTGGGATGAGCAGAGGCTAGAAGTGCAAGAGTATATGATTTATTTGAAAAACTCCAAATACCTTTAATAATGCTACAATAAATATATGGCATGTCATAGGAGAATATGCAAGAAGTCAGACTAGAAAGATAAGCTTGAAGTCAGTCATAATAACAAATTAATACTCAGGCCTAACGATAATGGAGAATATTAAAGGAGTATGGACAGAACAAAGATATGATAGTAATCAATATTTTTTTATTATTTTTTAAGACTTTATTCATTTATTCATGAAAGACACAGAGAGAGAGAGGCAGAGACACAGGCAGAGGGAGAAGCAGCCCCCATGCAAGGAGCCTGATGTGAGTATCCATGCCGGGACTCCAAGATCATGCCCTGAGCCAAAGGCAGACGCTTAACCGCTGAGCCACCCAGGCGTCCCCAGTAATTAAGATTTAGAAAGAACATTCTGGCTGCAGGATGAAGAATGTGTTGTAAGGGAACCTCAGATGCAGAGGGACCATTAGAGGAATGATGATGGGGAGCCCAATAGCGATAGTGACAGAGGGGAAGGTGGAAAGTTGTCAACCAGTGAGGCACTAAGGAGACAGGACAACAGGTCATGCTGGCTGTGTTGGCATAGGGATTGAGGGGACAAGAAGTTTTTGGCTTAATTCCTGAGTAAGTGGTGGGGCTTTTAACTGGTACAGGGAATAAAGGGGAGAGAGGAGATCTGAGAGGGAGATATGAGCTCAGAGGGAGGACAGGCACAAGTTGTGCTGCAGGGCTTGTTTTATATACAAATTTAGATGCCAGTAGAAAGTCTGACCCCTAGATCTAGCTTTCAGGAAAAGGATCCAGACTGCAGATAGTGGTGTGGCAGACAGTGGGAATGGGAATAGTGACCTTAACAGAGCATACTTTTAAAAAAGTAATAGTAATAGGGAAAACGTAAAATATTTCACAGCCTGGTGATTAAATCCTCAAGCTCTATACTACCTAGTTTTCTGGTCTTGTTTGCTATTTAGTATTATTATTTTTGAGAATGTTATTTAATTTATTTAGCTTTCAAGTCCTCTATAAAATGAAGATAATAGTTAAGAAGATTACATAAATTAATACGTGTGATTTGCTTTAAATAGTGCATGTATGTGTGCATGTGTGTGTGTGCACATGCATGCTTGTGCACAGACCTTAACTTATTTGAGACTGCTTAATATACTGGTTTTCTTTATAGTCAGTGTGTCAGTCAGTGAGTTTTAGTATATAGCGTATTGGTTAAAACTATAAGAGAAGCATAAAACATGGTACTTGCCAAGAAATTCACTATTTGCAAGGATTGCAAAGGAGTAAAACAGCAGTGAGTAATGATATATTTTCCCTATCCTCCTCCCTGTCCCTCAACTTCATCATGCCATGTTGGATTTCATTTGGCTCCTCCAATGCCATGATGTTCCTTTCCTTAGAGAAGGGCCTTAGGACTTGTGTCCCTGTTTCCTAAGGCTTTGACAACCCTTGACACTTGGCCAGCTTCTACCACCCATATCTCAGCTAAGACTCATAGGCCATGAAATTACTTTCTCTGACTTGAGACTAAATTAGGTCCCCTGTTATGTTTCCCATAGCCCCTTATTTTTCCTCAAATCATTTTATTCGAGTTATTCAAGAATTCTAGAGAAGGAAAAGACACCTGCATGAATGAGAGTGACCAGAAAGAAGCCAGTGTGGGCAAAAAAAAAAAAAAAAAAGAAAGAAAGAAAGCATTTCAAATAGATAGCAATACTTGGGTCCCAGATATTCTTTTTTTTTTTAGTTTATTTATTCATGAGAGACACAGAGAGAAAGGCAGAGACATAGGCAGAAGGAGAAGCAGGCTCCCCAGGGGGAGCCCAATGTGGGACTCGATCCCAGGACTGAAGGCAAACACTCACCCCCTGAGCCACCCAGGTATCCCCCAGATATGTTTCAGATGTTGCAGTTTTCTAAAAGGTTTGGCAAACTCGTAGATAGAAAGAAGCTTGTAAACCCTTTTTTAAAGAGTGACAAACTTGTCAATGGAAAGTAATCAAGAGAATGCTTTAATATACCTCTCCTCCAAATTTTGGGGTGAGGAAGTTGTGCTGTGACTATATATACTAAGGGCCTTTCTTAAATAATTAGATAAAAAAACTTTGGAAAATTTAAAAAGTATGTTATGATGGCTCATGACTAAGCTTGCTTTCTTCATAGTTTTAAATGATTTTTATTTTATTATAGCCAAATAGATTTAACTTGAGTCAACAATGGAAAAGCCACTGGCAATTTTTAATTTTTCCTCTATCATTGTGCAGATTATTATTACAAACTTCCATGTGCTTTGGGGGCAGGAAGGGCTAATATTTTTGCATCCCTGCTACATCTCAGGTGCTGTACCATGCACTAAGTATATGCCATTTTATTCACTGTTCAAAACAACTTGATGAGATATTATTTTCTCGATATTAGGTAAAACTTACATGTTTGCTGAAATTGTATAGCATTTATACTGAAAGCTTAATTTTTTAAGTTAGAAATGATTTGGTGCCATGAATGAGCAAAATTCATGAATCAACAACAACAACAACAAAAAAACCCTAGATATATAATATCAGAGTGAGTTAGGTGGGCTAAATGTTCTCATGCAACTCAAAAGAAGACTTTTTATCAATATCTTTTAGTGCCATTTTTTGTTTTTTGAGGAAACTGCATACCTTCTATGCACTAGAATTATACTGGGTTTTGTGAGGAATATTGAGTAGAAATAAGGGAATTAATATAAGGGAATGAATATTTTATAATTGTACAATATCTCATACTTTTATTTTTTTAATTTTTTTAGAGACTTTATTCACGACAGACACACACACACACACAGAGAGAGAGAGAGAGAGAGTGAGGCAGAGACACAGGCAGAGAGAGAAGCAGGCCCCATGCAGGGAGCCTGATGCGGGACTAGATCCCGGGACTGCACGATCACACCCTGGGCCAAAGGCAGGCACTAAACCGCTGAGCCACCCAGGGATCCCCACCTCATACTTTTATAAACTCTTTCTCATTTTATAGCTCCTCATTCGGAGGTAAGCAGAACATTATTTTATTATTTCCATGTAATTCTTTATTCTAACTAGGAAACAGAAGCATTTGGAAGCCCATGTGTTATTTCTGTTTTCTCCTCTGATTGAAGTTTGTGATTTTGGAAAAGAAATAAAGCATGTATGAGAAGTGAACTGATAAATATACTAAAGCCTTCAAAGAATAGACTAGTTTTCTGGGCTTGCTGCATGATTAAATAATGCTTATCTGTGGGGAAGGGATGTGGTATCTTATGAAGACTAAGAAAAAAAATATTTCAAACAGTTAACCCAATGTCAATTTAAAACTTAAACCTTGGGGATCCCTGGGTGGCTCAGCGGTTTGGCGCCTGCCTTTAGCCCAGGGCGCGATACTGGAGTCCCGGGATCGAGTCCCACATCAGGCTCCCTGCATGGAGCCTGCTTCTCCCTCCTCCTGTGTCTCTGCCTCTTTCTCTCTCTCTCTCTCTATCATAAAAATAAATAAATAAATAAATAAATAAATAAATAAATAAATAAATAAATAAATCTTTTAAAAAAAAACTTAAACCTTATATTTGTGAGGTAAAGATAAAACAATAAAACTGAGTACTTGAGGTTTTAGAGACCAGAACACTTTGGGATATTTCAGGACAAGAATATTCTGGGCAAGAGTACAGCAACCTAGTCACGTTAGTGATTACTTCTCTGTTTTTGTCTCCTTTACCTTTTCTGTTCCCATAGCTTCCCACTCTTGGTTGGTACTTTTGTATTTGGCTACCTCCTACAATCTGCCAAACTCTGCCATCCAGGTATAATATGGTGAACATCAGGGTGATGCTTATTTTCCATAGTGAGCATCGGTGGTAGAAGAGGCCCCTAGTGATTTTCAGGAGAAGCAAGGTAGTATCCAATGGCTGAGTTGCTAGCATACATAAAGCAGAGGTTGTAATGATATAAAATATAATGTAAAATTCTGCCACACTCTGATGAAAAACAATGAAAAAGATTTTACTGGATAAGATGCATAAATAGAATATGCAACAGAAGAAAGATAAGTAGGAAGAAGGGTATGGAAATGATATATCTAAATGGAACATTTAAAATTGCGTTGTCTCCTCTACCACATTTGTACATCTGATACCTCTTACTCTGTTGGTGTGTTTTTTCTTCTCTCTGCTTGTCATTTATTAATATACTAGCCAATTTTCTTATTTATAATTGATTCTTTCCCTCCATTATCTTCTAAGGCCCATAAGTATAGAAATTTTGCTGTATTTTATTGACTGTTATATCCCAAGTATTTAAAATAGTGCCTAGCACAAAGGAGATTCTCAGTATATATTTGTTGAATGAATGAATGAAAATAAAAAAGTTGTGAGTGACCTTCTTTTGAAACATATTTGGGCCAGCATAAGAGAAGATAGAGATATGATGATATCAGCACATAGACTTTATATTGCCCTGTCAGAAGACTATGGAATATGCTTTCCTAATGAGTATATAAAACTGGCAAAAACACAATATATATTAGTGAAAGGAGATTTCAATTATCCAAATATCATAGGAACCTGTTCTTTAAACGTAACACAATCTACATTTCTTTCCTTATCCTGCAGAAAAATTTGTATCTCAGAAAGTTGAACTAACAACAATAATAACCAAACTAAATTTGATCATGTTATAACAATAATTGTAAGCAAATAATAAATACAATCCAATAATAAACACAAACTGATGACATTTTAACTTTCCAGTCACAATAAGAAAACACGGGAAGAAAAAGAAGAAATTTTTAAAGATATAAATGATGTTTTACAGTAAGTTCTCTGTTGTGCTCATATTTAAGAGAGCATGTAAAGAAGATGGAAAGAGAGGTGATCATCCCAGTAAGGCCAAATATAAATAATGAGACACTGAAAAAACTAAAAGCTGGTTCCAGAGGAATATGAGCAAGGTTTCTGGTTGAAGATGCTGTAAATATGTATTATGTATTCCATTCCTCAACAAATTCAGGAGTGACAACCTCCATTTCATAGGAGATTAATCAATATGTGAACCCTTGGGTGCCCATGAGAGTCTGGAAATAGAAAACTTAACTGAAGGGTACATTTAATTGAATTCATTAAGGATGTCTGTCAGGTTCAAAAAGAAGCACAGATGCTGCAAGTCTGATTCATGAAAGCTCCAGGTGGCATTATTTTACATTATCTTTCCATGTACATTTTAGATTTAATGTTTGCAAATTTGTTCCTTATGATTCATTAATTCTACCCATAAACCATGAAAATGTAAATTATAAAATTAAATCCATACATACACAAGGAAATACACATAATCATGCTTAATGCCTATTCATCTGAATAATTCCGCTGAACTTTGATCTCACAAATCATTTTCTTTTACCTCTATCACATAACATTGCTATAAGCATTTCAAGTTTTCCCCCATTGACTTGTCAATCTTTTCCATTCCATCAAAATGATATAAAATACTTTTGAAGAATTTATTTTTTCCTTTCTGTAAGTCACTGAAATTCTCCCAGGACTGATGTAAATTCAGTCAGTTGTTCTTCCAGGCAACAGTTCTTTCCTTCTCAGGACTCTACATTCATTTGTAAACAGTAATACATGCTTACTAGATGCTAGATACAAGAAATAATCATTATCATTGTAATTTTATTAATTTGACACTGCAGTTTGGTACATTAAGAAAACAATGAATGTGTATTATTTATTATTTTAAATACAGTGTACTCATTTTTTAAGCATTACTGTTACTAGTATTTTGCAAGGAAAAGAGTATCACCATAGCCCTACACAAGAGGAAGATGCTAAAAATTTTAAAGTTGTAGTAATTTGGGGGAATACCACTAGATTAACACCTAGTGGATGCTATTGGTTCACCACCCAAATACTCTTTCCTTGGCCTGTGCACCACCCACACCCATAGCTGAAGTGCCCTTATGAATGGGAACTTCTTTTCTCCAGAGGTTATGTAATCATGTAACAGGTTGCAGAGTGTCCAAACTGAAACTCAGATATGTAAATAAAACATTTGATTTAGATTTTATCTTCTTCACAGAACCCTCATCCCGAAGAGGGAGGGCAGGAATCATTTATTATAATCTAGTAAATTCATTACAGTTTAATAATCAAAACAATCATTTTAGGAAATTCACTCTCTGTTGGATGACTGCTCTTTATATTTTTCCCCTTGCCCCTTACTTCCATCTAAAATGGCCTCAGTAAGTGTGTCTATGTCAGACTCATCTATCGAGAATCCTCACCACCACCACCCATGCAGTCCTGTTCCCAAGGCAAAGTGATCATGGTGCTAGAAATAAGGCTGGCATTATCCCAGGAGTCTTTATGTTCTTGGGCTATTCCCAAGCATGCTACATCCAATCCTACAAAGAGTTGTGGCTCCAAGGGGAGCAGGGAAGGTGGCATCTCACCCATGAACTCTATAGCTATCTTCCTTCCTGCCGTAATCTACCAGGTCTGGAAAAGCATGTGTTCTTATTTTTCTTTAAGTCTAAATGGCATTTTATTTATGTAATACTACATGATCAAATGACCAGACCTGCTTCAGATATAATAATATGGGCCAATGAATTTTGGAAAATTTTTTTCTATTTCACTAAAATATGTCTCTGAAAATGAAGGCTAAACAATAATCTTGTTCTGCTCTTGCCTTTATTTTCCCTGTTAAGATAGGCCTCAGAGCAGGGTAGGCTTGAAAGTAGAGGGTATACAGAGCATAATTTAAGTAGAAAATGGAAATACATGCTTTTAATATATTCAAAAGAAAATCACATTTATTGAGTACTTTCTACATATTAAATTCTAAATTGTATTAAGCTTTATGATAAGAATATTCTCATATAATTCTAATAAAAATTATGGCATAAAATTTACTTTCCACATTTTCAAGATAAGGATATGAAGTTAGTAACTTTCCAAAATAACATAGCTGATAGGTTGAAAGCTTGAATTCAAACTCAGACCCATCTGACTTTAGGTTTTATACTATTAACCACGATAATACTCATTCAATGTCACATCTCTCAAAATCAGTTCTTTTTCTGTGAAATTTATATATAATGAAATATATAGCTAGTTAATGTAAGAGTGAGAAATTAAGCTTTGTGGTCAAATGGCTTTTATTTGAATATAGGTTCCCCAAATATTATCTATGTGACCTTAAAATTGACCCTTATCAGTGTGTTATCGATGCGTAGGAAACAACTTCCAACATGGATTAGCTTAAAGCGATAATCATTTGTTATTTTTCATGATTTCTTGATTTTCCTGGGCGATTCTGCTGAACAGTGCTGTGCCATGCTGTATTGGTGCCTGAGGCAAAAGGGAAAACCAGTAATACTGATTCTGTCTTTATTTAAAATGTTGATATTTTGTTCATCATAGATTTCTTTGCATCATTTTTTATTTTTTGAACTACTGCATTATTATTTATTTTTATTTCTGATTTTTTTGGAGGTGCTTCCTTAAACTTTACACATACTGCCAATGTCCCGTTAACTCATTCTTTTTTTAATTTATTTATTTATTTATTTATGATAGTCACAGAGAGAGAGAGAGAGAGAGAGAGGCAGAGACACAGGCAGAGGGAGAAGCAGGCTCCATGCACTGGGAGCCCGATGTGGGATTCGATCCCGGGTCTCCAGGATCGCGCCCTAGGCCGAAGGCAGGCGCCAAACCGCTGCGCCACCTAGGGATCCCCCGTTAACTCATTCTAATCTGTCTGTCACTGAGTCTTGGTTTTACTCACATGTGTCTTTGGTCACCTGACAGGTCATCTGTGAGCCGGCTTGTTTAGGATATTCCTGACCAGGATGGCTTGGCCCAGCTCTGTGCAATCTCATGTCAAGTGTCTCTTGTATCTTTCTAGCAGGACAGACCAGGTCTATTCTCAGGCTAATCTGGGTGTGTTCTCTAGATGAACAGAGAACTGAGTCAGAAAGCAGAGGCATGCATGCTCTTTTGCAAGTCTCTGCTTCCATTAAGTTTGCCACTGTATGGCCAAACCAAGTCACAAGAGCAGTCAGTATAGGAGGGGACTATGAAGTTGTGAGTTACAGGCAGAGGGCATAAATTCAGGAAGACCATTAATTAGAACCATAATATAATCAATCTAACATATTTTACACCTTGACTTCCTTCAGTGTAAAATAGGAATACTGTGGAACCTACTACCTAACATTGTTGAGGGCACTGAATGAAGCATTTCAGCTCTTAATAGAGTTCCTGACATGTGGTAAGCTTTCAATAACAGCTATTATTTTATTAGATATTTGAATGTATGTTACATTCTGAATTAACATTTTGGACAACAGAGAATTGGACTATCCTTTGGTATGAGGGAAAGAATGCATGCTCTGGGGATCCCTGGGTGGCACAGCGGTTTGGCGCCTTCCTTTGGCCCAGGGAGCGATCCTGGAGACCCGGGATCGAATCCCACATCGGGCTCCCGGTGCATGGAGTCTGCTTCTCCCTCTGCCTGTGTCTCTGCCTGTCTCTCTCTCTCTCTCTCTGTGACTATCATTAAAAAAAAAAAAAAAAAAAAAAAAAGAATGCATGCTCTGTTTTCTAATATAGATAATAGAAGCAATAAATACAGAAGATCAACATGTAGATTTTTAAATAAAGCATATATGAAAATGTAAATGTCTATCAAAATGCCTCTTGTACACAAATATTCATTATTATTTGAAACAGAGCCAGAGTTTCCTTATCGAGAAGTACATGTGGTCTATCAAAGTGAAATTCTAGAGGAAAAATAAAGAGCAAAAATAGGCCACATGAGAGAAGCCTTGACTTTTCTAGGATCAGATTGTCTCCAGAGCATCTTATTAATTTAACTATGGGCAGGAACACCTGTAAACTAAATTTAGTTTAGAGATGCCTGACTGGCTCTGTGGTTGAGTGTCTGCCTTTGGCTCAGGTCATGATCCCTGGGTCCTGGGATCCAGTCCCACATCAAGGTCCCCACAGGGAGCCTGCTTCTTTCTCTACCTATGTCTCTGCATCTCTCTGTGTGTCTCATATGAATAAACAAATAAAATCTTTAAAAGAAAAAAACCCTAAATTTAGTTTAAGAAGGTAAAATGTGTGTGTGTGTGTGTGTGTGTGTGTGTGCATGGGTGAGACAGTCAATGCTGTGATTATTGGGCTCCTTTCCTCTTGAGGAGCTGACTGATGAATGAAGGTGGTGAAAGATGTTACTGGTGGAGATTTTCCATCATTATGCTACTCCCAGTTTCTTTTAGTAATAACTCCAAAATACATAAGCCACACAAGAGAGGCAATGACTAGAAAATTTAAGGAAGATGATTGTTAAAATGTGCACTGTGGGTAAATGCTTAAAGAGTGGAGTAAGAGGTGTTAAATTGCATATAAAACTCTATGAGAATTCTTGGGATTCTGCAGATTTAAAGAGAAACTGGGACCTAAACCAATAAAATTCTCCAGGTGAGGAATAGCCCAGTGAGTTCTATCACCATTTACAACGTCACTCCCAGCTGTGTGCTTCAGTGAGGGAAGAGACTGATGTCCTATGCATCAGTGTTCTCGCTCTTACTTTGGAAACCAAATATTTTCAAATGTACTTAATTACCACTTCATGTTGGGAAAATGCAATCAAATTTAAAGATTAAAATATGCTAAATCTGCACATGATGACTTCCTTCCAAAACTGCAGTATGAAATAGGGATAGTAGCTTTACAGAGAAGAAAATTGGCAAATACTACCTCAGCCCAGTGATCAAGGATTATATCAATAGTGATGAGTGGTGCTGGCAGTTTGTACCAGTGATGTGATGTGATGTGACATGACGTGACGTGACGTGACGTGACATGACGTGACGTGACGTGACGTGATGTGATGTGATGTAACTTACTCCCCACCCCTTCTTCCCTCAAACTTATAATCTCTGTTTAATCATGAGAAAAACATTAGACAAGCCTCTCTTGAGGAACATTTTGCAAATCACATGACCAGTAATTTTTAACGCTGAGAAATCATCAAAAACAAGAAGTCACAGCCTCTGGAGCTTGAGGAAACATGACATCTAAATGCAACATACTAAAAATAAATAAAATAAAATATAAAATAATAAAATAAATAAAATAAAATAATAAAATAAAATAAAATAAAATAAAATAAATAAAATAAAATAAAATAAAATAAAATAAAATAAAAAACATACTATCCTGGTTGGGATCTTGTTACAGCAACAACAAAAAAGGACATTAAGTAAAAACTAAGGAAGTCTGAATAAAATGTGGACTTTAGTTACTAGCAATGTATCAATATTGTTCAATAGTCAAGACAAATGTACCATATTAATGTAAGGCCTTAATAATAGGGGAAACTGGGTGTGGAGTATATGGAAATGCTCTACTGTCTTTGCAATTTTTCTTTGAATCTAAAAAGATTTAAAAATGAAGGAAATATTTTGTTTCAAAATTTTTATTTTTATTTTTTATTGTTGAAGAATATTTGACATAATTGTGTATTAGTTTCAGATGTACAACATATTGATTCAACAATTCTATACATTATTCAATACTCACTACAAAAGTGTAGTCACCACATGATGTGATTAAAATATTATTGATGATATTCCCTGTCCTGTTCTTTTCACCTTTATGACTTGTTTTATAATTGAAAGTTTATACCTCTTAATCTTCTTTATCTGTTGCTCCCTTTTTCCCACCCATCCACCCCCTGGAAACCACCAGTTTTTCTCTGTTTTTAAGAATCTGTTTGTTTTTTTTGTTTGTTTGTTTTGTCTTCTAGATACCACTTATAATGAGGGGATCCCTGGGTGGCTCAGCGGTTTGGCGCCTGCCTTTGGCCCAGGGTGTGATCCTGGAGTCCCGGGATCGAGTCCCACGTCGGGCTCCCTGCATGGAGCCTGCTTCTCCCTCTGCCTCTCTCTCGCTCTCTTTCTCTCTCTCTCTCATGAATAAATAAAATCTTTTAAAAAAATAGATTCCACTTATAATGAAAAGATTATTTTATTTTGTTTTTTAAGGATTTACTTACTTTAGGGAGAGTGAGTGCGAGCATGTGCATATGCAGGGAGAGGGGCAGAGGGAGAGGAAGGGGATGAAAGTCCCAAGCAGACTCCCTGATGAGTGCATAGCCCTAATCAGGGGCTTTATCCCAGGACACATGAGATCATGGCCTGACCCAAAATCATGAGTCTGGCCCTAAACCAGCTGAGCTACCCAGGCACCTGAAAAGATTATTTTAAAAGACTGATTCTAACTTAATGATTAAGAACCAGAATTTTAAATAAAATATAAAAATACGAGTTTTTTTATGTGATTTTTATTAAATAATCATATTATTTTTTTCTGTTTACCAAGGACTGTTTGAATAAACTGTAGCCCAAACACCAATTTATAGGGGAAAGTTAGAGGTAACTAAAAGCAGTTGCTTCAACAGTTCACATCTCAAGTTGAAGTATTTTCTAACTGCATTATTATTCTACAGTTCCTTAAATAAAATCTAAAACCTTTTTATTTTTACCATTTGTATTCAAAAGCTCTTATCTTAGAGTATCCCTTTGTAAGAACAAGTCCTTAGTTATACTCATTTATACAAACATTTATGGACTATAAGCAGAAATTAAAGAAAGAAAAATACTGGTTTTGACATTTTAAAAATACCGTTTTTGCTATAATAAATTCAAATCCAAAAGGATACCTCTAATTGTTATTCCACTCTGCCAATGTAGAAACTAAGAATAATTATTAAATCCTATATGAAGCAATAGAAACAAGCCTATAAATATTAGCTGGGATTTTCCTTCAACAGTCTAGCTAAAATTAAATAATTATCAATAAAAATGATTTTTTAAATTTTAGTTTAATTTTGGTTTTTATACTCAGAGCCCATTCACATTTATAAAACAGAGGAATTATAAATGCATGTTCATAAATAGAAAAGTATGAAATGTGTGATCATTTCAGAGCTCAGCTGTACCAACTAAATGGCCACATGCTGTCTTTGTATATTTCCCTCTAGAACAAAGTGAGTACCTGATGGATGCTTTTTCATAACTGTCTAGATGGTAGGCCACATACTTGTGGCTTTTATGTAGTACAGAAATAAATGCACAAGAGTACATTATATTTAAGGACATAGGCCCTTGTATGTGTACAGTAGTATTCTGATTACTATAATTACCTGTGTTTGTCTTCATGGTGAAGTTTCCTGAGGACAAGAATTGTCCAATGTATACATAGATTCATAGGAACTGCTCAAAATAGAAAATAAAACTTTAACAAAAAGGACATCTATGTTTAGTAATTCTATAGTAGTTCCAATCCAAATAGTAATAACATTAGAAATAACTATTGGTATAGGTAATAATAACTATTAGTATATGCTTATAACTGGGTAAACATCCATTCTGTTGAAAAATCTGAAGACAGAAATTTGTTTGGGTTACTGTTCTGTCTGCAGCATAGAACAACAGCATATAATAGGTACTCAGGAAATATTTTTCAGATAAATGAATGCAAGGCCTTGGTTATAGCAAATCAGTGAGGTGTTGGGTGTTTTGTGTTGGATATGTGAGCAAAAGTGGGATGAGAATTGTTAATGAACCATTTCAGTTAAAGCAAGTTTTCAAATCCAGGACATGATGATGTCAAATCTGTGCTCCTCCCATGTTACTACATCACCATATCTCATTCATGCCAGTTAAGTTTTACATAGAATTGAAATCAAATCAATACTTTTGATCTTCCCAGCTACTTTTTTTTTTAAATGAACTGACAACCAAAGAAAAAGAACAAAAATTCTTATACTAATGGAATGATCACTAGTTAGGCCAAGGCCTTTCACTTATATCTGCACCAATAGAGGGCACCCCACACCTATTTAAACAGGTGAGAGAAATATGTTGGCGGTGAGTCAGTTAATTCTTACACGAAGGTGTAGATGACAGAAATGAAATAAACAAGATATTTTGTTACCTGAAGCTTTACTGTGCATAAGAACCCTGGGAGTAATAGAATAGCTCTCTTTCAGCCATTAAGTTGATGTTATTTAGATGAGAACAAAGGTAGCATAAATAAAGGTGAGTCGGGATTGAAACATTCCCATCTGTTTTTCCCATCTCTTGTCATTTTTATAGAAAACACCATGTGCAGAACACTTAATCTTAAAAGAGTGAACAATGAGAAATCTTCCCATAGTTATAGCAATTCTGTTCTTGCTCAGTAAATACCAAGATCCCAATATGGCAGGGTCATATGGTGAGAATAGACTTATTAGAAGAGGTTTGTAGAACAAATGTAGAACAAATGATCATAACATGTTGAAATTTTGCAGCAGACCTGTCCTGCATTGCCTGTTTTCTGGATCCATTTAGCAGAAAAGTCAAGTGTCTGAACTGCTGCCAATTGCCTTTCTCTTCCTATGTTTGCCTCTTTCTCTCCTTGATTACAGACACTGGGTATCTGATAGTTCATTTTCATGTGCATTTTTAAGTTGTGACTTTTAAAAAGTGGAGAGGTTGACTTGTATTTTGTGAACCTGATATTCTCACTACATGTGGAGATCAAGAGAATAACAGGACACCACAAATGAGCCCTCCATTGGCCAGAATGTAAAAATCTTCTTCATTATTTCCTCAAAATGGGGCTTCATGAGAAGGGTTTTGTGAACAAGATGGTACCTATGTTCAATCTAATATTTCTCTGCTATCTTGTACCTCTTGCCTTCTGTATTAGTTTCCTAGGGCTATAGGAACAAATTCCCATAAACTGTGTAGCTTAAGGCAACAGGAATGAATTTATTCTCTCACAGTTTTGGAGGCTAGATGTATGAAATCAAGGTGTAGGCAGGGTTGATTCGTTCTCAAAGCCCTGAGGAAGAATCCTCCACGCCTCTCTCTGAGCTTCTTGTTTTACTGGCAATTCTTGACATTCCTTGGCATCGCATGGCATTCCCCTTGTGTGTATCTCTGTGTGCTTTTGTCTTCACATGCCTCTCTTACAAGAACATCAGTCATTGAGCCTAGGACACATCATGATACACTATGAACTCATCTTAACTTGATTGTATCTGCAGAGATCCCATTTCCAAACAAGACCTCAGCCACAGGTACCAGGAATTAAGACTGCAATGTATCTTTTGTGTACACTTCAACACACAACACCCTCCTCGTGAAGCCTCATTTTGAGGAAATAATGAAGGAGATCTTTACATTCTGACCGATGGAGAGCTCATTTGTGGTGTCTTACTATTCTCTTGACCTCTACACATAGTGAGAATATCAAGTTCAGACAAAGCTAATGATAAACATCGTTATGTCTGGAAAAGGTGGCGGTAAACTCCAATGTCCAAGAACTTTGTTTTGTTAAGCAGCCAACCAGTAAATTGACTGGATTGACAGCAAGAAGAGACTGAGCAAGAGCTTGGTCGTCTGACATGTTGACAAAAGAAATACCAAGATAACAGTAGGGGGAAAGACTCATGAACCTACATCCACTGAGGCTTTTTAAAAAATTTTTTCTCAATTGATTGTCATCACAGTTCACAAAATATGCAGTTTGCTGAGTAGAATTTTTAAAAACTACACACAATTACTTGAAATATAATAGAAACATTTTATTTAATGGGGCACACATTAAAATCACAAAGGGAGGGAATCTTGCATTTTACCAAAAAGGAATCTCCCACTGCTAGATGAGACAGCAGATTTGAATGCTGCAAAGAATATTTTCTAAACTTTTGTTTGTTTTCCATGACGAGCAATGTATGGCTTGTAGAACAAAAGATTAGAAATGTAAAGGTTGTTGATGCATAGGCATGAGCTGGATCAATTAATGCAAAGAATAAAGAATCTTTCTTAATGAGGGATTATGTTAATATGTCAGCTCCACGGGTATAAGCTGTGCAGTCCCCATTTATAGCTCATAAATGCTATAGTGACAGGTGCTCTAGAAAGGAGGATGACGAATGAGCTATTGCACATGTGGGTAACGGTGCAGCAAGGGAGAGCACATTAGGCCAAATGAGCAGCCAGAAACAGCAATCAAGTCATGACTGAGGGAGACTCTAGTTCACACAGGAGCACATCTTTCTGGCACAGCCACTGTATTTACTGACAGACCACACATTTAAATAGGTTGTTCCAGAGATCCATTAGAGATTTCAGTAAGACAAATAATGATCATGTCTAGGACTGTGTCTCTTCCTGTTTCTCATTGTTACTAACAAAAACTTGCTTTTCATTTCCTACTGCAGTTCAGCTGTCCTTCTATCTGTAATCCTACCACGTAGCTAGAGCCATTGCTTCTTTTCCTTTCATGTCATGTATTTTACCATTTACACTGTTATTCCATCATACAAAACAAGAAAAATGGTGCCCTATGTGTTATTCCACCAATGACCTCTTGAAAGATAATGCAGCTTGGTTATGTAACAGGAATTTGATACTTCATTTCTTGTTGAGGAGAAAAGTGTGTCTTCCCTGGTCCTCTCCTTGGTTAAGGTTATATAAGATCATTCACAGTTTTGAATTATAAAATTTCTCTCCTTGGAAGTGACATGTAAGAATCTATATTTATGTGAATTAGTTGGATTAGCTTCAGTGCCAGTTCTTTGCAGATGAATTATTTGATTATGGTGAGGAAGAGGAAGCAAATCAACCCTTCATTATTTTTCCTGTGTGTATGTGTGTGTATATACAACCACATAATAGTTTAATATTTATATGTATTTGCAAAATGATTGCCACAAAAAAATCTAGTTAACATCCAAAGAAAAAACCTCTGTTTAAAGCAAAATGAGCTAGAAAATTATTTAATAATAGCTTTATGCTTAAGAGTCTGTGTTTAGGGATCCCTGGGTGGCGCAGCGGTTTAGCGCCTGCCTTTGGCCCGGGGCGCGATCCTGGAGACCCGGGATCGAATCCCACGTCGGGCTCCCGGGATGGAGCCTGCTTCTCCCTCTGCCTGTGTCTCTGCTTCTCTCTCTCTCTCTGTCTATCATAAATAAATAAATAAATCTTTAAAAAAAAAAAAAAAAAAAAAGAGTCTGTGTTTATGTTCCAGGTCCATGAACTAACTATAGGTGTTTCCTGAGACAAAGCTTTCAAGTATCTTAATCTGTAAAATAGACATAATAATGTCTATGTCATATCTTGTAAGGATTAAATGAGATCATTTATGTACAATGTGTACCACAGTGTCTGTATATTAAGGGCTTGATAACTGTTACAACAAAAAGAACACTAAAATATTTCCAAAATAAACATTCAAAATAATTTCATCAATTCTACCCATTTAATTAAAAATAATATTAAATATTCAAAAATATAATTTTCCATATGATATGTAGGAATATAAGAAAGTATAATTTGAGAACTCAAAATATGCAAGACTGTTCTAACAATCAAACCATTAAAACCCAACATGGGTTTCTTTGCAAGGAGTATGTTCCCTGTCACTGGAATGTTTAAATAAAAGTGGAAGGGCTAGTATGGGATGAAGCCCTTGTGGGCAGAAGGCAGGACTAAATGGCCCTGTTTCCTCTCATGATTATCCTCTATTCCAGGGAAGCCAAGCCTATTGTCTTGTTTCTTATCATCATTTTGCTTTCATTTTCTATTTTGTTTTTGTTTTTTCTTTAATTATAGTTTAAAAATCTTAAATGATATTCACTCACCTAAAAATCCTAAACATCATCTATTTCAGGCAGTTTAGGCAATCCCCTCTGTGATACCCCAGCCACTTAAAGTGCATCAAGCTGATCACAGCCTCAAATATAACACTTCAAGATAAGGACCAGGCTAACTTGAAAGCTCTCTGTTTATCTGGAGAGCAAACCAAAACTCATTTCAGCATTCATCACTCCTGCTCAATCTCCTCTGCCTAACTGCCAATGTAAAACAAAGAGAATAACCAAATCTTCCCACTTGAAATTTTCAGAGAAACTGCCCAATATATATTTTCTCCTGTAGGAAGGATTATGTAGAAAGGAGAACCTCAGAGTCTTCATAGTACAGATGGAAAGTTGACAATTATGGAAGATGGACATGAGTTATTCAAGGTCAGATAGTTTAACAGCAGTGTCCTTGCTAGAACTGAGTTCTGACATCTTGTTCTTTCCCAGGCTCCGTTGCCACTGATTATAGAGAGAGCATTGCCCATCATCTCCTTCTAAAGGTCCCATGGCCCATTTTTCCCCTATAATGATATAGCTACTGAGTCCATTCCCTCCCATTAGTTATAAGCTTTTCTTAAAAAAAAAAAAAAAAAAAAAGATTTATTTATTTATTTATTCAGAGAGAGAGAGAGAGGCAGAGACACAGGCAGAGGGAGAAGCAGGCTCCATGCAGGGAGCCGGACGTGGGACTCGATCCCAGGTCTCCAGGATCAGGCCCTGGGCTGCAGGCGGCGCTAAACCACTCCGCCACCAGAGCTGCCCTAGTTATAAGCTTAATTTCACCAGAAACTATATCTACTAACAAGAAGATAAATATGGAATCTCCTTTAGGTCTGCATTATTTTGCTGAAAGCTGGAAATGCCTTTGATGGTATTAACTGTTTAAGTGGTATCTCTGCATCTTATTTTTCTTTAGTTAAGCCATATGACTGCTTTGGTCTATTCTTTTCATCTTCCTCCTGTACAAGTCTCATAGCCACTCTTGCAGGGTTTCATTGACTTGGGAGTAGGCTTGCATTGGCATTAGCTGTATTCCTGTGGATCCTGAGTCTTATTACCTACCATTAAACCAGCTTTACTCTTCTAATAAATAAAAAGAAGTAAGCTACACTTATGTGATTATTCAGGGCCTAACACACTGAATGGATTTCTTTTCTCCAAGGAAGCCACCATCTAGACAATGCACAGCCCTTTCTCCTTTGAGCTATGGTCGGTGAATCTACTGTAACTCACTGGCTCAGGGACAGTTTATACATCATGAAGGAATTGTTGGCTAAACTCGCTCTGGAAAGTTAGAAGGGAAACAATTGGGACATTGTCCTTCCAATTTCTGAATGTTTTAAGATTATGTGGAAAATTTGAAAGTGTTTCAATTTTCCACTTAAAGTGAGAATCATGTTTTTTGCATTTTACCTAATTTATTAATCTTGTGTTTGAATATCTTGGTGCTATAACTGGAAACACAGACTTCAAAGCCAAAACTTCTTTTTCCATTTTGTGCACATGAAAACTATTCTTACAGTTTGCTGTATAGGCATCAATGTTTATTAATATTTACCATTTATTTGTCTGGTACATGATGGGCACTAGGCTATGTATTTGACTTATTGAATCCTAGTAATAACTCTTAAAGAAAAGCCCTACCATCCCCAATTTTTTATAGATTCTTTAAAATTGAGACTTACAGGTGCTATGTAGTTTCCTAGAATAGACTAGAGTAAGTTAAATAACTAGGATTTAAAACAAGTCTGAGATTAAAACCCATAATACCCTTTTTACTAAACGATGTTAAAGACACTGTAGTTTTCTTTTTGCTTTGCAGACTGCCCCAATGCCTTTTTGCCTAAAATATTTCTTGCTCTTTCTGATAGTTGTATGCCAGCTTGGCCCATCTGGTGCTGTTTTCCCAGAATTTTACAGTACTGCCTTTTTATTCAAAGATATACTTTGAAATTTCCTTAAAACATTACTTATGCTCACCTTTGCAATGGTCACTTTACCATGGTCACCTTGCTGCAAACTGAATTCTGATGAGCTAAGCATGTGGGCCTAAGGATGTCAGCAGGATACCAAGCAATTGTGTGGATAATGGATACTGACATTCATCCTCTACACATGCTCAGCTCAGCGGAGTTCTGGTGCAGCAAATGCTGTTCACTGCTAGCACAATGGCTGCATTCCAGAACTCTAGTGGTAGACTGAATGGTAGTGCAGGTATTTTGAGAAACTCTTACACCTCAACTAGCTAAGAACGTGTAGGACCATGAGTCCTTGAGAGGACTATGGGATATGTTGATAATTTCACTTTGATGTATAAAATCATGGATTGTCTTATAAAATCAACATTTTCCTAAGTATTCATGATTAGGCACAGAAAGTTAAAAGCACACACTATATAGCAGAGAACCCTCATATCCACTTAGAGATGTTTACTTTCAATACTAAAAACTCTTATTATTTTACTTACTTAGAAGGTAAATTACTAATGTTTTGCTTTCTTTAACATATAATGTTATATTAATTTCATATGTACAATATAGTGATTCAGCACTTCCATACATCACCCGGTGCTCATCACAAGTGCCCTCCTTAATCCTCATCACCTATTTCATCCATGCCCCCCACCCACCACCCCCCTGGAAACTATATTTGTTCTCTATAATTAAGAGTTTGTTTCTTGGTTTTTCTTTCTCCTTTTTTTCCTCTCTGCTCATTTGTTTTGTTTCTTAAATTTCACATATGAGTAAAGTCATATAGTATTTCTGACTGATTCTTTTCATTTAACATTATACTCTCTAGCTCCACCCATATCCTTGCAAATGGCAAAATTTCATTCTTTTTTTGTGGCTGAATAATATTATAATATAATAATAATAATATATATGCCACATGTTCTTTCTGATGTTCTGATTTATATAGACAAGGAAAATTGAGATTCTTTTTGGAATTTTAAAAATCAAGTATAGCATGAAAATGCCCACATTGCCGAGACAAGACTAAAAATATAAGAGTAATACCTATCAAAAGTATAAGAGCAATACCTATCAAAACATCATAACAATATCACAAGGAGCTTCTCCAATATATTACCCTATGTTATCTGCAAGCACCTTTAGCATTAACAGGAAAGGTAGTTTTGTTTGCTAATCAAATGTGGTCAGTCTACTGGAACAGGAGTGTGCTTGCTTCCACACAGCTTCTTTGGTCAAGGCTAGAAGAACAGAAATCCACCCATCATGAGTTAGGTTGACAAGAAAAATCTTATGTAACCAAACTGCTATACACTTTTTAAAAACAACATATAGATTATGGCGTAAATAGAGATTTTAAAGTTTGGTATCCTCCCTCCCATAGTAGTACACAGTGTCCTTTTTAGAAAATGTGGTATTTACCTTTTTTGATCTCATCATCATGAGTCAGGTTTCTGACATTGTCCCATTATATGTTGGAAGAGGAAGAGACCTCAGAAATGGGCAAGTGCACTCCTTCACTTTATAAGTGAAAAGCCTGAAGTCCAGATGAATGATTATGAGTAAAACCTCATAATTCTCATTCATTATTTCTTTTATAGAGAAAGCTTAAGGCCATTTTTACTGGAAATCACCATAGTCTAAGAATGTGACTGGAACTTATTAAGGGGCTTCAGGGTCCCTTACCATACTGCAGTATGCTGATTTGTAAGAAAATGAATGAAAGAAAGTTGGGTCACCACAGCCCTTCTTGAAGATCTTATTTTCTACTCAAGAATACACGTAGATAATTTACAAAACCATACACAAGCAAGTACAAATGATAATGGTGGGATTGAAGGCCGAAAACAATAAGCAGCTTTGGTCACTTAGAACTTCTTGTCTGTTGGTTAAGACTGTTGGCAGGGACATTGAATTCCATGGCTGTGCACATTTACAAGTCACCTGTGTGGCATGTAACTATGCAGATGATTATTTAGTGGGCAGTGGAAAACTGGAAAAGGTCTGAGGAGGCCACAGACCAAGACAGCAGGCAGTGGGGAAATTAACAGGGCCAAGCAGTGAAAAAGAGATTATTTTCACCGGTGGTGAAAGGAAACAAAGGTGACTAGGAAAGTCTGCCTTCATAGTCTAAGTTCTCCTTTTTTTAAGAATTATATTTATTTATTTATTTGATAGAGAGAGAGAGCAAGCATAATCAGGGGATGCAAGAGAAAGAGAGGGAGAAGCAGGCTCCCCACCAAGTAAGGAGACAGACATGGGGCTTAATCCCACAACCCTGGGATCATGACCAGAGCCAAAGGCAGACACTTAACCAACTGAGCCACCTAGGCACCCCTCTAGGTTTTCTTTTTGTTGCTCTAGCCAGCTTTGCTCAAACATACCAAACCTTCATGAATAAATAATCAATGAACAATTTTAAAGCAAAGTTATTTGCCATTAACGACCAACAAAGTAACTGTTCAATGTATTATATACATAAGGAGGGAAGACTGAAAGGAAAAGTGATAGGAGGTTTAGCTCTGCCTCGTCTACTAACACACTCTTGGACCCCAAATGAGTCACCTCTTAGAGACTCAGTTTCCTCATCTGTAAGATGCAAAGATTTAACTAGATGATCACTAAAGAAGTTTTATTATCTCTATATTTCTGAATTGAGAAGGAAGGTGATATTGATCAAATACTGAAAATATGTGGAGGGGAAATAGTGATACTCCTTAAATCTCTTTCCCCAGTTTTTCAGCACTTCCATGGGCTTATGTGGGGAAAAAATTATTTGCCAGTAACTGTAAAAATCTAAATAAAAATATTGAGTGGAAAAAAAGTATCAAGTGGGAGATATCCAAAGATGACATTATAATCTTTTATTATTGACAGTAGTATATTGATCATTCTATAGTCAGTGTACAATATTTAATTAATGAAGTTTGATTGGACATACTGTTTAATAAGACTGTGACAGCGCCATTGCTGTTGTCAGAACACAAAGTTAGCATCGCCATGTCTGGATTCTCATGCTACCAAGTCACTCTGTTTTGATGAGGGCCATTTCATTAGCTTAATCAGCCAGTCAGGAGGAACCACCCCCTCTGCCCCACATTAAAGCATTAAGCTACCAACTCTGAGAGGACTGACAGATTCATTTCCCTGGTGAGTGAAATCATATTTGTTTTAGTTACTCTTCTTTTATCCAACTAAGAAAATTTCTCCTCTTCTTAGAATCTCCTTAATCTTCATGGTAACAATCTCCCTGCCTTTTTGTGATCACATTGATTTCTATGTCAAACTATTATTTTGAAATAGATTATTTTGAGGAAAATCTAAAGCAAATAAATGGTTCTTTAAAAAGTCAGTTTACTTCAGGTGAAAAAGGAAACCAAAGGTTTCAGATGGATTAGAGAAATGTGTCTCATTTCATTTATGTTCTTTACAAGAGAGAGAAAGTAAATACAGCCCCTGCAGTGCAATTTAAAATATTGTCACCCCCTGCCTTACCCTCCACCTCTGGCTCCATCCAACTGGATCCCTTAAGAATGGGAAACTGGTTACCCTGCTAAGTGGTAT
Source organism: Canis lupus baileyi (assembly GCF_048164855.1). Classification (NCBI taxonomy): domain Eukaryota; kingdom Metazoa; phylum Chordata; class Mammalia; order Carnivora; family Canidae; genus Canis; species Canis lupus. Next base: position 23,573,593 of record NC_132870.1, read on the forward strand.
ATTGAAGTGTCTAGTGAATAAATTGGAAAATTTTATAGGAAGGCCTACAGGTACCTCTTTATGTAAGTTCAGTCACCAGGAATCATTTTATGGTGATTGGTATTTCATTCCTTTAGTTCCTATTTATTTCTGATGCCTTACTGATGAAATAATTAGAAAGACTACAAAGCAAGTGGAGATAGAAGTTAAATATATAATTGGGGTGCTATCACCCACTCCCTTGTAATCTGTCCTCTCTTATCATTCATTCCCCTAGATTGTTCTCTCAAAGGTTATCAGTAACCGCAGTGTCAATCATGGTAGCTCAGTTTTGCTTCTGGTGGGCTTCTCTCTATAGCTCATAACATGGTTCACCCTCCTTAGACTCTCTTATGGCAGCCCAATGGCATCATGCAAATCAAGTTTTCCTCCATTATCTCTGGTTCTCTTACTCTATGCTCTTTCCCACTCCTTTTTTTACTGCTTAAACACAGGCATTGCCAGTGTTTTGTCTTTGGGCCATATTTTTTTTCTACTTTCTCTAACACTATAAGAAGCTCATGCACCATGATGTATCTCTCATCTTCATATAGATGACCCCAAATATTTGCCTCTCAAACTCTCCATTGACCTTCTTTTCCAACTTCCTGCTGAATAAATTCATCAATCTGAGCTTTTGGCATATTAAAAATTAGTTCACCATCTCCACCAAAGCAACTCCTTGCTCCTATAGCCCTTTATTTTACTGATGCCATCATTTGCTAGGCATCTGAAGTTGAATGGATACTGTTGAACTTTCTTTGATTTTTGCTTTTCCTACCACCAGTCTCAACCATTAAAACCATACTGTAAACGACATACTGTAATTTGCCTTTTTCAATTTGTACTTGCCTTGCCAACATTTTCTTCCTAATGGATATATAGTATTCCAAAATATTGGTATATGGTAATTTCTTTAATCACTATATATTATTCCCAATCCTTTTTTTATTGTAAATAATGCTATAATGAAATCATCATTGATACGTATATGGAATGGCTGCATCTAAAGGTATGCACAGTTATTTATTTTTTTATTTTATAATTTTTATTGATTTATGATAGTCACACACACAGAGAGAGAGAGAGGCAGAGACATAGGCAGAGGGAGAAGCAGGCTTCATGCACCGGGAGCCCGACGTGGGATTCGATACCGGGTCTCCAGGATCGCTCCCCGGGGCAAAGGCAGGCGCTAAACCACTGCGCCACCCAGGGATCCCTGCACAGTTAAGTTATGATAATATTGTCAAATTCCTCCTCAAAATGGATAAATTTACCCTGTTCCAAAAGTGGATTTGTTATCCATATTTTTCCTAGTGATCTGTAATGCTATTTTGTGTTCTAATGCATACATTAGTTTTTGGGGCTTAGAATATATTTCTATTGATCTTCACTGAGACTTATGCCAGTACCATACAATCCTATTTAATTTTATAATATTTTCTATCTACTTAAGCAAATCCTTCCTTATTAGTCTCTCTTTTTCAAAATCTTCATGATTATTCTCCTAGTAAAAGCTTAGCATTTGTAAGAATTTATAAGGCCTCCTGCACGGACAGCTAGTAATTGATATTTTAACTTACCTGTATTAAATTTATACATTTTTGGATCTTTACAATATTGAATCTTTTAATTCAGGAATAATATACATATCTCAATTATTTGTTTTTTCTTAAAGATTTATTTCTTTATGTGTTTTAGAGCACAAGTAAGGAGGGGTGAGGGAGAAGGAGAGAGAATCTCAAGCTGACACCATGCTGAACATGAAGCTCAATGTGGGGCTCAATCTTAAGACTCGGAGATCACGACCTGAGCCCAAACCAAGAATCAGATACTTAACTGACTGCACCACTCATGAGCCCCAATTATTTGATTTTTCTTAACATCCTTCTTTTTTTTAAGATTTTACTTATGCATGAGAGACACAGAGAGACAGAGAGAGAGAGAGAGAGAGAGAGAGAGGCAAAGACACAGGCAGAGGGAGAAGCAAGCCCCACGCAGGGAGCCCAATGTGGGATTTGGTTCCGGGACTCCAGGATCATGCCCTGGGCCAAAGGCAGGTGCCAAACCCCTGAGCCACCCAGGCATCCCTTAACATTCTTCATTAATGTTTTATAATCTTCTCCACTTAGGCCTTGGACACTTACTATTAGTCTCATCTTTAGCAATATTGTTATTTACGCAAATGCATTTTTTATTATATTTTCTAACAAGATATTATTAACGTATCAGGTGGCTTTTGATGTCATTAGTTTAATTTTGGATTTTCCACTCAACCTAACTATCTTATTTACTTGTTAATTCTCTTGGGCTTATATATTTTTCATCAAAAGATTTGGTGTTATTTTAATTTATCTTAGTATGAGATATAGTACTTCTCAAACCATAAACACAACGCCAAGAATGATTTTAATTTTGGAAGAAATAAATCTTCAACCAAACCATTTATGAGGTCTGTTCTTATGCTCTGTACCGGATTAACTGTCCCACTTTCAGGCTTCCATCCACCTGTGGTGCTTTTATCCTCATTTCTCCAATTGGCAATTTCTGCCAATTCTCCATTTCTATCCAACATTCAAGTTCTTTCTTTTCCATGAATCCTTTCCTGATATTCTTAACATCACTTTGGTTTTTCCTCCTCTGAAGCCATTGATAGCTTCCCCCATTGATAGCTCCCATATCACTTCATATACAAGTCATGTGACATTAATCATCATACTGTATATGAATTGGTGGCAGGGGCTATCTCTTGTCATCTTCATTTCTTCTGTGGTATCTACTGCTCCTTTGTTGTATGTTGTTAAAGAGCTCAATATACATGTTTTTATTCACTCTAATACATCAAGTGTCTGGAATCTAGGATCTTAGCTGGGAGGGTTCCATATTCTATTCATCCCACTGATATACCATTAATCATGAGTGGATGAAAGTTTGGTTGGCCATCCATCACTGATAGGGAATTAGATGATGAGGTCAACAGAACACAGGCTTCTTATATACTCATAAAAAATGCTATTTGATTTCTTCCTGATGAATAGTCCTTCTACTTTACCTTAAGAAAATGCATCATCACACAGCACCATAAAAACAAAAAAAAATCTGAAAAATATTAACCTATTTATAGAACTGAAATTGTAATTGCATTCCCTTCTGGCTGTTAAAGTGTGCTACTTTGGGGAAAAAATGTCCATTTTATTTTTATAATTTAATTTTATATCTTATAGGTACATAATGTTATTTTATATTGCAGTTTTAACTAGTATGTACCTTGGAGTTCACTTATGAACCTTACAAAATACATTTATATTAAAAGCTATAACAGGGTATCATTTTTCACAAAGGCTCTGTGTTAAATGACTTCTTTACTGAAACAGTTTTTTCCTCTTCCTTAGGGATGGAGTTCGACTGTTTTTTTTTTTTTTTTTCATTAGAGATGAGATTAAGTTAAAATAAATATTCTTAAGAGGAAATAAATAGACAAAATACTGACCTATTTTTATTTATAGTATTTGAATGCCATCTGCCTTTTAATCTGGTGGAGTTTTTTTTTGTTTTTTGTTTTTGTTTTTGTTTTTTACTCAAAAATATAGGGAAAGCATTTTCAGTCTAAAACAACAGGCTCTTTGAAATCCAGAAGAATCTAAATAGCTATTGCCACTCTTCATCACAATGTTTCCACATTGCATAACCACCTAAATAAGAAGCAATGCCACAAAGCATACAAACAACTAGGTCTGAATTCAAGCAAATGTGACAAGTAGTGTTATAAGCCCCGATAATGGTAAAGCCTGTTTCTTCTTAATTAAATTGTACAGTTTCTTTGAGATCTAAAGAGAGTTTCAGATTGGTTTTATATGCCAAGCTATTCTTCATTTGCAACAGTCTCCTAGCTAAGACACTGGAAAAAATTAGGAATATTTCTCTATGAAGCCACACAGAATCCCTGTGTAAAGCCATAACCTTTATGATACATGAACCTTAGGTATCAACAAGTAATTCCTAAAGCACTATGGAACCTCTCTGCAAAAAAATGCATTCCTCAGATTGGTTGGACACTTCCTGAGATAGATATAAATAGTTGAGCATCCACTGAGTTTTCAGATTCTCTGCCAGTGTTTTCATGTAAGTACCAATAATTTCTAATTGCTGTACTGATATGATCTTTCTTCAGAAATTTTTAATTTTATAATAGTATAAGACATGCTGGAATAATGCACTTTAAACTAATTCATAGGCTTGTGATCTTCTGGAAGGTTCAGTAGCCCTCTTGTCCCAAAGGTCAGCATCCATTTGTTTTGTGGCTTGCTGCTTAATCAAACCCAAGTGAAGTGCAAAATACCAAGAGATGAGGTGTTTTTCCAGTTTTTTTCCTAACAGAAGTTTATTTTTCTTACCCATTTGTTCTTCTAGAATGTCAATATGATTAAAATTCATATATCCTGAAAATTATGATACCAATCAAGAAGCAACTTTTTTTTTTTTTCTAATTTAGTCAGCCACTTCAAGGAGTCCGTTCAAACACAGTACCTTTAACCATTCACTGAATGGTTTACTCTGCTATTCCTTTTTCTAACAAACTCTTTCTCTTCCTTCTCCTTTTTTTTTTTTTTCTTTACAAAACAGAGGTCATGAAATCAGGAAGATTTTGAATGAGTACTTGGTTTTGATTTTAGGAAATTTTTATTAGGCTTCCTTTTAATGCAAGGAAGCAAGGCAAGAGTTTGTTACCTAGAAAAGTAATAGTTGGACCAGGAGTGAGTAAGTTAACTAATAATAATAGTTAAATTATTTAAGCTGGCTTTAATAGACATCATGGAAAGTAGTTAATGTGAAATTTGATTAATGTAATTCCTTGAGGATGGATGAAGGAAAAGCAGTAGTTTGCCCTTTGTATATCAAGGGCTTATTTTTTTTATCAATGGTACTTCATTAGTCTTTAATTTAGCAATAGATTGGAACTTCAAGCGAGGACACACACACACCTTGTGCCCTGGCTAACAAAGCCAAAATAAATCATATGAAAACATCTCCAAAGATAAGAAGTATTAATCATTAGCCAGGATTTGAGACTGGGAAGGTGTGGACTCAAGACCCATAGTCCACTCCTGAAGCAGCATATCTTAACTGGACATTGAGAACACCTGAGTTATAGCACACTTGTATTTCAGTTAATGGACTACTGAAAACACACAGCTTTTCTATGACAAACTTTCTTTAAATGAAGATAGCAATGTTCTATCATCCTACAGGGAAGTTAATAAAACCTGTAACAAGAAAAACAAACATGCATCAAGTGTCTTACCTGAACTATGAAGCATTCTAAGTGTTTTTACTCAATTTAGTACAATTCATTAAACATAAATTGAGCATTTATTGTATTGTAGGTAATATGCTTTCTGCTAGGGAGAAATAAATGAATGGAACCAAAATGTTGCCACCAAAGAGGTCACAGTTGCATGAGAGTCATAAATGTTTACTAAGTAGTTACCACATGCCAAACACTATGTTAAGTCCTTTACACACATTAAATTATTTATTCTTATAATAGTTACATGATGTAGATGCTATTACATTCCCCATTTTATAGATGAGAAAACCAGGAGACAGAGAGCCCGAGGAAATCACAAAAGTTATTCAACAGTTTAAAGCCAGGATTCATGCCCAAGTTTATGGCTCCAGAATTCACACTCACAATCACTTCACCATCTCTAGAGAAATAATTACAATGCAGTGGTGGCAGGATGGTTCTGGAAAACTTAGAGGAGGCACAGAGCAGCACCAAGGAGGGAGTGATAGATTTAATCACACTAGAGAGGGTGGAAGTAACTATTCAGAGAAAATAGCATTAAATTCAGTAAACCCACGAGGTCTTTATAATTAAATTATCCTAATGTTGTCTTACTGAGATGAAAAAGGTGTTATTGTACTGAAAGTTTTAAGGTCACATAGCTCATATATAACAGAATTAGGCCTCATAACCCAGACTATCTGCATTCCACTCATATGTGCTACTGCTTTTGGCGTCAACCTTAGCTCAACTGTGGCTTGTGAGGAAGGACGCAAGCATGAAGCATGAAAGCAGTAGGCATGCAGCAGTAAGCATGAAAGGTAACTGGGGAAATAAAAGGAAGAGGATTTGGGGGAGAAGTGAAATTCAAATTAAGCAGCAGTGTAGAAACAAGGGACTTTTAGGGTGACTCTGAATAAGATACAAAAGCATAATAGTTAGCTGTTTGCAAGCAACCAACTGCAGAGACAGCATTAGAGAAAGCAAGAGTTGGAATGTAGCTGGCCGCTGCCTGGCATAGAGGGAAGGGCGTGCTGCTGAACAGGGAAGCATGTGAGTCTCAGAGAGAAAAAAAGAAATTCACACAACCTTTGAAATAACAATTCCATGTCCGCATAAGGTGCACAGAGGATAAGGTGAAATGTCCACACCACAGGCTATGAGGGAGGGGTGGGAGCATCAATAATTCATTGAGAATTAGGTCAAAAGATATTTACTGCAATTCAAACTGCCTGCAAGAAATAATTTGATTTAACCTTTTGGGATGGAATGATACATGACAAATGTTAAGATATGTATACAAAGAACCCACCAAATTGCTGGGAGGCGGGCGGCCCGGGTGGCTCAGAGGTTTAGCGCTGCCTTCCGCCCAGGGTGTGACCCCGGGGAACTGGGATCGAGTCCCGCATCGGGCTCCCTGTGTGGAGCCTGCTTCTCCCTCTGCCTGTGTCTCTCTTTCTCTCTCTGTCATGAATAAATAAATAAAATCTTTAAAAAAGAAAATTGCTGGGAGGCACGTACAGAGAATCTGTTGAACACCAAGGGATGAAAACAGTATATTTAATTTAGTCACAAAATGTGAAGAACACAGCAATATGACTGCACAAATGGCACTCTCATGTTGTGAACTCTTCCAGCAAGGTTTCAAACAGATTTGGATCTACATGGAAAAGTCAGGTGTGCAGGAGAGTTATACAGAGAAGTTGCTTTTAAAAAAGATTTATTTATTGATTATTTATTTATTTATTTATTTGAGAGCAAGAAAGAGCATACACATGAATGGGGAAAGGAGCAGAATCAAGAGAATCCTCAAGCAGACTTCTGACTGAGCATGGAACCTGACCTGGGGCTTGATCCCATGACTCACTAGACCATAACCTGAGCTGAAATCAAGAGTTGGTCGCTCAACCAACTGAGCCATCCAGGAGCCCCTGAAAAGTTGCTTTTTAAAAAAAATATTTTACTTATTTATTCATGAGAGACACACACAGAAGAGGTAGACACAGGCAGAGGGAGAAGCAGGCTTCTTGTGGGGACCCCGATACAGGACTCGATCCCAGGACCCTGGGATATGCCCTGAGCCAGAGGCAGATGCTCAACCACTGAGCCACCCAGGTGCCCTGAAAAGTTGCTTCCTTTTAATGGCCAAAATATAGTCTCAAAAGCAGACTGGAGAGTATACCAGCAGACAGAAATGAGCTTCCAGGTTCACCACTGGGGGTTCTGTGGCAGTTGCAGAGCAGAATCTGACAGGGTCCTGTTGGCTGCAGCAGAAGAACTGACAAGTAACCAGGCTATGGGTGGGGTCTGTGTTTCTAGAGAACAAAAAGTACAGGGCACTGCTGAAGAAACAAATGAGACCAATTTGAATATGAAATGGAAAGTTTTAAAATTGCAGGGGATTGCAGAGAAAAGAAATAAAAATCAGTAAGGATTCTTCCCTCATATAGCATGAAAATGCTAGAAAATTTCTTATGCAGGAGGCAGAGAGGATAAAACTGTTACTCATGATAAAGCAAGAGAAAAATTGGCTGCAAAATAATTAAAGAAATATTTTGAAAATGATAGGATGCTTAAATTGTATTGAGAATAGGAACACCCAAAAGTGATGGTGGCAATATAGAATAGATGAGAAGCCATACCCTTTCCCAGACGTTTGTGATTGTGAAGGTTTCTGTAAACAAACAAAGGAAGATGTTGTGAGCTAATGTCTGAGATTTAAGCTCATTGAAAGGAGAGCCACCCTTACCAGACTGTTCTCTGGAAACTTAGGTATGACTTAAAGCTTCTTGTGTTTGATGAAGATCAGATGCTCTGCCTCCTTGGGAACTGGATCAAAATACAGAGAAAAGGGTCAGCCCAGGGTTTTAAACCATATCCTTCTCTATACTTGACCTTGAAAAAATGAAAATCTGAAAATCTGAAAAACAAATCAAACTAGAAAGTTAAGTCATCTGAAATACATATGAGTTTGTATTCTAACATTTGCTAATGTAAGTGAAATTGGAATGAAATTATTTCTTTGGCTATTGAAGATGCCTAGACAACTAATTATAAATTAACTTAGAAGTTGGCATAATGAGAAGCATATTAGTAAGAATGATGTTTCGGGCATTATTTGACTAGTGTAACTAGCTAAAAGTACCTTGATAAATATTATACAAACTGAGAAAATTCTAGTAGTTTATTGTAAGTTAGCAATTTTATAACAACGCAGTACCTTCCATTCTAGATACTAGTAAATATTTCCAGATTCCTAAAGTTTTCTTTGTAATAACATTTTACTGAGGCTGATAGCCATTGACTAGAAAACAACCCCTATCATTAAATTTGGTGTCCAAATTTATCAGAGCTATGCATACAAATGTAGGTAGATTCTAGGGAATTATATTATTGAATGAAAGACTCTCTCGTTACTATCAGTGGACTGATAACCATCTTCCTTGGCAGCTAGAGTAAAGAGGCAGAGAGTGGGCATGTTTGCCTCCTGCACCTCAAGAAAATTGTAAATAGGGACCATTTCAGACTTCCTCCTATCATGCTAATTTTCAGATAAAATAACATATAATCAGAAGTAGGCAAAATTCATCATTTCTCCCAACTAAGCCATCGTGTAAGGCTGTGTGTGTGGAGGGCCAGTTATTTGTATAATGGTTCTAGGTGCTAAAATAACCTTAATAAGTTACCTGTTGCTCTTGGCATTGCTGTAGGTCTGGAAATAGGAATAGATAAGGGTGATTTTCAGTAAGATTGTATAAGAATATATTGTTATATTAGAGAGGACGAGAAGTGAACCCTGTCTCCTAAGTCAGAGAGTGATCAGTTTTAAAAGATTTTACTAGCTGTGTGATCTTGGGGAAGTTATTTTATCTCCCTAAGCTCCCTTTCCTCCTTCTTAGCTCTTTCTTTTCCACCTGAGTGCACTTTCTGTTGAATCCCTGCTGTGGTCAGACAGTGCTATCCCACAGACCCTTGTAAGGGTGAGAGGAGCAGGTGTACATTAGGAATTCAATAAGTAGCTACTGTTACCCTTGATATTGTTACAGTCAAGTTAGAGAAACTGGAGTTTAGGGTTAGGGAGTTTTAGGGTTATGGAGTCAGTTCTAGAATAGCTGAGGAAAGGAATTTTGGCAGTTGTGTCATAAAATATGCTTAGAAAATTCAGGAATTACCTATAAGAGTCAGGAGTGGGAAAATTAAAATGAGTTAGCTGTGGAAGTGAACAGTCAGAAGTGAACAGTCTCCACTATTATTTTATTATATCTTTGTCCTATGACCACCACAGTTTCTGAAGTGGAATAAAACAGTAACAACTAAACAAACAAACCTGGACATAAAACCCTGTTTGCCTCATTTTGGAAGAATATTCACTTCGAGAAAGTCATTTTGGCCAGTGCAGCTTGGCATTTTAATTAATTAGATAATGGGAAAGGCAGAGGTGGATGTCAGCTCATTCATTGTAGTTAATTTCCGAACATGTCCACGTAGCCTTCCAGCCAGTCTCCACAGTCCTCACTTGGGAAATCTCTCACAACCCCACCATATTCCCCAGATACCTAATATTAGCTTAGAGAAAACCAAACAGCTGGTAAGGAAAAATCACTAAAATCTAGTTTTCCTTTTCTTGGACCCAACCAAGAGTGAGATATGAGGAGGCAATATGATTTTCCTAAGCCTTTGTTTTCTCTATGATTATTTTAAAATGTTTTCTGTAGTGGGATTCTGAACATTCGACACCAAGTAACTTGTTTGCAGCTTATCCCACATGTGCCTCGGCACACAGGTGTGTAGTGAAGCTACCAAATGATGGACAACCAGATGGAACTTTGGGGTGAACCATCCATGCAATGTGGTGTAGAATGTGCTATGCATTTTAAAAAGGAAGTGACAAGAAATATAGAATAACTCCAACGTGTTACTCAAGAAACACGAACTTTCTCAATATCTAGGGGATCACTCTGTGGGCAATAAATAATGCAATCAAGTAAATTAGAACTCCACGGGACACTGAAATATTTTGTATCTTTTACAGAAGATGAAATTGTTCCTCCACATATTATTCTATTAAGCAAAATATATCAGAAACAGAAAAAAATTGAGAATCACTGATCTTTTTGGTAGAAATTCTGATGTAGCAACATAGATCTATGATAAAAGTTATGAATCAGCCAAAATCATTTATTAAAACAATAAGGTCAATTTGGCTAGTATTTTCCCATCTAAAGCTCACTTACATTTTTACTTTTTTATGGAAGTAATCTTCAAAAAATTTACAGTGCAGATTTTATTATGATCTCCATTTTACAGAATAGGAAACATTAATGGATTTAAGTGACTTGCTTAAAGTTGGTAAGTTGCATAGTTGAAATTTAGACATGACTGAACCCAGAGCTTGCTTAACTACTAAAATCTACTGCCTTGAGTCTCTAAACTCCTCTGCCAGAGATATTTTTCATGGATATAGATGATCAATAAATAGACTCTTTAATGGTGTGGAAATTCCAGGAAATGCTAAATTCTTCTCTAGTGGTAGGAAATAGTCATTATGCATTACTTTAAAAAGATTTTGAATTCACTTGTTCTTTTTCATATTATTCAAAAATCCCTAGGGTTACATACCATCTAGCTTATTTTGGGGTGATTGATATTATTAATATTATTGATATTCACAAATTTCTGACATACTGGATAGGAACCAGGGGGATGAGTTATAGTCACCATAATATCTCTTACCTTTTTCATGTTCTTAGTCTCTAGAGACAGCGTAAGTTTATCTCATTACATCACCGGACTCCAAGGTTGAAAGTGAGATTGCCAGTGATGGACTGATAGTAGAAAACCTCCAGCAGAGAATTCTTTGGTCTCAGAGTTTGCTGTGCAACAGAGAATTTTTACCAGTAATGTTACATGACCCTAAGTCTGGCATACTTTTAACTATAGCTCTCCTGTTATGTCATATTGAGATTCTAGTCAACCCCTGATAGTCTTCACTTTTTCATTTATGAGGGTTTCATCTTGATAATGTATCTATCTAAAAGCTGAAACATTTATGTTTCTATGTTCATTGGTAGCCTAGAAGCCTAAAAGAACAAACATGGCTCTCTAGTTGTTTAACATAAGAGACACTGGGTGGGCAGAGAGGATAGCACTGAGGGGCAGGGAAGGATACTGCTCATTCTAAACCCATTTTCAGGGAAGCCAATGGAAAATTCTCCAAAATACATACAAGGAAATGCTAACCTCACAGTTACTTCTATAATGATGGGAAAGTCCATCTAATTTATAATTTCAATAAATTATATAAGTGGTTTTGGAGATAACATTTAGATTGTCATTAAACATATTTAGCTAACTGTTGTTCCCTTTTATTCAAATTGGGAATGAATTATATAAAATATTTATGTGACTAATTCATTCAGATTCTGGATCAAAGACAAGTTCTTCCCAAGAGTCTGGATGAAGTTACAGTTGCCATAAAAGCATACCAGTCCCTCTGTTTCCTTTAATATTGTGGTCATTAAGCTCATTAGGGAGACATTAGAGCATGAGATGTGCAGGCAGATGCTATTGTTCAAAACTTTGATCTGCTTCTTACTAGTTATTTGCCCCAAAGCAGGTATTGTCTCTGTCTCAGTTTTCTCATCTATAAAATATAGTGCTAAAAATAGAACATGCTTCATGAAAAATATTGTGAGGACTAAATGAGAACACATTACAAGTCATTTTACTAGTAGCTGGAAGGGACACTCAAATGTTAGATATCATTATTATCATTTGTTTTATTTGGCTTTTCTGAGAAGATATAAGTTCCATAAAGACTATTTCTCTTTTTGCCCTTTATCCTTATTAATGAACACAAGTCTAGATGTGACAAATGATCAATCACTATTTATTAAATGAATAAATGAATGTGCAAGCCTTGGTATAATGAGAATGGAACCAGTGACTGATTATAACCACTAATGATGTTTGATAGCTTCTATCATTTTTCTCTGCCAACTTCCTTATTTAGATATGCTATTCTGTATCATACACTTTTTCATGAGATCTCTTCTCAAAGACATTTTTACACAATATTTCCTCCCCAAACAAGGGACACAATCTCGTTAGACATTAATTCATTCAGTAAATAATTTTCAGCACCTGGTATATATATAAACTAGCACTGAGAAACATTTAAAGAAATATCTCAGGTACTCAGTTTGTCCAAAGATCTAAAGTATCTATAGTCATAAACAGTGAATTAGAGGTATTGCTCATTGCTGCCTCTTTTCAGTATTCTAAATACAGCTTGGCTGTCTCTGGATCTATACTTCAATGCCACAGGGAAAATCGATAGTAATAACACAAGATGCTGAGAGTAGAGGTAAGGTTTCTCCATTTTCTAAACTAATCTTCTAGTCTGAGACTAGAACTGGGAAATATTGAACTATCCAGGATTTGGGTAAATGCTGGCAAAGAATATACAAAAATAATATACAAAGAGATATTTTATTTTAGTCATTTTAATAGAATATATGATGGAGTGAGTACTTGTAGATTTGACATCCTAACATTTCTTTTAATTTTCTAGCCAAAGTAAAGTGTCAATTTGGCAGTTTTCTCCTTTGAGTGTTAATATGTCTAAAATGGAAAATTTGGGTAAGAAAGAATCCACGCTTGTTCCCTTCACATGCCACATCATATTTTAATTGTCAATTACAAATTGTATTTGATTCTTACAAGAGTGCCATATGCTTCATATGAATGTCATAAAATTTCATCTCCTGAGTTTTACTCAATTTTATAATACTTTTGCAAAGCTTATTCTTTAGAATAATAGTGTTAATAAAGAAGTTATTTGCAAGCTTAGTCAAAACAGGCATTTTTTCATGGCTGTATTTTTTTAAGGATTTTGTAGTGTTGGAGTTTTTATATGCAATCTGAATCTTGCACTTTGGCACATTCAAGGTAGGATTATTTTATAGAATGCAATATTTAATTTATTTCTATGATAACAATAAAATTGATCATGTTTCAAATCAGAAAATATTGTGAATCAGAAAGCCAAATTAATTAGTCTTGTAGAAATCATCAGGATTTTGTGTATTTAATCAGGACTGATGCATAGAGTCAAAGAGGAAGAGAGTCCTTGACTTTTAAAAACTGCTGTGTTAAGTCAGGATAGGCTGGCTAGCTGCAGTGAGACACACTCAAATTCTCAGTGGCTTAAAACCACTCTCACACACTCTACATATTAAATGTAGTTCAGCCTGGGGGCCTCTCTCATCAAAGTCACTAAGGAACCCAGGCTGGCAGACTCAATCACAGCTCACATTTCCACACTTCCTGCCTCAAGAGGAAAGCAATGTGGTGAATCACATCCTGATTCTTCAAGCTTCCTGACAAAGCAAGCCACATGGCCAAACCTAACTCAAAGAGGACAGAGAAGTATAATCTTACATTATAATGTGCCCCAAAAGAAAAGGCATACAAATATTTATGACACAAATTAGCTGTAAAAAATGTTCTTCACTGTGGTCATTAGTGCTACAGTTTGCATCCTTTTGTCATACACCCATTATTACTGATAAAATCAAGATATTTCTAAAAAAATAAATCAAAAGATTTCCATAGTATGACCCACTCTATCTTACTGGTTACCTGATTAATTCAAGGAGCAGGATAGGAATTCTTAAGAATTCAGTGATTTTAAGACTAATGGTAGCTGAGTTTTATTTCTTTCTTTCATGTCTTTTCTGACCTCATATCAACAGGATCACATGAATTCCCATACTGAGTCAGACCCATGGTCATTCCAGCCAAAAATTTTATCCTTGGAAAAAAATGAGTCACTTCTATTATTTCTCCATTGTTCTTAAAGAAAAATGATAGAACTATTATAAGAAGTGCTATTTTAAAAATAGATGAATCTAGTTAATATGCATAAAGATGAATGTGCACTTTCTAAAAATCAAATATTTTTCTTGAATTTCAACAAATCCCAATGAAAAACATGGTATATTAAGATTCAAGGTTTTAAAATATATATATATTTTTGTTATTTATTCATGAGAGGCAAACAGAGAGAGAGGCAGAAACATACACAGAGGGCAAAGCAGGCTCCCTGTGGGGAACCTGATGTGGGACTCCATCCGAGAACCCATCCGAGAACCCTGGGATCATGACTTGAGCCGAAGGTAGATGCTCAACTACTGAGCCATCCAGGTGCCCCTTAAGATTCAGTTTTAAAGAAATATTTCTAAAATAGTTTTGAAAGTTATAATAGAAAAAAATAAAGTAGATACTTGGAACAAAAGTAAAACCATGAAACTCTAGTGATTCCATTTACCCAATTTTATAATTACAGGTCAAAAATTATGGAATTTAGTTTTAGAATCCCAACATTTTATTTTTTTTTTAAGTAGTCTCCATTCCCAACACAGGTCTCAAACTCAACCCTGAGATCAAGAATCACATGCTGTATCAACTGAGCCATCAAGGCGCCTCTAGAGAATTCCCTTAAGACCATACACCCCAGCCCAATCATTAACAAATGAAGAAACTGAGGCCCAAGAAATATTTTGCTGAATAGGATAGACCAAATCCCTGCCTTCATAATATTAAATTCAATAAGGAAATATATCAAGCTATGAACTCTACAACTGATTAATTTTAATAATATAGACAATGTGTCTGCAATGTAGTAAGGACTCAACATTATTGTTACACCTTTGAAGTAGTCCTTTTATTCCAACTTTTCTCCTAATATTTTTTTTCCCAGGTACACCTGGCATATAAATATTTAGCTACTGATTGAACACTACCAGATCTATAGAGTTTTCAAGGCAATTAGAAAGCTTTCTTGATTATATTTATGAAATGTGTTGAATGAACTTAGATGTTAGTGACCATAGATTACACAGCATATTCTGTTTCTTTCCAATTGCAAAATGGTATAATGGTTTGACCATGATAATAATGTCATTGTATTTGGTTACTTTTATTATATGATGATACAGAATTCTGCTTAAAATATTTTTCTTGTGAAAGACAGACATAAATGCAGTGTAATAATTGAAAACATTAAAATTTATGTTCTACCTAACTGAAATCCCCAAATTTCAAAAATTGAGATACGATGACTTCCATTTATATCAGGGTGATGAGTCATTGTTGCCTTAAGGCTTAGCTTTCCTATTTAAATGTAAACTTGGTAGATGTCATTTGGCAAGGAGGCTGGTAGATAATTATGTTTGGAATAACACATGCCTTTTTCATCTAATTATCTTCTTGATGAATTATCAAAGAGTATGGGACATGCAAAACAAAGCATTCATGCAAGTATTAGACACAGTTTTATAAAATGGAGATCCAAAAACTTGTGAAAAGTAAGACAAGAAGAAATAAATTTAAGTAAATACTTACTTGCAAGATAATAGCCAATGTAAAAAACTATTCTTTGAGAAGAATGGTAACATTGTTATATATTTCAACAGCAGAAGCTTTTTTAGGAAAAAAAAAAAAAGACTGCCCCTGGTATCATTGATTTTTGACCATATAAAATTAATTTGTATAAACGATTTCAAAGGAAACCAATGAGGCTATGGATATAATCCAGAAAGAGAAAGAACAGTAAACAACCCTTTATTACTCTGAGTAGAAAAACTACCTGGCTGTTATTGAAATGCTCCAAATGACTCATACTTCTATTAAATGTTTCCTTCTCATAAAATCAGTTTTCAGCATTTTTAAGTAATAAGCTATTTTCTGAAAAACATATAAGCTGAGAACAAATCATAAAGGATGAATACATGATGTGAACTTTGCCATTTCAGTTAGGTCATCAAAACAAAGTCTCACTTGTCTATATGATTTTGATTGTCACATTCTTAAGGGCTTCTAATTTATATATTTACAAATGTGTATATATATATACATTTATATGTGTGTATATATATATTTACAATGTATATATATAATAAATACACATTTTTAAAATTTTTGTAAATTTGTAAATATGTAAATAAATTGTATGTATATTGATAGGAACTACTTAATTGCCCTCTATGGGTGGTAAAACAATTTACACCTTTCTAAATCAATGTAGAAGAGTGTCAGATTTCCTTGCTATGAATTACAAACTTCTGGAATTTTGCCATTCTCATTAAGGGCAAAGGAATATCTCACTTCTTTTGTCATGAATGAGATTAAACATCTTTTCATATATTTTCGAACTATTTGCATGACATTTCTGTGAACACTGTTAATATTCTTTGCCCATTTTTGTGGTTGTTGTTGCTGGATGTTAGTCTTGTCCCTTTCCATTTTGATAAGTTATTTAGATTTGGGGGAGACTAATATTGTTCTATAATATAAATTGTAAAAGTTTTTCCAGTTTCTCCTTTGTCATTTAAGTTTACACACATTGATTTTTTTCTATGAAGAAACTTAATATTTTTGTGTTGCCAGGTTCATCAATTATTTTTTTATGGTTTATAGATTTTTGTGTCAGTGATAGATTATTAAAGATAGTATAAATAATTCTGTCATGTTTCTTTCATAACTTTATTTAAATTTAAATCATTTCTCCATTTGGAATTTATTTTGGTTTAATGAATGAAGCTTGGATCTACTTTTTCTTTTTTTCCAAATTGATATCTCATTCCCAACAATTCCCGGTTCATTTTTCCCCACTAATTCCTATGCCATAATTTTAACACAATAAATGTCCATGTGTATTTGGGTTGATTTCTGTACCTTTTGCTATCCTATTCTTTTACTCTCTTTTTCGATTCATGAATAAGTCATTATAATGTGTTTTAACCTGTTAAGGCTGGTTCCTCCCTTTCCATAGAATTTTTGTTTCATAGTGTCATTTATTTTTCCTTCCAAACTTTCAAAAAATCTTGTGTAATTCTGAAAAATACAACATTACTGGAATTGCTCTTATTTATAAACTAATATAAGACCAGCTGACAACCTTATATTAATCTTCCTCTCAAAAACACTGTATGTCATTCCATTTTTATCCTCATGGTTTCTTTCATGTTCTTAAGGATAGTTTTATATTTTTTTTGTTTTGCCTATTCTTACTACATTCACTCCTCAGCAGTTGTTTTCTGCAATTATAAACAAGGTCTTTGTAGTTTCTAACAGGTTATTGTTTATGTATAATGGAGCTATTGATTAACGTGGATTACCCTTGTACCTTACAAAATTATTATTTTTTATATTTATTAAGGTAATATTGACAAATAAAATTGTAATATATCCAAAGTGTACAACATGATGATTTGATATACACAAGCATTGTGAAAGGATTCCCCTCCACAAAAAATAACACGTTTGTCACCTCACATATTTACCTTTGTGTGTGTGTGAGAGCTTAAGTTCTACTCTTCTATCAAGTTATAATTGTATAACACAGTATTATCAACCTGTCACCATGTTATACATTAGACCTTGAGATCTTATTCATCTTACAACTGAATATTTATACCTTTTTACCAACTTCTACCCGTTTCGTTTCATCCTGCAGCCCCTAGAAACCATCATCCTTTCTGTTTCTATGAGTTTCTATTTTGTCAAATACCTTTTTGGTATCAGTAAATAAAATATTCTTTTTCTACTTGAACACATCTAAAATAAGTGAATGGATTTAAGAACATTGAACTATTTCTGTATTCCTGGAAAAAGTCCCCCTTGGTCATGATATATTTTCTTAATATGGTGCTGATGGGTTCTAATTGACAAATTGTATTATTTAACATTGAAATGCATGAGTTTAGATTTCTAGAGTGTTTTTTCTGTGTGATTGTTGAATATTGGTATTCATGGTTTAAATAGACTGTGGAAATATACTCTTTTTTTCATATGTTCTGTAACATTTTAGTAATACTGGGATTATAACTTTAAATATTTATCCTGATCTATGGCAAGGGATTTCTGATAAGAGTACCTATATCTGTTAAAACAGTCTGTTGCTTTCTTCATAATTTTTCTGCAGCTTTCTGAGTTGCCATAATACTTCCTTCTATAATTATTTGACATTCAGTTGTCAAATTTTCCTATAAGATATTTACCTACTTGCGTAAGGAACACAGTTGTATTAGAGGCTAGCTGAGTTTCAGCTGCCACAAAACAAAACATTTTCTGGAAGAAGCTGCCTAGGGCTGCTCTGTATCTTCTTGGTATACCACTGCTACTTCCCCTACCCTTCTGCATTTTGGAGGTGAACTAGGTATAGTAGGATGAAGATGGGGAATGTGGTTCTATTTCCACTCAGTTTCCCAGGGCTTCTCCCATTATGAGAAGAGCTTTTGACCCTTCACTTTGAGGAATTGTACTTGTACCATTTTTTCCTGGGATCTGCTGCATCTGTAGTTTCTCCAAAGGGTCTGTTCACTTCACTTACCTTCCTCTTGATGGCTCCTATAAGAACCCAGTACTTTTATACTTTTGGTGCCTTCCTTCTAGTTTCATTAACAATAGAACTTTCTATGTTTGTTTCCTTTTCTTGTGACTTGTATATGATTTCCAGAGGAGGCAGGGAAAATGATGAGTTATATAGTCATGAATCAAAAAAGTGAAGACTGGGGATCCCTGGGTGGCTCAGCAGTTTAGCGCCTGCCTTTGGCCCAAGGCGCGATCCTGGAGTCCCGGGATCGAGTCCCACGTCGGGCTCCCGGCATGGAGCCTGCTTCTCCCTCCTGTGTCTCTGCCTCTCTCTCTCTCTCTCTCTCTCTCTCTCTCTATGTCTATCATAAATAAATAAATCTTAAAAAAAAAATGAAGACTACCTTAAAGAAAAGACTTTTAAAAACCCATGCAAATTGGTATTGGTGGCCCATGACTATGATTGTGATCAATATTCTTTCACAAATAAAAATAATCTGGCCTCCTACTTACTTGAAATTCCTGTCATTGTGAAGTCTAGTAAAGAATTGCTTTTCTCTTTGTTGTGCTATGTATTACATCTAGGAACACTTACAGCCAAATAGGTGTACGTTTACGTTGTGATAAATGAATATGACTTATTTTTTTTAAATTTTATTTATTTATTCATGAGAGACAGAGAGAGAGAGGCAGAGACACAGGCAGAGGGAGAAGCAGGCTCCATGCAGGGAGCCTGACATGGGACTCGATCCAGGGTCTCCAGGATCAGGCCCTGGGCTGAAGACGCCACTAAACCGCTGAGCCACCCGAGCTGCCCAAATATGACTTACTTAAATACTAGATTCTCTTTAACAGAAATTGTGAGTGTTCAATAACTTTGTAAAGCAATCCCTCATTAGACAAAAATACTTACAATATTCATAAGATATAGAAATACTATTGTACATTTGGATTATAATGTTTTACCATGCCTGATTTACTTATAATGCTTCAAGAATACATTATTACTATATAATGAGTGAAGCAGTTATATCATATTTATTCAACTGACAAGTAATTTAACAAATATAACCATGAAGTATGATTTTAAAATATCACTCAACCAATGCAACAAATTAAATGGTTTTATATATTCAACAATCTTATTCTGAGATTATGCTTATCTATATGCATGGAATTTCATCAAGATTATGTGGAAGCTTTCCCCCCCAAACTTCCTCTTTAAATAATAAAAATGTGATTGGATAGTTTTTTGATGACAATTTTTAAAAATATTTTATTTATTTATTTATGAGAGATACAGAGAAAGAGGCAGAGACATAGGCAGAGAGAGAAGCAGGTTCCCCATGGGGGAGCCTGATGCGGGACTTGATCCCAGGTCTTGATCACAGGATCATGATCTGATCCAAAGACAGATGCTCAACTACTAAGCCACACACGTGCCCCTCTGATGGGAAAATTTAAAGATTTTTATTTTACTTTTCTTCCAAGGCACACCGTAAATATTCTGGAATAAATTTTGATCTGGAAATAACAAGTAATGGAAGTATTGCTGATTTATCTTTAAAAATTTCTGCAAATAGGGGCCCCTGGGTGGCTCAGCAATTGAGCCTCTACCTTTGCAGAGGGTATGATCCTGGGGTCCTGGGATCGAACCCCCAACATCGGGGTCCCCACGAGGAGCCTGCTTCTCCCTCTGCCTATGTCTCTGCCTCTCTCTCTGTCTCTCATGAATAAATAAATAAAATCTTTTAAAAAAATCTGCATGTCATGTGCAAAGCCAAATTTATAGATAATCTGAAATTAGAACTGCATTTTTTTTATTTTAGAATGCACATTTGCTACGTATTCTCAAATATGGCATTTACATTGAACCATATTATATGTTAGGGGGAAACTACATAAAATGCATGGAAATCATTTAGAAGTTATTGGCAATTTAGTGTAGTCTTCAAAAGATCAGGCTTGGCAGCCATACTACCTTGATTTGAGTCTCATCTTTACCAATTAGGAGCTATTGTGACTTCAGGCAAATAATTAAATCTCTGTACCTTAATTTCCTTATCCATTAAATACTCCCTTCCACAATTTGTTCAAAACAAACTGCTGGGAGGATAAAGTGAGTTAACATGTATAAAGTACTTACAACAATGCCTGGCACAGAGTGGTAGCTATAGGAGGCTTCCTATTGTTGCCAGACCAGATTTTGAATAACTGATATATCGGAAGCATAACATAGTCTTCACAGATATTTAAAAGCATGAGATGAAAGAAAATGGATGGATCTAATTAAAGACTGCCACCACAAAGGAATTTTTGGAAGAAAGGAAAATGAATGCTCCAGATATTTAACACAGAAGGAAATCACTTAACTTGAAGCATGAGATTTGTCTGTGCTTAAAAGCCTCCCCCAAATGATCTTATTCATTTTCCATATTATTTTATTTGCCAAAGGTAACCTATATACCATATTGAACGACATTATTATTTAATGTTGTTAGACATAATAGAGAAGGAAAGTACTCAGAATAATATAAAAGCCTGCAGTATGTGAGAAATAGCTAATCATAATATGTTTTCAGTGTATTATATCACAGTTAATGTTTATAGTAGATAAGAAAAGCCAATGTATCACTATGTCAAGACATCCTGATATCAGATAGAAGTACATCCAACCTAGGTGAGCAGAGAATTTCAATTATATTACAAGAAACCTAAATATTTATTAGTCATAATTTTCCTCAAATAATGTGTCAAATTTAAGGTGCCAAACTTCCAAAAAGATGTAAAAGACCTGTAAATCAGCTTGAAAATGAATGGGGGCTCTTGGATGGCTTAGTGGTTGAGCGTCTGCCTTTGGCTCAGGTCGTGATCCCAGGGTCCTGGGATCGAGTCCCACACCGGGCACCCAGCAGGGAGCCTGCTTCTCCCTCTGCCTATGTCTCTGCCTCTCTCTCTGTGTCTCTCATGCATGAATAAATAAATAAAATATTTTTATTAGGAATTTAAAAAATTAAGATATCTTTGGAAAAGAAGTACTGGGAAGAAAGTTACAAGTTATGGTAGTGAGCCTACAAAGTAGAAGTCAAGATCAACATTATCTTCCCCTTAAGGATGTGATGGAGTTTTATTAAAGTCACGCAAAACAATTGTTCTCTGTGCATAAAACATAGCTAATCTTAGCCTCAAGATCACTAGTTTACCAAGAAACACTGATGAAATTTCCCTATCCAGAAAAGAGAGACTGTATTTAGTTTGCCACTGAGCTTTCAGACTTTTATACACATAGCATGCAAGTTGAAGTACAAGTACTATATAACTAAGGGATGTTATTATTACTCCCATTGATAGTTTTATAAAATAATCATAATTCTTAAGAAACCAGCTTAATTGAAAGCAATTTCAATTAGAACCAAGAAAAAACTTGCTGCTTATCACTGTGATAAACATGAAAAAGGGATTCTATGGGGAGGAATAAGTGCTCTTTCATTTTTGGGACCCTTAAAAGCAGAAAGAAAACTAGCCTCTTGGGTTCTTTTAACTATCTATTGGCATAAGAAATGGGAGGGTGGAACAAGATCCTTTGAGTATCTTAAGAGATCTGAGATCATATGCTCATGAATGTGTCCTGAAGTGACATCCTGCTAGCAAAGATGCCTACCTATGCCAATCTTTTGATACAATCACTAGAGGAGAACCAGCTCTACCCACATACATGATCCAATGTTTTCTTTCATTTTCAAAATATATTACCACTTAATATTTCTTGAATTCCCAAAGCAGAAATTCATAATATTGGAGAATGGATACTAAATTTTTATTTGTGAGCTGAAAATGAATGTTACTTTTGAATGTTACTGTTTTTTTTCACGGCAGTATTAGTTGATTTTGCTTTATGCCTCAGAAACACTTTTTAAACTGGGGCATGTAAGATGCTGACACATTAAATCATGTGTTTCCATTACTGTTTATTATCAGTACAAAATGTCTTCTGATATGAAAATAAAATGAAGTAATTTTTTAAAATAAAAAATGTATTCAATAAATAATAGGAGATCCAAAGGTCTTATCATTAATTACACATAAAATTCATCTGTAGCAAAGTAATACTTTGTATATATTACGCATTTATTCAAGATTTATATCTTGTTATATTTTGATTTCAAAGGACTTGAGACAGCTTGCTAAGAATCAAGGAAATAGTCAAACATCAGAGAGTGTATCTAAAAGCATTTATTCACTTATTCCTTCATTCACTAATTCCTTCAACAAATATTTATTTAATGTCTAAAAATCAGAGATTGGAGCTCAAGGATATGAAGACGAATAACATATGGTTGGTTCTTCCCTTCAAGAAACTCAAAATTCTGTTTTACAGACCATAAACAAATCACTTAAAATGCTCTAACAGATACATGTATGAAAGCTAAGGTATGGGAAAGGGGCACAAATAAGTATATGTGTAAAATGCTAAGGGACCCCTGAGGTGGATATTTCATTCAAGTTGTACATATTATAATTGAGCTTAAGTTTTAGACAATACAGACAGATTATTTTAATACATGGAATAGACCTTTTTAAATTACATTCCTGTCAACTCCCTAAATAAATCAAATGGCCCAGATTGCTCACTGTTCTCTGACCTCCCCCTCCTCCTCATGGAATAACATCAATGAAAAAAATCACTGACTTTCTAGGGTTAGACAAACCAGGATTCAATTTACATGGTTCAAACTGAGCCTCAGTTACCTTATTTTTAAAACATAAAGGATAAATTCACCTCTCTGAGTTTTTTGATGACAAGAAATATAAGTAAATGTATTTGATATTTTGTAAGCATTTAATAAATTAAAGTTACTATTATTATTAAGATTTTGTCATGTTGTACTCTCTGTACTGAATGCCCTATCACCATCCACCCTGATAAAATTCATTTTGTCTCTAAAGCTCTGCATTTCATGTAAAACTTAATTTTACTCATTCTTCTAATGTGGTTACTCCTCTGCTACATGGTTGGGTTTTTATACTGTATACACTATAGCATCTCTAGTGAATATATTTTAAGTTGAATTAAGCTCACCTAGCCTAGAAAAAACAAAAGAAAGACAGAAGAGAAGGAGATGCCAAGAAAATGTTAAGTGATGTATTAAAGGTCACACAACTATTTAGGGGCAGAAGTGGGGCTAGAGCCAGACTTCCTGATGCTCAGTCTAAATGACACTGTCTCTTAGAAAGCATTGCTATTTATTAGCAGACCAAATTTATTCTCAACTCTTCACTTGTCCAATCCTTTAAGGAATTAGTCAAATGGATAAGTAGTCCAATGAATTGTAGCAAGCACATTTACCAATATGTATTGAGTAATAAATGTGTGTATACATGCACTTACTTAATCCTCATAAACCCTGTGAAGAGGCCATGAATATTATGTCCTCACTTATAAATGAGTAAACTGAGTCACAGAGAGGGTAAATTCCTTCCTCGAGGTCATGCTGCTGGTTGAGTGGCAGAGCCAGGATTCAAACCCAGCCTCCGTGGTCTTAACTACTCAGTGTACTGACTCTTGTTTTTCATATCATCTTACATTCACACTTACATCTTACACTCATTTAAAAGTGTACAATTACAAAAATATTTCATGCCAGTAAAGCTAATCTCTTGTGAATTATTCTATCTCAGTGACCTGGGGGTCATTGTACGGTTGGTACCTGTTACTTTCCCAAGTAATTCTTGGAACTTTCTATGTGCAAAGAAGCCTTTCTGTTCACTACAAATATTAAAAACAGAGCAGAAATTATTTTCTATCCTTTTTGCCCTTACTTTAATTTCAGTCTGATACAGGTATGGGGGAGTCATTAGACCTCTTTTCTAAATATTTACAGTTCTCCTTCCAGATGTATGATAGTATGTTTTTTGATTTCTTGTTTTTTATGTTGTTGTTGTGGTTGTTAGCCTGCCCTTTTGAAGTCAGACATGGACGCTAGGCTGGATTGGTCAATGAAATGTGAGGAGTAGTGATGCATATCACCTGTAGGAGAAAGCATGACAAGCCAATGCAAAACTTTTACATTCCTTTCCCATTTTGGAGGTGATCATAAAGACAGGGATTAAGATAAAGCTGAGTCCCAGAATAACCTTGCAGAACAGAGGTCCCTGGGCAACTCATAATGAGCACATAGACTAAACAACAAACATTCCTTAAATTAATTCCTGAGATATTTATGGCTACTACCAAACCAGTTTATCTTGTCTTTTTCGAGGTTTAATTGTCATTAGAAATACTTTATATAGTTTATATAGTTATCTAAGGCAGCTTAATTTTCTAATAGTTAGCAAAATACATGGCTTTGACTCAACTTTTATGCTTTTGTGAGTTTTCACAACATGCGTTTTCTATATAAGTAAATGATTGAAATATTTCCTAGGTATTAAGACAGGTTTTAAAGGTCTAATCAGCACTGAAATAGCTTATGCTTTCACTTCTGGGGATGTTCCCTGAGATAGGAAGTTATTCATAATTATAAATATGCTAGTGTTGTAAATGTTCAGTTTTTGTTTTTACTGTTGATTTTGAGTTGCTAGGAATGTTTAGTTCACCCTCCTTCCATATTTGCAGACTCCTGGATGTAGATACACCAATGAAAGTTTCAGATTGTTTTAATACAGTTTGGTTAAGTTTTCAACTACAACATTTCCTTCCCACAATTCCCCTAGTTATTGACCATAGCTGCATGCAGCACATAGTATGTGTGTGTGTTCATCACAGCCTCCAAGAACTGATTTTGACAAATCTTTAGAGATCATTCCAGCTTGGATCATTCTGGAGTTTCATTTTTCTAATGGTCAAGCCCCTGATTATTCAAACTCATGGAAGGAAATAGTATATACATAAATTCAAAACCAGAACTGATCCAAAAGGCATTAATATTTGGCTCTGGAGATCATTATATAACATTTTATGAAAGCAGCATCTTTGTCACCCTAGTTTTGTAGCTTCTGGCTTTCCCTGGACGTATATTAAGTGAACATGGAGGCAGAACCCAGCAGTGTCCTGGAGGCGAGAAAGGCCATCTTCCCTTACATTTACCACCTTATTTTATGTCCAGTTGATATGTTTATTAAGTAGATATCTGATTCCTTGTCTCTGTTCTGTATACATCTATCCAAAAACTGAATATGCCACAAAAGTCAGCCTTCCTAGTTTTGCAAAGCATCCTATGTGCCAGAAAAAAAGCCATTTTTAATTCAGATTTTGCTCTTAGGTTTTATTGTATTTCTGTCAGATTTTTCCTGAGTCATGCAACTTTTTAAATGTTCAGCTCTCTTCGTGTCTTCAAACCATGATGTTTTACACCAAGTCCACAATAGTATTTTTTAAACAGATGGGTAGTTGAATGAATTAGTATTTAATAAACATCATAGTAAGTATTACAGTAGAAGATTATGTGAACACCTTAAAGTAGTGATCATCATCTCTGGTGACACAATTGAATTATGTGGAACATTTTGATTCCTGAGCCTCATTTCCAGAGATTCTAATCAAGTTGGTCTAAAGAGGTCCCTGGAAAACTAGTATTTTAAAAAGCCCTTTAGATAATTCTCTGTGCAACCAAGGTTAGGAGACATTGGTTAGAGTCAGAGAGAATTGTACCTCATTCTTCACACTTCTAAAGTGTTTTTTGAGGTGTTTTGGATCATCACACTTCTAATATGGAGAATTTTCATTCTATTTCTTGTGTGATACAGGTACTCATTTTGCTCTTGTCTTTGTGCTTAACTTTTCCAAAGGCATTAAAGCAGTTCTGAGAAAATCACTGCAGGGGGCTCCTAAAATTACAAAATAAATTTCTACTTACTAAGATTACTCTCTAAAACAATATTTGCCAGTTCCCCTCCGCCAGAGACCTCCAGAAACAAATTTGTGAACAACAAAGTTAGGTTTCTTACTTCCTGCAACAAGGAACCCCAAGTGTCCAAGGACACTACACCTCCTGGGTAATGGTGAAGAGGATGTCTCAGAGGGGATAACATAGGAAGAAGATACTCATAGGTTTGGGGACAATAGTGGCAGGTATTGGTCAGAATATTAAAATTAGGGAGCTTCTGGAACAGTCAGTGGTCTTATTTTTGGAACAGAAAAGTTTGTGAGGAGTCTCCGTTAGATCAATTTGCCAAGTCTAATCTTGGGACATAAACATTTACATGAACTGATGCTAAAAGAGTGAGTTTCAGTAGTTGATGATGGATGTGACAGTTCTGATGTGGTACAGTTTATCCTGTTTGAAGTTGTGAGTTTTAGTGCTCAGCTTTCCATCACAACATAGCTGGTATGCAGCAGAGCTTTTTTACATTATAAGATGAGGGGAGGGGTGTTTTCCATCATCAATAGAGTAATGCTTAGCTATCTATGGCCATACATCAATATATTATATATATTCCAGTTTAAAAGAAAACTATAGGAGCTATTCAAAATCTGTTTAATAAGGTTTTTACTCCTGCTCATTGATACCAAACAAAACATTGTTCTTGTTTGTTTGCTCAAAAACACAAAGGTAAGTCACCTTATTACTTCTAACCCAAGGGCTTGATACAAATCAACTCTAGAGGCCATCGGGGGTTGGGCATTGCAGTCTTCATGAAAATCGCAGAAGAATGTCAAAGAAGCTGCAACTCATTAGAAATCTTGTCCTCCTAATTTATCTCATATTGCAAAGAAATGGCATAGATTTAAAAGAAAAAAAGTAGTATTTTCAAGTCTGATGTTTTTGTTTGTGGAAATTCTGTATGGGCAATAGACTATCTCCCTACACTTAAAATTATAGGCTGAATTTAGGAATAATTTCAAATAAATGGTTAGTAACTATTTCTTACTCATGATGACTTTTCTATAAAATTATAAACCTAGTGTTCAGATACAGCAACATTGTATACAAATTTGAGTTTCAAGAATGCTGCAATTGCATTTTCCAGTGTTCTTAGCAGCATGGCTTTGGAATAAAAGTCTTGAGGTAGATCCGTGAATGGGACACCATTCACCACTGTGTCATCTAGGGCACATTGAATTGCCTGTGGTTTTAAATTTGAGGCTTTTATTTTTAAAAATTTCTATTTGAATTCACTTCAGATGTATAATATGTTATAAAAATAGTACAAAGAAATACCCAGATCTTCACCCAGCTTCCCAAAATATTAACATTTCACATAACAACATTGTAGTTTTCAAAACCAGAGGAGTACTATTGATACTATACTATTAATTAATCTAAAGAACTTATTCTATGATGCATGGATGGCTCAGAGGCTGAGCATCTGCCTTCAGCTCAGGTCGTGATCCAAGGGTACTGGGATCCAGTTCCACATCAGGTTCCCCACAGGGAGCCTGCTTCTCCCTCTGCCTATGTCTCTGCCTCTCTATCTCTCTTTCTGTGTGTGTCTCTCATGAATAAATAAATAAGATCTTTTTTAAAAATAAAGAACTTATTCCATTCTTGTCAATTGTTACTGATATACTTTTTCTGGGCCAGGATCCCATCTGGAATCAAGAGTATATTTAATTGTCATATCCCTTGAGACTCTTTTAATCTTAGACAGTTTTTTCTTTTTTTTTCATGACTAACACTTTTGAAAAGTACAGTTATTTTGTAAAAAACTTCTGTCCATTTGGGTCTGTCTGGGTGTTTTCTCATGATTAAATTTAGGTTATTTATTTTTTATAAGAATGCCAAAGCAGTGACATTGTGCCTTTTTCAGGGCATCCCATCAAGAAACATGTTGCTTATTCTCATTAGTGTGGATACTAACTTTGATCAGTTGAACAAAGTGATGTCTGCCAGATTTCTCCACTGTAAAGTTGCTATTCTTTCAACAAACAAATATTTTTTTAAATAACTATATGTGCTCTCCCTCCCTCCTTTCTTCTCTTCCTAAATATGATGTGAAGTGATGATAGTGGAAAAATGTGAGAGCCACTAATTAAGCTGGTGGATTCCTGGTATTATTCCCCCTGCCTCTTCTATATATTTTAAAATAGAGATTTCTTATGTGTAAAAGACTTAATTTTATAGTAAAGTGGCCTTCTACAAGTCCTGGGTAGTTTAGCCATTAGTACGTTCTTAAAAATTTGGTCTTAAATATACCTCAACCCAGCGTTCCTGGGTGGCTCAGTGGGTTAAGTGTCTGCCTTTGACTCAGGTCATGATCATGGAGTCCTTGGATGGAGCCCCACTTGGAGCTCCCTGCTTAGCAGGGAGTCTGCTTCTCCCTCTCCCTCTGCTTTCCTCCCCTCTGTTTATGCTCTCTCCCTCTCTCTCAAATATATAAGATCTCTAAAAATATAAATAAACAAAGAAACCTCAGCCCCAGCAGCAGCCATATGGTAGAGTGAAAGAAAAAATAAACTGCACTCTGCTCCATTCTAGAACTTAAAGCTTTCAAAAAACTGGAATTATATGTCTTTCTAGCTATTTCCTTAACAACAACAAAAAATAATAATAATTAAAGAAAATTGCATGCTGTGCAGCATAGAAATCCATTATAAATTCCCTATATTTACTTAAATTATCCTTCCCCCTGGTTTTCTTTTTCTGCTAAAGCCACACATGCTTGGTCTCAACTCATTCTATAATTTGTGAATAATTTAAAGAAAGTACCTTGAAAGCAGAATCACTTAGAATCCAATATACATTTGGCAGTGAAGATGAAGGATCCAGACTTTCTCCTTGGATAACTTGACTATGACTGAGCTCAATCCAAGGTTCACAGAGGCCAGAGCAGTGATCTCACGCCTCTCAGAAAATGGGCAATTAATGGTACTTGGGCTGACTGCAACCAGAATACAGCCTGACAAGAGAAAAAACTACATGCTTTGCAGCTGTGAGCATGATGTCGAAGAATGCCTACAGGGACCAGAATGGGCTGGAACACTCTCTTGCAGTTAGCATCATGGGCCAGAAGCAGGAGATGGATAACAGAGTCACATACTGTCAGATAGCACATGAGATGCTGTGCCTGGAGCTCCCTCTGCCTAATTAATAAGGAGAAAATACAGTCAATAGATTTTGAGCACAGTAACTGAAATATGCCTGCCTTCTCCCTATAAATAATTGTATTTAAGTGAGTTATGTCTTAATGTATTCTTTGAGCTTAAAAAGTGCTAAAACTCAAGTTTTAATTTAAATATCTTAAAACAATAATAAATTATATTCATTTCATGTTTAATATTTTACATGGTGCTTTCATCCTTAATATTTTGCTTGACCCTTCTAACACCCATGTGATTTAAGTCCTTCCTCCATTTCAAAGTTGAAGAAGCTGGGCCATGGAGAGAATACAGGTGACTTACAGCAGATGACATAATCAAAATATAATTGGTATCAGGAAAAACAAAAATTATCAGGATTTTGCTCATATATTTTATCAATGAAGGTTTTCTATAACTCAGTGGAGATTGGAAATACTAAATTCTGCAGGCCAGTTCATCTTAGCAAATCTCAGGATTTTGCAATTTTCCTTTGAGAACTGGTCAATCTGTGCAAGGGTATCTTATTTTAATTACATGGGGCAAGATGACTTTAGGCTGTGAGTTGAGGTGAGAAAGAAGCAAAAACCATAGGTAGGCTAAGGTCAGCTTCTGAGAGCCCATGAATAGGATACAAGAAGCTGCCATGGAAAACAAAAATAGGGTAAGAGTATGTGTGGTTGGTAGAGCACTAGATTAATTCAGAAGTAGGTGTCAAATCTAATTTGTATAAGCATTTCAAGTTGAGTAAGACAAATAATCTAAGTTTGATTGATAGGCCAACTTTGGAAACTGAGGCATGTACTCAGCCTATCCAGTTGACTTCACTGGAACATAATCTGTTTGAGAAGAGTTTCATCTCTAGGCTTATCCCTAGAAGTCTGCCTCCATGAATAGTAAAGGCATGGCCCACAGAAATTGGCAAAGATAGGCAAATGATTAAATTGGCACTAACTAGCTTAGTGCTTGAGTAAGAACAAGGAAAAACAAGGAAATCTGACTTTGAGGGTGCAGAGAAAAGTAAGTAAAGTGATTGGCCATGGTGTCCGGATCATTTGATGATTGCAATGTAAGGCATCAGATCCATCATCTAATAAAATAGATGAAGAATAGAGAAATTGAAGGATTCAATGTTTAAATGAGATTAAAATGCAGGCAAGACAGAAACAAAATGTTCAAAACTATGAAGACAGTAAAAATAGCAGGTTGCCAGGGCTCAGGAGGGAGGGAGGAATGAATGGGCAGAGCACAGAGGATTTGTAGGGCAGTGAAACTATTTCATAGGATACATAACAATGGATACATGTCATCATGCATTTGTCCAAACCCATAGAATGTACAACCCCAAGTACATGATTTAATGTAAATCATGGACTTAGAGTGATAATGATGTGTCAGTATAGGTTCATCAGTTCTAACAAAGGTACTACTCTGGTTGGGAATATTGATAATTGGAACAGACTATACATATATGGGGACAAGGAGTTATATGGGAAATCTTACACCTTCTTGATATTGCTGTAACCCTACAACTGCTCTAAAAAACAAAGTCTATTATTTATTCATTTATTTGTTTGTTTGTTTATTTCACAAAGTCTATTTTTTAAAAAGAATTGAGAGGGTAGATGGATATGGCTTAAAATGGGACTTCAGACTTTAAGATGAAGAATAAGAATGGAAAATATAGGCAGAGATGGGCATAATAGATGTGGTTAACCAAATTATTATCAGAATTTGAGTATAATGTGGTTATTGATTGAGCAGCCCATCCCCACCCATTCCTGTCCACAGAATGATTGTTTTAAATGGCAAAACCAGCAGAGCATCCAAAAACATGACACCACTATCTCCTTTACTGGGATTCTATCTATATGATTATCTGATTACACATCCTTGGGAAAGCTTCCAGAAGCAGATCCATATACTCTTCAGTCCCTAACTATAATAATTAATAATCATATTAGTGAAAAAGCAAAATGTTTGTCTATGACTTTAGAGGATTTTGGCATATAATCAAAGAGCATCCTAGGCATTGCTTGGAATTATAAGAGAAATTCAATTATTTTGCTTATTCAGTTCATTAAAACAACAACAACAACAAGCAAAGCAACAAATAAAAGAGGTATTCCTTCCTTGGCTCTGAGAATTAGCATGAATGATTTAACAATTAGAAATTATTCTCATAAAGAATTTTTAACAGTATCTTAAATGCTTCAAAATATATTGCATTCTGTGGATACTCTGCAAGATCTAATAATTATGTAGACTTTCCCTGTGAGTTCTGAGACACTTCCCTTAATTTTCACTATGTTTATGTTAACACTTACTGCTATGGTATTTTCACAGAACAAGCATTGTCATTTGAACTTCCCATAAAAAGCACTGTCATTTGCAAATTGTTTTGACATGTAAAAGATGGAACACATTTTCCATCCAAATCTTTAGGAGAATCACAAGATCTACAGAAACAGTATGCATAGTGATTAAGCAAAGAATACCTATATCGAAAAGTCCCATGTTTGAATCCCAGCTTCTCTACTTACATAGTATGGTAACACCTCTGTTAGGTTTTACAAAATAAACCACAGAATGCAATATATTTCAAGATATTGAAAAATCATTGAAATACAAATTCTTTATGCAAGAAAATTTAGGCAAGATGTTTAATCTATCTCCCACCACCACCACCACCACCACTGCTGCCACCATTTTCTCATTTGTAAAACCGAGGTGATAATGGTTTTTAACTCATAAGATTCTTCTGAGGATAATGTAAATCATGTAAAGTGTTTTGAACAGCGCTTGGCAGGCAAGTAAGTGTTCAATAAAATTGACAAAAAGTGCTTTCTTAATGAATGGGCAGAACACAGAGGATTTGTAGGGCAGTGAATGGCTTCTCTACATTGAATACTTAGTACAAGATACCATGTCGGGATTTTTTATATATTAGTCTGTTAATCTTTATTATAGCCTTCAGATAAACAATATTATCCCCATTTTGTATATGAGGAAATGAAGGCTTGGGATGGTTATGATACTGGCCAAAACATACCAGTGGTGAGTGAGCTGGGATTTAATCCTGCTCTACAAGCTCTAGAGCACACCTCCTTAGATCCTTCACTATCCCAGCTTCCTTAGGTTTGTGCCTGTGAGAAAATTCTCATTTGCCTCTTGGAAGAAAACAAATCTAAAGTGATTATAGCAATTTTTGCAACTGTGGTCACTCACAATTGAAAATAGTAATGACTTCCAAGACCAGATATCAGGCATGCCCGTACACAGTGTCCCAAATGAGCTCTTTATATCCTAGATGGGTAAATTGTTTATTGTTGTTTCGTCTTTTTTTTTTTTTTTACTTTTGCACATCTGTATATCTAATTGTCTGAGGGACAGAGACAGACAGAGACACTGAAAATGCCTTCTACTAAATCCCACCAGAGGGGGATCACATTGTTGACACACTTGTCTTCAAAAATGAGCCCAGGAAATGGCTTTATTGGCCCATGGACAAGTGAACATTGGAACTCTAATTTATACAAGTGCTGCCACATTATAAGGCTTCATGAAACCTTCCAAGCATTTTACATATCCTTTTTTTTTTTTTTTTTTTTTCTTTTTTTTTTTTTTTATTGGTGTTCAATTTACTAACATACAGAATAACACCCAGTGCCCGTCACCCATTCACTCCCACCCCCCGCCCTCCTCCCCTTCTACCACCCCTAGTTCGTTTCCCAGAGTTAGCAGTCTTTACGTTCTGTCTCCCTTTCTGATATTTCCCACACATTTCTTCTCCCTTCCCTTATTTTCCCTTTCACTATTATTTATATTCCCCAAATGAATGAGAACATATAATGTTTGTCCTTCTCCGACTGACTTACTTCACTCAGCATAATACCCTCCAGTTCCATCCACGTTGAAGCAAATGGTGGGTATTTGTCATTTCTAATAGCTGAGTAATATTCCATTGTATACATAAACCACATCTTCTTTATCCATTCATCTTTCGTTGGACACCGAGGCTCCTTCCACAGTTTGGCTATAGTGGCCATTGCTGCTAGAAACATCGGGGTGCAGGTGTCCCGGCGTTTCATTGCATTTGTATCTTTGGGGTAAATCCCCAACAGTGCAATTGCTGGGTCGTAGGGCAGGTATATTTTTAACTGTTTGAGGAACCTCCACACAGTTTTCCAGAGTGGCTGCACCAGTTCACATTCCCACCAACAGTGTAGGAGGGTTCCCTTTTCTCCGCATCCTCTCCAACATTTGTTGTTTCCTGCCTTGTTAATTTTCCCCATTCTCACTGGTGTGAGGTGGTATCTCATTGTAGTTTTGATTTGTATTTCCCTGATGGCAAGTGATGCAGAACATTTTCTCATATGCATGTTGGCCATGTCTATGTCTTCCTCTGTGAGATTTCTGTTCATGTCTTTTGCCCATTTCATGATTGGATTGTTTGTTTCTTTGGTGTTGAGTTTAATAAGTTCTTTATAGATCTTGGAAACTAGCCCTTTATCTGATATGTCATTTGCAAATATCTTCTCCCATTCTGTAGGTTGTCTTTGAGTTTTGTTGACTGTATCCTTTGCTGTGCAAAAGCTTCTTATCTTGATGAAGTCCCAATAGTTCATTTTTGCTTTTGTTTCTTTTGCCTTTGTGGATGTATCTTGCAAGAAGTTACTATGGCCGAGTTCAAAAAGGGTGTTGCCTGTGTTCTTCTCTAGGATTTTGATGGAATCTTGTCTCACATTTAGATCTTTCATCCATTTTGAGTTTATCTTTGTGTATGGTGCAAGAGAGTGGTCTAGTTTCATTCTTCTGCATGTGGATGTCCAATTTTCCCAGCACCATTTATTGAAGAGGCTGTCTTTCTTCCAATGGATAGTCTTTCCTCCTTTATCGAATATTAGTTGCCCATAAAGTTCAGGGTCCACTTCTGGATTCTCTATTCTGTTCCACTGATCTATGTGTCTGTTTTTGTGCCAGTACCACACTGTCTTGATGACCACAGCTTTGTAGTACAACCTGAAATCTGGCATTGTGATGCCCCCAGATATGGTTTTCTTTTTTAAAATTCCCCTGGCTATTCGGGGTCTTTTCTGATTCCACACAAATCTTAAAATAATTTGTTCTAACTCTCTGAAGAAAGTCCATGGTATTTTGATAGGGATTGCATTAAACGTGTATATTGCCCTGGGTAACATTGACATTTTCACAATATTAATTCTGCCAATCCATGAGCATGGAATATTTTTCCATCTCTTTGTGTCTTCCTCAATTTCTTTCAGAAGTGTTCTATAGTTTTGAGGGTATAGATCCTTTACATCTTTGGTGAGGTTTATTCCTAGGTATCTTATGCTTTTGGGTGCAATTGTAAATGGGATTGACTCCTTAATTTCTCTTTCTTCAGTCTCATTGTTAGTGTATAGAAATGCCACTGACTTCTGGGCATTGATTTTGTATCCTGCCACGCTACCGAATTGCTGTATGAGTTCTAGCAATCTTGGGGTGGAGACTTTTGGGTTTTCTATGTAGAGTATCATGTCATCGGCGAAGAGAGAGAGTTTGACTTCTTCTTTGCCAATTTGAATGCCTTTAATGTCTTTTTGTTGTCTGATTGCTGAGGCTAGGACTTCCAGTACTATGTTGAATAGCAGTGGTGAGAGTGGACATCCCTGCCTTGTTCCTGATCTTAGGGGAAAGGCTCCCAGTGCTTCCCCATTGAGAATGATATTTGCTGTGGGCTTTTCATAGATGGCTTTTAAGATGTCGAGGAATGTTCCCTCTATCCCTACACTCTGAAGAGTTTTAATCAGGAATGGATGCTGTATTTTGTCAAATGCTTTCTCTGCATCCAATGAGAGGATCATATGGTTCTTGGTTTTTCTCTTGCTGATATGATGAATCACATTGATTGTTTTACGGGTGTTGAACCAGCCTTGTGTCCCAGGGATAAATCCTACTTGGTCATGGCGAATAATTTTCTTAATGTACTGTTGGATCCTATTGGCCAGTATCTTGTTGAGAATTTTTGCATCCATGTTCATCAGGGATATTGGTCTGTAATTCTCCTTTTTGGCGGGGTCTTTGTCTGGCTTTGGAATTAAGGTGATGCTGGCTTCATAGAACGAATTTGGAAGTACTCCATCTCTTTCTATCTTTCCAAACAGCTTTAGGAGAATAGGTATGATTTCTTCTTTAAACGTTTGATAAAATTCTCCTGGGAAGCCATCTGGCCCTGGACTCTTGTGTCTTGGGAGGTTTTTGATGACTGCTTCAATTTCCTCCCTGGTTATTGGCCTGTTCAGGTTTTCTATTTCTTCCTGTTTCAGTTTTGGTAGTTTGTGGCTTTCCAGGAATGCGTCCATTTCTTCTAGATTGCCTAATTTATTGGCGTATAGCTGTTCATAATATGTTTTTAAAATCGTTTGTATTTCCTTGGTGTTGGTAGTGATCTCTCCTTTCTCATTCATGATTTTATTAATTTGAGTCTTCTCTCTCTTCTTTTTAATAAGGCTGGCTAATGGTTTATCTATCTTATTAATTCTTTCAAAGAACCAACTCCTGGTTCTGTTGATCTGTTCCACAGTTCTTCTGGTCTCGATTTCGTTGAGTTCTGCTCGAATCTTTATTAACTCCCTTCTTCTCTTGGGTGTAGGATCTATTTGCTGTTTTTTCTCTAGCTCCTTTATGTGTAAGGTTAGCTTTTGTATTTGAGTTCTTTCCAGTTTTTGAATGGATGCTTGTATTGCGATGTATTTCCCCCTTAGGACTGCTTTTGCTGCATCCCAAAGATTTTGAACGGTTGTATCTTCATTCTCATTAGTTTCCATGAATCTTTTTAATTCTTCCTTAATTTCCTGGTTGACCCTTTTATCTTTTAGCAGGATGGTCCTTAACCTCCACGTGTTTGAGGTCCTTCCAAACTTCTTGTTGTGATTTAGTTCTAATTTCAAGGCATTATGGTCCGAGAATATGCAGGGGACAATCCCAATCTTTTGGTATCGGTTCAGACCCGATTTGTGACCCAATATGTGGTCTATTCTGGAGAAAGTTCCATGTGCGCTTGAGAAGAATGTGTATTCAGTTGAGTTTGGATGTAAAATTCTGGATGTAAAATTCCATCTGGTCCAGTGTATCATTTAAAGCTCTCGTTTCTTTGGAGATGTTTTGCTTAGAAGACCTATCGAGTATAGAAAGAGCTAGATTGAAGTCACCAAGTATAAGTGTATTATTATCTAAGTATTTCTTCACTTTGGTTAATAATCGATTTATATATTTGGCAGCTCCCACATTCGGAGCATATATATTGAGGATTGTTAAGTCCTCTTGTTGAATAGATCCTTTAAGTATGATATAGTGTCCCTCTTCATCTCTCACTACAGTCTTTGGGGTAAATTTTAGTTTATCTGATATAAGGATGGCTACCCCTGCTTTCTTTTGAGGACCATTCGAATGGTAAATGGTTCTCCAACCTTTTATTTTCAGGTTGTAGGTGTCCTTCTGTCTAAAATGAGTCTCTTGTAGACAGCAAATAGATGGGTCCTGCTTTTTTATCCAGTCTGAAACCCTGCGCCTTTTGATGGGGTCATTAAGCCCGTTCACATTCAGAGTTACTATTGAGAGATATGAGTTTAGTGTCATCATGATATCTATTCAGTCTTTGTTTTTGTGGACTGTTCCACTGAACTTCTTCTTAAAGGGGAATTTTAAGAGGCCCCCTTAAAATTTCTTGCAGAGCTGGTTTGGAGGTCACATATTCTTTTAGTTGCTGCCTGTCTTGGAAGCTCTTTATCTCTCCTTCCATTTTGAATGAGAGCCTTGCTGGATAAAGTATTCTTGGTTGCATGTTCTTCTCATTTAGGACCCTGAATATATCCTGCCAGCCCTTTCTGGCCTGCCAGGTCTCTGTGGAGAGGTCTGCTGTTACCCTAATACTCCTCCCCATAAAAGTCAGGGATTTCTTGTCTCTTGCTGCTTTAAGGATCTTCTCCTTATCTTTGGAATTTGCAAGCTTCACAATTAAATGTCGAGGTGTTGAACGGTTTTTATTGATTTTAGGGGGGGATCTCTCTATTTCCTGGATCTGAATGCCTGTTTCCCTTCCCAGATTAGGAAAGTTTTCAGCTAGAATTTGTTCAAATACATATTCTGGCCCTCTGTCCCTTTCGGCGCCCTCGGGAACCCCAATCAAACGTAGGTTTTTCTTCCTCAGGCTGTCGTTTATTTCCCTTAATCTATCTTCATGGTCTTTTAATTGTTTGTCTCTTTTTTCCTCAGTTTCCCTCTTTGCTATCAACTTGTCTTCTAGGTCACTCACTCGTTCTTCCACCTCGTTAACCCTCGTCGTTAGGACTTCTAGTTTGGATTGCATCTCATTCAATTGATTTTTAATTTCTGCCTGATTAGCTCTAAATTCTGCAGTCATGAAGTCTCTTGAGTCCTTTATACTTTTTTCTAGAGCCACCAGTAGCTGTATAATAGTGCTTCTGAATTGGCTTTCTGACATTGAATTGTAATCCAGATTTTGTAACTCTGTGGGAGACAGGACTGTTTCTGATTCTTTCTTTTGAGGTGAGGTTTTCCTTCTAGTCATTTTGCTCAGTGCAGAGTGGCCAAAAGCAAGTTGTATTGGGAAAAAGAGAAAAAGAGAGGAGAGAAAGAAGGAAAGAAAAGAGAAAGAGAAAAAAAAAGGGAAGAAAAAGAAAAAAAAAAAGAAGAAGAAAAAGAGAAAGAAAAAGAAAGGAGAAAAAAAGGGGGTGGGGGAAGGAAACAAATCAAAAAGCAAAACAAAATAAAAACAAAAACAAAAACAAACAAACAAAAAAAGAACCACCGGGGAGTATCTTCTGATTCTGTGTACTTTAAGTCCCTTGGCTTCTCCTGGAAGTTGTCAGTCAGTCTAGCTGGTGTTCTGGGGGAGGGTCTGTTGTGCTGATTTTCAGGTGTTAGCAGTTGGGGGAGCTGCTGTGCCCCTGCCTGGTGCAGGGCTCAGTGGGGGTTGTTTACCCCGTGAGGCCGCAGGAGGAACAGCCCCAGTGGCGGGGCAGCTCTGGAAACCTGGAGTCAGCTCCGGCAGGAACTCAGTCTGCAGGGCCTGGAGGCTCCGGGGCGGGGCCGCTGATGTGCTCAGCTGGGGCAGGAGCGTCCTCGCTGTCCTGGGCCCTCCCGGCCTCTGCCTGTCCCGGGGGAGGCCGGATCCTGGGCTGTGTCCCGGCGCCCTGTGCTCCGGAGCCTGCGCTGGTGGATTCGCGCTCCCGGGCCGCGCAGCCCCCTCCGCGGAGCCTCTTCCTCTGCCCGAGCCCCTCCGAGCTGCTCCTGGAACCGCGCAGCCCCCTCCGCACGGAGCCTCTTCCTCTGCCCGAGCCCCTCCGAGCTGCTCCCGGGGCCGCGCAGCCCCCTCCGCGGAGCCGCCGCCCGAGCCCCTTCAGCTGCTCCGTGTCCCGCCGGTCCCGCCGCCCGCGCTGCAGCCCTTAGGGAGCTCGGTGCACTCTCCCGGGGCGCAGGTGTCCGTTAGTGTCCCCGGGGGCCCGAGGGCATCCCCGCCCTCCTGGGTCCTGCTCCACCTCCCCGCGAGCCCCTTTCCGCCCGGGAAGGTCGGTGCAGCTCCTGCTCCTCCGGGACGGGGCTCTCCTGTCCTGGGGACACTCGCCCCGGCCTCAGCCCGGCTCCTCGCGGGGCCCCTCCCCCTTGGAGGCCTTTGTTCCTTTATTTCTTTTTCCCCGTCTTCCTACCTTGATAGAAGCGCGAACTCTTCTCACTGTAGCATTCCAGCTGGTCTCTCTTTAATTCTCAGGCCGAATTCATAGATTTTCAGGATAATTTGAAGGTTTTCTAGGTAGTTTGGTGGTGACAGGTGATTTGGAGACCCTGCTCTTCCACCATCTTGCTCCTCATTTTACATATCCTTTACACAGACCAGTTCCATGTACATCTAGAAGAAACAAAACAAACAAACACCCTAGTAGGGCTTTTCAAAAATGAACATAGTCTATGCATGGGAGTATGTGTTTCTAGTCAGGTCATTGCTTTCTTCTTAGCAGACTCAGTCTTCCAAGGCTTAATAGAGAGTAAATTGCCATAAAATTCTCACCAATATCTTTGTGCAAAATTCTTTCTAAACTCTGAAAGCAAATGAATGAGGCCTTTTTGCACTGCTTCTTGGTTCACCTAAGTGTGTATGATATATGTGCAATGGAAGTAACCCATTATATCAAAATGAGTTGTTCAAAAGTATAGAACAACCCATATTTTTGAAATGCTTCATTTGTAAAGATGAAAAATTGGAGTCTTAGGGATGTTTAAGGGCTTGTTAAAAATTATATATTTACTAGGTGATCCAGTAAGGAATTCAACTCAGGTCTTATTCCAATCACATGCTTTTCTTACTGAACCATGTTGCTTTTTTAGTTCAATGGTAAAAACAAACAACAACAATGACAAAACACCACAAGGAATAGGAAAGTTTTTGGAATCATGTATTGGTGATGAACCATGTATTGTGGATGATCACGTGCAATGGTCTCTTTCAAAACAAACCAACTATAAGTAAAAAAGGAGGACTACAAAATAATGTAGATATTTGCAGGACACCTGGGTAGCTCAGTGTTGAGCATCTGCCATCATCTCAGGGCATGATCCCAAAATCCTGGGATCAAGTCCCATATCAGGCTTCCCGCGAGGGGCCTGCTTCTCCTTCTGCCTATGTCTCTGACTCTCTCTGTGTCTGTCATGAATAAATAAATAAAATCTTTAAAATAATAATAATAATAATAATAATGTAGATATTTGTTAGGAAATCCTCCCTCCACCTAAATCACAAATTGAGGACATACAAAATATGGACACAAGTGTTTCTTCTCATTCAACCAAGAATATCTTAAATTCCATGACTTTAAATTTAAAATGTAGCCATTATTTTATCATTCTTTTTATAGACCTTGTGTTTAAAGACTTAATATGATGGGCATAAATATTTGCAAAAACTGTATTAGAATAGAGCATAGCAGCATTATTGAAGATTTGGTTTTCCTTCTACACATTTCTTTAGAAGATGGCTCATTCTGTACCATCCACCTCCCCACCTGACCTCTGGTAAAACATTTAAATTGCAAATAGATAAGAGCAAGATGATACATTTCCCAAAGTTCAAAACATATGCATAATCTGCTGGACATCAGAAAGTTATGGTCGTATAGGAGGAAAAAAAAGAAAATAGTCTGGGTGATATAAATAGATATCAGTGATTGTTCTCTAGTTCATAAGACTACAGACTTACATTGTCTTCCTTTTGATTCCATGTATTTTCTACTTTTTTTAATGAGCCTATATTACTTTTGGAATGAGAAAAGGTGTTTTGAAAGACTAAATGTGTTTGTGATTAAAATCATTTAGAGAAAATAAGTTATGGACATAAATGCCTATTACTGATTAAAGCATGTGTTTTCATTTTATGACAAAACGTAATCCTACAATTTCTCCCCAAGTACTTGGAGATCTAAAAAATGGTTTTTTAACATTTTGTATGATGGTTGACCAACTGTCCTGCTTTGCTCAGAAATGAGGAGTTCTCTGGGATTTAGGATTTTCATTGCTAAAATCTGAACAGTCTCAGATTGTTTTTACTATATAGTCCTCCAACATCTGTATGGAGGTGTTGATCCATAGTCCCCTCAGGAAGTGCCGTTTATCCCCAGAGAGCTCATCTGGACCACTTACAGAGGCACAATCAGTTCTCGTGAAGTCTACAGATTTTCCATCTGTTTAGATCACATTTTTATGAAATCTGTTACATGTGAATCCAGTCATTCATTCTGTAAAGGACCTGCCCAAATAAGTGTCTATAAATATGTGTCTACATGTTCTGGATATGAAAGAATGTGAAAGTAACTATTTAACAGGACAGATAGGAGCCCTAAAGCAATTGGGAAAAGTTTTATGTAGTCTTCTAATACTTTCTGGTTAGTGTTTCACCAGCAGTAGCAATCATGGTTTCTTGCAGTTAATTTACTTTATTCTCTCTTGAATTACTAGTCTAGCAAATCCTGGTAAGACCCTTCCAGATTTTTGATTCTAGAACTCTCTATGACAGAAGACAATAGAAAGAAAAGAGTACAGCTGAGGGAATAAGTATGGTGAATTGGGGCATGAGGCTCTAGAGATTTTCAGGGCCTGACGTTTTTAAATGCATTGCCAAAGCTGATCCAGCATATTTCCTTCCCCGCATTAATAATCACTTGGCACTAAAGAAACACTTGCTGATAGAACATTTTATGGTATGGTGTTTTATTATCTCTGTCTTGGAAAAATGGTAGCCACCGATAATCTAATAGAGAAGAGAAATTCACTTCATTAATTTATTATAGCCCAGAATCCTAGGCAGGGTGTTTGATTACAGGGAATATTCTTTATTTCTGCCAAATTAAAAAGCTGGCACAACCCAGTAGATGATTAAAGCTTTTGGTTAATGCCTTCTGGATTCTGTTTTCTAATAGACCCACCAAGAACTTGTAGGTTAAACTTAAGCTTTTCCTACCATTTTGATATTTGCTTGGTTTCCCCAATATGTATGTACTTTAATAACAAACTCACACTGGCTATATTAGGTAGTTATGGTTTTACCAACACAGTGTCATAGAGGCAGAGACTTGAACCCTGATTCTGGCAGTGCTACTGATCACTCAGTGCATGACTTCGTGTGCTGCACTTAATCACTATAGGCCCTGGTTTCTTCATCTGTGAGATGGAAAGGTTAGATTAAGATCTCTACTGCTTTACTATGTTATGGTTCATGTTTGGATTAAAAGTTGGGGATAAATAAGTATGAAAGAAAATTTCTTTCAAAAGAGAATACATTTAAGTTCTGTTAAATGCCAGTTAAAGATTGAGTTATTTGATTTTAGTTTGCCACGTAATAGCCTAGGGGCTATTGTGATGTATGCTTCGGAATGATTATTGCAGTTTATGTACTATGCCTGACAGAAGGAAACATCTGGGGGATTTCTGTGAAAGCTGAGATTCACTCAATAAAAGACCCTTTTGCTTTTGGACGAGTTGCACATTAGCCCACCTGCTATACTTTGTACTTTGTGAGAGTTTCACCATCTGTTAGCAATTGTTTCCTTAATTAATTGGTAGAATCTATGATATTTTTAAATGCTTCATGTCAATTTTAAAAAAGCAAAAAGATGCGAGTTACATACTGTTGTGCACAGTGCATGAAAATGGAATAAAAAAACCCAGCATGTTAGAGCTGAGTGAGGCCTTAGAGATCAATTAGTCCAACTTCCTCATTTTGTAGATGAGAAACACATCCAGCTCATTGTTGGCAAAGCAGAGAACGTGTATCTCCTGATCTTTTTTTTTTCATTATATCATCAGCAAATCACATCTTTCTCATTCCCAGATATACGTTTCTTCTGATTTTTAAATTCCTTTGGTTTTACAATAAGAGGTAAAATAGAAGAAACAAAATTTTTAAAACTATTTCTTTGAATGAAAGTTTTCTGTGGACACAGTTAAAAAGCCAAATAGATCTATAGATTTTGTAACCAAAAACTGGATGTAGTCTATTCTACTCATTCCATGTGCAGTTGTGATACCCAAGAGACACCACATTCATTTCTTTGGGATGTTCTTTTTTATATTTACTTTCACATTTCTAAATAAATATTTTATACTATTACCTCTTGATAATTACTTTTAAGTACTATCTACTGATTTACTACTATAGAATGTAAGACTGATTCTTCTCATGCACACCTCCATCCAAACATAACTTTCCTTCCACTTCACCATTCCCATCTTCTAAATATAGTTATAACATTCATTTCAGTTAGATTATACTCAGTGTTGGCATCTTATAATTATTTAAATAACATTTACAGCTGAGCCATTCAGAGGCAATGGTTACATTTCCTATCTTATTCAACTTTTTCTCCCTGTTTTTATCACCATTGTTGACTTGCTCACTTAACCTGCATCACTATCAGTAATTCACACCCAAGCCCTCTGATACAAGGGTAAATTTCAACTTAGTACATTCAGAATCATCAGATGTCCATCAACTTTACCTTTTCCTGAGCCTTTCTGTTGTAATATATACTGATAGCCTTCTGGGCCTACTAGCATAACCCAGCTTCACTATCCTTTGGTTACTCATTTAGTTCTCTCATATTTGAATTCTCTTTCCTTATTTCATTTACTTCTGTATTTTAAGAGAAAGGGTGAAGAGAACATAAAATATTTCATAATCATAGGGCTGAAAATATTATATTCTGAGCTCACTCTTGCTTAATAATTTGGCTGGATATAAAAATCTAGTTTAGTATAGAAATCACTTTCTCCTTGAAATTTTGAAGCATTGCCGCATAGCTTCCAGTGTTATTCCAGATTTCATTGTGATATGCCGTGACTTGGATCTTTATTCATCATTTTCACTGAACACTCAGTGAGACACTCTCAATATCAAAACTCTTGACCTCCAGTTTGTAGATATTTTGATAAATTATTTTTTGTAAAGTTCTCTAGTTCATTAACCAGAACCTAATCTCACAGTGCTGGTAGTCAAGTATTTTTTTCAAGCCTCTTCATGTATACATCTGCTTATACCCTAATTTCCTATGGATCCTCTAACAACTTACTACAGTCAACAATACAGATAGTTTAAAACAATGCAGATCTATTTTCTTGTAGTTCTAGAGTTCAAAAGTTTGAAATAAATTTCACTGGATTAAAGTCAAGATTATGGCATGGATGGGTTTTTTAATAGGCTCTAGAGAAGAATATATTTCCTTGCCTTTTCTAGCTTTTTGAGGATATCTCCACTCTTGCATTTCC
Organism: Canis lupus baileyi; assembly: GCF_048164855.1. NCBI lineage: Eukaryota > Metazoa > Chordata > Mammalia > Carnivora > Canidae > Canis > Canis lupus. Next base: position 23,618,127 of record NC_132870.1, read on the forward strand.
TGCCTCATGGTTCCTTTTTGAATCTTTAAGGCAGCAGTGTAGCTTCTTCAAATCTCTCTCTGCTTCCACTTTCATATCATTTTCCCTCCTATGAGGACTTTTGTGATTATATCAGATTTACCCAGATAATCTAAGATGATCTGCCCATCTCAGGATCCTTAATTTAATTACATCTGTAAAGTGCTTTTCATTATAAAAGGTAACATATTCATAAATTCTAGGGATTAGGATATGGAGATCATTGGGAAGCCAGTAATCAGTTTCTTACACGCACCATTGGCTATCACAAATCACATCCCTAATCTCAGTATCAACTGGTGCTAAAATAGGCATCACCTCTATGGTGAGAGAAACTGCAGAATAAAATGGCAAAGAGCATCAATACAGCATGGAGTGAAGGAATGAGGCCTCCAGTATAATCAATTAATGGCATACATGGATCATGTATACATTTATTTATATCTTTCATAATATATTTAAATAAAGATTTATAATTTTCACCATAAAGCTCTTGCAAATTTTTGTTAGATTTATTCCTAAATACTCAGTAGTTAATAGTATTTAAATTATATATTTAAATTTTTTCATTTTCTAATTATTTATGGCATATAGAAATGCAGTTGGTTTTTATACCAATTTTATATTCAGTCATTTTCTGAGCATTCCTATCAATCTCAGTGGTTTGTTTATTTATTTACTTATTTATTTGCCTTATTTTGTTATCAGCAGAACAATCTTGAATAGAGTAGTAATAGGGGTGCCTGGATGGTTCAGTTGGTTAAGCACCCAGCTCTTGATTTCAGCTTAGGTTGTGATCTCATGAGTCATGAGTTTGATACCTACATCAGGCTCTGCACTCATGGCAGAATCTGCCTGGGATACTTTGCCTCTCCCTTTCCCTCTGCCCCTCCCTCAGCTCATGTGCACATATGTGGTCTCTCTCTTTTTCTCTCAAATAAATAAATCTTTAAAAAAAATCAGTGATAGCAAGAAGACTTCTTTTGTGCCATTGCATTTCAATATTAATTATGATGTTTGTTATAGGGTTTTTGTACTGTAGATCTCTTTAATCAGTTAATAACCAGTTCTTCCTCTTTCTGATTTGTTTAGCAATAATGTTTCTTTTATAATTAAATTCATTTAAGATATAGAAACAAAAGTTTACATTTTGATAAATAAATTCACCTGATCATAAAAAGCCCTTTCTACAAAATATCTAGGTTCTTGATATCTTACTTCCACATGCATCTTGAAATTTATATAATTTGTCTTGAATCACAATCTTCCCAGAATTATATGAGTCACTCATTAAATATTCTCCCTAGTTAAAGTGAGCTTCAAAATTGTTTGGTTAACTGTGTCTACCATTATCAATAAAAAATAACAACTTCTAGTAATATCCTTACTCAATTTACCAACTGCAAAGAACTGCACCGTGAAAGAATCTTGGAATTCTTTGGTTCCCATTTAGAATACTCACAGCAATGGCCTATCAAGACTGAAGTTTCCTGAGCTAATTAAGCTAACAAAAAATACTGTGAATATATTGTAGTCCAGAATTAGAAAGAAACAAATTCTTAATTCAAATGAACTCTGCCTCATTCAGAAAGGATGTATGTTGTTTAAGCATGGATGTTTCAACAATTTTTAAATTCTCTGGATATATATTTACTCTTCCTAAGTACTTCTTCCTTATGAGAGTTTAGATTTATTCATTTATTTATTTATCATTCAGTCATTTAGGGACTATTTTTTGAGCATATACCATGTATTAGGGACTGTGTAGCACTGGGATACAACAATAAACATAATTTTATCTGTACTTTAAGCAGTTTACAGTTCAGTAGATGAAACAAACAAATATATAAGCAATTACCATATAGAACACATGCTACTGTAGAATGAATGTAGAATACTATAGGATCCTGAAGGAGATTCTGTGTCTTAGAATACTGAGAATATTCAGTATCTTAGAATAGTCTTGGAAAAGAAGAAAAAGATTTTTTAATTTTCCTGGGACACCTAAAGTATAAATAGGAGTCACCTAGACAAAAAATTGGAAAGCCATTTATACAGAGGGAATAGACTGTGCAAAGACGCAGAAGTGAAAGAAGGAATAGTATTTTCAGGAAAATTATTCATGTAATCTGAGGCTTAAACAAATAGAAATAGAGATAAGTCTAGAGAGTCAAAATCATGAATGACCCTATAAATTTAGTAATCATATGTATCACCCAAACCTGTATGTTTTGGAAAGTGAAAGAGATAATACTAATCACTATGCCATAAATAAATAAACCAGATTTCCAACAAATTGGTATAATCTGAGACAAGCTAAGATATATGGCCTTACTTATAAGCAATGTAAAATTCTCCTCTTTATCATGGGGATATTGAGGAACCTTTGATGGGTCTTAAGTAAGAGGGTAGGAAGATGACATATTTCGATATTCATCTGACAAAGATTGCTTTTGCTGTAGTATGGACTAGTAATGGGTTAGGGAAGCAGAGGTCTGCAAAAAAGAAGAGAAATGGGAAAAAAGGAAACATACATGTGTTGCAATAATTCAAGTAAGCAATGGGGTTGCCTCTGGACTAGCAATGCAGTAGTAATGGAGATGGTAAAAAGTTGATGAATTTTATAGATATTTAGGAAATAAAATCAAAAGGACTTGCTGATTGAGTGTTTGAAGGATTCAGTAGTGAAAGAGGAAGTTATAAACACACCAAGTACAGTATTCATGTTTCTGCCCTGTGCAAATTAGTTGAGCTGAAGGATCCATCACACAAGGTATCAGCCACTGAAGATGTTGCACTGTGTTTTGTGAATGAATTTTTGTGGACGAGTGTAGTTGGGTTTTTTTGTTGTTGTTCTAAAGTGTTAGACTAAGTCCTAAATGATGCCACTGAATGAATACAGTTGATGCTATAATAGAAACACGGAGACCAGTTGGTGGAATACAAAGCCCATGAAGAAACGAAAGCAAAGGCATGCAGAAGCAAAGGAATGTGTGATCACAGACTGGTTTCTAGAATATCAAAGGAGCAACAATAAATCTTTGTGAATAAAGGCAACCTTTCCATTCCTGGCATGGGCAAATGAGAGGTCACATAATCTGAGTAAAATCTTGAACAATGTGTAGTGAAGTCCCTTTAGAAAACCTGAAATCTTTTCTTCTCTCATCTTCTTTTCTCTTAAAGGGTTTTGATTTTATAGAGGCACAAGATGAGAGAGCCGACTTCTAGATACCATAGGAACAAGAAAAAATTAATGATCACAATGTGGATGGCAGTCAATTATCAATGATTGTTATAAGCCTCCAGTAATGTGGGGGCAGAACATAAACAGAGGGAATTTTGGCCAGGGAGGCTCAGAAACCAGTCCCTGGGAGGGTAAAATAGAATCCAGCCCAGATGAAAATTGGGCAATATTCATCATGATGTCAGACTAAGTAACACGGTGCCACAGGCTGAATCCAACACAAAGCCCTGGAAACAAAATTTAGAAGCTCAATGATATTATCTGAACAATCAATACAGGACACCAAAACCAAGAGAGGAGTCCCCTACTCCATTCCCTTATTCGTTCCACAATCTGTCTCTCTGAAGCCCTACTCATCAGAGCAGGAACACAGACAGCATTTAGGCTGCTTGTCCACCAACTTCACCATTTTTTTTCTACTTTACACCTTAAAAAGGTACTGTGGGCAGTGTCAGCAGTGTCCAGCCTTTCCAGAGTTCTCTGTCATTCATTTCCTTTAGCATTCCTGCTCCTTCCCTTTGTATAATCATATCATGCTCTCTTTGTTCACTTGCCTGTTTTCAGCACTTTACATCTTTCACACACATAAGCTTACTTGATATGCCATATAATGATTAAGAGACCTGACTCTGCTAGCTGAAAGACTATTTTTAAATCCCTTTCTGATACTTAACTTTCAATCTTGGACAAATTACTTAATCTTTCAGTAACGTGGTTTCTTCCTCTGTGAAAAGGGAGGTAACCTAAGAAATTGAATAGTTTTAAGAGTTAAAATGATAAGATATGAAAAGCACATGGCACATTGACTACCACATAATATGCACTCAAAAATATTAGCAATTCTTATTACCATTGTTAACCTTGAACCTTTATGCAGTAGACAGCATTAATACAAATATATTTTTTATAATATAAATAACATACACACACATACTCCAAAGAGACTCTTAAAGGTTAAATAACAGATTCAAAGTTATACATCTCCAATTTACAGAGCTTCATCACACAACTTTAGACCTCAGGCTCAGTGCCTTACTTGGTAAACCTGGACACAGCACTCAAGCAATTCCAGGAAAAATGTTAAGACCTTCTGTCAAGATTCAATCTGACAGAACAAACCAAGGATGTAACTCCATTAAAATGGCCATGTTATTGCTTTTAGTAGCTGTAGTGGGAAGCACAGTGGTCCCTTCCTCAAGTCACCTAAGTTGTTTTATTTGCCATCTAATCCTTAAAATTGGAAGGAACACACTCAGCAGAGCTTTAACTGAATCAAGCATGCATATGTATGTACCTGTACTGTCCTGTCTATATATTGTTGTGTAATAAACCCCCCCCCAAACAGTAGATTAAGACCATAAGGATGACTGATTTGCTTATAAATGTGCAATTTGAGCAGGGCTCCATGGGGGAAATTCATCTTTGCTCCAATGACTTCAGTTGGGACAGTTGAAATTAGGGTTGGAGTATACACTTTCAAAACTGGATCATTCACATGTCTGGCAATTGGAGCACTGGGCTGAGAGTTCAGCTGGACCTGGGAGCCTCTGTTTCTCTCCATGTAGATGAAGCTCTCCATGATTCCTGGACTACCTTATAGCTTGGTAGCTAGGTTTTAGGAGTGAGTATCATGAGAGAGTTGTATCACTTTCATGACCAACTTTAGAAGTCCATATAGAGGCATTTCTGCTCTACTCTTCAGTCAAGCCAATTACAAAGACTCACTCCTTTCAAGGAAAGAGAACATTCACATCTACTCTTAGAAGTAGCAAGGTTCTGGAAGAGCATGCAGAGTAGGAAATATAGGAGGTGGGAAATATATACATGCATATACACACATATGAAAAATATATATGTACATATTTCATATTCAAATGTACATATTCATAGCCCTATATATATGAATAAGCTATGAAAAATATCAGTCTCACTCTGACACTACCTATCCCTTTATTTTTTTCATAATAATTGTAATCACCTGGCATATCATATATTATTTATTATCTGACTGCCTTCTACTAGAATGAAGTGCCATAGAGGCAGAAACTTTATCCTATTTTATTGCTAAATCATTATTACCCAGAACACTGTCTGACACATAGTAGGTGCTCAATTTATTTGTTGACTAAATGAATTCACTCATGCATAAGTGAATACTGTCCCCAATATATAGGGCCATAAATTCACCAACATACATGCTGGCCCTCAGGCCAGACTGTGAAACATCAGTTAAAAGAAAGGTTAGTGGCACTGTCTTCCATATACAAACTTGGTACATGACAAAGAAAGAATGTTATTGAAGCTCCTGATGTCTGCATTTGCAACTCCGTGGAAATTATAACTCTAAAACTTCTTTTTCCTCTGCATTTTATTTCTTTCATAGACCAGCCATTGCTAAAAGCCTCAGGAGAGGGATTTTAAGATGGTAACTGTGAAGTATGAAAAAGGCAGTGACAGATATAAGGATTTTATTTGCCTTCCACAAGATGCCTCATAAAGGCGTAGTTAATAAGTTGCCTACTTTGCCTTAAGGTGTTTTTTGTAGCTCATAATAGTATTTATTTCAGAAAGAGTATCTTCTGTCACATTAAGGGTCAAGTAAAAATGATGTGAAATGACCTTGTTTGGCTTTAGAAAAATTAAAGCCCTGAAAGCAAAGAAAGCAATAAAAGATTATTATGTGCCTTTTGTCAGATATGAGATACATTATAATGAATCCCTTATGACAAGTACCTTCACAGCTGTAGTTGTAAACACTTATATCAGCTGCTAATTGTGATATCTAATAGGATCCTTGACACTATAATGTGGCCTCCTCCATAGACATTTTGTTGTAATGAAAAACACTAATAGCTACAGTGAGGAAAAAGCAAATAGTAAATTCATGAATTACATAATGTTTCTCTGGTAAAGCATTTTTAAGATAGGAAATTTTGATAAAAGACAAAAAGAGTAATATAAAATTCTAAAACGTGATATTGAACACGATTTGGAGAAAACCAAACATCTCTTTACTCAAAATCTCTAAAGATGCCAGTAAGAATATTTGTATTAAAGCCTCCAAAAGAAGCTTTTATATGAGAACTACAACATATTATAGCAACATAATTTATGGATTCTCTTTAATGTTTTCCCTTAATATCAACATCAATATGTGATCACATATAGCTATATGATATATGACCAACACATATTTATAAAATAAATGAATACAAGGGGGGTGCTATGTGTTAACCATCAACAGAACATGATCTTTCCTATCATTTTCAAGAAGTGAATATGGATTTGAATCTTTACTTTTAAATATTCTGTGAACTGGCAGATAAATAAGAAAGACATGAATCTTGCCCTTGAAAACTTTATTCTTCATACATGGTTCTAATAAGTATGACATGGCATTCTAATGGAAATGGTGTTGGGGAACAGCTAAGAATAGATAGATCTATTTGACACAATATTAGATTTTTCTACTGAAGGAAAATAAACTTTTGTTTGAAACATCAATAAAGGAGTTCACTTATTACCATCATCATTATTATTATCATATTCATGATAGATAACATTTATTTAGAACTTTTTAATGTGCTGGAACACACTAACACTAACAGCTTTATGTATTGTGTTTATTAATGCATTTACTCATCACAAAATCTCTCTGAGGCAGGTACTACTACTAGCCAGTTTTACAGATGAACAAACTGAAGGACAGACAAGTTAAATGTTTGGTCAATGTCACAGAGCTAATAGAGGCATAGTCAAGATTTGAACCTATCAACTCAACTCCTGAGTTTATGCTCTTAAATATGCTGCTTTGTTGCTTCAAGAAGGCACGACATTGCCTATAAAGAAAAATTTAAAGTCCAAATTCAGGAAGTTATATGATAGTGAAAATCTGGAATGCCATTGGATATTGGGGTATAGGCCCTAAAATACAGTTTCAGAACTTCACACATGCTATCACACTTCACCCGCACACGAAGGGGCCTTTCCCCCACTGCATTGTAGTAATAGTACTTAATTTATGCCAAGAATTAGCTCATCTAACTCTTGAAACAACTCAAAGAAATAAATACTTGATTTACAAATGAAAACTCGTACTCAGAAAAATTGAGTAACTTGTTCACAGTCAATAGCTAGGAACCACTTAGAATTTTAAGTCATCTTACCACAAATCTGTGCTTATAATCACTATCTATGTGTTTCTCCTCCTGAATGCACAGTAGAGTCCTTAGAAGACCCATTAATAAATGTAAATGGTTGGGTGTCACTTCTAGAGATTCTAATTTAATTGGTCTTAGTTAGTGGGGCCTAGGAATAAGTAGTTTATAAAAGTTCCCCGTGTGAATTTAATGTGCATCCAAAGCCAAGATCACTACTCTATCTGATTTTGTTCCTCATCTTAAAAGTTATCTTTGGCATTAGTTCCCTAAAACTCAGTAGTCTACATTATGCTTTCCAGGATAGGGTAGGGTATGACAGGAAACTTAAGTGATTGGCAATCTCCAGTGCTTTCTTATATGGGTTTTATTATATAAAACGCTGACAGGTTTGAAATGGATTTCTTTATCCAGTAAGAAATAACTAGGTGATTCTGAGTAGGATGTTATAATTTTAAGTTTAATTTTTTCCTGATCTTTCTGATTATCTTTCCAAAACATATGATCTATTTAAATTGCCTTCTTGCTGTATTTCTATCTTAGTATACCTGGCCCACAATTTTTAGCTAGTGAAGCTCTGATTCACAAAAGGATAACATAAGGGTCACCTGATTCATGCTGCATTATATTTGGCAAAAGAAAATGTCTCACCAAACTATAGTTGAAAATGGCAACTCACTATATAAAAACCTATCTTTCTGCAGTTTGTGTTTATTTCTTTTTCTTTTTTTTTAATATTTATTTTTCAAAGTGAAAAAAAAGAGAACATTGAGCTAATGGGCAAGTCTGAAAAAGAATAAGTTAACTTAAGGGTGAAGAAATTTAGTCCCTGAGATACAATACTTGATGTCTGGATTATCACGTGTTAAATATCGGATAAACTAGAAATGCATATCTGGACAGATAATTTTTCAGATAAAAATAATTAGAAGAAACAAGCACAAATCCAACACCTCTCTTTTAGCAAATGACCTGTCTATAGGCTCTGAGCTGGAAATGTGGATAGCAATTACAGAGGCTGTTAAACAGAAGTGGGTATTGTGTTCCAGAGACAAATCAGTGCTGAAAGGTTAAGTGCTTTGGCCTGTCTTTGCAATGTTAACTAAAGATTCAGGAAATAAGAAAACAAGCATGGATATAAAATTTGCTGTGGTAATGGGGGCCAGGGAAATAAGGTAATGTGAAACCACAATTTAAAATTAATTTTAACCTGCTTGTCACAAAACTTAAACAAATGTAACTCTAATGTGTGGAATTTTACTTTTACTTCTGCTATTACAGCTCTCAAAAGACAAAGGCTACCTGACAAAAATGTTTTTCCTCTGAGAAGGGTGACACTTTCTAAAAAAAAAAGTCAATTGCCGTTAAATAAAAAGATGATAAAATACAGACTTTTCTATCATCAGGAATATTCAGAGTCATCTTTTAATGACTTTGAAGGCATAGTGGCCATCTTTCATCCTGAACTGTATCACGAGATTTTAATTGATTACTAGATTTTGATGGATTAATTCCACAATTTTCCTTTATTCACATTCTCTAGAAAGTACATTAATCAAAGATAGAAGATATGAATTACAAATTCATTTCTACCACCAACATAAATTTTTAAACCTCTATCGTCATTTATTAGAATGGAACTTTGATCTATAGTCCGATACAATTTTTTCATTGAGCAAAAACTTTCATTTCCTAATATCTATTATTTTCACTAGTCTCTACTAATTTCATCTATACATGGTACAGATTGTTTTGACAGACAATGCCATCTTATAGTGTAAGGAGCACTGGACTTGGATCCACATACCCCAAAGCCCTGGGTTATCCGGGATTCGAATCTCTGCTTTCAATACCAAAAGTCATGTATAAGCCACCATCTCTACATTTATCTTGTTAGACAAAAAATCCTGTGTGATAGTCCTGATAGAAGGATGGTGGTATATGGGAAACTGCTTTGAAAATTATTAAGTGCTTTCTAAATGTAGAGAACTGGAATCAGGACCTTTCTAAATCATGGAATCTGCATCTCTCATTATTTGACAGCAAGACAAAAGGGAGTACCTGTAGCCACATATCGCATATATCTCAGAGAAGAATTGTAGGTAAGACCCTCATTAGGAGAAACTCACTTCATCTAATGACCATAAACAAATCATTAAAAAACTCCTCTGCCTCTGTTATCCCATTCTCGATATGAGTATAAAAACAGGTAATTGTATATATTGCTTGAAGTAAGTTTAGAAGAAATAAGAGCCACACACACTTTAGTTCTGTGCTACCAAGGAGACACACCATTAAGTTATCAAATGATATTACTGTAAAACCCATATGTTCTTACTTGTAACATTTTCATCTTACAACAGTTTTTTCCCTGAAAAATTGGGCCTAAAGCAAGATTATAACATATGTCCATTTATCCTGTTTTTTATTTCTCAGAACACAAGAAACATTTATAAGAGATTTTTCCTGAATTTGTACCAAGCCAAATGTAAAAAAGTAGCTGTCTTCTGCTTCTCACAAAATACCTAGCTCATCTGCAAGCAGTGGCAGCAGAGGAAAATGAACAGGGAAGTCTGGAGTCATCTTTGCTGGGTGTCACCTGTTTTCTCTGGCCTCTGGCCCCTGTTCCCCCATTAGCTCTCCTGCATTGGCAACTGTACAGCTGTGATATGGTTTTATGATGTCTGGCTTGTGCTTTCAAATGCTATTATTGCTGTTTTGCCCATCTCTTCTTTGGGGACTAAGAGTGCACCTTCCATTGCCTCCTAACTCAGATAATAGCTGAGACAGTACTACTCTCAGCCTGTGTTCTACAGGCTACACTGATGAACAGTGTAGCCTGTAGAACACACCTGACCTGAAGGCTAGAAGTACAGAGCAGACGGGAAGCACTGCACAACTAGGTACTCCATAGACGCATTTCCATTTCCCCTAACCTTTGGTAAAGCTGGACAGTCCATTCTTTCCCAGACACAGCCCCTGCTTTTCCACGTCCACATTTTATTATTTTGCTTTGACTGCCCAGGATGCCCAGCTCCCACCTCTATCCCGGCTTTTAAATACCTTCTCATGTTTTGAAGCTGTGTCAAATGCTAGCCATCACCCTGAGACTTGAGGGTTTCTTGCAAATTTTTGTCAGCTCTCCTGCGAATCTCTACAGCTCTTGATTCATAGTACCCTTGGGTAAATTTGCACATTCTTCTTTGTATATGCTATTTTACTTTTTTCCTAATGGTTTGGGCCCCTTAGTAAGAGACATTAGCTGTGTAAACTGGGACAAGTGATTTAAGTCCACTGTGCCTATTTTTTTCACTCATTAAATGAGGATTACAAAAGCAAAATTGTTTTAAGGATTAAATAAGTTAATATAAGTACAGAATTTAGACCTGTGTCTGCTACATAGTAATATTAAGTAAGTTATTCGTTTTGTAATAACATTCTTATACCTGTCATATATATTATAAACATATATGTGGATGTCTGTGTTTTTTCTTCCAGAGATTTGTGCTTTCTGATCATTCCATTTCCTAATATATTTTTTTACTGTTTATTAGGTTATGAGTGAATGTTTTTAAATAAGTAAATAAAAGAAAGTAAAGCTCCTTTGGACACCTGAGTGCCTGGGTGGCTCAGTGGTTGAGCATCTGCCTATGGCTCAGGTCGTGATCCCGGGGTTCTGGGATCCAGTCCCACATTAGGCTCCCTACAGGGAGTCTGCTTCTCCCTCTGCCTATGTCTCTGCCTCTCTCTCTCTCTCGGTGTCTCTCATGTATAAATAAATAAAATCTTAAAAAAAAAAAAAACTCCTTTGCTATTGTAATTCTTTAGAGATTGAACTTTTCCTAAACTGAATTGATACTGCTTTAGTTTGATGAGCGACTCAACTTCCAAGTAAGGCACATTTCTTTGTAAAACTTCAAAATGTCCTCAAACATAGGGCGTAATATTTAATTTTTTATTCATTCACTTAACTCAGCTGTTAATAAATGCAAATCTCAGATAAAGTAATTCAGTCTTTATCTTATGGTTTTAATTTCAGGATCCATAACAATGTAAAGTTGCTCAAATATCTAAACAGAAATTTAATATGTAATGGTAGAAAGCTAGATGACCTAGGTGTTTCAGGAATCATATTTCTGTGTTATGCCATTGTTGGTTTCTATAGAATTTTACCCTAAACAGTTTCAGAGATGCTTTCAGATAAAATGAAGAACATTAAATTGACTATCTAGTGGCATATGTTTTTTTTTAAGTTTTTATATATTTTCCTTTTTTAAGGAAATTTTAGACATCCAACAAAATGGAAAAAAAAAAAGGTATCAAGAGTTCCCACATACTTCTTGCCCCAACACATGCATAGCCTCCCCCACCATCAATGCCACTCACCAGGTTTCTGGGCTAAAGAAAATGGCATTTTTCTTCCAAAGCGTTTTTATGGGTTTTATTGTTTCTCCTCTACTTTAAGGGTGGATAAGAAGTTGGGTGGATAAGAAGTTTCTTTAATATATAACAATACTGTTTCTTCCATCACAAAAGTGTTCCATTTTATTTTACCTTAAATGCACTGAAAATTTCATTTCAACAGGTTCTATTATCAACTTATCAAGCTTATTCTACTACCATTTCTTGTTGTTTGGAGTACATGAAAATGCATTTTTGTAATTTTCCTTAAATAAATTCATATTTAGGGACGATCTAAATGTGTACATCCTGCCAATGCATTTAGAAAGTTAAATAGAATGGTACAAGTCTTCTGATAATTGATTTGAATGGAATCTGGTAAATTGAGATGGAGTGAAAATGGTGACTTTTAATAAGGAGAATTATTCATTGAGGATTATGTGTTCATCTCCCAGATTTTTCTGATTATGAGAATATTTCTCATAATTTCTGATCTTACTGCCTTGCTACTAAATGATTTTAACAGTGTTACTAGTTAAACTCCACAATTTAAATATAAAATGGGAGGAAATACATAAAGTACTATGATGCATTTCAGTATATAAAAAATATTGAATCCACATATATAAAATATGTATTTTTGGTATACTTTTATACAAAAGTATAAAACTTTATTCCATGGGAACAGCCTCTTCTGAATTTGTTGCCTGCCTTCAAATTGAGGTAGGAGGCTAGAAATTGTACTATCCCACCGTGTCTTCATTAATTTATGATTCACCTTCTCTGTCTATCCTTCATGTTTTAAATGCTCTGATCAATAAGAATTGACTCTTCTAATTCTGTATTGGAAGTGAAGGATTATTCGAGCCATATAAACACCCAATGGAAATTAGACTTGCAACAATACAAGCTTTAAGAATCATTGTTTAATTTGTCAAAAACACTTATTTTCTGATAGTAATAATATAAACTTTAAGGATCCTTTCTTTCATTTGTCAAAATAATACTTATTATCCAGCAACTGAAGAGTATAATCTTTGTTGGAAACTGCTGGATCTCTGAGTGGTATTTTATGTTTGTTTCTGGCCTGGATTTCAGATACCACTTTCTCCTCCAGTTTTAGATAAATGAAATTTCCAACAGCTGTGGAGATGACAATTCCAGTCTTTTGTTATTTAGTTTGGTTTTTTCCATTGGTTCTCTTTGACACTTAGATTATCCAAGGCTTAGGGAAAAAAAAAAAGAAGAAAAAGTGATTTTTAATATAATCAACATACACATAAACCCGGCCACCTCTTTACTAACTCCAGTCTGCCAACTTGGAAACATGTAAACCCATCCATTATTTAGTGTCTGTTTCATTTTCCTCCAAATGAGAGCATGTTTTTTTTTTTAATTTGATTTTATTGGATCATTCAAAACAGCATAATGATTTATGCTTTATTTATGATTTATTAACTTATAATTTTGAAACTAAAATTTATTTCAAGATTTTAGAATTGTGAATAGTAAAGCTTTATGCTGCTGTCATGGATGTGCTTTTATTTTTCTTATAGGAATACAGAAACAGAGTTAAGGTAATGAACGCAGCAATTATAGGTTCATGGTTTATTAAAACCAAATTCCTTATTCTCTTCTTAACTACTCATTTATGTACTTTGAGCCTCATTCATAGCCAATTTACTCTTCTCTACTCTTGGCGAACCCAGAAAGATATACCCTTTTGAGTTAGCACCTGTGTTCCCTTACATCATTTTATGCTGGAAGAAGGCAATCTAAGTTTAATATTATCTAAACAAGACTTTGTTGTACTATCAACATTGTAAAACCAAAAATAAACCATCTGGGAATTTAACACTGTAAAATCATTTGAAGAGACCCTTTTCTTCAACAACTCTGCTGACATCCAGTATTTAGGGTGCTCTGTATATCATAGTCCGTGGAAATGGTGCCCTGGGAGAAATTCCATGTACAGCCTACGCAAGCATATCCAAGAGCCTCGCTTAATTTCCATTAGCTTAATTGGTCCAATATTGATCACCATTGCATCTGTCTTATAATTCCTCACACTTCAAAATAAACATTTTTTTTTATTTTAAACTACAAAAATATCCCTACTCTTTGGAGCTCTTTATTTTTATTCTCTAGATTTCAACTTGAATAAAACTGATCTTTACCCAATCTTATAACTTAACATAAATTTTTACATAAACATAGGTTAGTGCTATGAGAAAAATATAAAAGGTCATGCTGTAATAAAATAATAATCTTAAGGAAAATAATAGAGATAACAGTTATTTAGTGCTTTTTATGTAGCAAGCTCTGTGCTAAGTTCTTGATAAATATTTTCTTATCTAACATTCACAATAACCCTGTGACATTAGGTATATTTATAATCATTTTTACATCCAGAGAGATCAAAAGTGAGAAATTGCTGAAGCTTATTGGGTAATAAATAGAAGACCAAGATTTGAATCCATATTTGTCTAACAATACTTCTGGATTCAAAAAAAAAATACTTCTGGATTCAAACTCTTAACTCATATAACCTACATGTTTTTATAGAGGATGTTTAATAGCAATATCAATCATCATCATTACTATCATATACAAATATTTCCAATATTCCACAATTGGGATATAAAAAGCAAATGTTGACTCCACTTTTAGTATCAAAATTCACATATTCTCCCAAAAATTCACCTGCCTTTTTGATTGGGTAGCTTTGATCTTTGCCCTGTGCCCATGGCCTGCTCAGCTTAGCTCTTGCATGCACTAGTATTCCTTACCAAGAATACCCACATTCTTTCTTCTCTCACCAATTCACCTATTGTTTATTCATGCATTAGCTCAGTAATCATGCATGATTAGTTTCTGGGACTAGATTCAAGAGTTAGCTCTCAAATTTTACTCATTTTTCAAATTTCAGCTCTAGTTATTCCAACCTAGGATAATTTCATTCTTTTTTATCTTCTATTGCACTCTGGTCAAACCATTGAAGGGACTACAATTGTTTTATACATTTCACTTTTATTTTTCTAGCTAAATATGCAGCATCCTGGGAACATATTATATGCAACATATTTTGTATAGCCCCTGGAAAATGCCTAGTGTTATAGTATTATGCACAAAGCAAACAAACATTCAATAAACATTTATTGAGTGATTGACCAAGATGAGTGATATTGTCATGCTCAAGAATGTTAGATGGCGTGTATAGGTACATACTAAGAATTTCCAAGCTTTGTATGTTTTCATAAAGTTTTCTATATCAGAAACTCATTTATCAAAAAAAAAAAGAAAACAAACAATAAAAAGAAACTCATTTATCTTCAGGATGTTTTAGTTGCATTCTGAATACCATTCTGAAATCAAGAAAAGTTCATTAAGAATAATTCTCTTAGCTTTGACCTTTGACTTCTGTGATTACATCCTCCTTCTGACTACCTCTGACATTTTTCTCTCTCTGTTTTTTTTCCTCTTTTACTAAACCCCTTCTTTCTGCTATCTCCATTTCATTTAACTTCATTTCTAAGAGATGGACACAATTATCTGGGTTTTGTTTTCAGTGTATTGTTCAGAAGCACCTAATAACCAATCAACCCATGAAATATCATGGCAACCTTTTAAAATTTTTTCATTTCTAAGAAAGAAATACAGTAAGATTCGATCAAATGTAATTTATAGTTTGTTGTCCAGTTGTTTGTCTCTAAGCAATTCTTTTGGTATCTTTATAACTTAATTTGGATTTTATACTTATTTTTCATTCAATTCTATCAGCCTGTTTCATAGTTAAAGGTCTTGTTGACTTAAACGTTTATTTGATCACCATACTGGTTTCTGTTTGTTCAAATTGGTAAACTTCTTAAATTCACAAAGAAATGAGAAGAATCACCACTTGATGGCCATATACCCATTCCAAATATATATTCAAATGTTACATGAAACGGTGCAAAGGATATCTAGGTTGTTGATATTATATCTTGACCTTGGAATCTGACCCCCCCCCCAGTTTCATAGAAAGATGTTTTTAATCAATGTTCTCATCTCTAAACAAGAGTTCTCTAGAGGGTACCAGATAGCCTTGAGCGGAACAGAAATTTACATAGTCATATTTGACACTTTCCTCCAGCTTTTGTCATCAAAGCTGTAAAAGATCTTGTTCATCTCATCTCCTTGATCCTTACAAATCTGCCTTCTTTATTAAATATAGAAATCCTTCACTAGTCCTCACTATCCTTCAAGTTGACTATTGAAATAGCCCCCTCTTCCTCTTACCGGCCATTATCAGAATTACTTGTGTAAAAGACAGGCAGGAACAAGTTATGCCCCATTTCTTGGGAAATAAATACATACTTAAGAACTTATAAAAGTTTATAAAGTAAAATCATAATGCACCACCAGGGATCCCTGGGTGGCGCAGCGGTTTGGCGCCTGCCTTTGGCCCAGGGCGCGATCCTGGAGACCCAGGATCGAGTCCCACGTCGGGCTCCCGGTGCATGGAGCCTGCTCCTCCCTCTGCCTGTGTCTCTGCCCCTCTCTCTCTCTCTCTGTGACTATCATAAATAAATAAAAATTAAAAAAAAAAAAACATAATGCACCACCATATCTTGACATTCAAATATATCCCTCTCTGAAACCTAATCAAACCAATTAGGAAGCATTCACCAGGTCTTCCTACTGTCTCAGTCATTCTTACCCATCAGTCAAGATTTGCTTCCTCTCTTTTTTTGCAGATTAAAACCATACTTATCTTCTAAGATTCAGCCTCATTACCACCTACCCTGAAATGTTCTCTGTTCTATCCGCCTGATGGAAATGATCACCTTATAGCCTCTTTCAAGTATATGTATATTTTAAATGTTCATTTCATTTTGTCTTACCTATACTCCTTTTCTTCTTCACAGTTATACAATACTTAAGATTTGGGATCATTAAATTTTCATATTTGTATACCCCACTCTGTCTAATACCATATTTTGTGCATGTATGCTCTGGATGTTATTACTTACGATCTTCGTAGCCCTTGCCTGCAGTAAAACACTTTCACTGACATCTCTAATTCATTTTTTGAAAACTTTTAAGCACAGTTGCCCTATGCAGATCATGGTTTTTGAAATCCTATTCATGTTGCTTTCCATTCTTCACTTCCATTTTAAGATTCTTCTAGTATGAATTCATCCAATTCTGTTATAATTCCCCTCACTAGGGTCACCAGTGACCTTGATTGAAAAATATCACTAGTGAAAAGGATTATAAAGGAAAGGAGGGAAAGAGAGTGGGAAAAAATTAGAGAGGGTGACAAAACACGAGAGACTCCTAACTCTGGAAAATGAACAAAGAGTAGTGGAAGGGGAGTGGGCAGGAGGATGGGGTAACTGGGTGACAGGTACTGAGATGGGCACTTGATGGGTTGAGCGCTGGGTGTTATACTATATGTTGGCAAATCGAACTTCAATAAAAAATAATCTAAAAATTTTTATTTTAATTTTTTAAAGACTTTTTTTATTATTTTTTTTTTATGGTAGTCACAGAGAGAGAGAGAGAGGCAGAGACACAGGCAGAAGGAGAAGCAGGCTCCATGCACCGGGAGCCTGACGTGGGACTCAATCCCAGATCTCCAGGATCGCGCCCTGGGTCAAAGGCAGGCGCTAAACCGCTGTGCCACCCAGGGATCCCTCTAAAAATTTTTAAAAAGAAAAATATCACTAACTGTTTTAAGAGCTTTTCTTTTTCATTCTTGGTGAATAATTTAATATTGGGATTTACTTGAAACCCTGTCTTAGTCCATTCAGGTTGCCATAAGAAAAATTCCCAAAACTGGTGCTAATAAATAACATTTACTTCTCTCCATTCTAGAGACTGGGAATGCCCAGAATATGGTCCCAGCAGACTGAGTCTCTGGTGAAGGCATTGTTCTGAGTTTATAGATAGCCACCTTTCACTGTACCCCTATACAGCAGAAATAGTAAGAGATCACTGTAGGTTACTTTTATAATGCACTACTAATTCCATTCATGGGGGCCCTTTCTAATGACCTAATCACCTCCAAGAGGCCCCACCTCCTAATGCCATCACTTTGAGAGTTAGAATTTCAACATATGAATTTTGGAGTAGACACAAACATTCAATCTAAAACATTCTCTCTCATGATTTTTCTGATATCTCTCCCTCTGGGTTTTTCTCTTTGCTTTTATAACTGTTTATTCTAATATCCTTTGCTGCAGCCTACAATATATACATCAGAAAAGTTTGAAGCAAATGATATATCCAGGAATGATTATGATACAGGTGTAAATTAAAGACAATGAAGTGAATAAGATCACCTAGAAGAAATGCATTCTGTGACAAGAGGAGAGAGACAAGTATAGAACCCAAGAAAAGCCAATTTGTAAAAAGGATTGGACAGTGCAGACTATAGACCACATTTAAAAACAACTTTTCCTTGGAAAAATATTTAAATCATTACGTTTTTATTGTGACACATCGTTTTAGTATTGTATCAATATGTGAATAAGAGAATAAACTAGCTATCCACAGGTTTCTTTCAGATTTTGGATTCTATAATTTTAAATGAAGATAACTATTTTTTTATGTTTACAGTTTAAATCTTAACAAAAGAATAATTTCAAATTTTGTCATTCCCACTTAATGAAAGAAATGGCTAAAGTCAAACCAAGTTAATGGTCCAATAAGTGTGCAGATAACTCACAGATGAAGCCACAGCTGTGGTTGATTTGAAACAAACACTACCGAAATAGAGCAAGAGTATATTTACAGAGTCAGGTGCCAAACCTAAAGTTCAGAGCTGTTGGTAAAGCTGCATCACTGGCAGAGATTTAAAATCAAAAGCCTTTCTAAAAAAAATGGAACATATATCCTCAAGTTATTCTATCAAAAGTTTAGTTCATACTAAGGAAAATGTCCACTTTTTCCTTCTCACAGCTCATCTATTTTATTCTTCTTTATTCTTTTCCCAATCATGGGTGGGTTTCCTATTTAATTTTTACACTCAAGATTTCAATTCCTATTATACAAAGAAAACTTTCATAAAAAATCATGTGATTCTGCTTTTATGTCATATTCCGAGAAGTGTAAGGAGAAATACATTTTCTTAAAAGATGTAATGAAAGGGATGCCTGGGTGGCTCAGTAGTTGAGCATCTGCCTTTGGCTCAGGTCATGATCCTGGGATCTGGGGATCCAGTCCTGCATCAGGCTCCCTGCAGGCAATCTGCTTCTCCCTCTGCCTGTCTCTGCCTCTCTCTCTATGTCTCTCGTGAATAAATAAATAAAATCTTAAAAAAAAAAAAAAAAAAAAAGATGTAGGGCAGCCCCGGTGGCTCAGCGGTTTAGCGCCGCCTTCAACCCACAGCGTGATCCTGGAGACCGGGTCGAGTCCCACGTCGGGCTCCCTGCGTGGAGCCTGCTTCTCCCTCTGTCTGTGTCTTTGCCTCTGTGTATGTGTGTGTCTCTCTCACAAGTAAATAAATAAAATCTTTAAAAAAAAAAAGATGTAATGAGAGCTAAGATAATGTAGACTTACTATGCACCTTTGAAAAAATTGTCTCTGATATTATTATTGGTGGCTTTAGTAAAACATTGTTCATTATTCTTAACATTTAGGAAGCATAATCTTTATTACTTCCATTGGAATATTACTTCAGATTCTGTAGCTTAGTACATTCATTTGGGATAAAATATAAAATATTACGGGGCCAATTTGTTACCCTTCAAACATACATGTGTCTTCCAACTCTCATTCCACAGACTGCCATGTGCTTGACAGCTGGCAAAATCGTTTATAATCAACACTATGGAAAGTTGGGCAAGAGTTAAGCTACTTATAATATCTTCAGAATCTCATAACAAGATTTGGAAACCAACTGCCATGTGAAGATTGTTTTTATTCACTCTTTCAAAATCAAAAAATTATGATCAATTTGTACAGTGCTAGATGCCAAAGCCATGTGGAGCTTTATAAACCTCAGTCAACAAGAAGTTCTCTTTTTAGTTTATCTTTGATAATGAATGATTTTAATTTCATTAAACATTGTATGCTGCAAGGACTATCTGTGGGTTGGAATATTAAATTGAGCATATTCAGCTAATAGATTTTATTATTTAAGCTGGATTTTTCATTTAGAGAAGTAGGACTCAAGGCAAGCATCGAGATAATCCAATCTCCTCATACAGAAAAGCAAATGAGTAAAATTTTGCCCTGATTATCTGATTATTTCTTAATTCTCCATTTCAACTCTAAGGACTGGATTTATGTAGTGAAGTAAGTAAAATATTGTATTCTAATCATTTTATTATTTTGTCTTTATTTCCTATACAAAGATGATAGTTGTGAGAATGAAAGTTATCTCTCTTATTTTTAACTTATTTTCCCTAATTGCTAACAGAGTACTTAGCGCATATTAGGCCTGCATAAATATTTAACAAATGAGTGAAGTCAGACTCTAGCCTTAGGAAAAGGAACTTATTAAAGAATTATCTCTTTTTTCCTTTCTTATCTCTATTATCTTGTAAATTATCTAAGTATTTCTAATAACAAAACCACAAAAAAATGCCACACTTAAGAAAGTTTATATTCCAGCAGAACTTCTGGAGGCACACAGTTGATAATGAGTTAAATAATTATTGGTTTATTATTGAGGATTTACCCACCAAATTGACATAATCCCTGTGCTTATTAAATGCAGATCTATTTTTTGTAGGGTGAAGGAAAACCTAACATGTGCAGGTTACATTTATTGAGCACTTATTATGTAGTAGAGGTAATACGTGTTTTGCTTACATTATCCTAATTTAACCCTCTCAGCAATCTTATGGCATACATATTACTATTCACATTTGGCAGGATAGAATATTGAGATTTAGAGTTAAGTATCTTGCCCGATAACATGCAGCTAATAAATAATAGAGCTGTGATTTATCCTTAGATTGACTTCACCATCCATGCTCCGCCAACTGCACCACACAGCCAAGTACTAAAGTGATTACGTCAGAGTGCCATCACACTTGTCTTTGAAGCCACCATTGATTTCATTCAATAGTTATTAATATGTTACTAATCTAATATATTTTTGAAGATAAATCTGACTGTAAGTGTAAGGAACTCAAGTAAGAAACATTTGTTTTTTAGTTTAAATATTTCTAAAGATCCTCTCATTCCTGAAAAAACAATTAATCTCTGCCTAGCCAGATATACAAAATGTCAATTTTATGTAATATTTATGAAAGTGCTCAAATCTGTCAAACTTAGCTACTTTTTAAATTTGGGAAGCTTCTTCCTTCAATACATTTTTGGGCTTGCTTATTCATTTATTAATACAGATGTCATATAGCTTAAGTTATAACACAAAAATGATTCCATTAGATTGTAACCTCTGGGATCCCTGGGTGGCTCAGCGGTTTGGCGCCTGCCTTTGGCCCAGGGCGTGATCCTGGAGACCCGGGACCGAATCCCACATTGGGCTCCCGGTGCATGGAGCCTGCTTCTCCCTCTGCCTATGTCTCTGCCTCTCTCTCTCTCTCTCTCTCTGTGACTATCATAAATAAATAAATTAATTAAAAAAAAAGATTGTGACCTCTGTGCACACACATATACCCACACACTTACTCGTCTCTTTATTAATTCACACTGATTTTGAGTTCATAATGTCTAGCTTTGTGAATATATGGGACATTTTCACATAATTTCTGAAATCTTTGAAAACCATCCCTGTTATCCAACTAGCAAAAACTTCCTTGATATGATTTTAAGAGCATTATGGATTTTTTTAATGTATTCTTGATATATCTTATGAAACAAAGAGGTCAGGCTAATTGGAAACAAAGAATGGCTGTATTAAATAATGCATGTAACACCAAAGCATATAAATATCAATCAACATGTCAATCTCCCTGGTAAAATTATATGACTTTTCGTATTAGCATTTGATTGAGTCCACCAAGGGGAAAATATGACTTAAAAATAAAATGAGCTTCTGAATCAGGCTCACTAAAAAACAAACAAACAAACAAACAACAACAACAAAAAAAAACAAATAAAACTAAAGAGACTTTTATTTTCAGGATTCCACTATAAATCAAAGACCACATTGTTTCTCTGGATAGCATTAGTTTAAAAAGAAAAAGAAGGAAGGCAGGAAGAAAGGAAGAAAGAAAATAAATTCCTTTGGGGTCCCATTGGCCAAAGTGAGTGACCAACCAAATTGATGAAGTCACCATGATTCTAAATTTAATAATGCTTCAATATGGATGCTTCTAATTTTTAAAGAAACATTACTAATGCAGAGCAAATGGACTAATCATCTCAGTTTTTTTTTTTAAGGATTTTATATATTTATTCAGGAAATACACAGAGAGAAAGGCAGAGACATAGGCAGAAGGAGAAGCAGGCTCCAGGCAGGGAGCCTGATATGGGACTCGATCCCGAGACTGCGGATCATGCCTTGAGCCAGGGGCAGGTGCTCAACCGCTGAGCCACCCAGGGGTCCCTCATTTCAGTTTTAATAAAAACAAGAGCATAAGTCATTTGAATGATCACTTGCAGTTCATGGTAACCAAATGTGACAAATGTTAATGCAACCAATCTCCATCTCTTTCTCTAGATGTTTTTGCACAAATAGAGCTGTAATTACTATTAGTTACCTTTCTCTAGGAGCACAAATATGCTTCACTACCGTAGGCCCCATATCTCCTTCAGAGATTATAAATAAATACTAGCAATTCAGAGATAACAGGTTTCTGTCTTTTTCACCAATTCTCCGTTCTAAGTATAGTGGAACTGGTTTCAGAAAAACAAGCATAAATCCCCTTACTCTGTTTCTTTTGTCTTCTTTTTTTTTCTCAAAGATGGAAAATAAGCCACTTTTCAATTTCACTCTCACTGTATCATAATACTTGATGTAATTAAGAATGTCTTTTGAACTGATAAAAGATACAGAAATGTTAAAAAGAGAGCTCATGGTTTGTTCTTTTTGTTTTTGCTTTTTTAAAAGATTTTATTTATTTATTTATTTATTTATTTATTTATTTGAGAGAGAGAGAGAGAGAGATCAGAGCAGGGCAGAGGGAGGTGGAGAAGCAGACACCCCACTAAATAGGGAGCCCACTGCAGGGCTCCATCCTAGGATCCTAGGACCGTGACCTAAGCCAAAAGCAGACAACTGACTGAGCCATCCAGGCACCCCTGAATTCTCATGGCTTTTAAGAGACATAGTTGTGTTCAATTTTATTCAAGACTTACTTATTGCACCTAAATTTTATGACTGTTGTTTTGAATCTTAATGTAGTAGCAATAAATTTCATTTCAAAATTAATTTATTATTTATTATAAATGTTCTGTTGTCACAGTTATACTTTAATGTTTTGCGTCATTGAACACTTGTAGTTGGCACAAATATACTAGCTGAGATATGTTTTATAATCAAAGTATTTAAATATAAACTAAAGCAATTTCTTATTTCAACTGGTATTAACTTTCCATTTGGTTTATGTAGAGATGCACATATATTAAGATTAATGGATATTATTAAAAATAAGATTCATTTTTTTTCAGATCCCAGAAGTTAACAGAAATAATGGGCAAGAAAATGACTATGAAGGTGATATTACCTCATTATTTACGTATTCTCCCAGTAAGTGTTCTTGGGTGTTATGAACACATGTATATATGTAACAGCTATATTAAGGTACATGTAACTGATAAAGTAAGACTGAAGAGAGTATAGGAGACCATAGTGAGCTGGAAAGGCATTTAATTAGCTGAATGACTTTTCATTTATAATATAGTAAAGATGTTACTACATTGCCTTGCTAATCTAAATACTTCTACTAAGTTCAGTGTTAAGTAATCAAACACCAGTCTTTCCTACGCAGAGAGAATACACAAGTCAGGGTGATGCAAATATTCTGACTATTGACAACTCTGTTTTTTCAGTTTTTTTAAAAACAAAGTGACTTTGTTTTCAGACCTTAGTTCCCTCTGCTAGGAAATGAGAAACTTGGACTACAACTCTCTCGAAGGTCCTAACTGGCTATAATAGGATGTGATTCTGTATTCTAATGTATGAAGACTAATGCTGTCTTTCTGCACATATGTAACTCTACCCATTATGCCACTGGTATACACAGCTTGCTCAGCATCTTCACCAGCATGTCTGATAGACATTTCCCAGTCAACATTTCCAAATCCAAAACCACTAATATCTTGACCCTTTCAAACCTATACCACTTGCTGACTTTCCCATCTCAGTAAGTGAAGATTCTTTCCTTGTTTAACTCAATCCCAAAACCTGGGCATCTCCCTTGGCTTTTTTTACTTCCTCTCTCACCCCACATCCAATCTGTCAGATGATACTGTTGATTCTACCTTCACAGCATAGCCAGCATTCAGCTGTTCCTCACTCTTTCATTATTTATCCTGGTCTATGCTGCCGTCATCAGCTCTCCCCTAGATTATTGCAATAGCACCATGGCACTCAGTCAGGGTATTTCCCATTCACAACAGAGGATATTTGTCAATGAACAGAAGTTTTTTTTATAATCATGACTTGAGAAAGGAGGTTTACAACTGGCATTTAGTGGGTAGACACCAGAAGTTCTGCTTAAATATCCTACGATGCACAGGACATACCCCACACGATGCACGATTATTTGATCCAAAATGTCAGCAGTACTACTATTAAGAAACTGTGGGGCACCTGGGTGATGTGATTGAGTGTCTGCCTTAAACTCAGATCGTGATCCCCTGGTCCTGGGATTGAGTCCCGCATCAAGATCCCTGCTTCTCCCTCTGCCTATGTCTCTGCCTCTTTCTGTGTGTCTCTCATGAATAAATAAATAAAATCTTAAAAATAAAAAGAGAAGAAGAAAGAAAGAAAAGAAAGAAGAAAGAAAAAGAAAGAAAGAAGAAAGAAAGAAAGAAAGAAAGAAAGAAAGAAAGAAGAAAGAAAGAAAGAAAGAAAGAAAGAAAGAAAGAAAGAAAGAAAGAAAGAAAGAAAACTGTGTTAGCTTCCACATTTGCCACTCCTAATACTCTGCTTCATGAAGAAACTAATCACTTTTCTGTTCCAAATTTCCCAATACCTTCCCTTCATATCTATCCTTCTCATCATCTAAAAAGCCCGACATAACTTTTTCATCCCATCTCTGAACCACTCTCTTGTTTGTTCACAGCACAGTAACATCTCACATATCAAGCATGCTCTTGCCTCAGGACATTGCCCTTTTACCAATGCACAATTGATATTCAGCTAACCATTTTTGACCACTGGTTTCTCACACGGTAGGCAAATTGACCGCAAATCAAATAAAATTCAATACAATGTCTAACTAGCATACTGTGGCAAATCAGTAAACACCTTCAGAAGTTATGCCATAACACCAAATAGTGCTAAATATTAGAGTAAGAATTAATGTACTGATTTTTAAAGTCATAAATTTTATTCTCATTTTTAATAATAAAATTGATGATAAAGGCTATCATTGATAATGACCATTTATTTATTATGACATTTAAATCCTCAGAAGGACTGCCTATAAAGAGAAAAATGTTATTTCAATTATTTATAGAGAGCAACCTCATTTCCATAGATCATGGGACCTGGAATTTGTCTGGTATATGGAATTCTGTGTGACTGGACTCTCAGGCCTCAGGCTCTTTACTATCCCAGGGATGGGGGTGAAGCATAGCCACCTTAGTTGGCAGATTTCCATTAGTATCACCATCACTGTGAAGTTTGCTAAAATTCACTGAGCCACCACATCCAACTCTCCAGGGCTGTATTCTAGGTCTGGACATGTTTGGCAAGGAGCAAGGAGGTTCTGTTGTTTAAGATGTAAACACTGAATACATAAACATAGGTGGCTACAAGTGATTTCCTATAGCATGAGTGTAATTCTAAGTTGATGATCAATTTGACAGAAATAGTGAAATTCCTTTACTATCCTGAGCAATAAATCCTTTTCAGCCACTACATCATCTATTCCATCAGCATTTCTAGAGACTACTTTATTTCAAGCTCAGTGTTTCACATTAAAGGTAGAAAGATGAATGAGATCTGTGCAAGAGCTCTCATTCTGTTGGTTGTTCTGCTCAGGCTGCTAATTAAAGAATCTTGGTCTGCAGTTCTAGTACTGAAACTCAATATCTTTCTTCTCACATGAAAGGAAAGAACAATAAAAAATTAAATTCCATGTAGAAATATGGGTACCATCATAGGCACAATATTTCCTCATGACTAATTTTTTCTCATAACTGAAAAGTTTCTACAGAGTAACTCTTTATTGGTTAAAAAAAAAAAAAGAAGGTACTTTTTCTCCATAGTCTGCCAGTTGGCTTCTTTAACTATATTTCAGCTTAGCAACACTTCAAAACAATAATCATCTGCTTGTCTATTGCACTGACAATGACAACAATTCACATATTCCCTCCAATATAGGGATTCCAAGTTCATCTTAAAATTTTGTGAATCTTTTCTTAAAGCAGACTTTTCATACAGAAAATTTAAACAAAAAAAATTGTAAGACTTAAAGTTATTGCATTATAATATATTTTTTCAATTCTTCCTACTAAAATGTATTTATTATGTACACTATAAAAACAAAAGATGTAATCATGATTCTTAAGATGGAGGGAACTTGTATTATTTGGTTAAGTTTCAGAATTGGATATATTTTATAGGTGACTGAACTGAGTCTTAGAAAGATTCACCTACTGTTGGTGATTTGGATGCCTTCTCCACCAAAAAATATTAACACTTCCCTCAAGTAATATCTTCAAGAATTAAGATACAATCTGGTGATAATTATAATTGGGGATATAAATGGTGATAATTATATTATATTAAAATAATAACTAAGATCACAGATTCACTTTTGTTGCATTATTTACAAGCAAGTCAAGGTTTATTTTATTCTTTGTATTTACCTTTTCCATAGCTTACTTATTACTTGTTAGGTCAGTTATACTGTATTCTGATAAAAAAGGAATAATACAGACATATGTATGAATCTGCTCAAACAATAACCCTAGAGAATCAAAATGTTATTGTATGTATGAGTGAGTCATTATAGAAAGGTAGAAAGATATAATGAAGCTTTAACTGTTCATTTGGTAAATATTTTAAAAGCCCAAGAATGACTATTCACTAAAATTATGCATTTGTCAGCTCTCCACCATATCAGATCATAAAAGTTTTATTAGCAGTACTACCACTTCTGTACGAAATTAGAAAATACAAAATGCCTCCAGATGGTGTGTTTAAATGAAATCTACTATGTTCATCCTAAACAGCCATACAGAACCCAGCATTTCATCACGAAAGCAGGCAGACATACAGGCAACGTGCAGAAGGAGCTGAGGCAGATGAATTGGCAGAAGAAAACCAGAATGAATCAGGCACAGAGACTGAGCACAGCTTAGCAGAGGCTGGCAGTGGAAGTTCTGTAAACCAGTACGATGATGACTTGTATGTGTTCATTCCTGGAGACAATCCAGAACATAATTCACAAGAGCCACTCATGAGCAACAGACCACCTCTCCCCCCGCCACGACCTGTAGCTGCTGCCTTCCAACCTCACTGCACATTACAGGGTAAGTTTAAGGTTTAAAACAACAACACGAGTCTGACGGGCTTCCATAGTGTATAGTGCAGTGACAAATCTGTTACAGGGAAGACCAACTTTCAAAAACCAAGAGCAACTTTCCTACTATTCCTTAACTAAGGCCTCAGAAATCAAGCAAGAGATACCTGACACTAATTCACACTCCCTCCTCTCCTTCCCTATCTCTCTCTCTATCTCTTTCTTTCTTTTTTTCTCCCTCCCTTCACTCTCTCTCTCTCTCCACCTTTCTGCCTCCCTTTCTTCTAGAACAGTCTACATTACAAAGCTTTAAAGAGGTAAAACAATAAAGCTTGGAAGGAGTTTGTAGTGCTCCACATAAAATGAGCCTCAAACATCATGTGGAAAAGTAAATGACAACTTTCCTTTTAAAAAGTACTCCTAGTCGTCTGGCAAAAGGAAAAGGCTAATGTTTTACAGATTTGAAAATGACCTTGGGCACTTTACTAAACTGGTAGCAACAGGGGAAGCAAGTGGTAAAGGGCTTATTGCACACTGCCTTGAGACCAAAGTCTAAGGACACTCAACAATATATTGCTAAAATGGGAGAACAGTTAAATGGCTATGATCACATTTGTTCCCAAATGCAAGAATTACAAATGTGATGGGGAGATGGGTGGTGCAGTTACCTTCAAGAGGACCTTCCATATTGGGCTTATCTGGCTGGAGTGTTCAACAGCCTGACAGACTTCCAGCTCCAGGTTTACCCTTACAGTCACTAATTATCATCCACTTTATTGATCACTATTTTATACACACTTTCCACATTCAAAAAGTGCTCTTACAATGAAACTTTAATGAGAAAGATGAAAGAAATATCTATTATTAAGATTCCATTTGTCATTATACTTCACAGCTGTTGAGTCCTAGAGGGCTATAAAGTGTATAAATATGTTCAAAAAAGTGAATTTTGAAAAACAAAACAAAACAAAAGCAAAAACAAAAAAATGAATTTTGAAG
Organism: Canis lupus baileyi; assembly: GCF_048164855.1. Lineage (NCBI taxonomy): Eukaryota > Metazoa > Chordata > Mammalia > Carnivora > Canidae > Canis > Canis lupus. The sequence continues at coordinate 23,646,545 of NC_132870.1, forward strand.
CCCTGAAAGTCAGCATTTGCATCATTGAAGGTCTTATTTCTATAAAGGTTCAAGTTGATGAACATAATAAACCTTTTACTAAGGTTATACACTGTATTTAGAGATGAAAAATCCTTCTTACTGGAAAGTATGGAAAACCTAATGGGTACTGCTCTGATTCTTTCACCCATTCAACAAATATCTATCGATTACCTACTATGTGCCAAGCTCTTATAGTCCATTGTGATAGATGAGTGAAGTAGGTTAATCAATACTGGGGGTGGAGAGAGAAACATAGATAAGCAGTACACTGACAATAAAATTCTGATATATTTTCTCACTTTTTTTACAGAGGGAATAATTTTATATAAGTATTAAAATAAAGTGTTAAGAAGGCAAAGTTGTCTTTTATCTGGCTAAATTTCTTAAAGGAGCTAATAATGAATCATATTTTCCCTAATGTAAATTCTTGTATATAGTATGTTGGTTAGGAGGTCTAAAACTACTCTGTAGAGAGCATTCACCAGATATCTAAAACCAGAATTGTAATGTTTGCTAATATATCTTCTGAAAAATACCAAATACAAAAAGCAAAATAAAACAAAAATCCCCACTTTTTATTTTAAAACTTTACTTTTACATTTTCTATGCAGTGTTACTTTTAATCTCATCTTTTCATAAGGGCTAATATTGCAAGTATTATAAATGGATAATAAAATGTCAGTATTTTTTCTTAAAATTGTTTGATTAAGGTCTTTGAAAGTAAGACTAGAAGCTACCACTGTTTTGCTTTGTTTTGCCAGAGAATTTGTATGGCTTCTTAGACTTTAGTGATACCTTCAGAATTGTCTTCTAGGACTAGTTTCCATGTACCCTCAAATTACCAAAAAAGAGAGGTAACTTCCTCACGTCCTGAGCATCAGATTCCCCCTAATGGATTTATGGGCATAGTCACTGGAGAAAACAATAATATAAAACACTATAGAAAACTTTTTAGTTTATAAAGAACACATTGTCCATTTTTATCTTCACCACACATTTGCAAGGCAACAATCACTAACATCCCTCCCTTGACTCAGACCCAAAACCACAGACCCTGTAATTAGAATGTATCAAATACTTCTGTAAACAGGCTTCCTCAGCTTTTAAGATTCTTCCTTTTATTACACGTCTTACTCTGTTTTTTTTTTCTTCAAAAATTAGAATGATAGGAGTGATTTAGTTTTATCTTTATTTGCTAATGTACAACTTGAATTAAGAATGCTCAGACCCCACTCTGAGGTGAAAAGTAGAATCTGATACATTGGGAAATAGAAAAGTAAAATGTGTTATTTCTGGGGCAAGCCCAACTTTAGAAGGAGTTGGGAAGGAAGGTGGGTGGAGAAACAAAGGGAGTTAACAGCTCAGGAAATGGGTTGATAAAAGTAAGATAGTTGACACATTCCGCTAAAAATGAAACACTGTAAAAATGTTTCCCACACACTTAATCTGGTTTCACCTGTTACGCTGTCAGTGAAACAGAAGTCATGAAGTCAAAATCTCAGTACCATATTACTCACAGGGAGAGAGGCAAGTCGTGCTGATTTGAAAGTTAGTGCTAAGCATTTAGGCATTAGTACTTCTTGGCTTAAACTAACTGAAACAATCAGATCTAAGACTCTATTGGGGGAGGATCTTGGCCTCTCCTCATGAGCCTACCCAAAACCATTGCTGACCTACTTAAGATAATATACTTTTATTCCACTCTACAGCTTGTCTTCTTAGTTTCTACATTTTTCCACTGAAATACCCATAAGTAACCTAAAATTTTTTGGTCAGATTATCACCAAAGAGGAAGGAGAATAGTTCTCCCTCATTTCGTGTGCATGAATTTCTCAGAACAACCAAGAAAGGCAAGGATTTTTCACTCGATAACTGAAATTCTTTCCATTTTATTGTTTTCATTAATGCTTTAAGTAAAACATCTGTCAAAGGTCTATTTTTTAAAATATTTTATTTATTTTAGAGAAACAGAGAGAGAAAGAGCATGGGTGGGGAGGGGCAGAGGAAAGAGAGTCTCAGTCCAACTCCATGCTGATTGCAGAGGCCAAAGTAGGTCTTGGTCCCACGACCATGAGATTCCAACCTGAGCCAAAAACAAGAGTCAGATACTTAACCAACTTTGTACTCAGACATCCCAGAAGTCTAATTTTTAATAAAATTCTCATTACTGTGTTAGAGAGCTATCAAAAAAATTTCCAACTTATTCATTAACCAAAGTAGGTGATACCTTAGTCTCCTAAATACTACTAAAATATTTTAATACATTATTTTAAAAATATGCAAAGATTTTCCAAGTATTAAAACCATAAAATATTATTCTTTTCGTATGATTTAATCTTCAAGTCATTGATTATCCTTTCCATCTTGTCACAAACCCTACTTTCAGTGTTCTTTATCTAAGAATAAGGTTCATGCTGGCTTATAGAAATCAAGAGTTGCATTTTTGAAGCTCAGTTTGTCAAGCCACAGTGAGACTTAACTGTAAGAAACCAAGTAATGGAACATTTGGCTATTCCTCCTGTCATCTTCAGAGAAATTGAATGTTAGGCAAAATACCCAGTGCAAGCCCTTTTGAAAGGTAAAATGACTTCAAGTGAAAAAAAAAAAAAATTAGCATATTCTACTTGAAAAACAAGTTTTCAAAGCATTTGGAATTTGAGGCTTAGTTTTATCACTCAATTTTATGATACTAAATCCCTTATAAACTATGTGGCAAATACTTATATGCTTATTTATATGTTTTCCTAAAAGGTTGTGTTTTAAACAAACTTTATTAAGATTTTATTTTTAAGTAATTTCTACACCCAATGTGGGGCTCAGATTTACAGCCCTGAGATCAAGAGTCACATGCTCTACTGACTGAGTCAGCCAGGCACCCCAAACAAACTTTTTAAAACAAAGCTAACAATTAAAAATTGCAGGAGAATAGGTTAATAAATTATATGGTGTACTTTTCTTTTCTAAATTTATGAGACAATATGTAAATTATTTGGGGGGGAGTTTCAAGAAAACAATAGATGGACATGAACAATATTGCATATAATGGAAGAGTAACCACCATCTAAATATTTCATAAGCAGGGAAAATGGTAGAAGGCCAAATGGAAAGAGGTCAGAATTGCTGTGATCTTGGAGCAAGACAAGAAATAGGAGGTGAACCCAAAGAAGAAGAAAAGAAAGAAGATGAAAGGGAGCAGGAGAAGGAGGAAGATCCATACACATTTGCTGAGATTGAAGACAGTGAATATGATATGATACTAGCCAATATGAGCACAAAGAAAAAAATTGGGAGTCGATCTTTTATTATAAACAGACCTCCTGCCCCTACACCTCGACCCACAAATATCCCTCCAAAAGAAGAAACCACACCTTACATAGCTCAAGGTAATGTTTTTTGTTTTCTGTATGTGTGTGTACGTGTTTGGGGATCAGAGAAATTGTCCTCCTTTTAGTGGGGTCAAAAGCCCCAAAGATGAAAAATTCTTTTAAGGTCATAAGTGAGTTGTATTGGCTCATTTTTAATTTAGAAACGCAATAAATAAGGAAAATAAAAATAATGGGTAAGGTTCTGGTTTCTAATTCTTCGAAGGATAGTTTTGATAAATTATCCGAAGAACATGAAACCATGACTTGTGTGGAGAAATTCTATTTGGAACTTTTCCTATAATTCTATAAGAGGGAAGCTCAATTCCTATGAATAAATAGCAACACAGGAAAAGAGGTATTCCCCTTACTTTTTGCCCCAACTCTATTTTTTGCTCCTAATTCCACTTAAAACCTAAAAATCTCTGAGCACTAGAATCCCAGATATGCAATCCCAATTACTCTGATAATTGCACAGCACCCCAACAATTAAGATTCACTTCATCTGTCATTGAATTTCAACTTCATTTTAGACTCTAATTCTTCTTTCTCATTTTCTACTCAGTTGAACCTAAATAAAAAAAACTAACAAATCCCTGAGCTTTTTTATATCTATAGCCCCAGCAGGGTATATTTACACTATTGTTATTTTCTGGCACTCTTGTATACTCTGTTATGGTTTGATGTATTCCACAAGTCCATAGTGTCTTAGAGATGATTTTTATTTATCAGTACATTGCATACATGTGCACTGAGTGCTTTTTTGGACTAACATACCATCCCAGAGGCTGAGAAAATGGGATAAAACAATTTCTTCATTCTTGAAGAGTTCCTTGTGGACAGATATGCAAATAAATATAAATATCCAGAGTACAAGGGGACACTTTATTAGAGATTTTTTTAACAAAATGTTTGGGGGTTAACTAAAGCTGAGAACCAATAGGTGATACATTCAAACAATTTAAACCAAGTACACAAACAGAGCATTTAAATATAAACCACAAACCTACCCAACAAAGCAATTACTCGTCTGTGCTTAGTATGTTCAAAAGAAACCATTCAATCGCTTAAGCATTATGTATTAGAAATTTGTACAAAAGGGGCACCTGGGGGGCTCAGGGGTTGAGCATCTGCCTTTGGCTCAGGTTGTGGTCCTGGGGTTCTGGGATCAAGTCCCACATCAGGCTCCTGGCAGGGAGCCTGCTTCTCCCTCTGTCTATGTCTCTGCCTCTCTCTCTTCTTCTCTCTGTGTGTCTCTCATGAATAAAAAAATAAAATCTTAAAAAAAAAAAAGAAATTTGTACAAGAAAATTTAGCAAGTATATGTAAGTATCAGTGCACAATATATTTACTCAACAGTGATCTGCTGCTGATAATGTTCAAGAAACTATTTAAAATCAGAAAATAACAAATTAATAAATGTGTCAGCTGAAATAAAATGGCAACTGGAATAATTATCTAGATTATTAAGGCAGGGAATAGCTATAATTAGAAATTCTTAGATTGTCTAATATAGTGACTTCTAGTTTGCTACTAGCTCTTAGGCAGGGATACTATCTCCCACTAAATATTTTTTAAAGACAGAATATAGATACAGCTCAACACAAGAATTTAGTTGTATTAAAGAAATTTCAAAACAAAACAAAACAAAAAAAAAGAAATTTCTACAGTGGCACTTTGTCCTCTACATCCCAATCCTTGGAGAATTCTCAGGACCACAAGTAGAGACTCCCATATTGGGGTGTTTTGTTTTTTGCTTTTTATCTTCCCATTCTTCTATCGGCTGTCATATTCTTATTTTCCATGAACTCTTTCTTGTTCTCTATTTGTTTTCTTTTTTTACATCATTATTATCTCTTCTTTGGCAGTGCTGAGGGCAGTATAATTCATTTTCTTTCATTTTGCTTTGATTTTTCAGATTTCTGTGATTTTAATTTTTCTGCAGTTTTCATATTATTTCTGTTTTCTTAGTTTGCTGTTTATGCTGTCTAGAATGCTTAATACTTCCATCAAATATCTTAGCTGTGCTTTTATGTGTAAGAATGAAGCACCAAAAACCTAAAAGGAAACTCAACTTGTTAACTGTGGACTACATTGTAGGGTAATGGGGAGGTAACCAAATTTTGCATTGAATTACCCCACATTAGTTTATTTAGATCTATTTTCCTATGCTTTTCAGTTTACCTAGAATAAAATCCAAAACTCCAACCTACTGTATATATCTGGTTGCTGTAACTTTGAGAGATCAGAGCATGGGAAGAAGACTGGGAAATTTCACCATTTAGAATGCACAATTCAAGTCCCTTTGTTCAGTCCAGTGTATAACTCCTGGGCTCATGGTGCCTCATGTTTCATGGCCAGAACTGCTTTATTCTTTCTCCAAAAAATAAACCTTCCATCCTGGCCAGTTGCCTCAGTTCATTAGAGAAGGAATTTGGACTATGACTGCTTTAGACTTACAGCTAATCTCATGTTAAATAAGAGAATTGTGATGATTTTTCACTTAATTCATTTATTTATTAATTACATAAAGATTTATTGAGTACCAGGTGATAAAATCTCTGTGTGTTAAGTAAATACCTTACATGTCAATGGTACATTTGTCATACACACACACGCATGCATACATATACACACACACTTGCATACACACACATACATATATGCAGGAACTCTAAAAAATCTTAGAAATCTTGAGTTTCTAAGAAATTTTAAAAGCTATTTATCTTACCTACTTATTGCACATTTGACACCCTTCAGCATTTATAAGAAATCTTTCTAATTCAATTACATAACATAAATTACTCTCACTACATTCATGTTATATGCAGACAGCAACCAGTGTTATAATATGCAGGATTTTTGTTTTCATATTTTTTGCAGTTAAGTATATAAAAGCAGTTACAGGTTTTGGCTCCATGTCCCAACTCAATAGCAAAATCTGAACTGTAAATGAGGTCACCAAAGTTCCTTTCCATTATTTCTTCCTTTCCTTTTTCACTGGGATATACTTGCTTGCCTCTTCCTTTTATGTTATTGATTGTTGACCATTCTGTTCCCACATTAGGAAAAATTGTCTCATGAGCTAATTCTTTCTTGATGTTCTTTGCATTTCACAGGGTAAAAGTCTTCCATCACATCTTTCCTCTTTTTTTTTTTTTTTCATAGCTCAGGCAGCTGTATTAAATAATATTGCCATCATTTCCCAGAAAGTCATCCATTCAATTAGAAGAGCATTAATTTGCCCCCACTCTTGCCGGAACACAGAAGTAGTAGAGGATGTTGGCACATCCAGAATATGTTAATGTAGCCAAAAAAGAAGAGTGTAGAATAGGAGATGGAAGAGGAATGAAAGATGCAGAATTCCAACTACTTCAGAAATGCAAGGAAGTACTGGTAAGGAGACTAGGCAAATAAACCAGAGAGATACAGGAAAATCATGTTGGTTTTTTGCAAGATAGTAGAAAACGTGTGTATTGGTGTCCACCCCCAGATCCTGGCACAGAGCTCCTGAAACCTTGGTAACTTCCTGGATGACAAGGAGTGTTTTTTGCTCTAATGAGGCAACTTTGAATAGGCTTTTGAATGGCTCCTGGATGAGGGTTGGTCATCAAATACACCAAGCCATGATAGAGGCTTAGAATCTTCAGCCCCAGACCCCCATTTTCTTGAGAAGGGAGAAGGGCTGAACACAAACTTCTTGGTCAATAGTACCTATGTGAGGAGGGCTCCATAAAATCCTAATAATAGGGGATTCCCAGAGATTCCATGTTGCCAAACAGATCCACACAGGAAGGATGGCATACTCCAACTCACCCATTATGCAACCCCCCTCACACACACACACCTCCCCTCTGTCAACCATCAGTTTGTTCTCTATATTTACAAGTCTGATTCTTTTTGTTCATTCATTTTTTTTAGATTCCACATATGAGTGAAATCATACAGTATTTGTTTTAACAGTTAAACCATCCTATGTTTGAAGTACTACTAATGTGAAAAGGGGAATTCATACAAAATGGGACAAAGTTCTAGGATATATATTGACATAGAGTTAAGCAGTTTAACCACTTTCACACAGCATAACATAGCAGAAAGGGATTCTATTTCCACCATTGCCCCCAGAAATATAACTTATTAATGCAAAACTAAACCCAGGGTTCATTTTATTAAGAGCTGTGTTTCTGATTGTTTATTTCATTCCTGTTATACTAAGCCTAATTTTGGGTGAGCAACCACAAAAAGAATAATTCATTTTTCTTAAATGAAAGGTTTTTGAAGTCCACATGCTTTCAGATGTTGCATTCTCTCCCACCTTTTTCTCCCTATGATATGGCAAAGGATCATTCATTAAGTTTTAAGAATATGGAGGAATTAATATGGATTTACAGTCCTCCTTAATGACAGAATTGTTGATTAAGACTAATCAAGGAAGAAAATGAACATTTTGGTAGTGCATATAGATTGGTAGTAAAAGAATATCCATAAATCATGCAAAGAGATGACTGCCTATTGGGGAAACTTTTGCAGCATGAATGGTCAATTTCTTTTTTTTCCCCTCACACAATTAGTAGAACCAAGATCCTTCAGAGTCTGTGTTGCTGGTTTTGGGGTAGAATGTAATTTCCCTTTCCATTTTCAATTGCTACTGAGTTGCCCTTGGCATTTTGCAGAGCAACAAAGTTGTATATGACCTTTTTGAGAGCTACTCAACTACTGGGGCCCTAAAATGTCAAGTACAACTCAGTTGCTCTCAGAAATTTTCCACTTGCAATTCATTTATACTTGAAATTGATCACATACAATGTAATTGAAATGCAAACAGAAAAAAAGACCTTGTAAAATCTCTTAGGAAAATTAATCTGTATCATTGTATATGTAACAGAATAGAATGGTCTCTGTCCTCATTAGTGAAGAAATGTGGTCAAATGGATTAAAGTGGGCCTTAGGTCAACTGCCTTGGATCCTACTCTCTGGCAGGGTGACCTTGTCCGAGCCATTTAGCTTCAGGACTTAGTATGTATATCACAGGTGCTTTCAGAACAGAGGGGACATATTTATTCCATTTGTAAACCCAATGTCCCTGTATACCCCCCTGAGATTCTCTGCCGCTCCCCTTTCCTTGATAAGGTGCTGGTACAACTGTTCAGACCTGTGCTCTCACTATCCTTCAGAAGGAATCAAGCCTGGCTATGTAACCCAGGGTTTTTGATTGGTTCTTTTTGTCTTTCTCACAATAGCATATCACAGAAACATTGAATTAAACCTATGAAGGGCTTTACTGACCATCTGTTAGAGTGTTGGCATAATAATGAAGAACTTTTCCAGCCTCATCTTCCAGAAATTCAATTCCTTCATGTTAGTGAAGGGAGAAAGAGTAATCAACTGTGGTGTAAATTGACATCAAAAGATTTATGTTACATGTGAAAATAAATGCAAATATTATCAAGTGCTTCAATTTTCATTCAACAGCAGAGTGAGTTCTGGTCTTTCTCCCCTTAAATTTTGATGCTTATAGCATCTCTGTTAAATATCTCTTTAGTAATAAATTTAATTGGCCTAGAATACTAGTTCTTAACTGGTGATGATTTGCCTCCCAGGAGACATTTGGCAATGTTTAGGGACATTTTCAGTTATAACCACTAGGACAGCACTAATGGCATCTAGTGTACAGAGGAAGGGGTACCACTAATCCTTCCTACAAGGCACAAGAAAGGCCCCTCATGAATAATTACCCAGTTCAAAACGTCAATAGTGCCAAGGCTGAGAAACCATGACATAGGTTGTGCCCATTGTTAAGACAAAGTAAACATCTGAATAGAATACTTCAGAGAATGGTCATTTGAACATTAAATCATAGATGTATCAAATAGCTACCCACACAAGTTGTCTTTTTTCTCACATTAGATTTCCTAAATTCACAATATTTTTTCACCAGCACTTTCAGTGTGTATATCTTTTTTCCTCTAAATATGTAGCAGTTGGAGAAAAATAAGATGTTCTGTGGGGTTGGCTCACTGAGAAGAACCTCCTCTGAGGGATTGGCAGCATGGTGGAATAAAATTCATGAAGACTGTGAAACTGGATGAAACAGAATTTGAATCATGACTTAGCCACTTAAAAGTTGTGTGGCTTTGTACAACTTACATAGTCTTACTTCATTAAAAAAATAAAGAATGATAAAACTTCCTGCATAGAGTTATTCATGGGAATTGAAATGACACATGTACAGTAGCTAGCACAGAGTGGGATGCAAAAATGGTATGAAGGAGAGTATTCTGTATACACGGACATGAGATAGGACTTGCTAGATCTTTTCAGTCGTTGTGTTTTTTGCTTCTTGCCTGTGTTTCATATGCCAATATATCATCTTGCACGACTTTTTCAAGGTATTTATTAACTATCAATACTGAACACTACATAGAACAAGTGGGACAGCCCTGTCCTTTTAGAGTTTTCAATCTGCATTTCTATAGTTTGAGTCTTAATAGCAAAATTAGTATTTAATGTCTGTTAAAGTAAGCATGACCAGGTCCAATGGTTACCTCTTAAGATAGCAACATTTCCTAATAAAGGGATAAAAAGAGAAGTCACAGAAATTCTTTTGGGTAATCACCAACCATGAACCAAAAGATGAACTCATCATAGTTTCTAGTGTATTATAGAGGCTTCTCAACAACCCAAACCATTTCTCTTAAAAAAACAAAAGGAAAATTACTAGGATGTTACTGGAGTAATATCTTCATTTATATCATCATTGAATACAAATGGTAAAAAAAAAAAAAAAAAAAAAAAATCAGCCAGTGAACCTAAATGAAGTCATATGGGAGGAGATAAATCCCCAGTCCAGGGCTATGCAAGCAACAGGTGTTCAATACATGTTGCCTGCCTGGTAACAAGACGAAGGAGGACCTGTCTGCCCAGTCATGAATTGGAGATTTCACTAATAAACTCGTTGCAAATGGCCTCAAGCTCTAATTACACAGAATTCCATAAACCAACTGCTCTGTCTTTTGAAGTGTCTCAACTTCCTGAATAAGAAACATTTCTAGAATAGAAATATTCTTATTTGCATCAAAGGAATAAATATGCAAATAAAAACAGTTTATATTCTACTCTAGTAAAAATTAATTTCCTTAGACACGGAAAACATAACTTATAGTAAGGTTTTCTGTTTGGGAAGAAAATTTTTATGGGAACATTATTAGACTTAAAGTTTCCATTACAAATTGGAAAGAAAATTCATGCTTTCTCCTTAGGAGAAAATTGATATTGCCATTGAATTAGAGTGTTTATGCCATTTTCCTTCTGGTAGTTTATATGATTTCCAACTTTCCTTCCCTACCAATCTCAGAGGTAAGCTTAAACACTTCAGTGACCTCCTGTGTGCTAATTGACCATTTGCAGTATTCTCTTTAAAAAAAAAAAAAAGAATAGCACAACTCCTGACTACATATATCTCCCAGGCAGTAAACTAGTTTTGGATGGACAGCCTTCATAGCATGTGGCTGATGTGACTATCTGTGGCCATGCCAACCCTAATGTGCCTATTCAAATGTGGTGGCCTATATTTGATAAATTTGTTTAAATTAATAACCTATAACTATTGCTAACAAAATGCAATGATGGTTTTAAGCCAATTACAGTGGTCAATTTGCAAAGAAGCTACATCTCTCCTCTGAGCTTCAGTTTGATTAGCCAGTGTGACTTCTGATATGATTGAATATTCTCTTAACCTGTTTTTGCTGGTTAGACAAAGGAGCTGTTTACACATTGTGGTTTGGTTTGGTTTCGTTTCGTTTTTACCTCATGCTACCTTTTTGTTATTACCTTTCACAGGGTAATATTGGGGGAACAAGGTAGGAAGAGTAAGTCTACTAGAGTCAAGTTACCACCCTAGCCTCCCTGATTGTTTTTTCTCATCTCTATCTTCTTTCATTAGTAAGCACTCATGACACATTTGACCTTTGCTTAAATGAAAACATCAAAATGGAGGACAGTATGGAAACTCTGATTGGGTCTTACTTGCCTTTGCCTAACACTGTAGTTGATAACACAGTTAGTAACCTAATGAAAGTTTATTGAATGAATAATAAACACACAGCTGCAACCTGTACAATATCATTCCCTGAGAACCCAGAGCACAATACAAATCTGTATACTTTTTTATATCAAATCTCTAGTTTCAAGAATAATCTTCAGTGATAGCTCTAAACATTTTGTTTGCACTTCTAATGGGCATAGGACATCAAGGGGTTTGTTGTTTATAAGCCACATCTTTATGAATGCATTTGGCTATTGCACGGACTTTCCATTAACTTAGCCACTTACAAAGAAATTCCAAATAAGTTTTGTCAGATGTTTTAAAGAAGGTGGTTTTGGAAGGGTCCCTTCACTTAAAATAGGCCACAAATGAAGTTGCATGAAGAATATTTTTGCAAAAGCAACCTAGGAAGACAAATAGTGCCAGAGAATTTGTTATATTTCACCTTCTCCTCCTCCTCTGTTCTTCTGATAGTTCTGCTTTGCTTAATGTTTTGAATATTTAATACTATGCTAATTTTTCCATTTAGTGTCATTTCTATTCTAGAGAAAATTTTATAGAAGTTGTTCTGCCAATATTTAAGATAAATGGGGATGGTATTTGGGACGTTTGTATTGTTTGAGATTATTTTGAACCGCATAAATTGTTTTTCTTTCCCTGTGGACTTTTTTTAGCGTTTAAATGTAGTGACAACTACTAATAATGTATTCATTTTCCTTTCTTCTCAAATTCCAATTTTAGGTAGGAAGAGAAAAATAAGATTTCACTCGGGCAGAGTCATCCAAGTTGATGTATGTCATAATTGCCTTAATAGCATTTTTTGAACATTGATGAAGTAAAATATGATTGTAAAAAATAGTGTCCTGTAAGAATTCAAACACATTAGGGACAAAATCACCTCCATATTTTATAAAAAATTACCTTGGTCTATGATTTAACTTTCTAGTTTTTCTATTATTCTAAGCTCTCGGTACAAATAATCTCTTCCACAAAACAGAGCCTCCTATTTAAATTCATGCTTAAGAATTTATCCAGCACTATTGAGCCTGGAGTGACTTGAAAAATAAGAATTGGTAGCATCTTAAAATGTCAGAGCTAAGTGGGACATCAGAAATGATCTCATCTGAGCTCCACCTTTATCAGCAAGGAAATAAAGGCCCAGGCAGGAAAACCATTTTCTCATGTCACATATGTTAACATTAAAACAAAACTATACTCTTTCCATTGTGCCACGTTGGTTAGCATTCTGGCATATATGCATTGGGTTTATTTGTTTTCTCCAATTTCTGTATGTTTAAAACAGACTCTCATCTTACCACAAATCTTGTACAAAAGTATATACAATATAAAGCTGAGTGACCCATAACTCAATGTTCAATTCTCAGGATATCATGGATTTTGCATTTACCTCTTATAAAGGTTTGTGTCAGTGAGCATGGTAAATAGAAAGTATATAAAGCCCTTTAGAACAAAAGTATTAGTAGTAAATGTTAAATGTTTCAGCTAATTATTAACTGTAAAAAACTGAAAAATTAGAGAATTCTGACATTTTCTATCTATCCTTTTCCTAAGGCTAACAGAGTATGTTTACTTTGTTATGCATGTTAGAGTCAGTGATCATTTTGATGGACTAGCTCATCATGAGACAAGTTAATATAGGTCTTTTTCCAAGATTACCTCATATTCAAAAACACCTCCTAACTTCCATAGCATTGAGAAAATAGTGTGTTTGTCAATGTGCTAATTGCGTCTTTGTAAAGAAATAAGGATTGTGTGTAAGTGGAAGGAAGGGACCAGTTGAAATGCATGCAGGTGAAGGTAAATTAAGAGAGAATTTCAAGAGAGATTATCCAGGTAGAAAGGGTCTTTGTACTGTGGGTGTGATGTGCTGCACACCCTGCCTTTAAAAAGTTCTGTTGTGAGCACTTTGATAACCATCCTTCTCAGACACCCAACTCCCCTCCCAGTCTTCTGTCAGATCCCAAGACTCTTCCAACTAGAAGCCCTGGTGAAATCTCAATAAGAAATAAATGTACTGTTTATAATTCTAAGGCTAGAAACTGAAAGAGAATGTTGACTTTGTAGTGTTTACTGCATTTCATACACACTAGGCACTTGTCAGCAAAACCACATATAAAATGTAAAGTGATTTTTAACAAAGTAATGCCAAAAATCTGGAAAAACCAATTCCAAGTACAGCTTCAAAATGCAACATAATCGTTAATTCCAAGTGCAGCTTCAAAATGCAACATAATCGTTAAAATCAATCGATCGATGTACTTTATATTTGGAGAATTTGTTGTCTGGATTTATCTTTGGATTCAGATTATTTTCCATATTAATGATGGCAGACTACAGATTTTTTTTTGTCTTAGATATTTTCAGTTATTATCTTAGTATCAGCAAAAAAAGAAAAAGCACACAAAGACTCTGCCTGTTATTAAAATTCAAAAGTGTTTCATTTTTTCAAGACTTTTTAGAGCTAGCCAATGGAAAAAAAAATCAAGCACCACTTGTAAAAATTTTTCTAATATCCTAAAATATATTCACATACCATACATCCATTATTATATTTTATTTAAGGAAAAGTATAAACCACAAACCCAGAACTTGCCATTAAGCTATATTTAGCATGTTTTCCAAATACTAATTTGAAGCAGAAAATTGATTTTCAACCAGAAATGTTATTTCATGTGTATAATTTTTCTTATACACATCATACTTTGAAAATATATTTGCTTTTCCTGTTTGAAAGAGGACAGTACTCTTTCTCTTGACAATACTGACAAACTGCATATGCTTAATAATAATTTTGATGTGATAGGATTTGGAGCAATTTTTTAAAAATATTTTATTTATTTATTCATGAGAGACACAGAGAGAGAGGCAGAGACACAGGGAGAGGGAGAAGCAGGCTCCACGCAGGGATCCTGATGTGGGACTTGATCTGGGGACTCCAGGATCACGCCCTGAGCCAAAGGCAGACGCTCGACCCACTGAGCCACTCAGGCACCCCTGGAGCAATTTTTTAAGTTAAAATAAAAATGTCATCTGGATTAAACACAGGTATGACCTTGACAATAGATTAATCTAAAGAATATTAAAACTAAAGATGAAAAATATAAGTCAACTTCTAGGCTGCATCTTTCTATTTTTTAAAATTTATTTGAGAAAGCACTGATCAGGGAGCCTGACATGGGGCTCAATCTCAGGACCCTGAGATCAGTACCTGAGCCAACGGCAGAAGCTTAACTGACTGAGCCACCCAGGCACTCTGGGCTACATCTTCCAATCAGAGTGGCCAAGCACCATCCAGCTGGACGGCGCTCTCCCTCCCACATGCCACAGCTGGATTGTCCCAGGAGAGTCTGGTGAGCTGCTAAGGGAAACCAGAGACTCAACAATGCTGGGAATGCTCAAAGGTTCTTTTGGTTCCCCTCCTTCTATCTTCTTCTTTATCTTTAAAAGGAAATAGTTATGGAAGAGAAGAGGCAGCAGTGCTGTGGAGAACCAAGCAATAGATCAAAGTTAAAGGCTTGAGGCTCTAAATCACGTTCTCTACTAACAACAGTTCTGGGATCATTGCGAAATTACTTAGCCCTTTTACAAGTTAGTAAAACCTCCACCTCCCTCACTTTAAGCATATGAGGTTGGACTAAATCTCCAAGACCTCTAGCAGTTCCCAAACCCTGTAATTCAGACTACCCATAAAAAATAATGGAACAAACTCTGGGATGTTCAATTTCTAAAGTCAAGTTGTAAAAGGTATAGGCTTTTTCATTAACAAATGCCAGAAGCTATACGGAACTTTGTGGGTGCTCAATAAATATTAAACAATGAATTTTATCTTTCATCTGCAAAATGGGATGAGTAATGCTGACTTGTCTCACAGAATTTCATGCGAGAAATAATAAATGAGAACAAAGCACTTTTCAGATAATGAAGTAATTCGAATACGCTGCTTTAATAGGTCTGAGGTCTAGCTAGATGATGCAAGAATAAAGTGTCTTTTTCATTATCACATCTGTGAAATACAGCAGTCTTTTCATCTGTTTAAGAAGAAATAGTCATTATCCTTGCTTATCACCAGAAAGTCAGCATGAGTAATTTCTGTGCAAATGGAATTTTGCATGTGATTTTAACATTTATCACTTTTAACAAAGTGCACCTTTTATATATACCTGATATCAGAATGGAATCATATCTTGATTTAAACAGTTTAACAAGGTGTTCCATCAGCATTGCACTGTTCCGCCTAAAGAAAATGCTTTTTGAAATAACTGATGATAAGCTGTGCAAATGAGAAAATTGTAAATTTAATGATCCTCCTACTCAAAAATAATACAATTCAAGACTTGCTACTAAGGAAAATGAGGTATCACACTCTAGTTTCCTAGAGACTTCCACAGTTTGTTCTTTTTTATGTTTGTGTTCAATAAATACTATGCACTATTTTTTTTTACAGTGTTTCAACAAAAGACAGCTAGAAGACAATCTGATGGTGACAAGTTCCATGGTCCTAAAAGACAAGGTACTGACATGAACTTCAGTTTATTTAATAATCTCTAAGTGAGATTTAAAGAAGTCTTATAAATAATGAATAAGGTCTCCAAGGATAGAAGTAAATAATTTTGTGCCTGATTAGTTTTACTCTTAAACTAGTGTCTTGCCCAAATATAATTTTGTCTTAAGATTAATACAAGAAAATTATTTCAAATAATAAAGGCAAGAAATAGCCTTGTGAGAATGTTTATGATGATGTTGATGATATTATTACCAGGGCTCTAGGAAGGTCAAATAAAACAAATTCTCTAACATGCATGGAGACCAGGCTTTCACAGACTCTTAGAGAGAGGCTTCTGGAGTTTAAGTTGGGAGGGTTGGGGGCAAGGGGACAGATGATTGATTCCCCCAAAGAAGGGAACCAGCATGGGATTTCTGTACTCTGCATTGAACTCCAATCAGAGATTGTACCCTTGTCTCACTATTCTCTTGCCCTCAGCACTTGATCTAGCATTTTTTTGGAACACTTGTTTGTCATGCAGAAAAGAACTTAAAACTGTAGCTCCAGAGACATCACACATAGTAGAAAAATTTTCCTCTCGCTCTACAAAGAGGACACTGTCTCAAGTTTTCCCTAACATATCTGGTTCCTGTTGAAAAGAGAAACTCTAGCAGGTTGTTTATTATTATTCTTTCCCCTGATAATAAGAGCTTGGTTAAAGTTCAAAAATCAAAAACAAAAGGTGACAGATGTAGAAGGCTGGCTCTGATAATCAATGAACACGTGCAGATGCTTTTAACCTCAACGCACCATTGAAATAACTTCAATCCAAAACAGCACTGCCTTGAAATCGCTACCAGAAAATTATTGAGAGAGATACTAAAATAAAACCAAGAGGTTATCTCACAGCAGGTGGTGTTTCATGGCTAAACACCTAGCCAGTGTCCCTTTGTGCCATCATAGAGATGGTTAGGCACCCCTTGCCCCCACTCCTTACCTCACCAAGCTACTAAATACACAATCTCAGTAGAACTGCTCCTAGGACATCATGGATTATCCTCAAGCAAAGGTATGTCCTTAAATGGGTGTTCTTCATCTATCACTTCAAGTGGCACTTCCCATGGCAGCAAGGTTGTACTTAGATCATCCTTCCAATTAAGTACATGATGCTTGAATGCAGCACATCATGAAGCTGAATTTCTGGCCCTGAACACATAGATATACTGCCCACGAATTTACATGCAAAAAAAGAAAACCTTCTATTTGACAACCTTCCATTTCTAGTGATTTCATAATTTCAGGGGAAAGATTTCTCTTTTTAAGTCTACTATTATCCTTCCACTGAACCTTTACCTCTCTCAAGATATAAGTGCAGACTTCCATATGAGATCATTCTACAATTAGAATCAAACAGTTCCTGAGGAATTAACAAAGTAGAGATTATTCCTACTAGGACTCCCCATATACCTCACAGAATTTTGGAAAGAATATAGAGAAAAGATGCTTTGAGCACTTTAGGAGAAAATTTCCCTGAAGCATTTTGAAATAAATTACTCAATTATCATGTTTTAATTAAGTTCTGCTAGAGTTGTGGGGAAAAGTGAAGAAGGCCACCAGAGATGAAGGAAAGTGACAAATAGCAAGAGGAGCGAAGAGATCCTTGGAATTCTTGATCTTACCAATTGTCCTCTGGCTACTTCCAAAGAGCCACATAAGGAAAGGCTGCTAGTTTCTATTAAGCCTAGAAGAGACCAATTATTCTTCTACTGTATATACAGAAAAATAGTCCATTCTGTACCCAGAAAAAAATGGAGGGGAGAATAGTGAAAGGAAACTAGAACTTAATTATGAAATATTTTATTGGGCTAATATTTGCCTATACCATATTACCTAACTTGTTTCATTAAGATCAAGGATAAGTAGATTTTTAATATCCTTTCAGGGCTAGAATACTGAAAATCTTACTCATTTTGTATGAATTTTTTTCTCTTGCTATTTCGATCTGACTTATTGATGATGTTTTAGATTAGTCACCTTAGAGCAATTTCCCTAGATTCCTTTAACCCTGCATATCAGTAATTCTGTAGAACAGAAAAGAATATTATTCTACTTGCAAGGAAAAGAGGAACATTAAACCTTGTGAAATGTTGAAAAACATCCCCGATTACTGTAATCTGCAGGGAAATCAGAATCTATTATGAGAACAGAAGAGATCATTAAAAATAATTGGGAAGATTGTAAAATTAAAGATTTTACCTTTTTCTTTACTCTGTCCAATCATTTTTCTCTAAACTTTTTCATATCTTTATGACCATCCAGTCCATGGGACATCATGGGTGATCAAAACTGCTTAATCCTGAAGTAATGATTACTCTTTAACTATCCTGGGATTTCATAGTATAATAGAAAAAGCAGTACCTTTTTTTGAACCAAAAAAAGGGGAGTTGTTTTATGAAATGTTTGTCAGAATCAAGATTTTCTAAAGGACTAGACATGTTCTCTAAGGAAGGTTAAAGAAATCATTTCATTCTTTCACTATATGCTAGAATAAAAAGGGATTACAAAAGCCAACTACTTTCCCTCTGAAATTCTAAGTGTTTCAGATGCCCTACATTCAAGACTGCCAAGGGATTGCCAGGAAGTTACATTATTGCTAAGTCAAGGAATTTTCTTGAGGAACAGAAAAAATTAATTGGCACCATTTTCATGGAAACTTAACAGATTTCTTCAACTCAATTTTCACATCCTGAAAAAATATAGGGAAAATGGTGAGGACTTTGGATCACAGATAAAAGTTTCCATCAAAATACAGTTATAAAATCTGTTTTCCTGAGTTGGTTTTGAACTTGGAAAATGCCAAAGTGGTATTGCAGAATATGCTGCTAGCACATCTCTCCCACCCCTTCCCAAAACTGAGCTTCACAGGGTGGTAGAGGGTTTGTTCATCAACACTGCAAGCCAGAGAACTGAATTTTGTCAGTAGAGTTTGGAGTTGATCAGAGTTTTGAAGTCTGAGTCATGTTAATGATGCTCATAGAGGACTGATTTGTAACCCTTAATTTCAGTCTATTAAGTCTATACTAGAGGAAGATTCCTTCCCAGTTACTAGAATGCTTGGATTCATTAGACCCCTGACAAATAATAAATTTTCTTTTTTTTTTCAAATAATAAATTTTCTATGAAATATTATTAGTAATTAGAAGACCACTAAGTGAACATGATCAAGTGAAAGAGGGCTGGAGGAACGTAAGGGCTGGTTCTTCAAAGAAATGGAAATATCTGGTTAATTTTCCCTGCCTTATATGTTCATATAATAGTCTTGGTTCAAGACTACTCATATCTCCCATACTCATTACACTTTTTTCCCTCTCTGTTATATCTTTTTCTTGGACTATGTCAAGGGGCCTTTTCTATCCTCACTGGAATCATCTGCATATCATTAACATAGTCTTACCTCAAATATGATACATGGCAACTGATGAGGTTTAGCATTCCTACCATTCTGAACTTCCCTGTGATTATGGGTCACATCCACAAATCTCAGTCACACAATTAAGTAACGAATCTCATCAAGGATGTGCTGCTGCTTTCACTCTTGGAAGATAAACCGTTTCTTTGGGGTTAGGTGGGAGGTAAGGGGAGCACATTCACCCTAGCCGGCTGCCTATATTAGTGACTATATTAGTGACTCCCAACCCTAGATGAGTATAAGAATTATTTGTGGAGCTTCTAAAATTTGGTTGCCTAAGTCCTACCTTAGACATGACTAAAAATGGAACACATCAGAATATTAATGAGCCATAAACTCAAAACCAGCATGCAAAAGACAAAATATAACCAAGAGTAACTTTTTTGAAGGCCATATTGTGTCAAATTTGACTGCTAACTATGTTTTATTTCAAAAATAGTCTATACAATATAATTTTATTTTTTGCCATGTTTTAACCATGCTTAAATCCATGTTTCACATAAAAATTCAAATCTCCAACCACTCCTTATTATATTATGGTATCATTTGCTACAAATGACTTCTGCCGTTATCATTTGTTAACGTGTTTTCCATGTTGTTTTCTTACATCTGAGGCATATTCCCCCAAACTCATAATTCTACAAAAGGGGAAAAAATAGAAGATATATCAAGAGAATCATGTCAATAAAAACATGAAGGAAACATTTATTTTTGATAATGGAAACTATTCACGTGGGTTTAATATGCAGCCACTAAATCTTCTCTGCTAAGTAACTATCTACCTGGCCTTAAGTATAGTCTCTGACCACTGACTCTTCAATACAGACTGAAAAGTCATTGTTGGCTGGTCTTTTCAGAGGGTATGAATGCTCAGGGGAAAGATACAGTCAGGGAAAATATCTTGTTTGTGTTCTCCAAGTGCCTAGTGCTGCAGAAGTCTGATAAATGTTAAACAACAGAATTTTCTCTAAGTTGGAGGCCCGGAGAAATGTAGACATAGATGGTATCGCCCTTACATAGAGGAAAATAGAATGCTTGTCTCTGAAGTATTTTCATCAGGCTGTTTTTGCTAGCAGTAGATATATTAAAGAGAAAAGAGGGGGGATTATCAAAATGTGGTTATTTGAACTCCATAAAAGAATAATGGCCTCAGTTCTCTTTTTCAGTATAACTTACATTTCCATGTTCACAAAAGTCTTTTCATTAAAGTCATACCTGGGAAAACTTGTGTGATAACTGAGTTCTTGTCTGAAATGGTGATGTGTGAACAGCCCATAGTAGAAAGTAAAGAGGAGGGATTTAATGTTACACTTTGCCTCCTGAGACACTCCCCATAAAGCTCTGTGATGGAGGGATGGTATGCTCAAGAAGAATTCTGTTAGTAATTGAGGTGGGGAGTTCGATGCCTACAGACCAATCAGTATATAGCACCAAGGAATCATGTTTTACCTGTATGTGGCAAAGCTGCAGTAACAAAACCTGCTAACCTCCAGGATCCTCAGCTGTGAATTTCAACTATCAAAGTCCTCTACAACCTAGAGCAGGGAACAAAATTTGACTGAGCACAAGGAATAGAAGCAAAGGATAAATAGACACTAAATCTCTTGGTGAACATGATTCTACAGATGTGTTCCCTTTCAAGAAGGATTGAGGAAGAGTACAAATAAATAATATGAGAACTTCAAAAACCACTCCAGAGAAAAGGAAGGATAATTTGATCATGAAGACTCAGGATAATTATACTTTCATAAATGATTTGTTTAATGAGTAAGTTTGTCAAACACCAAGTGATCAAAATATAGGTAATGGGAAATACATTCACACATACAATAAGAACATTTCAACTAACAATTTCTAATTTTTTAAATCTTAGGCTTTTAAAAGTATTTTACCTGTTTTAAAAATATTGTAAGGCAGTAAAGAAGTAGAGATTATTTTGAATTTTCATTTATTACATTTAAGCTGAACTATTCGATCTTCAGGTACAGCACCTGACACCTATACAAAAGCCAAAAAATAGAATTTCAGAAAACTGTGAACTCATAAACAAATTGAAAACATAGGGAAGAAACAGCAGCAGAAATTCTGGGGTCAATATCAGGCTAAGATGAAAGCAAAATACATGAAAGACATTTTAGGTAAGAGGGTAGGATGATAGGAAACATATGACATGAAGAGATCTAGTGACAAAAGGAAGCATGATAAAAATAAAATAAACTTAAGCTAATAATTCAGTAGCAAATGAAAATCCACCTTGATCACAACAAAAAGGAGTGTTGGTGAATAAAAATCAGTTATTGAAGTTGAGAACATAATTGGAGAAGGATTTTTTCTCAATACCAGGAAGGACTAAAAACAGATGATATGGAGAAGAGAGATCCAACTCATGTATATAGGTTTGGTTGGGTTTTTTTAAATAAAATATAAATACAATCAATGACGTAGCTAAACAAAGCTTTGGAGAACAGAGAAGTGAAGGGCTACATGGGCTCCCTGTGACCCAGAAAACAATGAGGAACTATACTCACCTTTATTTTTTTTTTAAGATTTTATTCATTTATTCATGAGAGACACAGAGAGAGAGGCAGACACAGGCAGAGGGAGAAGCTCCATGTAGGGAGACTTAATCCCTGGACCCCAGGATCACACCATGAGCCAAAGGCAGACACTCAACAACTAGCCACCCAGACATCTCAGATTTTTCTATTTTAAAAAGAATCAAAATCACTTTTAAAAATTAGAGAATCTGTGTAACAAAAATTTGAGGTAATGAACTAAACAATTTATTAGGAAAAGATCGCAACTTAAGAAATTTATTTAGTCTGGCTTTTCATTCATGTAAGAAGAAAACAGATACAGTTTTTGGATACCCCGGGTTTTAGAAAAGATGTAATTTCTGTGTACATCATGAAAGTATTACCCAAAATATATTCTAAGTAAATGAGAGACTAAACAAAGTAAAATGCTCAAAGAGAACTTATGGTATTAAAGAATTTGTGGTGAAAAATGAATTCAGTAAAACATGGAATTGCATTTAAGTAATTATTGTAAATTTATTTATAAAATGTGATTGTGAAATATTGATGAGAAAAATAGGTAATACAGCAAATCATAATTTTATTGCAATATTCTGGGTCTGATGCTCAAATAATATAAAATCCTTTAAGAATTAGAAGAAAATCTGAAATTAAAATTGTTCCCTTTCACTCATGACTTAGTAATAAAAATATATATATATAAGGTAAACAGTTTATTTTATAATAAAGTATATAAACTTTTTATATAAAAATATATATTAATTTATAATTAAAATTAAAAATTTAAATTTAAATTTAAATATATAATTAAAAATTATATATATTTATATATATAAAGTATATAAACTTTTTATATTTATATAAATAAAGTAATAAACTCTGAAGTTTATTTTATAATAAAATATGTACCTTCCAAATCACTTAATATTATATTTATATGCGTGTATGTGTTCATATGTATACATATACTTGTATAGTCTGTATAACAAGTCAGAAACTAGTATTTTTAGCACATGGAAAATTATTAAGAGAAAACATGAGGGGTAGGAGGGATTTGGGCTAAGCTGGCCTAACAGTATTCCTGCTGAAGGCAGAGCCAGGTGATCAAATATCACTTAGGGGTTGATGGAAGGTAAAGGAACCCAAGCAGATACTGAAGGTCATCAGATATGGAGGGTGGGGGAGTCAGAGTACATTAATGTAGCA
Organism: Canis lupus baileyi; assembly: GCF_048164855.1. NCBI lineage: Eukaryota > Metazoa > Chordata > Mammalia > Carnivora > Canidae > Canis > Canis lupus. The sequence continues at coordinate 23,669,688 of NC_132870.1, forward strand.
GGATTCTTAGGAAAATTGAACAATACAAAGACAGACCTGGAAGTACAAACAGTGAAGCATAATTGGGAAGAGGACTCAGAGAGGCCGACTCAAGTTAGGTCAGGGGAGGAACTCTGGCAATACAATATACAGCCTTAAGTTTAAGAAATGGGGATACTTTGTTTGGAATTTACATATAATTCAGTATTCCAGGTATCTCCTAATTCACTCACATAGCCCAGAGTTAATTTTCCTCCTAGGTCCTTAGTTATGGAACAAAAAAATAACTTCAGACGTAAATCTTGGCCACTGGGTTTTTAAGTTCTGTTACTGGCAAGTCCTTTCCAATTACAAAATAATTTGGTGAGATGGTACAGCATGGTATGACATTGGTACAGCATATCTGGCATGGCTTGGAATGGTATGTATTCCATGGGAAAGCCTATTAGCAAAGTGGGAGAAAGTTTCTTACTGTAAAAACAATATAGGGTCACCTGGGTGGCCCAGTCAGTTAAGCGTCTGCCTTTAGGTCAGGTCATGATCTCCTGGGATCCAGCCCCACATCTAGCTCCCTGCTCAGCAGGGAGTCTGCTTCTCTCTCCCTCTGCCCCTCCCCCTGCTCCTTCTCTCTCTCTCTCTCTCTATCAAGTAATACAATCTTTTAAAAAATGTTTTTAAATACAGTATTATCACAGAAAGCTGATAATTAGAAAAAAGTAATCTGATACTATCACAATAGAACAACTTATATCATCTTAAGATAATTTCCCTCCATGCTTTATTTTATGAACATTTATATCACTAAAATTTTACTATGTATACAAATTTGCATTCTTCTTCTGTACTCATCATTATGTAAGTACTTCTTATGTTACCACATGGTCTTTTCTTTCACATGGTCTTTTAATTATTGTGTTTATTTTAATGGCTACTTAATATTTATTGAGTAAATATTTCATAAAGTAAATTTTGTTGTTTAGCAATCAAGTTGTTTCCTTTCAAATTTTCAGTAAAAAATGCTCTTCCAAAAAAAAAAAAAAAAAAAAATTGCTCTTCCAGCCAGTCACTCAGTAATAGAAATAACTTCATGAAAAGCTCGGTTCACTTTCATATCTCATCTGAAGATTCATACACTCACCACAAAGGTGTTACTTGATGTTATGTAACCAATATTTGATCAAATAGAAAATCTTGTAACGAGAAACTGATCCAAAATAGTAATAGAAGTAATTAAAACTCTAGAAACTATAGTTTGTCTTAAAGCTTTTACATTAAGAGACCAAGAGTCTGGAATATGTACAGTTAGCAAACTGACGAATGCTTTTCAACAAAAATCCTGTTAAAATCATACTAAATTTCCTGAAAATAAACTAATAATAAATATAAATTTGGGGAGGAAAGAAAAAAACTTTCCATCCCACATAAAACAGTAATCTAAATGCATTACAGCAATTTTGCACACCCTACAAAAAATAACAGGTTGTACGTTTTGGGTTGACTAGTCTACCCTCAGGAGAAAAGATAATAAAATGCCTAAATCATTTTGTTTTGCAACTTGTCATGGCTAATATTAATTTATCAAGACAATTGCTTCAAACTTTTTAGTGAGCTGGGTGGTGGGTGAGTAAAAGCAGAAGTATGTAAACTTAGTCTAATTGTAAACAGCTCACTTCCAGAACTTGCTGTCTAGAAAACCCCCGCTGCTCCTAACTTTTGTTCTTTTGTTCTCTCTGCACAACCACGCAAGACGGAGCTCCACGCCCTCAAAAAAAGTCATCTTACTTATATTTTAGTGGTGAGAATTTAAAAGATGAAGGGATAATTGAAATGAATACTGTTAAGATGATTCAGTATTTTTCTTGAATTCAGCTAAACCTGCACATAGAGCAAAACAAGCTGATATGGTTTTCCGGGAACTTTCCTTGAGACGACTTCACACAAAAACAGAAAATCCAGCTTCATAGGTTACTTGAAATAAAAAACGCATTCATCCTTAGTCAAAGGAATGATACAAGAGAGTTGTTAGTTAAGTTTTAGCTATTAAATGATGAAGCTAAACCTCCATACTCTGGCAGGAATGGCCCGTAGAATTCTTTTGCTAACTGCACCTCCCAGGTTGGAGTAGGGTAGGGAGGCCTATAAAAAGCAAATGGTATAAGAAGCAAGATCTCAATTGTTATCTGTTTTTTGGCTGCTGAACCAGTGAGCCCTCTGGCTGACTTTTGCTTCTCCAATTCTCCTGGGATTTCATGCTCCGTCATCCCTGAAGAAAAAGATTTAGAGTGAGGAATCTGTTGACATCTTGTTAGCTCTGGAGAATAGAACTTCTGAAGAGAAAAGACAAGCCAAGAAAACCCCCATAGGAATCGGAATGATTGGCCATGGAGCAATTTTATGTGTATGTGAATATTTTTAGAAAGGAACCCTCTCTCTGTCCCTGTTCCAAGATTACCTGCTAGAATCCTTCTCAAAACCAAGAATGCCATTAAAGGTCATTCCAAGACAGCCCCCAGGCTCAAGTCCCCTGGAAATACTTACAACCTGCTATGAAGTACTTGAAATGCTTCTTTTCCAGACTAACCAATCTGAACATTATCAATGAATCCTTATTACTGTAAAATTTGAGGGGCACCTGGGTGGCTCAGTCAGCATCCGGCTCTTGATTTCAGCTCAGGCCATAATCTCAGCTCATGTCATGATCTTAGGGTCATGGGATCAAACTCTATATTGAGATCTCCCTCTCTCACTGTCCCTCCCCCCACTACGCATATGCTGTTTGTGTGTGTGTCTGTCTGTCTGCCTCTCAAATAAATAAATAAATATTTTTTAAAATGTGAATGCCCTCCATTTCCTAAATTCTTATCTGTCTGATCTAGTGACAGTCTAATTGATCTGTTTCTCTCTTGAAGATGGGTTCCCAGTAGTGAGAAATTCTTTTTTTTTAAATTTTTTATTGGAGTTCAATTTGCCAACATATAGCATAACATCCAGTGTTCATTCTGCCAAGTGCCCCCTCACTGCCCATCACCCAGTCACCCCAACCCCCCACCCACCTCCCCTTCCACTACCCCTTGTTCATTTCCCAGAGTTAGGTATCTTTCATGTTTTGTCACCCTCACTGATATTTGCACTCATTTTCTCTCCTTTCCCTTTATTCCCTTTCACTAATTTTTATATTCCCCAAATGAATGAGACCATATAATGTTTGTCCTTCTCCGATTGACTTATTTCACTCAGCATAATACCCTCCGGTTCCATCCACGTCGAAGCAAATGGTGGGTATTTGTCGTTTCTAATGGCTGAGGAATATTCCATTGTATACATAAACCACATCTTCTTTATCCATTCATCTTTCGATGGACACCGAGGCTCCTTCCACAGTTTGGCTATTGTGGACATTGTTGCTAGAAACATCGGGGTGCAGGTGTCCCAGCGTTTCACTGCATCTGTATCTTTGGGGTAAATCCCCAGCAGTGCAATTGCTGGGTCGTAGGGCAGGTCTATTTTTAACTCTTTGAGGAACCTCCACACAGTTTTCCAGAGTGGCTGCACCAGTTCACATTCTCACCAACAGTGCAAGAGGGTTCCCCTTTCTCCACATCCTCTCCAACATTTGTGGTTTCCTGTCTTGTTAATGTTCCCCATTCTCACTGGTGTGAGGTGGTATCTCGTTGTGGTTTTGATTTGTATTTCCCAGAGTAGTGAGCAGTTCTTCAGGGACAGCAAACCAGTACACAGCTGGACAGGAATACCTATTCTCTCATTCTAGACTCTGTTGACATATTTAGATTTGATACTGCATGAGGCATATACTGCTGAGGAGTTACCCAATCCCTCTTGAGATAATAAAATAAATATGTTGTACTTATTAAAGAAGGTACAAACTCAGATGAGTTCTGCAACCAGGCAGTTAACAAGTGTGATGTCATCTGGTGACCATAAGGAGTGACAGGGATTGAGGTAGTCTGGAGAGCACAGAGCATCCTTAAGGGTATGCAGCCTTTTTTATGTCTTTAAACACTACATTGGACAAATAAAGCACTGAATTCACCCATGGTCTGTGGTTTGCTGCTACTGTACCTTGGACTGGTCTATGGTGTGGCATTAGCTGCAGCACATGGGAAATTGGACCATCCAATGTTCTTATTGCGCTGAGAAAAATAAACTCTTTTGGAAAGAGAATAGTTTGTTACAAAATGAGCAGCAATTGCTTATTTTAAATCTTTTAGGAGTAAAGTTGTCAATGTTCCTAAAAATCTCATGATACTTGGATGTTGGTTAGGATCTCTCTTCCCAAAGCTACAGAGATTATGTTTATTCCACAAATGTTTATCATTGATAATAATGTTAATCTTTATTTAACTTACTGCATGACAGGCACTATGCTAAGTATTTTGTGCATGTGATAAAAAATAATCCTCACAAAAAGAACATGAAATTTTTCTACTGCCCACGACTAGTACAATGCAGAAATTTACTACTGTTCTTTCTCTGTTTGTCCCTTTTTCTTTCCTCAGTGATGACACACATTCTTTATGCCCATAACACTAGGTACTCGGCACAATAATCTTTAGAAAAAACTCATTAAAAATTTTGTACTGATTTATTCTGTAACTGCTTATAGACTGGCAGGAACAAGAAACTCAACTGATTAATTTTTACAGTGCTTTTGTTCCCCAGTTGTTATATATTGTTTTCTTGTTAAAACTTCTCTCCTCACATTGTAGACAGAGCTCGGATGGAGAGTCAAGCCTTTTCCACCGTGGACTGCCTTGCTGCTGGACAGGAGGAACTCATCCTCTTGCAGGAGAAGGTCAAAAATGGGAAACTATCTGTGGATGAAGCCCTAGAGAAATTTAAACAGTGGCAGATGGGAAAGACCGAGCTAGAGATGATTCAACAGGTAATACTGACCCCAATCCCTTCTGTAACATTCACTCACTTGCAGAGCCTCTCTGTAAATGTCTTTACAAGAAACACAGGTAACTGTTCTTTTGATTTTAACTGACCACAAAAAAGATGTTTTTCAAACTACCAATTAAATGATTCATGTTTATAAACGATCAATGAACTCAGTGCTGGGACCCAGTGCATCAGAGATAATTCCTAATCACCTTATAAGGCTGTTCTTTTCTTTTAAGATTGTATTTATTTATTCATGAGAGAGAGAGAGAGGCAGAGGGAGAAGCAGGCTCCTCAAGGGAAGCCTGATGCAGGGCTCGATCCTAGGAGCCTGGGACCACGACCTGAAACAAAAGCAGATGCTCAACCACTGAGCCACCAAGGTGCTCCCTTATAAGGCTGTTCTTAACTTAGTAAATGTTTTGTGAATCTCATTGCTGAAATTCAGATGAAGCATCTTTACTCTAACATGTGCTCAGCGTTCTGAAGAGTGTATTATGTTAACTAGGCTTAAAGGGAAAAAGAAAATAATTTAAATCATATTAGGTAATAGTCCTCAATTAGATATATTAAGTTTTCTCTTCTCTTCCCTTTAACCTTTGGGGGAAAAAAACTATATATATCAGTCAACATTTACTGAGAAATGCTGCCAAGAGTATTAACTTCAGGTGAGCTTGTATTCTATTAATATAACATACATCCCAAGAGGTATTAGGTGGTTCTTCTATGAACATGAAAACAAAATATGCCATATCCACCCTATGACATTCCTCAGAGAGGGGTATCAAGACTGGATTCCGTGTCATCCCACAAGCCCTCCTACTCCCAAAAACAGTTTTTTTATTCTCATCACAGAAAGCCCCAGCGCCATAGAAACCAGTTCACAGGAAACTGATTAAACACATTTAATTCGCTAGTTTAGACCAAAGTACAAATAATCATTAATAGCTTAATATACTACCTTTCCCAGGAGATCATTTTTATCGAAAAACAATGCTTAGGAAAACATTTTTAAACAACAGAAAAATGAGTCCCAGTGATAGCATTTCAAACAAGTGTGGCTTATAGGCAGAAGATAGTTTAGGCAAGGGGACTTGCCCAGCACCTCTGAGATCACTCCTTCTCAGAAGCCACTTGTCTTGAAGGACAGTTCTGATTGGCGGTGGCTGGTCCTGAGCCAGGTTTTGCAGTGCCAAGCAAGGCCAGTTGTTTTGCCAAACAAATGGGAAAGAGTGCTGATTTTACAGTTCTACAACTAATCGTCATTCCTGATCAGAATGATAGCCTTGCTTCTCAACCTGCACCAAAACCATCACTGTCAAAGGTCCCTCTTACCCTAAAAGGATAAAATGTGCCTAAATGTAGACCTACACAAACACTTTCCTAGCATTGCTAGCAAATTTTGTTGAAATAAGTCAATCATACTTCATTTTCCATGGACCATAATAAGGCTTACAATTTAGAGAATCCAACCGAAATACCTTCCTGGAAATTATTTTGCTAGTTGTTATTTTAAAGTTTTGGTTGTTTTTATTTTGTTGTATACTTATATTTATTTTTATTTTTTAAAAGATTTTATTTATTTACTCATGATAGAGAGAGAGAGAAAGAGAGAGAGATAGAGGCAGAGACACAGGCAGAGGGAGAAGCAGGCTCCATGCAGGGAGCCCGACATGGGACTCGATCTTGGGTCTCCAGGATCAGGCCCTGGGCTAAAGGCGGCACTAAACTGCTGAGCCACCAGGGCTGCCTCTGTATATTTATATTTAATATTGTTTTTGAAAGAATTTAGGGTGGCCTATTACTACTTTGAGAGTGGTCTGACTTGTCGTGTATATAGGGATAATGGGGTAATGAATACGTGTAGTGTTTATGCAAAACAAAATTTACCTGTAAATACAAGAACAAGCACTAAGACTGCTTTCCATTAGAGCCAGAGTTCAGTGACTCTGAATGAATACTTTTTTTTTTTTGAATGAATACTCTGACGATCAGTCAGTCTTTTTCCTTTTTATGTTTCCAGCTTTAGTAAGATATAATTGGCTATAACATTGGGTAAATTTAAGGCATACCACCGTGCTGATTTCACACACTTACATATTGCAAAATGATTACCACCATAGTGTTAGCTAACATCTCCATTATGTCACAAAAGGATCATTTCTGTTTGCGGTGACAGTATTTAATAGTGTAACATTTAATACTCTCTTAGCAACTTTCAAGTATATCATACAGTATTGTTAACTATAGTTTCCATGCTGTGCATTGGGTACCAGAACTTATTTCTCTTAAAACTAGAAGTTTGTACCCTTTGACCAACTTCTCTTTCCCTCCACTCCCCTGGTCCCTGGTAACCACCACTCTACTCTCTTGAGTTCAGGTTTTTTAGATTCCACATATAAATGATATCATACTGTATTTATCTTTCTCCTCTGACTTTTTTCACCTAGTATGCCTTCAAGGTCCATTCCTGTTTTTCAAATTGCAGGATTTCCTTCTTTTTTAATCCATTCATCCATTGACAGACACTTAAGTTGTTTCCATATCTTGGCTATTGTGAATAATCCTACAGTGAACATGAAGGTGCAGATATCTCTTCAATATTGTTTAGTTGTGTTCAGATATATATCCAGGAGTGGGATTACTAAATCATATGGTAGTTCTATTTTTAAATTTTTAAGAAGCCTACATACTGTTTTTCAATATGGCTGCACCAATTTGCATTCCCACCAACAGTGCACCAGGATTCCCTTTTCTCCACATTCTGTCAACCATTTTAACAGGTATGAGGTGATAATACCAAAATGTGGTTTTGATTTGCATTTCCCTATTTATTAGTGATATTAAGCACCTTTTCATATACCTGTCGACCATTTGTATGTCTTTTTTTTTTTTTTTTTTTTTGAAAAACCCTATTTATTTCCTCTGCCATTTTTTTCTCTGGCCATTTTTTAACTATATTATTTGCATTTTGCTATTGGGTTGTTTGAATTCTTAATATATTTTGGATATTAACCCCTTACCAGAGATATGATTTGCAAATATTTTTTCCCATTCGTTGGGTTCCCTTTTCATTATTTTTTATTTATTTTGGTGTGTAGCAGCTTTTTAGGTTGATGTAATCCTACTTGTTTATTTTTGCTTTTGTTGATTGTGCTTTGGGGTGTCATATCCAGAAAACTATTACCAAGACCAGTGTCAAGGAGCTTATTCCCCTACATTTTTCCCCTATATTGTGATAACCCACAATAATAGAAAAGGGAATGTTTTCCACATTTCCCCAACATATGTACACACTCATTCATGTACACTTCAATATTAATCTTGTAGTTTGCACAAATATCCATTTATACCCCAAGGATAAATCTATCAGAGGTAACTGTGATATTACATTATTGACAGAGGTATTATCTGAAGAAAATAAGAGGAAAAATGGCACAAACATAGAGTTCATAATAGAAGAGTTTCTAGAGTAGTGAAGCCCATGTAGAACCCTTGGAGTTGAAGGTGAGATGGTTGAGAAGATAGGAACGTTGACTTTCACCTTCCTCACTGCTGCTCATAACCACTGAGTGCCTATAGAAGAATGTTTACCCCACTCACAGAGAGGATGTCTATGGCAATGAAAATAACTCTCTTTTTAAGAAGCATGGTTTCTAGGTTTCAGGTGAAACACTTAGGGAAAAGTGCTATTCTTAGATTCTCTTCTAAAAGATTTTTGAATGTTAGCCTGTTTTACATTTTGGTTAAAATGATAATAGATGTTCAATGTAGAATGTTTTAGAAAGCAAAGAAAGATCACAAATGAGCTAAGAAGGGGAGTCCATCATTTGTTTCCAAGTTCCTAGTTCTTAGAAAGCATTTATAGGAAAAAATGTGCCCACAGAGGCTGAAAGTAGGCTTAGGCAGTAGCAAATCACCACAGTGTCACACTAATGCTCTTGGACACCAGATAGCCAAGATAGCTCCCTCAGGTGTTAGATTGGGAAAAAACAGCAACCACAAGAATTGGGGTTTGAGTCCCAATGCTGACTCCATCACTTACAACTGTGTGTTTTGGGAAAATTATGTAACGTCCCTGAATCTCAGTTTCTATATATGTAAAATAATATGGTGATATAGATACTTTATGACTTTGCAAATATTAAGTAAGATAACATGGTTAAAATATCAGGGATGGTTGATTGGGACAGTGTAAGTACCAAATTAGTGTTATACAGTCATGGTAGTCCTAGTGACAGTAGTTGAAGTTCTCATTTGATCCATGACAAATTTGTAGATATTCACTTGTATTTTCTGGTCATTTCCTTATTAAGGAAAAACTACGCCAACTACGAGATTGCATTATTGGGAAAAGGCCAGAAGAAGAAAATGTGTCTGGTAAGTAAGATTTGCCTGTTATTCCTTTATCACTCTAAAAGAAGAAAATGCAAGGGCTGTGGAGTCAAGCCTGAATTCAAATCTGCGCTTCATCACTTCCCAGCTGTATGCCTGGACAGTGTCTAATCCTTGGTACTTGAATTCCTTGTCTGCAAAACAGGAGTAGTTATGGATATATCTGAAAGTGGTTGTGTACCTTGATATCTAAAACATTTTTCAACTTCTTTGATCCATAACAAACCTTCAATAAATGCTAATTTCTTTCCTTTGATTTCTGTGAAATTTGCAAATAATTTAATTCCACCCCATAATTTTAATATGTATGAGCCATTACACAGAGTACTGAATTATTGAGTCATACTTTTTTAATAAGGTTGAATATTCTCAATGCATCAGTTCTCACAATTGTCCACATGTGGATAATTTTAAATTATAAATCTCAGGTTGTTTTCCCATGCAGCAAGCATGTTTCTTGGCAATGCAGATTCCCCTTGCTAATAATTAACAATTGTTAATTGTTCTGGGGAGGGGGACACTCGTTTTAATCTTAATACAAACCAAACATTATTAAGTTGGTAAATCTTCTCCAAAGATAAACAGCACATTCCAAAATTGAAAATAAATTATGTTGTCACTATTGGACCACTCTTTCCCTAAGTCCTTAACCCCTGCACAGATAATTAAAAACTGACAATCACTAGCAAACCTTGAAATTTCCATCTCTTCCATTTTCGGTAAGATTGCATAGGTTTTAGCTAGTGCTTCATGTTGAAATTTACCTTGAAAATTTTTATTTTCATATTATTAAATTGGTATCTGCTTTTCCATAGAAAATTCTTTAAGCTCTCTTAGAAATGTTTTCTAAAAACAGAAATATACTTTCTAAAATAATTAAGTTAATAAACACGGGGCTGATTTACAGATGACTGAGTCCTATAGATCTCCATTCTAATGTGGAAAAAGATTAAAATTTTAACAATGTATAAAATCACAAAATATATAAATACTTTTACTAAGGACTATTAGGTAGTAACAGCTAATATTTGACTACTATACACTTAAAATTATCTTTTGAATTTCTTACAATAACCCTTTGTGGTAGACATTAGTCTCAATTTATAAATAAGGAAACTGAGATTGTAAGAAACTAAGAAGCCCAAAGACACACAGACTAGAAACTACAAATTTTTTTTAGGTGGGGACTTGACGGGATGAGCACTGGGTGTTATTCTGTATGTTGACAAATTGAACACCAATAAAAAAAAAAATTTATTTACTCCAAAGTCAATGCTTTTAATCATTGCTGTCTTAATTAGGAATCAGCTAGTTCCCTTTCTAACCAAAAGTAGTACCAGACAAACCCTCCCACTGTACAGAACACTAACACTGGGCAAAAATATGAGGCAGTTGACTTCAGAGAGTAGGCAGTTAACAGCCTAAGACCATAATTCCAGTGACAAAACTTACAGGGTAGCTCTAATGATGACCCAGGAGACTGATTTTCTGACTAGAGTCTGTGCAAAGCAAGGCAATCCTTTGAAATGAGGAGGGAAAGATCAGATTCAGAGCAACCAAAGCTTCTAAGAATGTGTGTGGTGGGTCACTGAAGAGGAGATGGCTGTGTAGAGAGGTAGCCTCAGATGGAGTGAGGGATTTCACAAATCTGTGGTCAAGAGGTGAGCTGAACATGTGCAGAGCAAGACCACTGAGGCATATAAGATAACAGCTTCTAGGACACTGAAAGCAAAACAGATATACTAGAGTTTGACCAGAGCCAGGGAAAAGCCATACTGGGGAAGTCGAGTTCTTGCCCTGCCAGAGTGGAAAGATCTTCTTAACAATTTGTTAAAACATTGCATCCTGCTGTGACAACCAAGAAATGTAATGATTAAAGACCATGACTTAGGGTGAGAACTCCTGTAGACCTGCCCTAACAAAGCCTAAAACCAAGCCCTTACAAGAGCCACATGGAAGGGAGAGTTTGCAGGCTCATTCCTACTGAGGGCTTCAGAAAATTCCTTGGGCTATCTATAAGTCAACATTGAAAAGAAAGCATAAAACCAGGCCTATATAAGTTCATACCAATAATCAAACTTCCTGCTGAAATAAGAACCTACACTTATTAGTAGAGGAATATTACAGAATCTAGAATATACAATTGATTGTCTATAATGTCCAGTATTCAATTTTTTTAAAAAAGGAAGGCATACAAAGATATAGGAATATGTAATTCATAGAAAAGAAAAGGAAAGCCATTAAAAAAAACTGAATCTAAAATGGTCCCATTGTGGGTCTTAATAGACAATACTTTAAAGAAACTTCTATAACCATAGTTAAATTAATTTTTAAAATATGGTTTTAAGGAGAGAATAAATAGGAAATATATTGATGTTTACAGAACATGACATGGGAAAAACTTAGAGTACATATTTGCCTATATTCTCTTACCACAACAGAAAGAAATTAGTTTTTTTTAAAGATTTTTCTTTTGAGAGACACAGAGAGAGAAGCAGAGACAGAGGCAGAGGGAGAAGCAGGCCTGTGCAAGGAGCCTGATGTGGGACTCGATCCCGGATCCCAGAATCACACCCTGAGCCAAAGGCAGACGCTCAACCACTGAGCCACCGAGGCATCCCAGAAATTAGAATTTGATTGAAAAATTAGAAATGTCCCTCCAAATCATTAGGAATTAAGTACATTTCAAAATAACCCATGGATCAAATAAGAAATCACAAGAAAATATTTCAACCTGAATGATAATGAAAGTGCAACATATCAAAATGTGTGAAATGCAACTAAAATAGTACTTTGAGGTAAATCTTTGGCTATAAATATTGTAGTAGAAAAAGGAAAAGCTTAAGATCAGTGATCTAGGTTTCCACTTCAGGAAACTGGAAAATGAAAAGCAAACTCAAACCAAAAATGAGGTAAGAGGAAAAATTATAAGGAACAGATCAAAAGTCAATACAAAATGAAATAAAAAATCAATATCAAATTAAAGAGATAAAACCAAAAATCAGTTATTTGAAAACATAACTAAAATTGATAAAATGAACTGGAAAAAAGCAAAAACAAGAGTTACCATATCAGGAAAGTAAAGTCAGGTTATCATAACAGATCCTATAGATACTATAAAGATACTAAGGAAAAATAATTAATTTTTTGCCAATACACTTAACTTAGACAAAAAGAACAAATTAATCAAAAAGCAAAACTTACAAAACTAAAATAATTACACTCCTTTGAATGAAATGTTTTACATATTTAACAAAGATGAGGCTGAGAAGGAGGCAGGAAGAGCAGAAGAAAATGAACCTAGAGGTGTTACCATACTGAAGGTAGACAGAAGAAAACTAACAAAATAATTTAGAAAACAGAATATTCCAAAGATAAAATTTTTTAAAAAATCAGTACACAAAAATGTATTCTGTACTCCAGTTAGTAGGTTTATTTCTCTATAGAGTTTTAGCTCAGCAATTTCAAAAGTACCATTTGTACATTCAAGATGGAGTAAATAAATAAATGTAATATGGATAGTAATAGCCAGACTTCCTATTGTCAGAGAAAGGAGTAACTTCTAAGGAAAGAAGGAAGGTTGGAATGAATCTTGTGGTTCTAGATTGGAATTGGAGGTAAAAGTAACAACTTATTACAAATAGATATAGAAATATAACTGTGTGTATAAAAATGTGTTTCTTTAGCCCTTCTGCTGAAAAGCCCTAGAAGCAAGGACAGCCCAGCACCAATGAGCACATCTCATACCTAGACCTTAGTTTATAAAAACAAATGGCAAATTATCATGTGAAAATATGCTCAACATCATTAATCATCAGGAAAATGCAAATTAAACTAAATGAAATACCAATACACAACAAATATAATGGCTAGAATATTTAGATATTGTCAAAATGAAGTGATAAGGATATAGTACACTGGATATGCATTGCATGAATTGCTAATGGAAGGGTAAAGTGGTGTCATGAAACAGTTGTGATGAAACAGTTAAATGTGCACCTACCTTATGGCCTAGACAAACCATTCCTATGTATTTTGCCAAAAGAAAAAAAAAAGAGAAAAGAAAAGAAAAGGAAACATTATGTGTACCCAAAGTCTTGTTCACAAAATTCATAGCAGTTTCATTTATAATGGCCAAACCAGAAACAACCCAAATGTCCAATAATAGAAGAGATAGTTATACCATAGTATATTCACACAATGGAATATAGTCAACAATAGAAAGAAATACCTACTATGACACACAACAACACGAATGAATCTCACAGCTTTATGCTAAATGAAAAATATCAAACACGAAAGAGTACATGGTTTGAGATTCCATTTATCTGGAATTCTAGATAAAAACTAATCTATAGCCATAAAAATCAGATTGGGGTCACTAGGGGTAATGGTGGAGTGAATATTAATGGGTGGCACAAGGGAATTTTCTGTAGAAATGAAATGTTCTCTCTCCTAACTGGGTGATGGGTACATGGCTGTATAGATTTGTCAAAAGTCGTAAACGTACATACTTTAAAATGTCTGAATTGTACTAAACATACTGAATAATGTTAATTTGAAAAAAAGAATGGAATATCACAGGCTAAAATATATTAAAGCAGAATAGCAAGCTTTTATTAAGTGTCTAATGTTTCTAAAATCGTAACACCTTGGGACAAACATCAGGAGGAAAAAAGACAAAAGTAGTAAAAGACATGATTTCACACTTTGTGGCCATACATTAGTATCTTTGTAACCAGACTATTAGATTTCATAGTCACTTCAAAGACAAGAAGTAGTCAAACAATAAAAAGAAGAAAGTTTAAGATAAATATAGAGCAAAACTCAATAGAATGTGCTTTTTCTGTCTTCTAGATAAACTCACTATTGTGCACCATCCAAATGGTAAGTTTTTGCTATTTACCAAAGAATTTTGGACTACAACAAAGTATATGATAAACCAGTTTCAAAATTAAAGTAAACTTAATATGATGAGGCAGGTCAGTGCAAAAACTCATATAGATTTTCATATGTATATGCAAAACCACTTGACATCCAAAATAACTTTGAGGTGATTCAAGAACAGCAATGTAGAGGTGTGGTTACACAGTAAAAGAAGCATGTGCTTTGGACTCCAATGGGCCTAGCCCTTCACAACTTACCAGTTACTACCTTTGTCAAACCACTTAAGCTGTTTAGGCCTCAGTTGCCTTGTATGTAAATGTAGACAAGACTTCTACATAGGGGATTGCTATAAAGACTGATAATGATGTGTCAATGGGAGTCGATGCTTGGTAAGTGGGAATTATTGATAAAGCAAATGAAAGTGGAAAAACACTTGAGATGGTGATTCACTTTAGTGTGGTGGGGAGGAATGTACGCAGAAGGTTGGGAGGGTCAAGAGGAGCCAGAGGCCAGCTGGGGAGCCCTGACTAAACTTGGAGCAACTGTCTCCAACCTGAACCAAAGCAGTGACTGTGAGAATGGAGAAAAGCAATAGAACCTAGCCACATGGATGGGATTGAAAATGGAAAACCTGTAGTAAAGGCAGGAGGAGCAGTGGCCACACCCCTTGTTTCTTCAATAACTTTTCCCTTTACCCATATCGTACTCAAAGCATGTAATGTTTTTTAAAAGTCCTGAATATATGAATCATTAAATACGCGAAAGACTGAAGAAATAGTAACAGAGTTTATATTTCTAGGTAATGAAAGTGCCCGCAATGAAAATATGTTACATAACATACCCTTCCGCAATAAGGTAGGTTGTATTTATGTTAATTTTTATAAAAATGCAAAAAAAGAACTTCTTTGTCGAAAAAGAATGTAAGAGCCTTCTATCCTGACTATGCTTTGAAACATTTTAACAACTATGAACAAAATAGGTTACATAAGCGTTTGGGTGCAAATTACTGCATGAGCAGTAATGTAAGGAAATTAACTATTTAGGAAAAAAGCAAAGAACCCAAAGGGAAAAGTCACCTTGGCCAAAGTATGACTGAACTTAACATGTACAGATCAAATAAATCTTAGAGGAGTTTTGCATATATCTTTTTTAGCAACAGGAATATGATGAGTCTATTTGAATGACAGTGTACACAGTCCTTAAAGTCTAGCTGTAGGAAAAGATGTATCCCCAAAATATCATTCACGTAAATATACATCACTTCACATGTAGAGCTAACTGAAAATGAATTGCCAGCAAGAAGCTAAAAATAACACTAAGAGAGCAGCAATTGAAAACCAAGACTAACTTAATGAGATGAGCACTGGGTGTTATACTATATATTAGCAAATTGAGTTTAAGTAAAATCTTAAAAAAAAAAAAAAAGAAAAGAAAACCAAGACTAGTTCAAGGCAACACTGATAATGTCCAGACCATAAATTCTTCCTCAAAAACAGGCATGTTATTCCAACTATCTACATATGTGATGTAGGAAATTTTCAGTATTGCCTAGGATCATGTGGCCCTGGATTTCTTGCTAAAATCTCATAATGGTAAATCTCATAATGGTAAATTCTCATAATAAACCAATTTTAATAACGCTTTTAAGTTATCTTATGTTTTAGGTGAATCATAAGGAATCATAAAAGTCATTTACCCTTAAGGACTGATTGAAATATTTCTGGATCATCCTGTGACCCACCAGTAAGCTACAGACCTAGTGAGTCTACAGTATATGGACCCTTTAGACTCACTGGACCATAGCAGAATCATGGGGTACCACCTAGGCCTCTGAGTTTATGAAAATACCTTTGTCAAACAAAGATCCTTCTACAAGATCTGGAGGACTATGCAACCATAGCATACTTTTTGAGAACAACATTTGGGGTACGAGGAAAAGAGTAAATTCCCAACACTTAGGCTATTCTCCATCAAGATGGAAATAAAATTTGAACTCAATGACTTTGTGTAGGTGAGCTTTACAATAATTGTTTCCTTTTAAGATGGAGGAACGTCTTGCCAATTCCCTCAATGAAGCTGTTGTCCTATAAAAGGCAACTATGACTTTATCATGTTTCTTTGTTCTGCCTTAAAATGGAGAAATGCTAGCTCTGTATTTTTTTTTCCTTAGCTTCCTACTCGACTCCAAGGTGAAAAGGAATTCAGTTTCTGTTGCAGGAAAGATTATTAAAGAAGGTAAAATATCAGCTATATTTTTTATAAAGTTTAAAGCAGGCTTATTAGAGACTTGAAGGGACCATTTGTCTAGCACACAGAATACTTTAAATATTTCACTGTCTCCTCCTGAAATGATAAACATATGTATTTTTCAAGGTAAAGGTGATTGTTCCTTAGAAAGATTTATGTATAAAGGTGATTTTATGCTAGCTAATCAATTTCGATTGACGATCCATTATTCACTAATCTATTTCCTGTGATCTCACTTTCAGGTTATTATAATGAAACCCAAAAATCTGCAGACACTCTGCTTTCTGAGCGAAGCAAGCTTGCATTTGGATTGCCTACTATCTTCAGGGAAAATACCATGAAAGCAGAAGTAAACCTCTGGATTTCACAATTTGTTATTGCCACAATTTAACTTGCTTCAGATAGGTATATCAAGATTCCAATTGAATGCCATAGAGCAGTTGCATTCTTTGACAATTCTTGGAGTTTTCAGTGCATTTTGCCACTGAAGCAGCTGCTACCCATTTTGAAAATTGAAGAAAAACAAGAGCAGAGAAGTGAAATGCTCTGTAGCAAAGTTATTGCACCTGTTTGAAGCACTAACCTTAACATTTTACTCCTCTGTCCTCAGAATGACCATGGAAATACAAATTTGTTCAATACATATTTGCCTTTTAAGTGGCTGGTCCTTTTTCTGAATTTCTGACATTCAAAGGTCTAACTATTATTGTCACATCATGTTTTCAGAAACCTTCCTTTAGTTAGTGCCCATTATTGAGAGAATATTATTTTAACTTTCTATATTTCAAATTAACATACATTTCTACAACCTACATTCTTTATTAAAAGGCTTACAATTCCAGCAGCCTATGTCTTAGAAACTATGTACTAGCTTAGAATAGAACACAGTTTTATTGTTCTATGATTTCCATGCCTGATTCCTGCAAATAAAATGAATGTTTAAAACTATGTCTGACTTTCCAAAATAAATGTATAATAATTAACCACCAATTTACAGAAGGAAGCCTCCTGAAAAAGCTTTTAATTCATTGAATTTCATTGCATAAGCCCCACACAGTAAATACACAAATGATTTTTTTCTAGCTTCTAAACAGTGTTAGGAATATCTATTTATAATGATTCTGCAAAATATTGACCACAGTTTCTCATGACTAGTAACATTCTCAAATAAACTCAAGTTTTAAAAAATAATACAGATGTTTGATTCATCCCTAACAGATGATGCTTTGATTGTGACATCTGGAAATCTAGTCCATAGTTTCACACCTAAGCTTTCGAGAAACAGCATGCCCTTCCACACACTGAGCCCCCATTTATGTGGACTGTCCCACCCAAAGAGTTCAGAAAAGCACTAGAACAACTGACTGGTTTTATATAATTTTCTGCATCTCTAAATTCAAATATATGTATTGTCTCTAAAGTAAAAACCTCTATATTGGCCTGTGACTGATACTTACAGTTTCGTCATTGGCTTTATTCTTATTAAAATTGTGAAATCTAGTGACAGGTGAAATGTCAACTTTTCTAATTATAAAGCAATTGGATTATCTCTAAGCTGAGACTCAATTAAGAGTGGAAGAGAAAGATGAGGCTTGAATATTATTCAGGTCTTTAGCATAGATGGAAATCTAAAATCAGGGCTTCTAAATACTACCCTTCTGAACTGAGCTAACTTAGAATAAAACCATGGCAAAAAGCCCCTTTAATAGTCTCTTTCTTGGGATACTCTGGCCCTCGAAATCTTACCACTTTGTCATCACAAAGAGACCTGGTAAAAAGGAAACCTAAAATTAACTGAGGTCTTCCTCATGCTTCCTCTACCATGACTCCTCCCAACCCTAATTGATTTGGAAGTTAGAGAAGGTTGGAATTGGGGGAACTGGTGAAATCCATATCATTACCTATTGCACTGGACGATGCAAAGAAAAATAGAGAGAATGCAAGGGTGGAGGAAGACTAATCCAAATTTAGGAGTGACCTTATGTGCATATGGCTTAAGCTTAAACGGATCATTAAATACTCAAAAGAACTGATGACTCCAATATATTTTCATAAATCTAACATTCAATTATTCTGCCAATAGACACTCCAAGTTTTAGAAAATAAGACTGTTCTCAGTATTGTTCTAATGAGAATGACCTTGTAACTTGAGTCATCATTATGTCCTATTTGTACACTAGGTATTTGCCCATCTGAGTTCCTTCTGGTTTCCTATAATGCTAAGGGGTCTGATTTTTAATAACTTGGGCAACTGAAAATGCCCCGTGGAGACAGTGTTTTTTACATCTCTGGACTCCACCCCTAATATGCAGAATACTGTCCATTAACTTTGAGCTGCACAGCAGAAGCTTTGCATTCATGATAAAGATGAGAGAGGACGGGGCAAAGAACAAAAAAATAGATACAAGATGTGGCCTTTCCTTGGAGATTTGGGGCATTTCTCAGAGAGTCCTAACCACTGCCAGAAGGGAAAGACATACATGGGGGAATCTTTTGAGGATTTTGCGCTGATTCTGGAAACCTGAGCAGCCAGTAGCTAATATACTTTATCTTTCCCATCATCCCCTTCTTAAGTCAGGTTTGTTTCCAAGCCATTACTCCTAACTTTGGCCAAGAGCTGGCCCCTTCCTTAACTTCTTAAATTTACCAGAACTCAGACTTCTAAAGAAATTTGAACTGGCCTTGAACATTATCAGAGTTTTATGTATAATACTAATTCCCTTGTTTTCTACCTTGTCAATTTTCTAGGCTAACATAAAGGAAGCATGTATTCCAGTGGTTCCTAACTGGGCAATTTTGCTTCCCTTGCCCCAGATGTTTGGCAATCTGGCAACATTTTTTATTGTCATGACTATGGAGAAGGTGCTTCTGGCATTTAGTGTGTAGAGACAAATGATGCTAATAAATGTCCCACAATACACAAAGCAAAGAATTATCCAGTCCAAAATGTCAATAGCACCAAGGTTGAAAAACCC
The DNA here is from genome assembly GCF_048164855.1 of Canis lupus baileyi. Lineage (NCBI taxonomy): Eukaryota > Metazoa > Chordata > Mammalia > Carnivora > Canidae > Canis > Canis lupus. The sequence continues at coordinate 23,689,073 of NC_132870.1, forward strand.
TGATCTAGATTAGACAGTAAAATGGGATTAACACTTTAAAGAACATCATTGAAACAAAAACAGCTTTATATAAAATTTTCTGAAAGTAGAAAACCTTATGATAGCACAATGAATGTCTTTGTTTTGAAGTGCATATGGCTTAAGCTTAAACGGATCATTAAATACTCAAAAGAATGGATGACTCCAATATATTTTCATAAATCTAACATTCAATTATTCTGCCAATAGACACTCCAAGTTTTAGAAAATAAGCCTGCTCTCAGTATTGTTCTAATGAGAATGACCTTGTAACTTGAGTCATCATTATGTCCTATTTGTACACTAGGTATTTGCCCATCTGAGTTCCTTCTGGTTTCCTATAATGCTAAGGGGTCTGATTTTAATAACTTGGGCTTACCTGAATTTTACTGCATAGTGCTTTTCTAAATGGGTAAATTTTTTAGAGAGAGATCTGCATCATGACCTGATCTACTAGGTCCCAGCTGATTGGCTCAGGGCTGCTATGCAGCCCTACTAGCAGCCCTTTCTGTAGCTGTACTTGCCAGCCATCTTGTTGGCCTGCCATAATTTGTGGGGCTGATCATTAAAGGCAGGGATTACCATATAAAAGACAACAAAAGATAAGATTCTTAATACAATGGACCTCAAATTTATAAATTACAGCATGATTTCCTCAATATTTTCATCGTCAAAATGTAGACAATAAAAATTCTTAAGTAATTTTATGGTTATTAAATGACATCAGATATTTACATGAGCAATGCAGTACTTCATTCAAGAGCATGAGCTTTGAGGTAAGACTGACCTAGTTTGAATATTGGCTCAGCTATGTCCTAGCTGTGCAAAACCAAGTCAGTTTTCAATCTTCTTAAGCCTTATTTAATCATTGGTAAATGGAGGTAATAAGACCAATGTTAGCATAGACGAGAATTAAATGTAAGGAGATAATTCATCATTCAAAGAGGACACTTTTGATGGTAAAATAGAGTAGTGTTAACAATTACAATAGAAAAGCAAGTATAAACTAGGACTAATCCAGGCATAAACTGGCATATGTGGTCAGTCTACTTAGATGTAAGTGCTTAGAACATTTTGGCTAGGAGTAAATGTCAAGGAAGACAGTTTGCAAGAAAATAATCCTCTTTGAAATGTGAATGCCGTTGTGATACACTAGGCTGGCTCTTTATTTGACTGGCTCTTAGAGCATCTGGCTCAAATCTATATCATTGTTTTAAAAAACAATGATTACAAGGTGTTGAATGACCACCTGGGTCACCCAGAAAGATAAAAAACCTCAGGTGGAAAAATCCATCAACAGTAAAGTACTACAGCAGTGTTTCCCAGATTGTGTTACAAAGAACTCATGGTTATTGCATTAAAAAGGAGCTCTGTAAAAAAGGAGGGGGGTGTCTCCGTGATCAAGTGACATTAGAAAGTTCTATGTATTTTAGTCCTCTTTAGAATAGCATAATAGGCATACAAGTACAGAAGACTAAGTAATCCTGCAATAAAGAAATCTATATAGTTTGAAAACTACTGATTTACATTTTGTGTAAATATAAACTGGCCTCATTTCCCAATTAAAGGGAAAAGGAAAACTGGCTGAAGGATGACTGTAGTGATGTGTTTAGATGAAGCCTGAAACCTGGATTCAATGGAAAACTGTGTCAAGATCATTTAAGAATGTTTGCCACAGGAGATGGTGCCAGGGGTGACAGGAGTGGTGGCATGCACAATACTTATTTGGCATTCAGGATTTGCACCTGCTTATAGCATAAAGTGAAATATTACATTCTGACTTTTGCAAATAACCAAAGTTAGTTTCAGTCAGAATGAAGATCACTTGTCTTCAAATAAATGAATTAGTAATACATGTCTCTAAGTAAAACACTGTAGGGATCCCTGGGTGGCGCAGCGGTTTGGCGCCTGCCTTTGGCCCAGGGCGCGACCCTGGAGACCTGGGATCGAATCCCACGTTGGGCTCCTGGTGCATGGAACCTGCTTCTCCCTCTGCCTGTGTCTCTGCCTGTCTCTCTCTCTCTGATGTGACTATCATAAATAAATAAAAATTAAAAAAAAAAAAGTAAAACACTGTAATACTGTATAACTCTTTCTACATCTACAAATCAACATCAAGCTTAGTTCCATACAGAATTGACCATTTGGAAGGTGCTATGTATGATATACATTCCACCAATGAGATGATCTCTTGGAAGATCTAGAAGATGGAGTTGAGACAGGGAGCACCCGCTGTTGCTGTGGAGACTGGCCAGTAGGGTAGACCCATGTTGGTCTCTGTGGCCAGTGGGATCCTCATCTGAGGCTCTGGTCACCAGCTGCAGGAGCTTGAGGCAGTTAAAGTGGTATCAATGATGGTAATGGGCACAAGCTGCTTCCTGACCACTGGATTTTAGCTACAGTCATGTTAACCTGAACCAACTTGTCTTAGCTCTCTGAAGGATCTTGTAAGCTCTTAATTCCCTTTATTAGATTCTTTTTTGGCTGAAATATCTAGAGTAGTTTCTGTTTCTTCTGGATCTCTGACTGGTACATTGAATAAAATCAAGAGTCTAATTTAACTCAGTTTTTCCCTAATAAGAATTTTATCTGAAAATGTATTTCTTAACCAAAATATTTTAATCTATTTAGCCTGCTGCTTAATTCACATTTCAAGCACTCAATTCACATTTCAGGTGCTTATTTGATGTTTTGTAAATGAATAAATGTTAATCAGGTCACCTTCTGGGTTACCTGATTCATAAAATAATGACATTCCTCCTGGCATAAGTCCAACTTCCAAGCCAATCTTATATGATTAAAATTACTCAGGTGTCTGTAATCAATATAAAATCCTTTTGAGCTTTATATAATCTAAGCATATATATAATAACATAATTTTAAGAAACTTAAATGCCAGTATTGCCACAAGAGCAACAAAAGCTTTATTCATAGACTACCTAGTTGTAGAATTCAGATTCTCCTTATTTCTCAAGAATATATAGTTAAATAAAATGACCCTCATTAAATTCATTTTTCATTAAAATCTAAAAATACCAAATTACAAATTCAGGAAGAATTTCACTTCCATCTACAATCGAGGCATCAGTATTAAATTATTCATTGATTAGTTCTTCTTTTGTTAGCTCTCTTCTTTATATAAAAATTTTAGATTATGTTGAATATAATTATTTCCTATTTAAATATGTTCAATCCTCATTATTAATAATCTTATAATCTGATTTAACCATACTTTAAAAGTTCAGATTGCAGAAAAACAAACTTTAGAAAACCTGACACCAAGGGAAACATTTATCAGAACTGCGGCTGTCTTACACACTTCTCAGTTTTGAAATATGGTGGATACACAAAAGGAAACAAATGGGGGGAGTTGATGAATTGAATACTGCTAAAGGGTGACCCAGCGAGTGTGAGTAACAGTATCATTTGCTCAGATCCATTTTCCTTCCTAGACTGTGAGGCTGAGAAAAGTAAAGCATGTCTGACACCAGCACTTAAGTCAGAATCTTGTCTATTGGACGTGGTGGTTCCCAAAGTAAACTCTAGACAGCCTTCTGACCCATTTTGTTCACTTTGGATTAGGCACTAAGGTTTTCAAAAGATCAAGGCCTGGGCACCTGAGTGCCTCAGTGGTTAAGCATCTGCCTTTGGCTCAGGCCGTGATCCCGGGGTCCTGGAATTGAGTCCTGCAACAGGAGCCTGCTTCTCTTTCTGCCTATGTCTCTACCTCTTTCTGTGTCTCTCATGAATAAATAAATAAACTCTTAAAAAAAAAAAAAAGGACCAAGGGTGATTACAGGTTCTATGAAGAAACAATAGATGAAAATAAGCTCTTCTTGAAATTATACTAATTACCTGGCCGTTTGCTGAGCACCATAGCTTGATGTCCCCCAAGGAAAGGGCATGACCTTATCAGTGTTACCAGAAAAGTAGGCACTAATCATTTGGTACATTTTTACTTCTTTGTTTTCCACAGAGAGGGGAAGCATTAGATTGAGCAGTGTGATCAACATCTTTTATTAGAAACACACTGAACTTTTACCTTTAAAATATCTGTATTCTTTAGCCAGCAATCCTATCTTCATAATAGCTCTCACCCCTCCTAAAGCATCTCTGTAGTTATTTGGAGGAACTCTCATATGTGCTTCAGCTGTGTCTGCTGCTAGTAGCTTTGTGAAGACACCGCTCCTAAGATGACTGCCTCCTACAGGTGACCTACTTGGTTCTCAGCCAAATTTCATGGGAATAAAAGAAGATGCCCTTTTCCCAATTCGGTGTAGCATTTGGCCACCAGAACCCGGAAGATTCTCTACTTTTATTTAAAATTTTCCATGGTATGTGTAAGCATAGTTACTTCAAACTGCTATGGAAAACCAGGTCCCTTACAGAGTCAAGTGCCGCCCCCTTCCTTCCATTGTCTTTACATAGGAGGATGCCCTGTTACAATCTTTTCCTTTCAAAATCTGTATCTTTTAATTCCTTTTTTAAAGATTATATATGTTTGTTACTGGTATTCCCTCTAGTACTGATAGCCAATGGGTAAGTTAGAAGACAAAGCCCAATCTTGCCTCTTTATGAACTTGAGCATTGACAAGTTGATCATTTTAGTTTGGTGCCACAGGCTTTATCTTCCTGAGGCAAATATTTGTCATATTGATGATCCAGTATCTGGCTTTTCTTTCTTCCTATTGGCACTGCCATCATTCTTTTGAGAAATTTCCCGATTGACTATAGTTTTAACAAGAAAGTAATTCCAACTTACTCCCACTGAAGCCTCCCACTTCATAAGCTGAGGGTGGCAGATTCTTATTCAGTGCACTTTTGGCACAATCAGATTTCTAAATTCAATCAGGCATTCATTCCTGAGATGCTGATTCAGTGGCTGAAGTCATTCTAATCACGGTGTGGGGACAGACTAGAGGTCAGACTGCTCTTGTGGCATGACCTTGGCTGCAATTTTGCCTGCTCCACCCCCAGCAGACCCTTGATTCCCAGCCATCCTCTTAGCCCAGTCCTCCAGTCTCCATTGGTTATGTCACTTTCCAATATCTTCATAATAAACTTCCATTTGCTCGGAGAGCCAGATTGTAGGGTAATTAATACTCTAGATTGGAGAAATCAAAACACATAGTTTTGGGATTGAATGTATCGCCCCAAAAGATACAAAGTCCTAACCCCCACCAACTATGAATGTCACCTTATTTGAAAAGGGTCTTTGGAGTAATCAAGGTAAGATGAAGTCATACTAGGGTACAGTGAGCCCTGAATCCAATACAAACTGTGTCTTTATAGAAGAGGAGAGGCACACACAAGGAGGGAACACCCTTTGAACATACAGACACATGAGCCAAGAGTATTATTGAAGTGCTGCAGCCGCAAGCCAAGGAACACCAAGGAGAGCTGACAAATCAGCAAAGAAAGGAAGAGCCAAGGAAGCATCTCCCCTTTCTCCAGGTTTCAGAGGGACCATGGCTCTGGCAACCTCTTGATTTCAGACTCTTGGTCTTCAAAATCATGATACAGTATATTTATATCTATTGAAAGCCCCCTGTTTGTGGTACTTTGTTACAGCAGGCCTAGAAAATATATAACTTCAATTCTTACTAATGACAACTATGTACCATTAGTTATACTATTTACTCAAGGTACTCATTATATATCTATAACACAGAAACCCTTTCCGAGAGAACTGGTCACATAATGTTTTTCACCCGCCCAACCCCAAATTTTGCATGCAATAAGCATATAAATAGGAATCCAATTAATATATACAAATGAACAGCAAGCATTGGGCAGAGTGGGATTACCTGAAGAACTTAAGTATTTTCTCTCTTACCCTCTTCTCCCCAACACTTTCCTCATCTTGTTATCTACTCATGAATAAAATGTCCTTCATGTCATCAACCAGGTTACTTTCTGAATGCTCTATAAATATTTACCAAAATAAAATAACCCAAGTCCTTCACAAACCAAGGGTTAGATACTATATATAATAACATAGGAATTTTAGGAGACCTGGATTTTTACTATGACAACACTATCACCAACCCTGAAATATATGAAAATAAGGAAAGCAGGTATGACATTTCTTCAGTTCTGTTCATATTCAATGTACTGTGAATTATTAAGAGCAGTAAAATGGAAGTATATTAAAAACAAAAAGGACATAGAGATATTCATAACACGAGGATGTCCAGAAAGAGCTTACATACTATGTGCAACTGACCAGACAACAATTGTGTAATTAACGTGAGCAATGATTCGATTTTTAAACTTCTTTGAGGTTTTGTTATATTTTATTTGACAAAGTCCAATTTGACTGAGAATACTAAGCAAACAAAAATGAGTGTTATAGATATAATCTTTATTCGTTACTGGGATTTTTATTACATAACAGCTCTGCAGTCATCTCAAAATTCCTCGAATTTCTTTCTGATACTGTTATTTGATTTAGCAACTGGATAAAAGCAGCTGAAAGCATTTCTTGGTCTTAAATTAGAGTTGGCCATGACAAATGTTCCTACAAGAATATAGGATGAATCCCACACATTTATCACAGCATCTGGGCCATGTTTGTTTCTGTAGGACAGAGGAGAGGGTAGGAAGAATTCTTATGTTGGTAAACTGGAAGTCTAAGAATTACACTTGCCATCTGGGACTGCTTTGATGAGAATGCTGGTCTGTTCTTCCCACTTAATTACCAAAATGAATTATCATCATGCAAAGACAATGATCTTGGTGATCAAGACTTAAGAAAAGCCAGTAAGACTAAATACTTTCATTTAAATGTGGTTGTATGTATTGCCGTAGCATTGAACAATCTTCTTGAGTTCTTTAGAAAAAAATTCATGTACCCATTTAGGCTATACAAACAAGGAGTTACATAAACCCAATATAATTAAAGCAATTTATATAGGGCATAAACTTCATGATGTTTTACAGTCATCTTGTAAGTAAGGAAGGCAACTAGCAGGAATAACTTCTCCCAGCAAAAACACTTATGCAGTTTGCAGAGTTCCAAAATACCAATCTTTAAATATGTACTATTTCACCAAAGTGCCAGAAGAAGAATAGCAAACTAAATAGAGCAAAATATGGCCTCAATTTAAAGATTTGGTGAGGAACTAAAGAGAAAACCTAGTTTTATGTGTGTTGTTATAAAGAATCAGCTTATTTTCTTTAGCATTATAACTTCATTAACTCCATTAGAGAATCCAAATTTCAAATAATAAAAAAAAAAAACTTAGGTTCACCTAAAACTATTGGACAATTAACTCAACGGTAATACATCCAGTATTAAATCTACTGAGTTCCAGAAATATTCAAACTTTTCCACTGCAGAATCTTTCCTTTTCTATAATAGAAATAGCATATTTTTAAGGCCAGATGGGCAACTAAGAAGCATGCTAAGTGGCTGCCTGAGGTCATAATCAGAACAGGGACTCTCAAGTGCTGTCTCTTATGGAAATAGCACTAAATCAGGTTTCTTCCTATTAGCCAAGCATTTGAGTAAACCTAAGCACAGAGACCCACACTCACAGTCCTGTATTGAGCAGATAGATGTACATCAGCAATTTTTCAGAGAATGGACTCTCAGGCCCCAAAACTTACCTTTATAGAATTGTTACAACAGTAAACATTTGCTTTGGGCACCAACTTGACACAATTCTCTTTGACAAGAGTTTCACTCCAGCAGTGAAGAGAACAGATAGGAATGATTCTTGTCTAATAGACTTATTGGTAGCTAATTTGGAATGATATGGATAAAAAACAGTAGTAGCTACAACTAATTTTTTGATATGCATCTCAAAACAGAATTACAAGCTGCTTTTTAGATTGAGTCTCAAAAACATTCTTTATTAGCTGCACTCTCTCTGAGTTGTAAGGACACTAATTATCTTAACGTTCACAGTACTTTTTTTTAACCCAAGAATATGCATTTCTGGAAAGCATCCTTACCCCCACAGAAGGGAGTGGTCAGGTTGTTTGGTCGTTGAGCCAAGGGCCTACACAAATAAGCACATCCAGATTTGATTCTGGGATAAAGTATGAAAGGCCTGGCTTTAGTGGACATGAGATTAAATTCTAGAGGAACTACACTGGAGAGGGGACATTTTCAAAGCAGTCATCCTAAATCACTTTTTAAATCTCTAGTCTTCAAACCACCTGTAATATGCATCTTTTTTTTTTTTAAATCTAGAAAGATGTCATTTCAATGCTAAAAGCTGCTTTCCTGATGCCTCTCAGAGTGAAAATATTCTGTCCTGATGAACCCTGAGAGGAAGAAGTGAGCAAAACCCAGGAGTGACTTCAGGGCAATTTATATCTGCTTTGCCAATTGGTTTACCAATTCGCCACTTTCTAGAAGCAGATGAAATGCTGCAGGTGTCTGCAGGCTGAGCATCCCTCTCAGACATGCTGGCCCTATGGTGTACTTAGATTTAGAGCTGAGTCAGAGATCTCAGATGCTTCCTCCTGATGGGAATATATTAGAATTGAAATGTTGCTATTACCATCTTGGGAAGGAGAACCTGGCTTACAGGCAGAAAAGCCATCAATCTTCTTCCCACCCAGAGCCAGCATTCCCTCCCTCCTGTCCTCTCAAATAGGCTGGAGGTGGGGGGTGTACTTCCTAAAAACTGTTCTTGATCTTAGAGAAAAGGATGGACTTACTTGGTAAACAGTGTGTGACACACTTTGAGGAAAAGATTTAGGAAATATTCTAGCAAAAACTGTATCAGAAATAGCACATATTTTGCACAGCCTCAGCTGTGGGACGGGGATCAGTCACGACTCTCAGACAAATTTTCCTTAAGTCACACATCTTATGGAAATAGACAGCCCAAAAGAGCAGAGAAGTTTGGGTACGGATGCCAATTTCAGAGAAATAAATGGATGAGTTTTAATGAAATACTTGCTAAAACTCTCAGGCCTCAGTAGAAGAACTTGAAGGCTAAAACTAGCTAAAACGCATGACATGAAAAACGTAGAAGCAGTGTGGTAGGCAAAGAGGTGCTCTACTCAGGCTGCCCTGAGAAAGAGAACCTGCTGCAAGGAGCTGGGGAGCTGACAACTCCTGAACAGGCTGGACTCCTCTGCTGGACGGCTCTTGCCTTGGGCAGCCCATCAGCCTCACTGAGACTTTCTGGGAGTGGCACCAAAACCTTTGACTAGTCCAGCCTACTCATTCTTTCTTGCCCTCTCTTTCCACCTGTGTGGGGCATGCAGCACATTCTAAAGTCTCTCCCTACCTCTGTATCTCTCACAGCGCACCCCACCCCCTAGCCCCAGTAAATCTCTTGCACCTCTAATTCCCTCATGATATTAACCTTAAGAATAAAACTGTCGGTTATTTTATCAGCCAAAATAGGTTTATTTGAGAAGAGCAGAGACTTGCAGGACAAGCAAGCTAGGGCAAAACCATGGGCACCCCCCAGAGAACACAGGGACGGTTTACAGAGGAAAAGGGGATGCTGGGAGGAGTTGTTATAAACCAGAATGCCCAGTGAAGTAAACTGGAAGCTCAAAGTATAGCGACTTTTCATTGGCTGAGTTGTGACATTCTCTCACTGGCTGGGGTGTTGCTGAGGGAGGGAAAAAACCTTTCTTCCTCCTGCTGGGGTGGTCTTTCTCTGTTGGGGTCTGTAGTTGACATGAATGGTAGGGTGTGAGAGATCTCCCTGCTAGCCTCTCAGCTCTGTTTTAAAGAGGATTCCTTTTATTACTTGTCACAGTATCCATTGGCTAGACCTGAACTGATGCCAACAAGTATATAAATTAATACAGTTCTGGTTTATCATGCTGGAAGCCAAAAATGTAAATGAATGTTAACCATAGAGAGAACAAATCACCTCTTCTCCCCTCTACTGAAGCATATGCCATTTCCAAAGTCTAATTTCTTTTGTAAAGCATTGCTTTCTTTTCCATAACTATTTCAAACAGAACCTTGCCTTTTCCTGGTCTTCCTATAGTATCCAGTGCCCCATATTTCTCTCTAGCTCAAAGTGAAATATGCACTACTGATATTGATACAGAAGTTCTGTGGACAGGGGGCAAAAGGGTTCTTCTAATAGACTTTGGAGTTATCCAGGTATAGGTATTCGTTAAGAATTGCCATTCACACTAGATACTTATAATTCTAAACTGCCCTGCTTTCTGTTTTTCAGTATTTGGAAAGTGAAGTAAGTGTATATTTTGAAGTGAATTTAACCTAAATAACCTTGGTTTCAGAAGTATGTAATGCCCCAAAGCTTATAATTCATTTGATCACAACCGTTACACAAAGTCAGCATTAGGACTCACCCAGATTTGTACATTTGCTCTTGGAAAGAAGTCCTGGACATAGTTCCATATTTCTTTAGGAATGATTTTTCAAGTTTCCATTCACTCCAGGTTTGTCTACATCACCAACCTCCCTTTCCTGTGTGGGTCATGACTCTAAATTATCCACTGGCATCACTTTCATACAAATTCTTATTTTCTTTGTAAACAAAGAGAATGGAACCTGTAGGCTAATCAACCTCCCCATGATGCTATAGAAACTGAGAATGAATTTTTATTAGAGGGCAGAGGAGAGGAGAGGATACAGAAAACGAAAGTGCCTGCTCCGTCCCCTGAGTACCATCTGTGCTGCGGGACACAGGCAGTGCCCACCCAGAGAGCACTTCTGCCCACAGATGAGCCCCCATGCTGTACCGCTGACAGCTGTGTGAGGAAGAAATACTAAAATTGAGAAAAAGATGGAACTCACTTTAAGACTGCAGATATTGGTCATTAGAAAATGCAGAATAAGCCCCAAAGGAACAGAAATATGAGGCTCATTTTAAGTTTTAAAATCAGCTACTAACTCCACTAGCAAAAATGAGAGAGTTTTTCTTTTTTAAAGCCTATAGAATCTCTAATTCCCAATCTGTTCAGAGACTTACCTCCCTTTACAAACTAACAAAAATAGATATGCAACCAACCTCTGAAACTCAGTGTAAGAAACAGAAATTACTGCTGTCGAGTTTCTTTGCAAAATCAACATCTTAAATTAGATATGAGGAAGTAAGTCACCTTCTCTATTCTTTACAAAAGGAGAAATGGCAAGATACTGTCTGGAGTTGACATGAGAAATCCCACCTTCCCTGACTTTAAAGCAGGAAGAGTATCACTAGCAGGTAAATGAAAAGCCTGAAGGAAATTGAAGAAGAAAAAGAAAGTGGGGGTCAGGAGAGGAAGAAAAGATAAAAGAATGTTAAACTAATGTAAGTAAAATTCATACTTGTTTTCTACTGCTAAAATGACATAAATCATATCTAGTCCATGTTGAGTAACTACATTATTTATTAAATGATTTTGCCATTCTAACGATCTGTAACAAATTCATCTGTGACTTTAAATTTTAAACTACCTACCCTTGTTTTGATCATTATGTCATCTAGTTTTTATTTCTTCAGAAGATTGCCGAAATGTATCCCAGAAAGGCATTTTCTTCATCTTGGAAAGGAAAAAAAAAAAAGATTTAGAAATAAAGTCAGCATCTAAGTCCTTATTCTGAGTCAACAGCAGATCTGCAACCAGGACTCAGAACTACCTCTTGTTAGACTCCGACAGAGCTAGAGGATGACTGAATAGAGAGAAAACATCAGTGACAATCATCAGCAACTTCATTAATAGAGCAATTTTGCCCTACGTATTGTCTCAGTCTCTCGTACAAAATTGTCTCCGTAGCTGTCCCTCCTGTTCATTCGCTCTATTTGGACACCCAGCAGTGGATACAGTCAACTTCCAGCTAAGATCTCTGTTACCTAAAATAGTACAGAGATGAATATGGATGCAAAGCTAAAAGAGCTATAGGAATTATCATTGCCATTGTTTGTCTTTTCTAAATATCGATATATCAGAACTAAAAACTATCCTCTTCACTCAACTTCTCAACCTGATTCTATGCTAGTTGATAATAAAGTGATCTGCTTTCTGGAAAAATAATACATGATAAGATGGTGAGCTATCATTTTCCATTTGGGAAAATTAAAGGCATTATTTAGTGAGTCATGTGGCATCTTCCCCTTGCTTCATTAAGCCCTAACTCTTCCTATTACCTATGACCTAGACAAATTCTCCTTCTATTTAAGTTTATGATTACATCCTTAATAAGATCTGAATTATTCTAGAACCACAAGTCATTATAAGGCATTCAGAAATAAATTTTGAGTACCAGTAATGCCAAATATACAGGCTATATCATCAGATGACTGGAAGAACACATTTATGTTAACTGGATTGCAGATCTTGCACCCTTTCCTATTATTCCATCAACCCAGGAGTAAAAGTTGATTTATCAAAGTAACTGTTAATCATTTGAATTATCTGAACAATTATTAACTAATAATAATCTGAATTATTTGATAATGATTAATAACATTACTAGTAGTTATAATTTATCATCATAAATTCTCCATATTCCAAAAGGAAGAGGTTCCAGCAGAGAAATGTCAAGTGAGGATGAGAATGATACAGAAACCATACACCTTGAGAAACAATCCACAAGATATGAGACATTTGATGCATGAAAAGAACCTAAATACAGGGGAAATCTTAAAGATAAGCCATGTCTACTTGACATTTCTGTCTAACTCTTGTTGCATAGCTAATCTTCAATGCTGATCACTTGTTTTAAAGTCAAGGGGTTCAAGTATATTTTTCCAAGATCTGCTGATCTAGAACCAATTTGTGCTTTCTACCTCTTGTTTTAAGGAGTCTCTCGATTGAAAAGTTAAAAAGTCTTTGTCCCTGATTTTAATAGAGCTTAAATTTTTCATATGAGAATAGAATGTACTTTTTCCTCCTCCTCCTATGTCTTCATAATTGGTGACCTGAAAACAAAGTAGAAATTATAACACATTCATAGGTTGAGTTGATATATTGAGTCCAGAATCCTTGCTATAAACGCAAAGTGATAAATTACAAAAAATAATATTAGCAGATTTGTTAAACAGATACCTGATGGAAGTCAACTTTAAGTTATTCTACTCATTAGTTCAATTGGAATTCACTACTAGTCTAATACCCCACATCCATGAATAAAATATGCTACTTAGGGTAATGCAAATATAATGCATTTCCTGATGCAAATGTAAAAGATGCCTATACTTTTATTTTGCCTACTTATTCACTTAGTCAATATGTATTTATTGAGAAGTTACTATGTGCCAGGCACTATTCTAGAATTTAGTATACATTGGTAGACCAAATTGACAAATACCTTGCCCTTATAGACCTTTACATTCTCCTAGGGGGAGATAGACAATTAAAAAATACATAAATAACAACTTTATGCCAAGTGGATATAAGAGCTATACAGAAACCAAACTAGAAGAAGGAGATAAAAATGACAGAGCTGACATTTTATATATTGTGGTCAGGGGAGGAACGATGATTGAAAAAATGAATAGGATGAAAGACGAAGTCCTCCACTGATATATGGGGGAAGAGCTTTCCAGGCCCAGAAAGTAGCAAGTCCAAAGGTCCAGGCATGGGACTATGCTTGAGATGTTTGATAAAAATCAAGTGTGGGTGGGGGGGTCCCTGGGTGGCGCAGCAGTTTAGCGCCTGCCTTTGGCCCAGGGCGCGATCCTGGAGACCCGGGATCAAATCCCACGTCGGGCTCCCAGTGCATGGATTCTCTGCCTATGTCTCTGCCTCTCTTTCTCTCTCTCTCTCTGTGTGTGTGTGTGTGTGTGTGACTATCATAAATAAATAAAAATTTTAAAAAAATCAAGTGTGTTTGAAATGGAGTGCATGCGGGGAAGAGTGTAGAATGTTGTCAGAAAAACATCCAAGGGACAAATCACCTAGGGCCTTAAAAGTCACAATATGGGGAATAAAAGAATAATGAAGGCTACATGTTTAAGAAGAAAGCCACACAAATCAAATTTCCATGAGGACCTTTAGCTGCTATGGTGATTGATGGTCCCCGCACTGCAATGGCTCTTAACATTCTGTAATGAGCTGTAGCAGGAAAGACAGGGGAAGAGAAAGGAAAAGTCAGGAGAAGTAACATGTTTGGACTCATGGTATAATCCAATTTCCTCACTGCTGTGAAAAGTAACTCACCTCATTATTAGGAAAAGTGTTTACCTCATTATTAGGAGACGCTGACAAATCTCCCCTACAAGCTCAAATCTTGTGTTACTGAGAATCCAGTCCTCTAGGGCTTTTTCTACTAAGCTATCAACCTGGTCCTCTCTCTCAATGGAGTTTTACAATCCAGTCAGCACAGATTGAAATCACCAGCTTTGTATTCCTAATCGGTGTCTCATTTCTACACATTACAGATGACCATATCATAATGGTGCTGGAATTATACCACTGGTTAAAGAAAAAAAAATTCGTTGACATCCCCTTCTTACCTGATGAATGAGGACGATGATTTAGAATTTGGTCTGAATGAGGGAGAAGAAAATGTCGTTCCTTACTCTACAATACTCCCAGGCTCTGGTCATTTTTTTCTGTGGGTGACCAGTGCTTCTTAATCTAATTTGAATCACACAATCATTCTCCTCATAAATCTATTGTGGAAAGCTTCAGTGACAATATTAAATGCACATGAACTCCAGCAACACGCTTCACCAGTGACTGAGGAATCTCATTTGCAAAGTACTTAAAATATGGACTTTTGCTCATGGAAAATAAGAATTTGTTCAGTACATCATCTATTCCATACATTAAAATGAAAAGAGATGCCTAAGACCACTAATTTGCCCATCTGATTCAGAATGCCAGCACATCAGCTGAAACCAACTGTCATCTGCCAACGAAGGGTGTTTACCAATTATCAATCATAAACATCTAATCACTTTAATAATGTGCTTTCTTTGGACAGTACTCACCCTAAACCAAGTTCCAAATGCACAAACAATTGCAAGAGCTAATGACAGCTACTGTGCCTTGAATATGAGAAGTCAGGAGGTATTGACATCAGGCCACGTTCAGGCCTACACACATTCTCAAGGTAGCAATGTCAACATTCCAGACACCTCAGGAGGTATCCATCCTGGCCACACCTTTCTCCTCTGAAAGTTTTTCTTCCATAGGCAGTGACTGCTAAAGTTAGTCACATGTGCATGGCATGACCTTGCTCCATCCCTGGCTATAATTTTTTGGACCAAAGTATCACCTGACCCAGAAGAGACCATTTATTGACTGGGCAAAAGCCTGGCGGATTCTTTTCAGATGGTTGAACTGAGACACAGGCAGAGCTGAGAGGTGGGCCTGGCACTAAAATGAAAGTCCGAGAATCTCCCAGAACTGCACTGAATTCTTCTGTGGCCTTATGCTTTAATATTTCTTTGTCTTCCATAAGCTGCTATAGAATTCTTGTTTTCATTTAATTTGTGTTTATTTAAGTAATTCTGACAGGAATTCTTATGACAGGAAGCAACAAAGCTTTGACAGTTACTGTCACCATGGAAAAGCCATGAAAATCCTTACTCTGGTAGTATAACTTATTGGCTCAACAGTGTAAATCTACCACCCACTGTGTACTTCCATGCACTGGAGATACACTACAAGCTTTCTTGAGCTTATGTTCTAGAATACTTGCACAACTCTTTTCCTGACAAGCTCAATATTTACAAAACATTGTGACCTGTTTCTAAGTCTCAATTTCCTCATCCACACAAAGGAAGCTCTTAAGGACAATGTCAATGTACTCTGGAAGGCTGAAATAAATTAACCTCTGCAAAGCACTTAGTATGTGCCTGACACAAATTAAGTAAGGAGAAATTTGTAGCTAATATGAAAATAGCATGTAGTAAATTATTCTTTAAGTAAAGGGAAGCATGCTAGATGCCATTCATGTAATTTATCCATAGTTTATGAGAGAGAGAGTACAACTGTTCTTGAACACCTTCTCCCAAGGTTGAAACATTCTAGACCATGAGGCAAGCCTCAAGGGGAGTCTTCACGGGATGGCTGATTTTCAAGTGTCACTTCCCTCATTGGCTGAGTTTCCTCAGTGAACAGGGTCTTTGGGCTGTTGGTTTCCATATGAGTGGGTCATCTGGGCAGGGGAATTGACCAGATGGTCTGTTATCCTACAAAGTAGCACAAAGTTTCTCAACCTCAGCAGAGGTTGACATTTTGAGCTTGGTCATTCTTTGTGGTGGGGGGTGTCCTGTGCATTTCTGGATAGCTGGCATCGTCCCTAGCTGGCCTCTATGTACTAGGTGTCAGTAACACATCCCTACCATGTTCTGATAACCAAAAATATTTCTGGACATTGCTAAATTTCTCCTTAAGGAGTAAAATCACCCATGGATGAGAAGATCTAGGCAGCAATATCATCTGACTGAATGATCATCTCAGTAGCCAGTTCTGCTGGAATCTAAACATCATGAATTCAGAGTTGAGAAATGCAACTTCTTTCAGGGCCGGGGGTGGGGTAGAGGAGAGGGTGGTTCATTTACATGGCTGATCCCAAAAGCAATGAAAAATCAGACCCTAAGGTACCACAAGTTTTAACAGACCTGTGCCTACAGACAGCTGTCAAGACTAAAGAGAAGGGCTCAAAGTGAATGGATTTCCAAACATACTCATGAAAATTGCTCATACCTGCACTGAGGAAACCTTTCAGCTGTTGCCATAGCTCTGAGGGTATTTTTCCAAGGGGACAAATCTTGTTGCTTTTTTTTTTTTTTATTCACACATTGTTTTTCCCAAAATACTTTTAGCACCCTATGGAGAATATCAAACTCATCAAGGTCCCTGAAAAATCCCATTGGAGAATGGAAGAAATCATTTGCTTTACCTGCAAAGGCTTATGGTGGCCTGTATGGTTGACTGCAGGGTAGACTCAGAGGTTTAGAGACTTGTGCTCTCTGACAGCAGCTGACTTTGTACCTCAGAGCTGATGTCATTGACCTGTTACACTCAAGCTTCTCTTGGCATGCACCTCGAACTCTGCTAGCAGAATGTATAGATTTAAATGTATTAGAAAAAACTAATCACAGAACTAAACTAAAGAGTCCAGGAGATCCCCGGGTGGCTCAGTGGTTTAGTGCCTGCCTTTGGCCCAGGGCATGATCCTGGAGTCTCAGGATCGAGTTCCACATCAGGTTCCTTGGAGGGAGCCTGCTTCCCCCTCTGCCTGTGTCTCTGCCTGTGTGTGTGTGTGTGTGTGTGTGTGTGTGTCTCATGAATAAATAAATAAAATCTTTAAAAAAAATAAAAATAAATAAATAAAGAGTCCATAAAGGGCTCTCTGGTTTAAACTGGGACATCAGAGTTGTTCCAGGAGTGGCAAGTCCCCCTTCACACCTGTCAGGAGAAGTGAATTACCTCTTCTAGAAAGGCATCTATCTGAGTGTGACTGTGAAGCTTTAAATAGTCTCCACCCCCAGGCCTCTGAGTCTACAGTGGAGTTTAACATATTCCAGCCATGTCACAAACACTTTAAGGTCCCTTCTGAATAAGAGCTTTCCAGCTAAGTTTCTGGGGCTGCCTGCCAGAGTCAATCTCAGCTAACATCCTCAGGACTCACTTGGATCTCTTAATAATGCAGCCTCCATGGGAAGAGAATGTATGGTGTGCTGCCAGGAAGTTAAGGAGAGGAACTGTTCTCTTGCCCATCTCTGACATACCTATCCAGGCAAGCGGCCAAAGCTTTCTTAAATTCAATTCAATAATCTAGAGTTATTCCTTAGATTTCTTTATAGCTCAGCAGCTTGACGTATTCCTTCCCACTCACAGATTAATACCTATTTTCTATTAAAACAAAGGGAAAATATATCTTTTGATCTTTGTGTGAATTCTGAGCTAACTCAGAATTTTTCCTATCGAGCATAGGATGGCAGGACAAGTTGTTTTCCATTTCATTATTCTTCCCAGCTCCCACAGAGCTGAATTTGGTTTGGAGTCTCTTTTTTTATATGAATGGGGGGCATAGTTGTAAGGAGAAACCTTATTTGTTATAGTAAGAGAAGGGGGGAAAGCATAAAGGAATAAAGGGAGAACAAAACTGTAAAAGAAGCACCTTGTTGCTATTCTAATATATCTAATCCTATGAATAGCCAACTACTTCCTTCCACTCAATTTGACATTAAACATTTTTTTTTACTATATAAAAAGGTCTGCTTTCCTCCAAAATTCCTAGATAAAGTACCTAGACAAAAACTACAATATTGACTTATTTTTTAAAGTAATTGGCTGATTAATTTCCTCAAGTTTTCTATCTTCCTTTATTGGGTAGCACTATACTAGGGGGAAGAGGATTTAAGGAAAACTAGAGCCAAGGCTATCCTAGTTTCTAAATCCATCTTCAGGATTGCTGGAGACCATATCAAAACAATACCACTATGTTTTCATCTTGGGCTACCCTCCCAGGCCACACTCACAGACAACGGCTCTATCATCAAAAATTGAGGACATGACTTAACTATTCCTCTCATGTTTCAGTTGTTGAGAGCATGCAATGAATGAAATCAAGATTAGAAGTAAAGTTCAATCCATACTGAGATCAGGTGTCCCCATTCTGTACTACAATTGTAGGTCCCTAACTCAAAAGGCAAAATGAGGGCCAGATGAGAGGATCTGGGTGGATGCACAGAAGTCATCCACTCTTGGTGGAAAAGCAACTTCATGGCATGCCCAAAGACTTGGGCCAGCAGATGCAGCTCCGAGCAAAGAGGAAAGTGTGTTATGACAACCGCAGAATGACTTAGTCCCTGAGAAGAATACAATCCACAGAACACAAAAATCACACAATTGCATTGTGAGGTTAACTACACACGTTTTTAGTTCTGTTTTTATAAGTGACCATATAAAACACTGCCTGCCATAAAGTGTGTGCTAAATCATAGGCAAAGTAATGCCAACTAAATCCCAAGTTCAACTTTCTTCTACAGTGCCAAAAGGAATCTTGTGATTCCATACCCCAGATCTCACTAGCTGTGCCAACGACAAAAAACAAATATGATATAATAATTTGTTCTGCTATTGCAACCACAATTGTAACTCTTTTTTATATATAATATGCTTACAAAACATGTGAGATATGAGAGTAAGAACAGAGCAACACACTATTCTATTCCTTTCAAGTGTAGCACTATATTGGGGGTATATCTAAAACATGGCTTTTAGATTCAAAGGAATAAATGATTCACTTACCATGGTTTTCTCATCATCTCCAAAATAAAAGCTCCTGTAAATGACTTTCCAATAACTCCTCAAATCATATTTTTTACTTAGCTTTAGAAGAGGAAATAAATTAAGACTTTGAATAAAAAGATTATTTTCCTTTTCAGAGTCTCACTCAACTCGTAGAAGCAAAATGTTCACCACGACTTGACAGCCACTCTCTCCAAATCAGAGTCTACTGAACCTGACAATGCTATTAAGCTCTGGCTTCTTTTTTCTTTTCTCATGATAAGTGTCTTTAGGCCTTGAAGCCTGGACAACTGTCATCTCTTCTACATTGAAACACTTGGATCAACTATTCCATTTTGAAGGCTGATATAATTCAGTTTGGAAAGAAAATGGCTGTTTTACTTATACTGTCCAAATAATCACTTTCTTCTATAACCTGCAAGAATTCTTCTCTATTCATTTTATTCTTTTGAATTCTCATTCATGCAACATTGAGCAAATATTTTCTGAGCCCCTAGGAGTCTGTCACTATGCTGTATGACAGAGGTACTGTGTGTGTAAGACTGAATCCCTTCCTCCCAATAGGTATCTAGGAAGACAAATAAACAGAGAGGGAGTATGACTCATTTCATTCTATAACTCAGGTGATGCTGACCAGCATGTTCTGTGAAGTAATTATTCTTAATCCAATTTCTGTCTTCTTGATCATTGGCCCTATCCAATAGAAATTTCTGCCATGATGGAAATGTTCTATAGTGTCACAGTCCAATACAGTATCCAGTAGCCACATGTGTCTACTAAGCACTTGAAATATGGTTTGAGTGATAGAAAAATTAATTTTTAACTTAATTTCACTTTAACAGATTTAAATTTTAATTTTTTAAAATATTTTTTATGTATTTATTCATGAGAGATACAGAGAGGCAAAGACACAGGCAGAGGGAGGAGCAGGTTTCCTGCAGGGAACCCAGTGTGGGACTCGATCCCAGAACCCCAGGACCAGGACTTAAGCCAAAGGCAGAGGCTCAACCAGTGATCCACCCAGGTGTCCAAATTTTAATTTAAACAGCCTCCTGTGACAAGCGGCCACCACATTAGATGGTGCATGAATTGGCAGACATCCTTGGTGCTATAAAGCATATTATCTGATTTAGCTATAAATTAGCCTTGAAGTGTAGAAATCCCAGAGAACCAATCATTACAAGCACCATGTAATACCAGGGGAGAAATTGCATCAGATGGTTCAGCCGGATCAAAGACAGCCTTCTATCTGAATTGAATCTATAGATGTCTTTTTGGTAGCAATCCATCAATCCATCAGTGGGTTACATAGTATTGAAGGCATAATTCTTCTTAGATTTAGCTATGTCAAGGAAAAAGAACCTGAACCATACAAAAGCCAATAGTCTTTATGCTTGCACATAATTCCTGCTGTTCCACTTTCAATACAATAGTAAATTAACATATCTGTATTCACTCAAAGTTATTGAGGAAAGAAATGTTTTATTTAGAAAGCTGCTGAATGTTAAATGTGCGCTAAAAATAGAAACATGAGATTTCAGCCTAGGAGTTCAACATGTAAACTACTCATAACCAAGGCACTGACTGACAGGGTACCTTGAGAAAAAGACCAAAGGGATTTCAATAAAGGCAGTGAATCAGCACAGGAAAGATGGATGAAGATGCATTATCTTGTGGGTAAGGTGAGGAACTGGCAGGGATGTGAGTGGCGTGTGGCCATTTAAGGATGGTCTCAATTTGAATCCTAGCTTGACATTCATAGTTGGGTGCCCTTGAGAAATTTCCTTAGTTTGCTCATCTGTAAAGTGAAGATAATAGTACCTACTTTGCAGATTACTGAGAGGACCATAAATAATGTGCTCCAAATTCTTGCATCTCTTGGGGCAACTGGATGGCTCAGTGGTTGAGCATCTGCCTTTGGCTCAGGTAGTGATCTCAGGGTCCTGGGATAGAGTCCCGCCTGGGGCTCCTTGCTGGGAGCCTGTTTCTCCTTCTGGCTGTGTCTCTGCCTCTCTCTCTTTCTCGGTGTCTCATGAATAAATAAAATCTTTAAAAAACAAAACAAATTGGGCAGCCCTGGTGGCTCAGCCCCGGTGGCTCAGCCGCCTTCGGCCCAGGGTGTGATCCTAGAGACCCGGGATCGAGTCCCGCATCGGGCTCCCTGCATGGAGCCTGCTTCTCCCTCTGCCTGTGGCTCTGCCTCTCTCTCTCTCTCTCTCATGAATAAATAAATAAAATCTTTAAAAAAAAATCTTGCATCTCAATAAACAGTATTTAATGTTATTATGACAGACATAACTAAGAATTATAGTTTTAGCAGCCAATACCATTTGAATCTCATGAGGTCAATTTTAAGTTTAGGAATCAAGAGGCTCTTTTTTTTTTTTTTAAGAGCCTCTTTTTAACAAGTGAACACCTACAAATGAAATCCCTCATCCACAAGTTTTATTTATTGTCATCAAAATTCTCTTCTCTGCATTAATACCTTCCCAAACTCAGTACAGAATTATAAGAAATTAGAGACAGAAATGGGAAAAGTGACTGGTTAATCAAAGAACTGAAACTACTTTTTTTTTTTAATCCAAATCACATGCATTTTTTTGGAGGTATCATCTGATCTCAGAGAAATTATCTAGGAAGAAAATGATTCCAGAAGCAACACTTAATCTCTTCCCACCATGTTTACCCTTTTGAGTCTGACATGAGCTTGTTATCAGAGCCAGACATCAAGGAGCAGCATTGGAAAAACTGTTAATTGGACATGTGGATGACAAATGCATCCTCCTATTGACAAAGGCAGAGAGGCTTATAACCCTGCCCACAGTTCTTCGTTAGCAATCTTCCTTCTTTCAAAAGTGGATCTTACATTTGTTTTACTAATAGAAATTATTTCTGCAGGAACCAGGGGATGACAGTTTGTGGGGAAAGAATAATGAGCACACAGAGCGTCTAAACCACTTCATCTGCACGCCACGCCCCAGACATTGCAGTTATCTTCACAACTGTATTACATTATTACATTATTCTCAAAGCAGTTTGCATTATACCCTCTCTCACTGCCACCCTCCCAGGTCTCTCTCTCTACAAACACTAATAAATATAATCATGCAACTTTTTAAACATGTAGGTAAATCGATTCCTCCTTGAATAAAAAAACAAAATTACTAAACCAAAGCATACATGTTTAGAGTGCTGATCAATTAAATAAAAATAATTTGTCACAAAATATATACAACTAGACATACAGGGTAACAAAGTGAGACAAGAAAGACCTTGAGTTAAAAAAACTGGAATTAGACCCTACGTTGGCTTCATCATCTGTTGACTAAGTGATCTTGGGCAAGTCATGTAAGTACCTTAAGTTTCAATTCCTTCGTCTCCAAAAAAATCAAAACAACAACAAAAAACCGCAGTAGTATCTATTTAACAAAACTGTTGGGTTTTTAAAAAATATTTTATTTATTTATTTGAGAAAGAAAAAGAGAGAGCACAAGCAGGGGTAGGGGCAGAGGAAGAAGCAGACTCCCTGCTGAGCAGGGAGCCCAATGCCAGGCTGGATCCCAGGACCCCAGGATCATGACCTGAGCTGAAGACACTTAAAGAACTGAGCCACCCAGGCGCCCCTCATAAAAATGTTATAATGGTTAAAATATAATGCATATAAAACTCTTTGTGCAGAGGATGCTGCCTGTGTTCTCCTCTAGGATTTTGATGGTTTCCTGTCTCACATTTAGGTCTTTCATCCATTTTGAATTTATTTTTGTGTGTGGTGTAAGAAAGTGGTCCGGTTTCATTCTTCTGCATGTTGCTGAGCACTTGTGATGAGCACTGGGTATTATATGTAAGTGATGAATCGCTGAATTCTATCCTTGAAACTAATATGACACTATATATTAACTAACTAGAATTTAAATAAAAGCTTGAAAGGTGAGAAGAAAAAAAACTCTTTTTGCAGAGTCTAACATAATAAGAATCAATAAATGGTTAGCTATCATTGTTAACTATATGTAATCATTGTTTCCTGCATGGTAACTAGGCTGATATGAAAAACCATTCATGTAGGTCAGTATAGCTGGTATTATGCTTATGCAGCCAAGCTGCATCTTGTATTATTTTCCCAATATCTAAAATAAAGTATGCTGAGGAAAATCAATAATAAAAAAAAAAGAAATCCATATCCAAACACATTATTATAAATTACCAGAGTATCAAAAACAAAGTGAAAATTCTATTAGCTATGTACTAGAGAGAAAGAACAGACAACCTAAAAATGAACAATAGTAAATTGATATCACATGTCAGGGACACTGAATGCAAGACAATGAAGTAATATTTTCACACTATGAGAGGACTGGATATTTGAACTTAGAATATGTTCTGCTAAAATATTAATTTTTAAATGGGTGACTAAAGATATATTGAGACATGAAAGGGTTCAGAAAATTTACTGTACCAGAACTTGCTTTTAAAATGCTCTTGAAGGAGGTACTCATGAAAAGAGAGAAATCAACATAAAAATACTTTCATAAAACACGAGGACAAGAAAACAAAGTAATACATTTTGGGGATATGATGTAAATCATCAATTACCAAACAGGAAGCAGAAAACCAAAAGAAATAAAAAGGGAAGAGGAAGTAGCCATAAAACCAAGAAAATCAAAGTCTAAATGATAACATCATCCAAAAAAAGTGTACCTGAGGATGGGAACAAAACAAAGGCAGTAAGGACATGAAAGGATATGTCTTCCTTGGGGAAAAAATAGGCTTGTATACTGCCCGTAATAGTTTAGCAAAAACCAATCAAAAAATAAGCATAGAATATACAACTTTCAACTTGTAAAAGAAAAATTGACTTATTTAAAAAAATGTCAAGAAAAATGATAAATATACAATTATCAACCAATATATCAGAAACAAGAGCTAATACAAAATTAAAAGAATATAAGTGAACTAAATTCACAAGGTAAAATAGTGACACTCAAATGAGGCTAAAAAAGTAAGAAGCAGCAATATATTATCTATAAGACACAAATTTAAAAGTAAAATAATATAGAAAGGTTTAAAATGAAGGGATTAATGAAGATATTTCAGGCAAATTTGAAATAAAAGACAGCCGTAGTAGCAATATTAAAACAAAAGGCATGAACAGCTTAAGGCAACGCAAGGATTGTAATATCCTTGAAGTAGGAGGAAGTTTAAAATTGTATATATATTATATAATAGACACTTATAGTTTATTGTTATGTATTATATAGTTATAATTCTATATAATATTATACCTATAACATTTTTATAATAGTCATAGACATATGTATGTGTGTGTGAAACAGACAAGCAAGAGCAGATAGAATTATGGGGAGAAATAGACTATCACTCAAGTCTATTTGCTTTTCTATAGATTTTATTTATTTATCTGAGAGAGTGAGCAAGCACACAAGGCAGGCAAGAGGCGAGGAAGAGGGGAGAAGCAGACTCCCTGCTGAGCAGGGAGTCTGATGCAGGACTCAATCCCGGGATCCTGGGACCATGACCTGAGCAGAAGGCAGATGCTTAACCAACTAAACCACCCAGGTGTCCCCATTCCCTTTCTTTCTGTCTAACATAATTTATTCCCTCTCTACTGCATCATTCCCATTAACATACAAAATCTCTTGATGCCACTTTCCTCTTTAGCTTCTCTCTGCTCCCATTTGCAGCAAAATTCCTTAGAAGTGTGGTCTACACTCCCTACCTCCCTTCCCCTCCCCCCCCCCCCCCCCCCGCCCTTCTTTCCATCACTCTTGAGCCTTCTCCAGTCAGGTTTCCTCTCATCACTCACCCAAACTATTCTTTTCAAGGCCCCCCATTACTTTCACAGAGCTATGTCAGGTGATCCAAATAGGATACATCCTCGTATTTGACCAAAGTTGATTATTCTTTCTTTCTTGAAACAATTATGTCACTTGGCTTCCAGGACACAACTCTTTCTCCTAGCTTTTTTTCCCACTGCCCTGACTGGGCTTTTCTCAGTACCCTTTTCTGGTTCCTCTTCTTCCCTCTATCATCTAAACATTGGAAAACCTAGTGCCCATTGTCTGGGCTTTCTTATCTATTCTAGTTCCTGAGGTGATCTCGTCTAGTCCCATGACCATATATACCACTATTTGCTAAGAAATTCAAATTCCTGTTTCTATCTCTGACCTCTCCCTAGAGCTCCAAACTTATGTACCTGACTGCCTCTATGACATCTCTACTTGCATATCTACAAGGCACCTCATTGATAAGGCCCAAATTAAATTCTTTACCTACAGCTTCAAAACCTGCTCCTCCACGAGCCTTTCCTTTCCCAGTCAATGTCAACTACTGTCTCATTCCACTAGCTCAGGCCAAAACTCTCACTGCGTACTTTTCTCTTTCTCTCACAATACATGTTCCATAGACCTGCAAAGTCCATTTGCTTTACCTTCACAATAGATCCAATTCTGCTCACCCCACTCTCATCTAAGCAACAATCACATCATCTCTCACCTACAGTATTGTAACAGCACCCTTACTTGCTCCGCAAAATCTACTCTTACCACAATGCCCATAGCAATCCTTTTTAAATCTTAGATCATATTACTCTTCCCCTCAAAAATTTCCAGTCATTTCCTATATTTCTCAAAGTAAACTTCCAAGCCCTTATGATGTTCTCTGTGATTCAGATATCTATGCTCTGATAGTGACTATCAGCACACTGGCTTTCTGCTGTTCTGAATTCATTCTTTCTGGCTCAGGGCCTTTGCATTTGCTGTTCCCTCTGCTTGGAATGACTTTCCACTAGATTTCCATATCTGGTCTTTGCTCAAATGTCATCCTCCCAGGGAGCCATTTGCTACAGGCGATTCTTACAGATCAGTTTATTAGAGAAAACAGTACGCTCACCCCAGTAAATATCTTGCTCATCAAATAACAGTTTCCTCATCAATATTCACTTTAAGATCTTTGCCTCACTGTGCTCATCAAACCTAAATTTTATACGAACTTATCCACTCTCAGTTTCTCTCTTTGCAAGACCCATCTTAAACCACTTCAGTCCAAACCCCCAAGCCATGTAAATATCCTACCTCTGACTTGTCTTCCGAAACACCAGGACTCTGTCAAAATGGCACTTTTCCCCCCGTACTGCAGTGAGTTCAGATAAACTTAGTTTTGTGTGTGTGTGTGTGTGTGTGTGTGTGTGTGTGTGTGTGTTTTAATGACAGGTTGTCTGGTGATATTTTGAAAAATTCAAAAAAGGACTATAAAATTCTTATCCCATTCAAGTTGCTCCACGAAGCAGAAAAAGAAGGAAAGCTGCCCGTTCATTTAAGAGACTAGTTCAACTTTGATTCCAGAACCAAGTGAGGATCTATATGAGAAAAGGAATATGCATCTAAATAACTTATTAATACTGACACAAAATTTGTAGATAAAATATTATCTGGGCATATCCAAATTGATTTTAATAAAAAGGAAAAAACTATGATCAAAGAAGGCTTATCCCAAACTGCTCCATTTCTTTCTACATATTTAAATCATATGTAAGTATGATGTAACACAGAGAAATCTATCAGTAGAGTCATCACACCTCCAAAAGGAGAAGAATCACATAATTAACTTAATTAATCAGAAATGTTCTATGTTTTAAAAAGAAAACAAAGATATAAAACTAGGAATTGATCCTGAACTTGATTAGTTCTAGTGGAAAAAAATATAAAATATTTCCTTGAGATTTATTTCCTTTCAGGTCAGAAAACAGAATGTCCATTCTTATCTCTCCTGTCCAATATTGGTTGGGAGAAAAATTAAAAAGAGATACTAGAATTCAGGCAGCCCGGGTGGCTCAGTGGTTTAGCACCACCTTCAGCCCAAGGCCTGATCCTGGAGACCCGGGATTGAGTCCCACGTTGAGCTCCCTGCATGGAGCCTGCTTCTCCCTCTGCCTGTGTCTCTGCCTCTGTGTGTGTGTGTGTCTCATTAATCAATAAATAAAATCTTAAAAAAAAAAAGTACTAGAATTGGAAAGGAAGAGAAAAAAACTGTCATTATTTGAAGATGATATGATCATCTACAGAGAAAAGCAAATGGGCCAAAACTATTAGAGGTCGTTAAGAATGATAAATAGGGTTGTTAGGTTCAAGGTCAACTTCAAAAAGAATATTTCAGGATGCCTGAGTGGCTCAGCAGTTGAGCATCTGCCTTGGGCGTGATCCCGGGGTCCTGGAATGGAGACCCACATCAGGCTCCTTGCATGGAGCCTGTTTCTCCTCCCTCTGCCTTTGTCTCTGCTTCTCTCTGTGTGTGTCTCTCACGAACACATAAATAAAATCTTAAAAAAAAAAACAGCAACAGCATTTCTTTATATCAGCAATAACAAAACCAGGAACAAAAGCAGAATAAAAGACCATTTAAATAGCAACAAAGGTTATAAAGTAACCAGAAGTTACTAAACAAAGCATGTACATGGATTTTATGAAGAAAATGTATTTATATTTTGTTGCAAATATTAAGCAACATAAAAGAACATCTGAACAAATGGACAGCCATGCCTTGGTCTTCGATGAAACAATCTATTACTGTTAAGATGTCTTATTTCCCCCAAGTAATCCTTAAAGACATTGCACTGCAAGTAAAAGCAGGATATTTTGTACAAATTGGCAAATTGATTCTAAAATGAATTGGCTAGTGAATAGTTAAACAATTTTGAAAAGACAATGCAGAGAGCTCATCAGTTGAGGAATCAGAGCAGAGGATTTTGAAAACTGGCTGTTTTCCTGGTTCTAGGTCTTCAGGCAAATTGTTCAAACTCCTTAAGCTTTGGCTTTCTCATACCCATGATGAGGTTAAAACACTACCTCCTCAGAAGTCTAATATCAGTGATGATTAAATGAAATAATGTATGGAAAGTGCCTGAAAAACAATGAACACTCAATAAATTTAAGTGAGTTAATGTTATATGAAGATATAACTATTTGTGCAACCCATCTTCCTTGCAACACCAGAATTCTTTAGCATGAGCATTGGCTACTATTTATTTTTCCTCCCTGTAGTGAATTGTCCTTACATATGAGTCTTTTTTTTTTTTAATGTATAAAAGGAGAAAAAAAAAAAGAGGACTGTTTCTTCTTTACTTAACCTAAGGGAAGTAGAGTCAGAGATAATCTGTTCTTTAGTAGCCTTTAGAATATAATCCCCATAATGAAAAAGACAAAAGAAAACAAAGTATGCAAGGAGAGGGCTTTGCTGGCATTGAGTAATTTATGGCAAAAAGGTTAACCCAAAGTGCTAAATATTCTGCCCCTTTTAGAATTGTTGCGCTCATTTAGAAGGAGACCGCACAACTTAGTCAATAGGAAAATTCAATAAGCTTAATGACAACCTAGAAATGTTAAGGCCTAATAACGTGCTAAAATATTTATAACAAGTTACTTCCCCCCTATCTCTCACTTTCAGTATCTGTAAAATGGGAATAACAATTCTTGTTTCCCAGCACAACTCCTGAAAGGATTAATGAAGATGACAGTGCCGTACAAATGCTTGCTTTAAGAGACAAATTGTGGTGGAACAAAAGTTTGGCGGAATTCCCAGTGCTCTCTCGGGTCAAATGGATTAAATATTGAAAAGTTATCATCTGCGTTTCAAAGGATAGTGCCACCAGCAATTAACATCAACCAAACATGGATTTTTGTTCTCTCATCAGTCGATTTGATCATTCCTGTAGCCACCAGCTGCTAACGTCTTGGGTGTTAACTTTTCCCTCCTTGGGATTCACCCAGAAGAAAATGGAGTATGCCTCTTAGAAATGATATCGAAACAGGTGTATCCATCAGCTAACAAGTACACACAGTGAGGAAAAAAAATAAAAACATACTCATTTGAATAACCACCAGGCTTCATGGAAATGAAGCAGCATAATCTAGCTTGATTTAGTGTAGTGATCTTCCCAACAGCCTGTATTTCATGATGTTTCCTGGGTTTTTGTAAAATGTGTAAAGAGTGGTGAGAGAGGGAGGAGAAGCAGGCACTGAAAAGTGTGCGGGAGGGTGGTGCCAAGACTTGACATGACTATTACGCTTGCATCAACATTCAAGAAACACAATGATTAGGCATTCAGGGTCCTCAGGGCCAAGTGTTCCCTATTTCGCTCCTGTGAATATGATGAAAACAACGAGAAGCTCATGTACACAAAGAGTAGCACAAGCAACAGGCAGAATAAAAAGGCAGCATCTGAGAAGAAATGCTTTCTATGCGGGATGGAGCACTGGCCCTCTGCTTGGGCAGCTCTAAACACTGGGAGAGTGAGGAGATCCAAGGATGCAAATGATCCCATGAACTGAGGCCACAAAGGCCACTTGACAGCCAGAGAAATCCTCCCTGACACCAAGATAGTCTGGGCTCCTAGCAGAGCATCCGCAGCCCTTCTTGATCCTCACCAGCCCTGGGCCCACCAAGACACCTGTGCTTCTCTCACATCACAGGCTCTCTTGCATCTGAGTTCCCATGTTTGCTCATGTCTGCATGCATTGCTCTCTCATTCCGTTCTCCAACCTTTCCATCTCTGCCCAACTTCTATTTGTCCTTTTGGTCTCAACTAAACACTAATTGCTGGGCAGCCTTTCCTGTCCCTTGCTCATGCTCCCTGAGCATAATCTTTCTAAGTACTCAGGAAGCACCGTGTGCTACCTCCATACAGTACTCATCACTATTCACTGCCGTTCACAGAGTTTGCCCCCCGACAACCTGCACTCTCTAAGAGCTCCAAGGTCAAGCTCCTTTTTTCAATCTTACGTGTAGTAAATGCTCAATAAATAACAGCTATAATTAAATGTTAATAGGAGAAGACGTCTAGACAAATCTTTGTTCCTATCAACACTTAAAAATTGTGTGATCTTAGGGCACCTTGGTGGCTCAGAGGTTGAGCCTCTGCCTTTGGCTCAGGTCGTGATCCCGGGGTGCTGGGATCAGGTCCACATCCAGCTCCCTGCATGGAGCCTGCTTCTCCCTCTGCCTATGTCTCTGCCTCTCTCCCTGTCTCTCATCAATAAATAAATAAAATATATTTAAAAATATATAAATAGCATCATCTTGATCAAGATAGTCCTCTTTTCTGTAACATTACAGAGTGAGTTGATGCACTTTTTTAGGGGTGCTGAGGGGCTGCTCCCCTTTTATTTTCAACAGGAGGTTTCTCTAAAGGGAGTGTGATTCCCCCCCTTCGTAGGACCACTGTCCTATCTGTGCATCGTCCCTTCAAGAATCCTCTCAGAAGGAGACACCCCCCACACCCCCACCCCGCATCTGCCTGCTGATGCCTTGTCGGTCATAGAGGACGTTGAACTTGTGCACAAACTGGTTCGTGGTGTTGCAGGTTTTGGTGATGGTGCCAAGGTAGGCCATGAGTCCCATGTCATTGCATTGATCCTAAAAGTCTGTGCTGAGCACAGGGAGGCAGTGACACAGAGCATAGGCCTCCCGCAGGATCTCCTGGTAAGCATTAGAAGGTAATGCATGGAAGCATTTAGCTCAAGCATGGTAGCTGACATAGTGGAGTAAATGGTAGTTATTTTTGATGGTAATATTATTAGAAAGAGTTAAAGTTGGACTTAAATGTATTTCTTTATAAGCCGTGTTCATTTAAGTCCTAAATTATAGGGGTTACTATAAATATGTGGACCTGCTTTAAATTTCCCTGAAGGAAGGTCATTTAGCAGGTGTATGCTTTTTAATTTCCTAACGTAATCTATTCTCTGGTTTCAATCAACAGCAATAAACTACATGGAGTCTGGGTTGAAGCAAAAATGTACCAAATGGAAGGTGGGGTGAACAGAGACGTAGAACACTCTATGGGGACAGATATCCAAAGAAATCTAGATTGTGAAGTGTATGTCCATACTTATAGTTCCAGAAATCTTCAAGCTCCCTTTACAAGATTTAAAGAGACAATTTTTTTCATGTGATAAAAATGGTAGCTTCTTAACATGGACTTTAAGCTTAAATTTAGAAATGAGAAGTGTGTAACAAAGACAGCAATTTAAAATGACAGGAAGGTCAAAGTGGAATTCTCTTGGCATTTTCTGCCCATGTGAGGGCATTTATCACCTGACTTAAGATCTCATTCTCTGTCAGTATTCAAGGAACAGAAATACACTTTCTAAGGACCAACTGATCAGTTGTTTAAAATACTATAAATTATATAAATATATAATATTTATATATATTACAGAAGTTTGGAGATTATAATTATAGCATTTAATTTAAATTTGAGTCTATATGGGACAGATAAGCACTATGCTTTTCAAATGATTTATAAATCAGTTTTATTTGCTTCTTTATTTTGATGGTGGTTTGATCTTTTTTTAAAGACTTATTTATTTGAGAGATACAGTGGAGGGGGGAAGAGGAGAGGGAGAGAATCCTCAAATAGACTCCCTACTGAGGGCAAATCCCAATGACCTGAGCCAAAACCAAGAGTTGGATGTTTAACCAACTGAGCCACCCAGGAACCCCTTAATTTTTTTTTTCTTAAGTATACTCACTAGATATGTGCAATAGTGGCATGAAAATTATCTGAAGTGTTTCACATGGTTATGCTTTAGTCTGGGTGGACATAACTTAAATGACAAAAACTAAAGATTAGAGTACAAGGAAGTATAAGCTCATGCTGCCTCCTTAGAAGAGAAGTTTGGTTCTTCATCACTACATAATGTTATCATGCTACTGATTCAAGAGGGGTGTAAATGAATTCTGTGGGGTAGGACGCCATAATTATTAGTGTCCATTTTCATCTAAGATCTTTATTTCTCCAACATTCTTGGACCTATTGAAAAATCTCAGTATACAAAAAAACTGCAACTCAAGAGAAATGCTATCAAAATGTATATTCTGATCATTATGATCATTGTGGTACAGCTTTCTAAAGTAGACAATCATGTCCTTCAAAAAAAATAAAATGTTTTATGTTGGGACTTGAAGTCAAAAACATTTTCAAGGAGAGTTTTGCTTACCTTCACTCTGGCATTTGTTTCGTTTTGTTGTTATGTTTATCTGTTTTTATTTTATTTTTGTTCTTGTTTTTGAAGGAAAAGCTATCTATCCCTTTCCTATCTTGTCCACAGTAAGTTATGTTCTCTCAGGAAGTCTGTAATTAGATCAAGAATACCACATTGAGCTCAGCGGCAGTAACATGAGCAAAGTGCTACTTAACAGGTGTGATTTTTCCAGCACAAGGATTATAAATGATATGCTCAAAGGATAGAAATACAATTATAAACATATACAGTGATCTGTCAAGGTCGCTACAGGCATGCTGCACAGCAGGGAGTCCAACTGTCCTGGCTCCTTAAAGCCACAAGGCCACATTGGTCCTGCACCTTGCGAATCCCTGTTCACAACTCTGTGCCTGGCACAGAACTGAGGTTCAGTGAACACTCATGGAATGTTTCAAATGGGTCGTGTTGAGCTGGTTTTAAATCTGACTCCACAACTTGATAAAAGGTCTTGTCCACATTACTCAGCTTCTCTGAGCTCAGTTTCTTCGTGGATAATGTGAAAATAATACCAAATACTCTGTATTACCCTAGTGAGGATTCAAATGAGAATGCATATGAAGCACTTAGTGCACTGTTTGGTGTACCAGATGCTTGGTGTGTGATGCTACTTTTATTTTGATTTTTTCAGATATCCAGAATTAATCGTGGAGCACTTTGGACCTTATTTTCAAATCATAATAGGCAAATGAAACATATTAACAGTTATAGGCACCCAATTATGACCACCTCCATCAGCCAAAATGGATAATCCTGGAATTAAATAAGAAGTACAATGGGCAGCCTGCATTGTATTTGAAAATTGGAGGACTTCTCTAAAACTTGTGTAGAAATAGACTGCAACCCCAGCTCTCCAAGTCGTACTTGGCACACGTTGAGCAGTCACCTCAGAGTTTGGATAAAGCTGCCTAATACATAGGTAACTCCACTTTTTTGTGGAACATTATTTACCAGTAACACCCTTCAAGAAAAAGAAAAACAGTAATACATCTTGTATAATATTGCATATAGATTGAGTCTATGAGCTTTTGTTTTTCTTAAAGAATTTATTTATTTATTTATTTATTTATTTATTTATCTATTTATCTATTTATTTATTTATTTATTTATTTGAGAGAGAGAAACTAGAAGCAGGGAGGAGGGGCAGGGGCTGGATCCCAGGACCCTGGGATCATGACCTGATTGAAGGCAGGCCTTTCACCAACTGAGCCACCTAGGTACCCCAAGATTATAAGCTTTGAAATAACTGAGCAGGATTCAAACCTAGCTCTACTGCTAAATGCAGGATAGCATCCAGCATGTTAGTCTTCCTAAACCTCAAGTTTTTCATCTTTAAATTAGGAGTAATTGTTACCCCCAGATTGTAGAGCAGCAGATGAAATAAGGCACGCGGTACATTTATGTATCAGACTACCCTTTGTGTCTGCTAGATAGTAAGTGCTCAAGAAATATGTCTTCATCATCATCCTTGACATTGAGGAAGTATGAGATCTTGAACAGCAAGACACTTTGATATTACATGTTTTTAGCAGAGAGTCTAGATGAAGTTTAAAAATACTCATATTCATTTAACTGGCAAAAAGAGACAAAAAGGGACGCCTGGGTGGCTCCGTGTTTGAGCACCTGCCTTCAGCTCTGGTCGTGATCCTGGGGCCCTAGAATCAACTCCCACATCGGGCTTTCCACAGGAAACCTGCTTCTCTCTTTACCTATGTCTCTGCCTTTCTGTGTCTCTCATGAATAAATAAATAAAATATTTTTTAAAAAATGGGGAGAGAGAGAGAGACAAAAAGAGGAGAGAAAGTATGAGAATGTCTAGATCTTGGTGTATTGTGCTTAGTTTTGCCTGACATCTGAACCTTTATAACCCCAAATGGAGCAGAGGCCACTGAAGATTTTCTGTGTCTTAGAAATCTTCTCCCGAATTGTCCAGAAATGTTGATGCAATGAGACGAAAGCTTGTCCTTAGACATATCAGTTTGCATGTACATTGAGAAGGCAATCCCCGTATATTGCTACAAATGGTCTATTTTTTTCATACTCAAAATGTTTCCATTATAAAATAGTCACCAAATCAATATATCATCACTTCAAAACCAAAACAGAAAAAAAAAAAAAAAAAAAAAAACGGAAAACAAAAGCACCCAGAACAACAAACTGACCCATGCTAACCACCGCCCCCCACTGATGTCCACAGAATGATGTTCCAGCTCCCAGAGCTCCTCTTCCCAGCCCCCAAGTCCTGCAGCTCTGACTCTGTTCAATCTGCCTTTCCTCCTCCCTCCATCTCCACTGACTCCTCCTCGCTCACAGCCAGGCTGCCCAGATGAGTGAGGAATCACATGGTAACTCTGTTTTGATATTCAGTTGACATTCAAAACAGAAAGGAAAAAAAGAAAAGAAAACAGAGGTATTGAGAAAATACAGTAATGAGAATG
Source organism: Canis lupus baileyi (assembly GCF_048164855.1). Classification (NCBI taxonomy): domain Eukaryota; kingdom Metazoa; phylum Chordata; class Mammalia; order Carnivora; family Canidae; genus Canis; species Canis lupus. The sequence continues at coordinate 23,723,724 of NC_132870.1, forward strand.
GGTGCCAAGAAGCTGACAATAGCATCGGGATATGGGCCCTCACTGGGCAAGAATGAAGACAACTTACGGTCCTTAGAGGGACCAATGTCCAGCTGTAGAAAGAACTTTGGTTTAATCATGTCTGAAGAATGAAAGTCACATAGTATGTAGGGGGCAAAAGTTCAAAGTCATATGTTATCATCTGAAAAGGGATATCGCAGGGGAAATTCTTGGCAGTTCACTTTATAGTATTTGGCTGAAAAATGTTCAAAACCATTTGTTGTGGTCATTGCTGTATTTTTCCAAAGTCATTTCCTATTGATTCAGCACACCAGGAAACCATGGCTGGGTTCACCTTGCCAAATATGAGTTTCTACTTTGCTGACTGGATAGCATCCAAAAGCCACATTATACTGGAGACAATAAGCACCTGGCCTTTGAAAAGAATCATCTGTGTCGGCAAGGAGGGAATGTCTCACAGATTTCTCATCAGTTCTGATATTGAGTTATCACTTTCCATCCTACCCTGCAATTCCGCCCGTTGGTTATAGCGCCTTAGAGACAAATTCTCTACTCTGGGATGGGATGACCCGGTCTTGCTCACTCTCCTTCCCCACACAGTCACCTAAGGAATCCCAGCATCTTGGCAAACAAGTTTGTCAAAGCCTATACACTTTAGAAATAGACCCTAAATGGAAGAATCACACAGATATGCAATAATCAGACGTTCCTTTTGTACAGGATGTCTGATAGCACAGTATGGCAAGAGATTAATCCAATAGTCAGAGGAACTGATTATGACATTAAAATGATTTCTGAGGTTCAAGATATTTATCTACAACACAAAGAAAATAACATGTGTTCTTTCTGCTACACAGGGTAGTTGTGAAGAAGAAAGGAAAATGTACACAAAATCACTCTGCAAAGTAGACAAATGGAAATTGTTTTGTTAGCTTAAAAAGAATTTCAAGGTTTGGCTTTTCCAATAGGAAATTTGTCCTTCGGGGAGTAAATATTAGAGCAAATGGCTTGTTCAAGTTCATTTTCCCAGCTTGCTGCTTTCACAGGTAGAAAAAAGGAATAACATAACTTTTTATATTATTTTACTTTTTATAAAACCAGGTAGATAGAGTTGAGTGGACACTTAATTATCCCGTTGGGAAGTGTAGCAGAGCCAAATCCATCATTTGGAGGCTCCCAGATGACAAGGCCAGACTAATGACTCAACCTATTTGACAACTGGCAAATGACGGGCTTGCCAAAACGAAGGGCTTGAAACATCACAGAGGATCCAAAGTAAATCTTTGAGACAGCTCCAAATCCAAGTCCATCCATTACCAACCACACCTCCTAAAGCCACTGTATCTGCATTATGCTGTTGTTGTTGCCAGGAGGTTGTGGTAGAAAGAGAAGGACAAGTTGCAGTGAATATGTTACCTGTATGAAGCAGAATGGTTGTTTTCCAAGGCAAGTTTATTGCTAGTTACAGTAAACAACTAGGCAATCACACAAGCTTACCTCACTCATGCGCCTGCATTTTTATGTAAGGTTTACAATTAGGTATGCAATCTCCACTCACAAACTTTATTAAGGAAGAACTGTGGTCCTGGGATTACCAAGGGGACTTCGAATCCTGGTGATGAAGACAGGTCTTTGTCTCCCACAAGATACTGGCATTGTGTGCAAGGTGCTAGAAGGAACCAAAACTGTAGAACTTATTCCTCCCTGGATATGAGAGGAAGTACATAAAAAGCTTCTTGAAAGAAGTGCTGTGAGCTGAGTCTTGAAAGATGGGCAGAAGTTGGACAATAAACAAAGGGGAGATGAACTGTAGGCAAGGAATGTGGAATATGCAAAAGTAGGTGACACTGAGGACCCAAAGGCGGAGGGTGTCATGTGCAAAGGCTGGGTTTGCCCTTTACTTTCATGCCACTCAAATTTCTCACATGAAGACTTACTTTCTGAAATGCAAGGAGTGGCTGCAGTAGCAGTGGGGGCACGGGAGAGGAATGATCCCTAGAAGCAGGACGAACTTAAAGAATTATTTAACTCTGTTTTTCTGACAGTGGAGTTTCTGGATACCAGACCATCGGTAGTGGCTGTTAAAAAGTAAAGGCCAGTGGCCCCTTGGTTGAGGAACAGAGACAGAATGCTTGCCAGGAATGAGTTACTCAATTCTTTGAATCTTGCCTGAACTATTTCTTCTTTTTTTTTTTTTTAAAGATTTTATTTATTTATTCATGATAGTCACAGAGAGAGAGAGAGGGAGAGGCAGAGACATAGGCAGAGGGAGAAGCAGGCTCCATGCAGGGAGCCCGATGTGGGATTCAATCCCCGGTCTCCAGGATCGCGCCCTGGGCCAAAGGCAGGCGCCAAACCACTGCGCCATCCAGGGATCCCTGAACTATTTCTTCTATGGCATTCCTTGCACTTCAGCCTCCACCTGTCTGCTCCTGCGTTTGCATTGGGGCCTCGCGTCGTAATTGTGTTCATCCTCTCACCAGCACTGCCTCTATTATTGTTGAAAATGAAAGCAAAGTCATCGGAGTAAAGGGATCCCTAGGGCTATGGATGGCCTGTGTGTATTTGGTGGTAAGAGCAACCTGTCCTTTTGCTTTTAGGAGGCCTACAGCATACTGACTGATGCAGCAGTGACAGTAAGCCTAGATAGATTTCTTAGGGAAAAGGTAAAAATAAAATAAAAATTTTAAGAATATAGGTCAGCCGTTGTGACTTTTGATCCACCAAGTTCTGGTAAAAATAGTGAGATGCATTATAAAGCACAACTTAATTCCTTCTTGCAGGCTACTAGGGCTATCTGATCCAAGTTTCCAAAGTATAACATTATCTAAAAACAGTGATAAAATAATTTATTTCTGATCAGTACCACGGTTTTATGGATCCCAATATACATGCTCCTTAGGAAGAATCCGTGGGGTGAAGAAGTATAGATGGACCCAGTATCACTCATTAAAAACTACTTTTAGCATAAAAGGAGAGATTCTTCATTTCTTACAAAAATAAGATAGTTTGACAGTTTTTAATGTCAGAAGAACATACAAATACAATGAATTCATTGGCTGATGTTAACAAATCATTTGCCAAAATCTTTCCTTTGCTCATGCAGAAAACCTTTAAAATCTTCCTAAGGGAAATAAACTTCCAGTTCAAAAGGACCATCTTTGGAATTGGTAAATACAAACATAAGGTTGTTTCCATGTTCACAAAGGACTAGAGAGACTTAAAGAACTACTTATTATTCTAAAAGGTGACCATTGTTCCAAGATAGACATTGGACATTTGTCCAATCCAGATAAGCCAATCTGACCACACTATTTTATTTCCAATAGATAACTAACAACCAGGATGCCAGTGATGGCTTGCATACTTACAGAGAATTGGGCTGAAAACATGACAAAGCTGTGTCTGAGCCTAGCAATGACTGCCACAGGCTGCAGGAAATGCTATGGGCACACATTTGCTGTCCCTAAGCTAACCCTAAGCTAAGCCATCCCACAGCTAATTTTTCCCTTGGTCTGTTTGTCTTCAAATTAATTCATTCTTTAGCTTTTTTCTGTTTCTAAGTTTTGCAGCTCATCAACTGGTGAGGCAGTGTTGTTCAATCAGGTAACTTCCTAGAGCGAAAGTTCCCAAGGGCACAGATATTTAAGACATTTGAGAGTTTGGTACAGTGTATGCCATTTAGTGTGCGCTGATGGAAAGTTTTGCTTTCCACCAAAAGTCAACCATTCAACTCTGCAACATCATAGCGAGAATGTTTCGATGCTAATAACAATTATTACAAGTAGGATACAGGTAGCAATGGAGATGCCAACAGTTTATGATGTAGAAGTCAGGTTAGCAAGGACCTAGATTTAAACAAACAAAAGGATTAAATCAGAAAATAATTTGGTAAAGGGAAGCCTGGGGGGCTCATTTGGTTAAGCATCCAACTCTTGGTTTGGGTTCAGGTCATGATCTCAAGGTCAGGAGATCCAGCCTGAATCTGGCTCTGGGCTCAGCAGGGAATTTATTTGAAGATTCTCTCCCTCTGCCCCTCCCCTCATTCATGTGTGCATGTTCTCTCTCAAATAAATAAATCTTTTTTAAAAAATCGTATTTATTTATTCATAAGAGACACAGAGAGAGAGAGGCACAGACATAGGCAGAGGGAGAAGCAGGTTCCCTATCAGGAGCCCAATGCAGGACTCGACCCCAGGACCCCAGGATCACGACCTGAGCCAAAGGCAGACACTCAATCACTGAGACACTCAGGTGTCTCTAAATAAATCTTTTTCAAAAAGAAAATAATTTGACAAAGATTAAAGAAATGAAGAAAGGGAACTGATGGCTGTTGGATACCTCCAGGATTTTAATCCAAATTATCTCATTTAATCATCAGTCCGATGCGAACTATTAGCTATTGACTATTTATTGCATACCAGATGACTATTTTAAGTTGTTTATTATCATTAAGTCCTTCAGTAGTCATTTAGCTTCCACAACTCTGTGTAGTAGTTCTGTTACTATCCGCTTTACAGTTGATACAACTGAGTCACAAGACAACTAATTTGTCCAAGATTGCTCAGCTAAGTGACCAGGCTGTGTTGTGAACGCAGGCAATCTGAGGTCAGAGCTAACTTCCGGAAGCCTCTCCCAGAGATATTTTTCAGAGGAGGACTCTGAGGCTTAGAACAGTGACATATCCTGGGGAGCTACTGAGAAGGGTGTTCAGGATTGAAACTCAGGTCTGCTCCACCCCAACACCTAGATTCAATGTACCACTCCACACTGTCAACCATAGAAATGAAAATTAAGTATTTAATTACATTACATTATACCATGCTTAAAAGATGAAAATATAAACCCTTTATATTAGATTTTTTTTCTTATTAAGCTTCATTCTATAACTAATCAGATATAACACAAGGAGTGGAAACTTGCTCCTAGTCCATAAGACAATAGGCTTTTACCAGCTGGAGGCCAAACCCAAAGTGGCTTTCTCTGTGACCTGAGCCAATTAAGTGTTCTTACAAGAATAAAATGAAATGGGGGAAAAAGACAACAACAACAAGAAACAGTTTGAAGAAATAAAATAAATGCAATTGTTTCCTTTCATAAAATGGGTAGGGTAACTAAGCAGAGAGGATGAAGGAAATGAGGCTCAGTGGAGACCTTCATGGCTCTGTTATTTTACCTTTGACTTAGAGAATGGAAAAGGATTAAGGGTATTTTCAACTCAGCCTCTCAAACATAAGTAAACACCAGGCAATAGAATATAAAAATCAGTGAGAGCAGCAAACAGATCAAACTAAAAGAAAGCAAGAAAAAATGGCCAGAATTTGAGAAAGAGGGGTTATTTAGGTAAATTGAATGTGTTCCTATTCACATAACAGTATCCTGATGTATAATTTTCTTATTCAAAAGTGTTTTCACAACAGCTACAGTATAAAGCAAAACGTATTATTCTTTTAACAAGCGAGGCCGAGTCTCCATCCAGTGAAATCCTCCCCATTGTGCCTGGGTCACAAGAACACCTTGACATCCCCCAGCTATTATTTCTTCACTGCGTCATCTATAGCTCTGCCAAGATTTCATTTTCATAATCAATAAGCTAACAACAACATAACCACGGGTTATTCACCTCTGAATTTTGTTAATCATATGTAATGAGTGTAGAAATCAACATTATTTCAGTTCTCTTGCTTTCTCAGCCAAGCCTGTCATGTTTCAGGACTCAAGAACTATTCACAAGAGCAGAAATGCCAATGCCATCCAGGAAAGAAATGTGTCTCACAGCCACCAGTATTTTCACTGTTGTTGAAGCAAAATGAACAAATCTTTTAGAATTTTTTAAGAAAAAAAAAAAAAGAAAGGAAGAGAGGTTTTGTTTTTAACCATACTCAAATAATTACTAAGACAAATAATTCTTCCCAATAAATACCGCTAAACATGACCAACCACTCTACTCCTACATTTTTAAATGAAGGTTTTATTGGGTCTGATGTACTGACTCTCATCCAAATATAGTATTCAAGTATTTTCAGGTTGCATTTCTGGCCTAGTAGTTAGCTTCCCTGGCCCATTTAGTTGGCTGACTTCTGGCTCACTGCCTCATGGATGTGCACACCTCATCATAGCCACACTGGCCCTTCACTCTCGGGAACCCCATTTACTTTGAGTCTGTACCATATCTCTTAACTCAGATGCCTAAATGACAGAAAATACTGCAGTGAACATCACCTCCCCTACCCTGTGTCCTGGGCCTCTGTCCTGCCTCTGGATTTGCCAAGAATGTAGCCTTTTTAAAATAAAATAGTTTCATATTTTCTTTTTTCACTACTGACATCATTAAGAGCTGAAAAAAATTAAGATACTCTAATTCTTGCCTTTGCTTCCATAAAAGTCAAGAAGTTGAAGACCTAGATTAAAATCATGTGAAAATAATGATAAATCCCCCACATTAAATTTTTTTTCTAATACCAAAATATTCTATGTTAAAAGTAATCCAACACAGGTTGTGATAACTTGGCTAAAATGCCCCAGTGTGTTCCTTATATTTGGCAATAAGAACATATGTGTGTTTTGTGGACACTAGGAATTGTGGGCTAAAGAGGGTGTGTTATTCATTCTTTCATTTCTTCATTCACAAATACTTAACCCCTTCTAAGTGCCAGACACTATTCTAGGGATAGAGTACCACAGTGGACAAAACAAAATCCTTGGCCTCAGGAAGTATACATTTTAATGTGGGAGGACAGGCGATAAGAAGACAAATAAGCAAAAGATACAGTACCCTATGCTACTATAATTCCGAAGGGAAAAAAATAAAAGGAAAGATATGTGGAGTATTGGAAGGAGTTATTGGAAATAGTAGATTTTCTTCTAAGCATTCACTAATTGCATAAGTTTATAGCATCATATTCATTTAGAAACATCCTTTTACAAACTGACTTTGTATTCTTTCCCTCTCCATGTCATATGCTGTGGGAAACTTTGAAGTCTCATAGAGATCAAAGATACAAACTAAGTTTATAAACGTTAAGTTTATAAGTAGAAAGTCACATGCTCCATAAACAGCTGAAGAATTATGAGACTACTGAAAACAAAGTTTTTCCTACTCGGTTGGTCTCTGGATTCTACTACGAGGTAATCTGTTGAAGCCACATCTTGTATCAGTGTACAAGGGATGAACCAATCGGGCCTAAACTCTGGAAGAATTTTCAGACTTCTGGTTAGCTTGACCTGCTCAAGAAATTTGCACTACTAAGTACGAAATAAACTCTAATAGCTAAAACTACAATCTGAGTTTCTCTTTATATTAACAGCAAAAATCTGAAGAAACTCACTCCTTCTATAGACAGATGGTTTTAATACAAGAGTTAGTCATAGGTGTAACGACAACCAAGTAGGAGAGATCCACAAAATGGAGAAAGTTAAATAATGAGATGCTTGCCCTGTTACCTCTCCCTTCTTCCCACTCCAGCACAGTAAAGGAAGCCTTGAAGAAGCGGATGCACAGAAGTTTGAATCAAGTTATGTGTGTGGGGCTGGACTATTTAATGCCTAAATATAACTGAAAGATTATATGTCCAAGATGCCAATAAAGAACCCACTACTCCATAGAAAAAGTGATTCAACGTTTTATAATTAAAGTAGAGGCTTGGAAAAAAAAACGCATTCACCAATGAAAATATGTAACCAGGGATCCCTGGGTGGCTCAGCGGTTTGGCGCCTGCCTTTGGCCCAGGGCGGGATCCTGGAGTCCCAGGATCGAGTCCCACGTCGGGCTCCCTGCATGAAGCCTGCTTCTCCCTCTGCCTGTGTCTCTGCCTCTCTCTCTCTCTAGGTCTATCATAAATAAATAAATCTTAAGAAAGAAAGAAAGAAAGAAAGAAAGAAAGAAAGAAAGAAAGAAAGAAAGAAAGAAAGAAAGAAAGAAAGAAAGAAAGAAAATATGTAACCAGGCTACCTGAGCGGCTCAGTGGTTTAGTGTTTTGTCTGCCTTTGGCTCAGGTCCCAGGTCCTGGGATGGAGTCCCAAATCAGGCTCCCAGCAGGGAGCCTGCTTCTCCCTCTGCCTTTGTCTCTGCCTACCTCTCATGAATAAATAAATAAAATCTTAAAAAAAAAAAAAAAGAAAGAAAAGAAAATATGTAACCAGTTGGAGGAAGATATGAAATAAAGATGTGCCCTTTGTTTGAAAAAACAGAGCAACATAAGTGCCTGACTTATAGGAGGTGCTCATAATGTTTTTTGTTGAAAAAAATCCATGGATAGGTTGATTTCATCTCAGTAAGAAATCAGCTAACAACTGTAATCAAATAAGCATACTGTACACACTCCAATTTATGATATCTCTACAGTCTGATCCTTCTATCCACAATTCCAATAAATTGCAAATACTGGCTGAGAAGTCACAGCTTTCTTTTTAATTGATGAATTTGGTATTTAAAGCATACCTCTTCCAGAATGGCTGTTGGTAGCTGGAAAAATATCGGTAGACTAATCATCTTTTCCAATCAACCCTCAGATCATAACTAGCCATCGCTCTCATACCATAACCAGTTTTGTTCCAGTCAAGGGCAACAGATTGTCTGTTAGTGTAAAGACTCAGTGATCTTCTGAGTTTTCTGAAATATTCTTTAATGCCTCTCATAATAATAAACCTTTAATTTCAGTAGGGCAACTGCATTTGGTAACACTATCTCTATAAAGAAATTTCAATTAGGTATAATCTAACTCTACACCCATTATCTTATAATTCCAAACCTTGAAACACATAGAGCTACATGATTTGCCTAAGATCACATAGCTGGGCTTCAAGAAACACCGGTGACTTCCCCCTCACTGTTGCCTCTAACGCAGACCAGCACCCCCATCCCCTCATCCTACAGCCCTGAACCAGGGCAGGGAACCTGGCCAAATCAGTTTATATGTTAAAGCTGCTAGTAGTTAAATGTCTGCCCTTTTGGGGTTCTTTAAATTCACATTAAAAATCATGACAGCTTTCTCAAGAGACATTAATCACAGATTCTCACTTAGATAAAATCATATGATGAAAAATGAATATTCTGGTACCCCTTTTCCGATTTTAATCAAAACAAATTGTAGATGTCTTGTAGGCAACCACCCACAGGCCTCTCTTTAGTTTTTGCTCTATGATCTAATACTCCAGGATAAAGGATGCTCCCCCAAAGATCCAAATTATTACAATTTGCTCTCAACTGTAGGGGAAAAAAAAAAAGTGATTGAGGCAACTGTGCCTTTTTTTTAATTGTGTAAAGAGAGTTTAGGGAGGAGAGACTTTGGAAAGCTACTTATCAGGCTTCCTTTACTATGCTGATTAGTGGAATAAAAAGGCCCAGCATGGAGCTATTCTTCTGGCTTCTCATACACAAAATCATCAGGTTGTTTTCACCTTGTTGTTCTAAGGTTTTAAAACCAGATTTCATCTAGCTCTATGTAGTCCCAAATCCCCTGCAGCAGATACCAACATAAATAAACTCCTGCAGATACCTACGGCTAAAGAAGAGAAAGGCTTGAATTAGAGTTTTGCCTTAAATCAAAGGCAGTCTTGCTGTAATTACTGCCACAACTGAGATAAGAAAGTGCATCAACAGCTCTGCTAATATAAGCTGTGTGCTTCCTCTGCCTGGTGACACTCCTGTCTCATTTCTCCTGAATTAAGCTTCTTTGGCCAAAGACAATGGCTTTGTAAAAGAAAAAAAAAAAAAAAAAAACAATTTAGAAAGCCAAGGTTACTATAACAACTGACCCAACAAGGTTTCCTTCCTAGTAGAAGGATTTAATAGTTTAAAAAGCTCAAAAACTACCTTTAGACCCTAAAGCTACAAGTGAAGGTCAGGAGAGTTTAAAAGTTAATAACGGTTAGGGCCGTAATAACAGTTTACTCAGGAATCTTTTTAAGACTAAATTCAACGCTGAAAATAGCAACCAGTTAAGCGAGAAGCAGTAGCATTAAGCAAGAAGACAGGTGTGGTTAGGAATGCCTAAACAAGCAGCCTGGAAGAAGTCTTTCAACTTTCTGTAATCCATCCTGAGTGTGACAGGCACAGATTGTACAGGAAGGAACAGATCGAAGCAGATGTACAGCTGAAGCAAAATCCTAGAGTTGGAATACCTTTATTCTAATGTAAATGTGAGACTATAAAGACTATTATCATAGATCTCACAAATCGATTTAGAATTCAGTAAGCAAACAACGTGAACTGCCCACTGTAACGTAATGGCTTGTGATATATTATGGGAAGACTACAGAGTAATACAAACAGTTCACTTGCCTAAGAGAAATTTCAATTTATGAGTTGGTGGGCGGGGAGGGGATACATATAAAAATAAATATAAGCAAGCAAGTGCTGGAAACATGTAAACATTTTCAACTAGGCTTTAGGTTGATGCCTATTGGAGAAATGCTTTATAGTGGAAACTGTCTTTTGTACTCTTAGTTTTGTATAGCAACCTTACTTGTATACCTGAGGGGAAAATGAGTGTTGGAATGATGTACTTGGGTCATATCCTGATTATGGACAGTAAACCCAAATTATTTGCATGTCTTCAAAAATTGGAGGTCTCAAGGAACATATGGTAAAATGGCCATATCTTATGCCTAAAGATTTCTTTCAAAATGTCAACAACAACATAATGATCTATGGAAACATATTCCAAGACTTTCAACTTTTTGACCCAAGAAGGGAGCTGAAATGACTTCATTTGGCCCACTGGTAAGGTTCCAATTTGGAATAGTTTGTGTTGAATTTTGGTATGGCAATGTTTTTAATTTTTTTTTTAACTTTAAAGCTCTAAGGTGAAATATGATCTCTCCATCTTGCGATAGCCTCTACCATCCCTAATTGTTTACAACTGGCTTAATTCACACATTTATCTTTCACCTGCTAGCTCTATGTAGGTATAGGAAATTACAATTTCTATTTTGGAGTTATCAACTTCCTTGTGCCCCAGTTTTAAAACTGTATACAAACATACACACACACACACACACACACAGTTTAGGAATATTAGCTGATTGAAAGTTTTATATGATCCAACAGTGTTGTATGTTCTTAAAAAAAAAAAAAGTCAGTGTAATCTCAAGTTGCACTAAGAAATGTCCAATGGCCAGATTTCTAAATTAAAATGGAGTAACATTTTCAATTCTGAATTATAGAAATTAAAATTGAACTTTGACAAATTGGAGTATGACATGGATATAGAAGGTCTGTAAATCATGTTTTATATGAACATTTGACCAAATCATGAATAGGTAACCTTCAGAAAATAAGTAGTAAAAACTGCAAAAAAAAAAAAAAATGGTCATGAGGAAGAATTTATAGATTTGTTTTACTTTATAGAAAGCAGAACTAGTGGGGCACCTGAGCAGCTCAGTCAGTTAAGCATCCTACTCTTGGTTTCAGCTCAGGTCATGATGTCAGGGTTGTGAGATTGAGCCCTGCATTGGGGAATCCACACTCAGCAGGGAATCTGCTAAAGATTCTCTCCTCTCTTTCTCTCTCTCTCCTCTGCCCCTCCCCTGCTCACTTTCATTCCTTCTCTCTCTCTCTCTCTCAAATAAATAAATAAATCTTTTAAAGAGAAAAAAAAAAAGAGGGGAAGGAAGCTGAACTGGAACCAAAACTTGCTTATAAGAGTACCAGGTTTTAAAAGGTTTAAATTTGACTCAACATGAGTTTTTGAATTATGGTTATTTCAATAAGTTGGTAATCTTAGAAAGAATGCATTTCCTCCTCATGCAGATATTTGAATGAGCTTATATACACCAGTTCAGTACTTTATAGGTCTTCCCATCAAAATCATTTGGGAATCCTCTAAAATATATACATATATACTCCTGGCCCCATCCAAACCTATTAAGTTAGAATAATTGGGACTAAAATCTGGGGATCTCCACTGAAACAAATCTCACCAGGATATATCTGACAGTGCTCATCAAATCATTGTATAGGTCTCCAGCAGCAGAACAATTCACTGCATGACCTCTGTCATTATGTTCAAGTATAAAAATTGAGAATCATTTCAAAAACATTCTTCTCAAGATTTGCCCTTCAAGAAAGAACAGCTCCTTCTGTACATTTATTTGGATGACCCAGAAAGTCGTGCCATCCTTCTGAAGCCTCAACTATAGAAATCAACTGTTGCTTAAATGATTTAATATCTACAAAATACCAATTATCTTTCAGAAGTTATTTGCCCCTACCAAGAGAGATTATTTTTCCTAGGATCCAGGCTTCTCTCTATATAAAGTCATTTCTTAATGTCTAAATTATTTAGTCTTGATCAGTGTTTCTCAAAATGTGATCCCCAAATAAGAAGCATCAACATTACCTAGGAACTTACCTGGAGTGAAGCCCAGAAACCTGTGGCATAACAAGATTTCCAGGTGATTCTGATGCATGCTTAGGTTTAAGAACCACAGGTCTAGATTAACACCAAGAGAATGGGAGTAGGATGGAAAATTTTATCCATTGGCATTCAAAATCCTGCAAAATGGTGGTCCAGGGTAGTCATGGACCTTCTAAATCTATTCTCCTTCCAGATCTTCCAGAAGCACAAGTTGTGAGATTGCTTAGTCTCTTAATTCTCCATCAAGAAATTTTGAACTCAAAATATGCACAAGTACATGCACAAGTACACGGACACACACACACACACACACACACACACCCCTTCTAAAGACAAATTATAACCCTGAAAAACAGAATAAATAAATCCATGAGGATGATAGAAATGTTTTTCAAAAGTCCCTCTAATTTGGAAAGACACAAATTCTCACAATAGAATCAGTACTTCATGTTAATATGCATGAGTGTTTATTCCTTACCTTCATTGGTTAACCTCTTAGAAGTAGTTCAAACCAATGAAGAGCCATTACTTAAAGGATTCTCTCAAAACTACAGAAAAACATGCTCTTTGACTATGAAATTCAAACCGGTTTAAAATTCTAGCCATGATTCATTCAGCAGAAGAGGAAATAATCTTTATTTGGTCCTATTCTGGGTTCGATATCCTTATGAACATCATTTGAACGAATGAGTAAATTGAATATGACCATACTTCTCTGTGCATGCTTAAATGCTGAAGAAGCCATTGTGTCTCTGTTATACAATTCTAATCCTTTCATTATACTGTTTACATTTTATAGTGTGAGAACCTGCCCGCATGCAAGAATATAGGCACTCATATTTAAGGTAATAGTCATGGACCATTGGGAAGGAGTTTCTTTCTCTGCATTTTTATGAAGCTTAAATACTTATTTTGATGGAGATTAATGTCCCCTCTATAATTAAGTAGAAACCAAGTATTCAATCACTGTACCTCCCCAATTACAGTCCATACTTAACTCATCACCAACTTCAGATGAGCCTGTTGATAAAATGTCTTCTGAATTAAGATTTCACATTCTAAGTGCTCTTAATTATATTTTCTGCTTACTCTTTACTTCTTATGAATTATAGTTTGACAACTTAAAAAATCTTTCTTGCAGTCAACTTTGGCCAAACTGACTAGATACTACAAAGATGAAAGAATATTTGGTTGTAATAAACAGTAAAAGAAGGAAAATAGTTAAAACACATATGCAGTGGGGTGCCTGGATAGCTCAGTCAGTTAAGTGTCTGACTCTTGATTTTGGTTCAGGTCATGTTCTTAGGGTCCTGAGATCAAGCCTGGCATCAGGCTTTACGTCGGGCATGGAGTTTGCTTTCTCTCCCTCTCCTTCTGCTCCTCCCCACCCTCTAAAAACAAAGCAAAAACATATATGCAATAAGTCTTTGAACCAAATGATTGCTAACATACCTTCTAGTTCGAAAAGTCTAAGACCCAGTGATATCTAAATAAACATATTGATTCTTATGATGCAGCCTTTGGCAACTGGAATAAAGAGCAAGTAATATGTTTGAGAGACAATAGCCTTGGCCAATGTCAGTTAACTAAAAGATAAGAGAGAGCACATGTGCAAACAAAAGAAGACAAATAAAGAGGCTCTGAGCTTCCTTTGTGGAAGACCCTCACTATTCATCCTAATCTCTTCATTAGATGACTTCTCTGAGTGTTGCTCCACACCATGATAAGAAAAACAGAAGGTCATTTGGAGTCTACGTGAATATTAATTCAACCAAGTGGGTCCCACAGACATAAATAAAATTGCCACAAACTGGCAAATAAATTACTTGAAAAATAGAAATCTGATAAAGGACATTTCTCTTTTGCTATTTCACAGGCAACAAAAGGAGATATTACCTTCCAGTGGCACTGAGTTTTGAGGCACTTTTCCCAATGCAAGTTAGGGTTTCAAGATCTGAGAATAAATTAGCAGATTAATTAGAAATAGGTTTGTCTGTGAAAAACAAAAAATGTAGAATAATATTACCTTTAAAAATAAATAGAAGTTTATTTCTCTCTCAAGGAAAATACAATAAAATTCTTCTTTTTTGTGGCTCACTTGGCATGATTTCCATTGTCAAATTCACCTGATTGTCCAAGATGGCTACTCTAGCTCTGGCCACTCTGTGTCCGCTTTCCCACCATTCCAGTAAACAGAGATAAAAAAAAAAAAGGAGAAAGAGAGAAAAGCATAACCCTCACTCATAAGAACACTCAAAATTTTTCATAAAATCTTAAAAGTTTTTATCATAAGAAAAAACCTTTTATAACTATGTATAGTGATATATATTAATTAGACTTATTGTGATGATTATTTCACAATATATATGAATATCAAGTCATTATATTTACACTTGAAATATGTTATAAGTCAATTATATCTAAATTAAAAAAGAAAAGTAGATACTAAAATTAAAAGTTTTTGTGTTTAAAAGTACACTATCAAGAAAGTAAAATCACAACCCATCAAATGTGAGAAAATATTTTCAAATCAGATATAGGATAATGGTCTAATATCCGTAATATATAAAAAATTCTTACAACCCAACTCTTTAGAGACAAATAATATAACTAAAAATTGGAAAGGGATTTGAATCCAAATCTTTTGATTCAACAAACAGTATCTTGTCAATAAACAGGAGAAAAGATGAGCAACATCATTAACCATCAGGGAAATGTAATCAAAACCACAGTAAGAGGGCAGCCCGGGTGGTTCAGCGGTTTAGCGCCGCCTTCGGTCCAGGGCCAGATTCTGGAGACCCGGAATCGAGTCCCATGTCAGGCTCCCTGAGTGGAGCCTGCTTCTTCCTCTGCCTGTGTCTCTGCCTCTCTCTCTCTCTCTCTCTCTCTCTCTCTCTCTCTCCCCCTCTCTCTGTATCTCTCATGAATGAATAAATAATATCTAAAAAAAACACACAATAAGATACCATATCATACCCACTTACAGAGCTATAAGCAAAACAATGGGCAGTAATGAGTGTCTGCTCACTCAGAGAAAAAGAATGAGGGAAAGAATGTTGGTACAATGTTAACATTTGGGTGGGATTCTGGGTACTATATACAATATATACAGGAATTCTTTGTACTATTCTTACAACCTTTCTCAAGGTTCAAAATCATATCAAAATAGAGAAGTGAAAGTAAACTACATGACTTTCAAAAGAAAAACAAAACAAAACTTCCCAAAAGTTTCCTGACAGTTTCACTTATGTGTCATTGGCCGCAATTTAGTCAACCACTGGGCTACCAAGGAAGGTATAAAACTAATCTTGATTCTGGTGCGCCACATACCAATCAAAATTTGGGAATTTCAGTACTGAGGAAGAAGGGGAAATCTAGAGTTAACATATAATTTATCTCCCAAATTGAAACTATTGAGTTCCAAGAAGGCACAATTATTATTATGCCAGGACAGCACACATAGTCTGGGACGAATGGTCATCCCAGGGAGCTCAGATATTGGGGCACAGCAAGCTTTTGTTAAAATACTAGCTACCATTTTTGAAGGCCAAAAATGTGTCAGATGTGTAGTGTTCTCTTGGCTTTCTACTTATTAATATATTAAATATTTTTATGTATAACATTCATTCTCAAAACAACCCGATGAAGTCAATATTCCCCCTCCATTTTAATGGTTAAGAGATCAATGTTCAAAGAAATTAAAGTTAACTTGCCCACATCCATACAGATAGTAAGTATCAAGTCTAGGAATGAAATCATTGCCTTCTGAGAACTCTTGTTTTTTTCCACAGCCTAAATGCTACTGATTTATATAAAAATGGGTTCTCTGGTCTCAAATGCATTAAGTTAAAGAAACCCAACATCAAATAATGCATACAATAAGATTCTATGGATATAAAATTCAATAAAAAGCAAAACTGGAGTGATCGAATGCAGATCAGTGATTGTGGAGAGAGAGATCAGAGAGGAAGTATGTGCAAAGAGGCAGGAAGGCAGTGATAGAAATGCTCTGTCATGATTGTGCTGGTAATTACCTGGTTGGGTTCCTTTATGAAAACTCATTGAACTACACAACCAGTACTGATAAATTTTATTGTATACAAATTATACTTCAATAAAACTGACAAGAAATATGTAGATACAAAGCAGGTAGCAGATGATAGATAGATGATGATAGATAGATAGATAGATAGATAGATAGATAGATAGATAGATGATAGATAGATAGATGATAGATAGATAGATATAGAAAGAAATCAATCTCTGATAGAACAAAAAAAAAATGGTGGTCAAGGATATCAGAGGTAGGGAGATGTGAGTTTGCAAAAATTTGCTCAACAACCCACTATTCCTATTTGTATTACCAGAAGTGGAGGCTGAATATCATATCTTCCATTTCACTAGATCTTGTGTGTTTCTGTGGCCTTCCAAATGGGCTAGAGTCTTGATGGGGCCTCTTCTGGGAATCCTAAGAGATCTCCTCTCTAATATGATTCTTCATCTAAGGTCCCACTTGCTTCCACCTAACCTGATCACATGGTTATATTCTTCAATTTTTTTTCTTTCTCCATCTGTATGTTTATCTGCATGCCTAGAATTACTGAATAATCAAAACTATAGATCTTCCAGGAGCAAAGGAACAAGCCCTGTAGTGACTGTAACACCTCCAAGGAAAGGAACACTTCGACCTTGATAGCAGAGTGGTTGCTATGGTCCTATGAAGCCCCTTGCATGCTGGTAAAAAGAGTTTTTACCCAATTCAGTCACCAAATGAGAGCTCTTTGAAGGGATTTCCGTAGATACTTTGCAGGAGAGTGACACGATAAAACTATGCTTCTGTAAACTGAATTTGGCAAAGTCATATAGGATGGATTAAAGGAAGAGAGATTATGGGAGGTAAATTCAATTGTGAAGCCTTCACAATGGCCCAAGTAAGAGCAAATGAGGGCCTGAACAAAGTAGAGCAGTGGGTGCAGACAGGAAAATGTGGAATGAGATGAGGTGGTTAAGTGCTATGGAGAATGGTGGAGGCGACTGTTCTCCCTCCACCCACCACCCTCTGGCCCAGACCCAGAAGTGCACTGGGGAGGAAAAACAGTACAGTCTGACAAATAAAGGTGTGGGTGGCCTTGGTACAACCTATTGAAACTGAAATTATTATTCTCTCCCTATAATTTATATATTTTTCCATCCTACTCACAGTATTTAGGTATTTGTTTTTGTTTTTTGTTTTTTTTTACAGCTGTATAAATTTCTGTTACAGCAAGGGAGCACTGACATTAAATGCCTCGCAAATTCTTCTTTGTTAAATTAAACTATAATATAACTGGCTACCATCAATAGGGCTATCATTATCTTGTTGCCCTCTTTCTATAATTCCATTTCCTCCCTTTAATTTTTTTTATTGTTTTATGTGTGCATTTCCCCTTGCCCATACAGCTGATAAAAATATATATTTTTTCTTTTTTTCTGATTAGCCAGATTTTGTAGCAGGTTTATGAAATTTAATTCCCACTTTAACTCAGATTCAAGGAGAGAACGCAAGTTCTTTAGAGTTCTCTACTTACTCGGGCCCTCTGTTACCGATCTCTCCCTACTCATTAACAGATTTACTTAGGTTATAACTTAATTTCATCCAATAGTGCTAACTTCCCCTATGGACATATTCAGACTTTTAAAAAAAAGAATCATTTAGGGGGTGCCTGGGTGGCTCAGTTGGTGAAGTGTCTGCCTTTGCTTCAGGTCATGATCCCAAGGTGCTGGGATTGAGCCTCAGCATCAGGCTCCCTGCTCAGCATGGAGTCTGCTTCTCCTTCTGCTCCTCATGGGGTTCATGCACTCTCTTGTTCTCTTTCTCTTTCTCAAATAAAGAAATAAAATCTTTAAAAATAAAAAATAAGAAAAAGCAAAGAAATCATTTAGTCCCTGAGCTAGCCCAGCTCGCCTGCACTTCTCACTGTCAGGACATGGTGCATGGCAGTGGGAGTGGGGAATAAGGTTTCTGAGTCCTCCAGGAGAAATAAAGAGTCAAAGTCTTTAATGCTTGTACTCTGCTTCCACAGGTCTCCATGGCAACACCCCTGGCTCCTGGGTGCTGTTCGCCTGCTGTTGTGCTGCAGAGTTCCATTCTATGGCAGGACTCTTTCAGTCGGCTGGCTTTGTCAGCACCGAGTACTATTAACCTGGTTAACCCTGTCTGTCCTCTGCTCCTGCTGGCCACAGATGTCTGCAGGACAGCCACAGTCTCCTTCCAGTCCCTGAGCCTGGCGCCCACGGTGGGTGCAAAATCACCCCGGGGGCCCCCCCGCTCTTGGGTTAGCCTCTCCTGGAGGCCACTGGAGGCAGCTCAGGAAGGCCACACTGTAAGATCTCCCTCTTCTGACCACATTGTACAGCAGCATTGCTATGGCTGTGCCCGAAGGTGGTGCAAGATGAGGCTCAGAGGTGATATCCTAGTCCTAAATAGGTCATAGGGACAAAAGCTGACTGCCCTCTTTGCCTTGCACATTATCCTCACTAACCCACCTTCTCTGGAGCTGGTGGAGCAAGACAGCCCAGTGCTGCTCTGCTACTCATTAGACATGTGATCTCCCAAGAGTTGTTCACTGGCTCTGTGCCCCAGTCCCAGAACTGTGAAATATAAGAATTTACCTCATAGTGTCCTTGTGAGGACTCAATGAGTTAATACGTATCTATATACATATAAATACTGATAGCAGGCAAAAGCTAGGAGGTATTCAATAAGGTAATGCTTATTTCTTGGGATAGAAATAAAGTGTTTTTTCCTTCTTTAGTGACATCTTCTTCAGAACTCCAGGCAATCTTTAATGGCAGGCTGTTACATCTCTGCTCTATTACAGGGGAGCTCCGGAAGCTGAATCCTCCATCCTTGATTGCGAGTCTACTAAAGAAGGAAATCAGGAAAACTAGAAAAGTCTCTCCAGGCAGAAGGCTAGCACTGTGATCCTGCTACATAATTGTATTATAGAATAATAAAGGCTAAACATTGGGGCACCTGGGTGGCTCAGTGGTTGAGCATCTGCCTTCGGCTCAGGTTGTGATACTGGAGTCCTGGGATCGAGTCCCGCATGGGCTCCCTGCAGGGAGCTTGCTTCTCCCTCTGCGTATGTCTCTCCCTGTTTCTCATGAATAAAAAAATTAAATCTTTTTTTAAAAAAGTAAAAGCTGAACATTTTCTTGGTCTCTTCCTGGTATTCCTTCCCTAATAAATTATAATCTCTGCCCCCTACCCACTCCCAGCCACCAGGTAGTTAGATGCCCATACAAATTAGGTCGGAGGTCTTTTGGAAGGCAAAAAAGAATAGCATACTAAAAATTTTAAATGCTACTCCGTTCCATTTATATTCCCAGCTTTGCCCTCTATACTGTAAGAGCTAACCAAATAATCAGAATTATGTTCAAATTTCTCTGTCCTACCCAGTTTAGCATTTGCATAATAAGCCCTCCAGTTTAAAATTCAGTAAATGCAACTTCATCTGCCACCAATAATATGTGCCAAAACATGCTTATGTTACAAACTATCTCTTACTTTTCCCCCGAAGATATTGTCTCTGTGTGATTAAATAAAGCTCATTAAAAGTGATTCATTCTGGACACATTGTCAAAGTATAGCAAAATACCTCAACAGGTACCATAAAACATGACTATTTAACTTTTGCTAAAAGTAGTAAGGCTAATTACTTGTGGTATGAAAGAGAAAGGGAGCAGTAAAGAATCCCCATATTTTTATATAACTCAAAACTCAGAGATAAATTGTAATGGGCAGTGACCATAGCCCCATTACCGACCACAACTATTAACTTACAATAGTATGAATTGAGCACCTATAACAGCAACCCTCTAAATTGAATCACGTTCTTTAGAACATAAAAGGTCAAACAGCAACTCATGAGTGCTAAATGTTAAATTATTACAGCCTGTGCATTATTGGAATAAACATGTTCAGTACCTCTTGCCATAAAGTGTAGCTGGCTTGCTTAGGTGCAGCTTATCCATCCATGAACCCTCCGGGTACATTAAGCTCCATTATAACAGCCTGTGCTAACCCTGGCCAACAGTCCCATGTTCCATTTACTCAGAGTCAATAGGCCCAATCAGAATAGCTTGACATGATGGTGACAGTAATTGTCACCGAAGGAGCAAATATGGATTTAATTATTCAACACTGTAGTGTAGAAACCCAGAGTGATATAAGGAGAAAAAAAAGACACAGTAAATCCTTGAATTTGATGAAAGTTTTTGAAAAATAAGGCTTTAAAAAAAGATGTTATTCAGTCTGGAGAAAAGAACCCTGAGGGGATATTTATCAGTTGTAAATTTTAGAGTCATTTCAAGTATGAGCTTTGGAACCACAAAAACCTGAGCTTAAACTCTGGTGCCTCTGCTTACCAGCTCTGTGGGTCTGGGCAAATTATACAAAGTTGATGAACCTCAACTTCCCCATCTGTGAAAAGGAAATACTAATGTTGTTGGAGAATTAAATAAAATAATGTAGGTGTAATGGTGTTATCCATGCCTCCACTATCCCAGCTCAGCGAGCCTTCTCAACACCCTGCTAGACACCTGAGGTCCTATCTGATCCTCCAGGGGGCTCTGTGGCTTATGTCTCATGGCATTGCTAGCTGGTAGAACAGAGGACCCTAGTGGCACTGACCAGGTGCAACTCTCTCTTCTGGGGACTTAGCTGTAAAGGGTTCTTAGTCACTTGGAAATGCAAATTAAAACTACAATGAGATAAATAATCCACATCTACTAGATTGGTAAGAAAAAAAATTTTTAATGACAATATCAAGTGATACCAAGACCGCAGAGCAACTGGAATTCTCATACACTGCTGGTGGGATTACAAATGGTATTGTTTTTGGAAAACAGTTTGGCATTTTCTTATGGAACTGAACTTACCCTTACTGCATGATGTGCAAATTCAATTTATGGGTATTTACCTAAGATTACTAAAAGAACATGCCAACAAATGACCTAGGTGCTAATGTTTATAGTGGCTCTATTCATAATAGCCCAGAACTGACAAAAAAACAAATGTCCATCAGTTAAGGATAAAAACATTGTGATATATCCATACAAAGCAATACTACTCAGCAATGAAAAAGAACTAATTATTGATACATACAACAATATGGATGAATCTTGAAAG
Source organism: Canis lupus baileyi (assembly GCF_048164855.1). Classification (NCBI taxonomy): domain Eukaryota; kingdom Metazoa; phylum Chordata; class Mammalia; order Carnivora; family Canidae; genus Canis; species Canis lupus. Next base: position 23,745,255 of record NC_132870.1, read on the forward strand.
CTTTACGGTAAATGAGGGAAACCAGAGACAAAAGCTACATACTATATGATTCCATGTATATGACATTCAGGAAAATGCAGAGTCATGGGGACAGAAATTAGATCAATAAATAGTTATTGGAGACTAAAGGACTGGAGAAGGGATTGACCACAATCTCTGACACAAGCATCTTTTAGGTAAGATAGAAATGTTTTACATCTTAATTATAGTGACTATATGAATGTATTCATTCATCAAAACACATCAAACATTGCATTTAAAATTGTAGTTTTGCCTTATATAACTTTTGTGTCTATAAACCTGACTTTTCAAAAAATCTCATGCCTAATGAAGGGAAGGAAAAGAAATATAAGAGAAAAATTAATAGGTTATAGATAATAAATTTAAACATGCACATAGGTCAAGTTTCTTGAAAAAAGAACTTACTAACACTATCAAAAGAAAAAAATGTAATATTCCTTTAACTATTAAAGATGTTGAATCCAAATCATCCAACAATTTAAAAACATTAAAATTAACTTCTCTTGTCCTAGATAACTTGAAATACATAGGAAGAAATAACACAAATCTTATACACAATTTTCCAAAAAGTAGAAATGGATAGTGTGTTAAGAGGCTTCTGAAATGATGCCCAACAATTTCTGCCTCCTGGAATCCTTGCACTGTGTAATCCCTCCCCTTGAGCATGGATTGAGCCAAGTGACCTGCTTCTAGAGTAAAACTATGGGTAATCACTTCCAAGATCGGTCACCAAAAGATGGGGGTTTCTGTCTTGCTAGCAGGCTCTCTCTGGCGGGCACTCTCTTTCTCTTTACTCAGACAAAGCCAGCTGTCTTTTTGCAAGTTGCCCTATGGAGAGGCTCACGTGACAAGGAATTGAAAGTGGCCTTGGGCCAGCAACATATGAATCTTGCCAGTAATCTGTGAGTAAGCCTCAAGTGGATCTTTCCCAGATGAGAATTAAATGAGAGCAGACTTGTGAGAGTCTGAAAGCCAGAGGACCCACCTAAGCCTTTGTTGATCCACAGAAACTGTGAGAACATAAATGTTCTTTTAAAACACTATGTTTGGGGCTTACTTGTTACACAGCAATAGATAACTAACACAGAGAGAAACAGCTACAATTTTATTTGGGGGACTGCCAGGCTTTTAATCTCTTATGTCACACAATCGTGGAATGTAGGGAAAGTTTCAAGGAGATTCAGCTGAGCACCATGAACTTCTATGCTCTCAGCAGAAAAGGAAGCAAGTGCTCCAGTTCCAGAGGGAGGAGCTGAGGGTGTACCATGACATCCACTGCAGACGGTATATGCATTAATGTCATAAATCTAACAAAACACGTAGAAGCACTCAGTGCAGAAAACTATAAATTATTATTGAATGAAATCAAAGAAGAACTCAATAAAGGAGAAATCAAAGAAGATTGCAACACATGAGAAAATATACCATGGGTATCAATTAAATGCTGGATGTCATAAAGATGTCAAATCTCCCCGGTTTGACCTACAGATTTGATATAATCCAATATAATCCTAATAACAATAGAAATCCAAATGTTGTGTTTATGTATAAGTGGTACTTGACAAGCCAGTACTAAAATATATATGAAAAGGTACAAATGGAAAGGGCTAAGTTTAACTAAGACATTCTTTTTTTCTTTTTTTTAAGATTTTCCTTTATCTATTTATTCATGGGAAACACAGAGAGAGAGAGAGAGAGAGGCAGAGACACAGGCAGAGGGAGAAGCAGGCTCCATGCAGGGAGCCGGACACGGGACTGGATCCCGGGGGCTCCAGGCCCCGGGCCAAAGGCAGGCGCTAAATCATTAAGCCACCCCGGGATCCCCCTAACCAAGACATTCTTAAAGAAAAATAAATGGGTTGGAGAATGCACTCCACATTCTCCACATAGTTGTTATAAACATACAGTGATTAAGACAGTAAGGACTACCATAAAAATAGAAATAACCCAAAGGAATATAATAGAAACTCTAGAAATAAGTTCATACAGAGATGAACATGTGATTTACTGCATATATGGCCCTGCAGAGCAGTGGAGAAACAACATTTTTTTCCAAAAATTGTGCTGAAACAATTAGATAGCTATATGGATGTCTATAGGGGCAAAAATGAAACTAGATCCTTACCTCATACTAAACTCAAAAATCAATTGCAGGTAGATTATTAAGCCGAATGTAAAGGACAAAAGACAGGGAATTTTCTAAAAAGTAATAAAAGAGAATATCTTTATATCCTTAAAGTGGGGCAAGACTTCTTCAACAGGACACAAAAAGCTTGAACTGCACAGGAAACACTGATAAATCTGACCATATTAAAGTTCTTTGTCAAATGTCACTGCTAACAGAGTAAAAAAAAAGCAAAGTCCAGAATGAAAAAAAGTATTCGCAAAACATAGAGCCAAGAGAAGACACACATCTTGAATTTACATTTTAAAAAAACCCCAAAACTTGCAAAAATCCAAAGAGAAAGTCAAACAATCCAATGGGGGGAAAAAATGGCCTTGAGTATGAATAGGCAGTTTGAACCAGAGGGTCATTCAAATAGCCAAAAAAATGGCCTCACAGAAAATGATGGAAATAAAAACTAAAACTGTAAAACAATGTCCCTACGCTGCCATTAAACACATCTTGGAAAAAAGTTTAAATGACAATACCACATGTTGAAAAGACTATGAAGCAAAAGGGACTCTACCACTGGTGGGAGTCAGACGTTTTGTCATCTGCTTAATCTGAAAGCACACAGCCCTGGAACTCAGCAAGTCTGCAGCTAGAAGTGTGCTCCGCAGAAATGCATGCATGAGAGCACCACGCACTACGTACAAGGATGCATAGCAGTGTTACTCATGACAGCCCGCAACTGAAAATAAACCAAAAGGCGTTAATAGAAGGACGGGAAAACGAATCCATGCATTCATATATAGGATACAAAATAAAAATAAACTGCTTCCTTTCAGTTATAGGATAAGTAAGATCTGAGGATCTAATATACAACCTTGTGACTACACTTAATTATACATTTAACCATATTATATGTATTAAATACTTGAAATTTGCTAAGGGAGGAGAACTTAAATATTTTCACCTAAATACATATACATACATACATACATACATACATAAGGCAGGGGCAGTGGTGATAACACAGACTCAACACCCTGCGATTCGGATCAATTTGATAGACATATGGAACAAAAAGAAGTCAGCACAACGAAATTCATATTGGATTATTCTATCTGTTCGAGGTTCGCAAATAGACAGGACTATACCTCAGTGTGTGAAAATACATGCTTTGGTAGTAAACTTTAAAGAAAAGCAAGAATGTGGTAACCATAAAAGTTGGGATAGTTTTTATATCAGGAACAGAGATGAGCAGGAAGTAGGAGGAAAGTAGGAAGCAGGAGTGTACTCCCTCTGGGGTTCGCCTTTGGGGTACTGGCAATCTTGTGTTTCTTGATCAAAGTGGCAGTCTCACTAATGCTGGCTTGGGATCTCAGCAATCTCTACTTCAAGGTTTATGCACTTTTATTTATATATTATATTTTACAAGAAAAAAGGTTAAAGAAACTTACATGGCTACTAAAAGAAATGCAAGTTTCTTTTTAACCTAAAGAAATGGGGGAGCTTGGATGGTTCCATTAAGCCTCTGCCTTAAGCCTGGGCTAAGGTCATGATCCTGGGTTTCTGGGATGGAGCCCCGCATAGGGGCTCTCTGCTTAGCAGGAGCATGCTTCTCCCTCCCCACTCCATTGCTCCCCCTGCTAATACTCTCTCTCTGTCAAATAAATAAATAAAATATTTTGAAAGAAAGAAAGATGAAAAAGAAAGAGAAAGAAAGAAAGAAAGAAAGAAAGAAAGAGAAAGAAAGAAAGAAAGAAAGAAAGAAAGAAAGAAAGAAAGAAAGAAAGAAAGAAAGAAAGAAGGAAATGAAAAGTTCCTCCTTAACTAACAGGCTTGCAGGCTCCAACCCCTGAGAACTTCTGTTGGGTACTTCTCTCCCTGCGCATGTGCCATACACCTATCTCTGTGTACACCACATATTAGGCCTCTCGCCTAAATAATATATCATAAACATATTTCCTGGTCAGTGTATGCTTATTAGCCTTATTTTTTAGGGCTACAGAGCAACCCATTGTATAGATATGCCATAATTTACTTAATCATTCACTTATTGAAAGATGTTTAGGGGTGCCTGGGTGGCTCGGTTGGTTAAGTACCAACTCTTGATTTCAGTTCAGGTCATGTTCTCAGGGTTGTGAGAAGGACCCCCACATCGAGCCCATGTTGGGGTCCATGCTGGGTGTGGAGCCTCCTTAGATTCTCTCTCCTTTTCTCATCCCCACTCACATGCTCTGGTTCTTTCTTTCTCTCTAAAAAGAAAAAAAGATATTTAAATTGGGGTTCTTTGCTCTTGCAGATAAGACTTCTTTGAGTGTCCTAGGATATATATTCATATCACTGTTCTGTTTTAGTTTGTTTTGTTTTATTTATTTATTTATTTATTTATTTATTTATTTATTTTTAGTTTGTTTTGTTTTAATGAATCATTCTATTATATTACTCTCTCTGAGTCCTTGAAGTTTTTAGTTTCTGGCTCACTGTTTGTTTCTCCAACACAACTCAGTCATCAGTTTTGGAGATGCCAAGTATCAATGTGTACGAACCTTGCTTCTCGGTTCCTCGTCCTCCACTCCTCCAACAACCACATCCTCCTAGCCTGGAGTTGTCTCCCACTGTCACACTTTAGAGTACACCTTGTTGTGACTGGTACCAAGCATCACACTTCGAAACCATCACACCTATATCCAATGCCCCCTGACCTCACCAAGATCTAAAAATCATTAATGAAACCCACCTTATTATATCTTCCCTCTCTTTCCGTCCACTTCCCTACCTGCCCTACAGCCAACCAACACAGCCTCCCTGGCCTAGATCTGCTTCTCTCTCGCTCCTTCCTCACTTGCTCGTACTCACTTGGCAAAACCCCAAACCTGCCAACAGCCATATTTCCCTTGTACTGTGCCTGCCCCATGTACTGAATGTCAGCCGATAAAACAATGCTGACTTGCTTTAGAAATGATTAAAAAAACAGTCTTCAGGTGCCAGGTTGGAGAACAGCAAGCAAGTGGTCAGGCCTTGGTGCAGACCAGTTGACCTCCTAGGTTTCTCTAGCCCACACGCCCCTGCAGCCTCCTGAAAGACCACATGCCACCATCTCCCCTCTCTCATGCCTCCAATACCTGCCCTCCTCACTCTGAGCTGAAGAATGTGCTTCCTATTTCACTGAGAAAATTAACCAGAAAAGAATTTCCAGAGGCGCCCACACCACATTTATTTCTGTACCAGCATCTGCACCCACGTGGTCTGCCTTCGCACCCATTACTTCAGATGGATTATCCCTGCTCCTGTCTAAAGGCAACTCCTCTGGTGCACTATATCCCATTGCCTCTCGCCTACACAAACTCATCAGTTCAGCAATGCCTCCATCTCTCTTTCTTCCGTCATTAATTTTCTACTTGCCACTGTGACATTCCCACCAGTGTGCAAAAACTGCTATAATTTCTATCATCTAAAAACCATTTAAAAATTCTCTTGACCTCATATCTCCTTCCAGTCATTCCCCATGTATCTGCATCTATAGTCCTACAAAACTCCTTTAACATTTTCTTATACCTGCTATATCCCATTTATCCCCATTTTTTGGAACCCACTGTAATATAATAAGGCTTTCACCCTCTACTACCACTCCACTCAAAACTCCTCTTATCAAAGACACCAACCAACTTTTCTTTGACAAAATCACTAGTCAACAACTTGACCAGTCAGCTATGCTCCCTTGGAAAACTTCCATCCTTTGATTTCTGGAATAACATACTCTCCTGACTTTTTTCTAGCTGCACTGTTCACTTCTTATCTTTTCTGGTTCATGAGTGGTCCCTTATGATTCAATTTTTATCCCTGTTCACTTCCAGGATATCTACATGCACATATGCTTCTGGTTCCCAAATTTGTATTAATAGCCAAGATCTCTCTCCAGATCTCCAAATTCATAGATTAACTTCCTGCTAGACAAATCCACGTGAATATCTGATAGACACTTTGAACCTAACAGACCCAAAACAGAACTTCCTTTAGCCTGCCCCTCCCGCTACCTGCCCAATTTCAGTAAAGAGCACTTCCATCCTTCCTATTCCTCAGACCAAAAACCTTGGAGTCACACTTAGGTCCTCTCTTTTTCTGATTCCATGTCCAATGCATTAACAAATCTTACTGTACTTATCTTCAAAACATATCCACTTCTCATGACCCTAACCACTACTACCCTGCTCAGTGCCATCATCTTTTATCAGGATTATTGCTGTGGCCCCCAACTGGTCTTCCTTCATCTCATAGGTAATCTATCTTGAATACAGAAACTTTCTTTCAAAACTAGAATGAAGTTCACATCATGCAACTTCTCAGAATCTTCCAGTGGCTTTCATTCCACTCAGAGAAAAATGTTTCATTCCTTATAATGATCTCTAAAGTCTGAAAGACTTAGAGACATTATGGACAAGTCTTATAGACTTATAGACAAGGATGTAACTTACATCCTTGCAGTCTTTCTGTCCTCATCTATTATGGCTTTCCTTCTTTGTCTCCTCCAGCCATACTGGTTTAATAACTACCAACCAAAATATGTACTTGCTTCCCCTTCTGTCTAGAAACCTCTCCTACCAGTAATTGTCATGTCTAGCTCCTTCACTTCCTGCAGATATTTATTCACTAATCTAATTGGTGAGAATTCCCAGGACTATTAAAATAGCTTTCTTGGGATACCTGGGTGGCTCAGTGGTTGGGTGCCTGCCTTCGGCTCAGGTCATGATCCCAGGATCCAGGATCAAGTCCCACATTGGACTCGGATCAAGTCCCACGTCGGGGTCCCTGTGAGGAGCCTGCTTGCTTCTCCTTCTGCCTATGTCTCTGCCTCTCTCTCTGTGTCTCTCATGAATAAATAAATAAATCTAAATAAATAAATGAATAAATAAATAAATAAATAAATAAATAAATAAATAAATAAATAATAAAATAGCTTTCTTTTTCCTGCCACCTACTTCCTGGTTATATGTACTCCATAGAACTCATCACTGTGTGTGTATACATAAAATGTACATATACATAAAATTTATTATATATATTATCTGCCTCTGCACTTTAGAATGTAAACTACATGAATATAGACTTTGTTGTACATTTTGTTCATATTTCCAGCATCTACAACAGGGCCTAGCAATAGCCACAAAATCATTAGTTGAACAAATTAATGTACATGTTCATATTTTTAACAGATACACAGTCTTCATTATTAAATATATTGACTCTGCTTTACCTTGGCATTTCAACAAAGCCTTTGATTCTTTACACTTAGATTTAAGAAGAAAAAAAAATCTTACATTATTTTCTAAAGTTGGTGGTTTTATTAATGTCTTCCGTGTGGTTGATTCATTTTAAAGCTGTGTTGTTTCCTTATCTAATCATTGACCGGGGCAGAAAATGGAATTAATGGCTAGCAAATCTTTCAGGATTCCCCTGAAGCACTATTGCATGAGGCAATAGAGCTTTCTCCTTAGTAGGACACATTTTCATGTTCTTGTATATATTTAGACACTGAATCCCTTTAAAACTAATGGGAGGTCTGTGGGCCAAACACATTTATAGGAAATGAAAGGAAATGGCACAGTAAAAGCCAGCTGTGAAAAGAAGATCTTTTAGGTTGCTGTTACCTAATCTGTCACATGAAAAGCTTATTTTAACATTTCTGTTAAATAAAATGAGCAGGAAAATGCCATGTACACTATTCATTTGGTATGCTTGCTCTTACTTCTATGAATACCTCCTCTTCATTTGAGTCATGTGCTGGGGTAAGAAAAAAATTGGAATCTGACTCTCCCCCTAATTCAGAAATACCATCCCATGCTTAATAAAATAATTGCAAAAAGCCCGAAGTTTTTAAAAAATTGTAAAGCAAATTTGACTAAGTTTCAAGTTGCAAACTGTCAGTATGTAACCAAGGTATTCAAATTTTCAATGAAAAAGTAGCATTTGGTCAGATTGGTGGTGGTTTGGCTTGGTTTATTATTTGCTTTGTTTTAAAGAGACCTAGAGCTTTATTCTAATGTTGGGTGTTCTCTTACCTTCAAAATATACTTAATAGTGGATCTACTATTCCATATTGCTGGCAGAGTGACACTTTTATTCTTTATTCCTTGACACATTCTTACCTATACAGCAGTTTGTCAAAAAGAGTAAACTAGTTTTTTCTCCAGCCATTGTTGACCAGCACTGTCTGTTGCCAGCTCCCTTCGCTGCTCCAAGATAATATCCCAGGCATACCCCATACCTATCCAATCTCTTTTGGTATCAAAAACAATTTCATTTAAGTAACTATGATTTACCTTAGGTACCAAAAAAAAAAAAATCCCATCCTGTCTAAATTAGGACTTTAATATGGCTTTCACTTCAAAACTTCACGCTTTCCCACAGTTCAAACTTGATCACTGAAAGAGATAACTGCAATGACAAAGTGATCTTGTCTGTTTCCTCCCTTCCTTCCTGAATCTGCGCTGTCTTTTGCTGCAGCTTCTCCCTGGGTGAAGGCAATAGATAGGGGAGATCACGATGTCTTATATGTCAGGTATAACTTACATAGCAGATAAATTATAATTTTTCCATAGCAGATGCCCTCATGGGGCACATTTATGTCCTCTTTGGGAACCCCACTTATAAGGAACCTCCAGCCTACAAGTTGCCCTTATATGAGTGATGCATCTCCATCTGACTTGTTCCAACTACCCTCAAATCCTACTCTCTTGACCTCTTACCTAGGAGTTCCCTCTCCACAGAAGGCTTCTTTGTTGGATAAAAGCTCAGTGAGACAGGTGCCCTTCCATGGAAGCTACTTGGACCATGGGAGACTGTGTGTTCTTAACCCACCAAATAATAGAATACCATTGTGTGGGCTTTGTCTTCCCCACTCTTCTTGCCACTGCACAATGTCAGCCAACTTCACGACTTAAGAATTCTCCAGGCTGGAAGCAGACAGGAAGCAAGCACCAATTTCTCTGTTTATGTATGTCTCTGCTCTAAGGGACCTGTCAAAATCTCTGGAGAATTTTCCTGCCAGACCTCAGTTTGGTGGGAATACTAAACAAGCTTAATTTTCTGAAACTATGTAAGCATCCAGCCAGGAAATAAAAGTCTACACTTTGCAAATTCCTAATATCTGCAGTCTCTTGAACACCCATCATTTGGCTTGAGGAAAGTGCCAGAATACTATTCTTACTTATTTAGTTGGGAGGGGACAGAAAATGCCATACTACTCTTAATTCAGTGGCATACCTATTTTTTTCCAATATTATTGGATTTTATTTATTTATTCATGAGAGACACAGAGAGAGAGAGAGAGAGAGGCAGAGACACAGGCAGAGGAAGAAGCAGGTTCCATGCAGGGAGCCCGACGTGGGACTCGGTCCTGGGTCTCCAGGATCAGGCCCTGGGCTGAAGGCCACGCTAAACCGCTGAGCCACCCAGGCTGCCCGGCATACCTATTTTAACTACTCTTTCTGATCATGCTTTAAAGTTTGTGTTCTTCTCTAGTAGAAATTGGCAATTGGGTTGAGATTTCCTAGGTAAGTTTTGCTATCTTTCAGTCATTTAGCTGTGGGTGTGTTTGGCATCTCTTTAAAGATTTTTAAATTATTTTTATTTATTTAGAGAGAGAGTGTGCATGCAAGCAGAGGGAGGGCAGAGGGAGAGAGAGAATCTCAAGCAGACTCTGTGCTGAGTGTGGAGCCCAGCATGACATGGGGCTCAGTCTCATGATCCTGAGATCATGACCTCAGCCAAAATTAAGAGTCAGACGCTTAACCGAATGAGTCACCAGGCACCCCAAGTTTGCATCTCTCTCTCTCTTTTTTTTTAATTCATGAGAGACACAGAGAGAAAGAGGCAGAGACAGAGGCATAGGAAGAAGCAGGCTCCATGCAGGGAGCCTGATGTGGGACTCAATCCCGGGACCACAGGATCATGCCCTGAGCTGAAGGCAGATGCCCAACCACTGAGCCACCCAGGCATCCCTGCATCTCTTTAAAATTTGTGTGTACTTACCTTTCTCAGGTTTATGACCTCAGTTGAAATTCTAAGACAACAGGAAAAATCCTAGTCAACATCCTGTGTCATCTATCTTACCATTGCAGAATCTCTGTCATTCTGCTTTAAAGTCAAGAGCATTGTGGGGATGCCTGGGTGGCTCAGCAGTTTGGTGCATGCCTTCGGCCCAGGGCATGATCCTGGGATCCTGGGATCGAGTCCCACATCAGGGTCCCTGCATGGAGCCTGCTTCTCCCTCCACCTATGTGTCTGCCCACCCCCCCCTCATGAATAAGTAAATAAAATCTTAACCAAAAAAAGAGCATTGTGTAGTAGACAGAATTAATGTCCCTCAAACTTATTCATATCCTGACACCTAGGACCCATGAATATGTTAACTTCAACGACAAAAGTAACCTTGCAGATGTGATTAATTTGGGGATCTTGAGATGGAGAAATTATCCTGCATTTTTCAGGTGATCCCTAAATGTAATCATGAATGTCTTCACATAAGAGAGGCAGAAGGACATTTGACTTCAGCCATAAGAGGTGTGCTGGGAGAATCAGTGAGTTGGAGTGATGCAAGGAAGGGCTCAGGAGCCAAGAAATGCAGTAGGCCTCCAGAACCTAAAAAATGTAAAGAAATGGATATTCCACTAAAGCCTGCAGAAGGAAACAGTCCTGTGTACTGATTTAAGCTCAGTGAAACTGACTAAGGACTTCTGGCCTCCAGAGCTATAAGAGGAGAGATTCCTGTCGTTTTAAGCCACCACGTTCTGTTAAATTGTCACATCAATCGTAGTACATGAATAAAACATTATCTCACTTACAATGAATTTAGCTCAAAAAGATCTAAACAATAAGAAAATGCATGATTTCATATATCAGGAAATCTAGATTAGGGCAAATTTTAGGTGTGGTAAAATCAAGGATCTGGATTGCCTTCCCATTTATGCCCACTCTGTGTGAAATTTTGTTCCTGCCATTGACCATGGGACAATATACTATCTCATTCATTGATTTAAGAAAAGCTGTCACTCAGTCATGGTCTACAGATACTGCCTTTTAATCTGATTTGGCCAAATTAGGACATGTGCTCACTCCAGGGCCAGTAACTACTTAGAAATGCTATTTCCTAATTAAAGTGAGCAAGTGTACTTGAACCAATCACAAGCAAGGAATGAGATTAACATCATTGACATTAACTAATCAGGATCCAGTCCTGAAGCTAGGGATAGAGTGAATATCTGGGCAAAATTGACATTAGGAAGAGGGCAAAGGATAAGGAGACCATATAATTTATTAGCCAGGTGGAACATTACTAAGAATTAAAGGGTGCATGATCAAGAATTCCCCCATATGACAGATATAAACTAGTACTATCCACTCACCCTGGGACTTATGGACGTTCAATAGTGTCAACTACAAGCATTTTGACTAAGGCTGCTTAGAACATCCTTTTGGCTTAAGATCAATTCCTGAGAATAAAGGATTACAAAGGTGCGAAAACACTTGATCTGCAAAGTTAGATGACTTACTAAAGTCACATAATTGGAAAGTGGGAAAACCAAGTCTATAAATAACCAAGTTTTCTTAATCCAGTTTCAGAGCTCCTTCCATACATCACTTCATGTAACAGAGAGTCAATTATAGAAGCCAACCTCTCCTGTAATTGTTTTCTAGGACTGTCATAAAAGTTATGGCTTAAAGAACAGAAAAGTATTGTCTCACAGTTTTTGAGGCTGGAAGTTAGATCTCAAAGTGCTGGTAAGGTTGGTTCCATCTGAGGCTTGTGAGGGAATGTCCTGTTCCAGGCCTCGTACCTTAGTTTATCGATGGCCCTCTTCTCCCTATGTCCTTTCTCATTGTCTTCCCTCTGCGTGGGTCTCTGTGTCCAAATTTCCTCTTTTATAAGGGGAATCAGGGCCCACCCTAATGACTTCATTTTAACTTGATTGCTTTTGTAAAAAAAAATACCACCTTCCAATAAGGTCATATTTTAAAGTTCTGAAAGTTAAAATTATAATATATAAATTTGACAGGGAAACACAATTCAACCCCTAAACATACTCCCCAGGGAAATTCACAGTAAGGCAGCCAGGTAGAGAAAGAGCTCTTTATTAGGCATTATGAGAAGCTGCTAAGAAAACAAGGATGTTATTTCAGAAAAAAACAAATTTGAGAGAGAACTTGTAAGAGAAGACTTAGATTTATTCTCTACAAAGTGAATAAAGTGAGAATTAGAATCAACTGAGAGAACTGACTGAAGGAAGATTTTTTATTCACTTCTGCAACATTTATTTTCCTCTCTCATCAAATGTCTTCTGTCTATGCATTTGAGCCTTTCAGGTGATTGGAGGTTTTTTGTTTGTTTTAAAGATTTTATTTATTTATTCATGAGAGACACAGAGAGGCAGAGACACAGGCAGAGGGAGAAGCAGGCTCCCCACAGGGAGCCTGATGTGGGACTCCATCCTGGAACTCTGGGATCACACCCTGTGCAAAAGGCACTCAACCACTGAGCCACCCAGGCGTCCCTCAAGTGATTGTTATAAATAGCAGGAGGAGAAATTATTTGGGGGGTACAAAAATACTCAATAAATAAATACACTTTCAACATCAAAGACCAAAGATACCTCTGTCAGAAACTCTATATTAGTTCTAATGATAAAAGTTGACATACTCCCAGGGGTCTACTGCCAGCATATGATTGAGAGACGTTCCTCAAGACTCTGCTGTCAGTGTGCTAGGTGAACAATAGTTTTGCCCTGTTCTTTGCTGCCCTTTTTCCAGGCCTAGTGGAGTTGGTAACTTGACTAAGTTCCCAGAGGGTCAATTAAAGGTCAAAGGACCACAGTGGCTTGTAGGAAAGGGAAGGAGATTAATGACACCATGATCGATTATCAATGCCAAAGATATCTGTAAATCAGACTATTCTGATAACAGTTTTGGCTCCTTTGTCCTTTATCATAATCATGCCCACATTGCCTCTGCCAATTAATTGTCGCCATTAGCTCCTGCCACCTCAGAACTCCATTTTCCATTGACTTGAGAGAGCTCACTCCAATGGCAGCAATCACTACTGTCATTCTTGGCCTAGAGAGAACAGATACCACAGAGCTCCTCTGTGATGTTACTGAGGTCTCTCTCAGGAATACATTTCTCACAAATTTGGTGAAGCAAGTGTCCTCTCCACTGTCTTAGGAAATATAAATAGGGGATGGGTAAACATATTTTACAGGATAAATCCACTGTAACGTTTTGACCTTCCAAAGCCTTTATCCAAAGGCTTTCTCCTCAGTATTTCAAGGAAGTTCTGACATTTTCACTTTGATTTAATGTAGGGCATCTTGGATTTAGGCTTTAAGTCAACTAATTGAAAAACTTTTAAAGCTACTCTTAGCTGCTCATGTTAATATATTGAATCCAGAATTTGTGCTCAATGTGTCCATATCAATGAATTCAGTCTGGTCTCTTTGCTGAGGTTCTATTCTGATGTATGTTCTCCAGGTTTATATCATTATAAATTGGCAAAATTATGCAATTATTTTAGTGTGTACTATAACTCCTCATGGCAAATTCTCTGTACCTCACCTTCTAGGATATCTTTGAACTTAAGTATGATTACATTTCTAGAAGTAATAACAGATGTTAAGAATAGGTCCTGAGAAGTATCAGCAATCTCTTACAATGCAACTATCTCAAGAGAGGCAGTTACAAGTCCTTCAGGAAAGGGAGTCTAACTTCTTCAGACGAGAAGAAAGGCTGGTGAAAAAGCAGGCTTGGTGGAATATATGACCTCATCAGAATCTGTCCAAAAATCTCCATCCCAATTTTTACAATTCCACTCTTTCCCAAACAAAGTCTATCTTTTACATAAGAGAATCTACAAGGTTAGGAACTCAATTTGCATATATACAATAATATATAAGACTTGATATGATATGATATGATATGATATGATATGAGATGAGATGAGATGAGATGAGATGATAATATAGCCACCCCTAGTATTAGACTGTGAGCTAATTTTCAGAAAACTCAGCTCCTGAAAGAAAAGCTAGACATTAAGGGGAAAAGAGTAATGACAAACCAGACCTCCTAAGAACACATAAGGACAAACAGGATTATGTGTCTATCACTGCCTCTATCTTTAATGGCTTTGGTAGTCTGCAGGAGAAGTTGGTATCCTTCACCCTGTAGATGTCCAGGCACTTGGCCCAAGACTTGGAGAAGCTGAAGGAGGAACATCTCAAGAACCAGAGTCCCTGCCTATGCCCCAAAGTGAGCCAGCAGAGGAGCCACAAGATATGTGAACAGCACCTGTTTTCTTGCACAAACCTTTCTAATGTAATGACCACTGCTTTACTACCAGCTTCCATATCTTTTTCAAGTTTCTCTTGTGGCCAGCCCTAACTCTGAACTGTAGAGGAGTAGAATTCTGGGAAACAGAGTTCCAGCTTAGCTAAACTGACACAGTACCAAGCCACCATGTTATCCTTCCGATATTCATTTCTCCTCTCTTTTTCTGTCCCAGTTGCTCTTATATTAGCATCCTCTCTCCATCTTCAATCAAAGAAACAAGTCCCTATGCATGCAACTCAGTCAAATAATTCTCTTCGCAGGGTGGGGGTAAGGGGATACAGGGTCTCACATGTCTAATCTCCCCTGAAGACTTAACCTCATTCAGGTCACCCTAATATATGTGTGTGTGGATTTATATGTATATTATAAGTGTGCATAAATACATACACTGTATACATGTGCACATGTGTGTGCCTATGGGTATCTGTAGATGTTTAAGTGTATATGTAGAAATATGTATGTACGGTATGTGTATATGGACATATATATAGCATGTATGAGCACACATGTGTATGTACATGTAAAATCAAGGCCTTTGCTTTTTACTTTGAAATATCACATGCAGATTTTTACAATAGAAGTTTTTTAAAGAAATAAATGAACTAATACCAAAACTTGAATAAACTTAAAAATAATAATTGTGAAAAAAAATAATAATTGTGTTCCATTATAATAATGTAGACATTAGGATGCTTTTCTGCCAGTATGAATCAATTAAATTAGAACTGAGGTCAAAAGATCCCATATTATATTTTATTTTTCTTTCTTTTTCCTCACTCGGTTTAATTATACAAAGTAGAATTCCAAGAGAATGACTGCCAAGAAAATTTTATTATCAGCCTCTCCTGATATCTTTTTGTTAAAGAGCTTCTAATGTGAAATCCTTATTCATTACCTAGATTCTATTTTATTAAAGGCTGATTTTTAAAAAAGGTTTCATATTCTTATAACTTTCCATCATTGGTAATTTCACCTGCATTTGACATTTTATTAAAGAGAAACTAATTTCTGTTCTTGATGATTCACTGAGCTCCTCATATCAAACACTCCGTTGTAGGAATTTGTTTATTATATGAACCCATGTCCCCACACCAGCACTCACACTCAAACACATGCAAAAACCATTTTGAACTCATAAATAAGTATGGTGTCCTTAGTCCTCCATTCTGCATACTCCCATGGGGACAAGCCTGGCAAAAGGCAAAACTCCAATATAATTATAGACTCACACCACTCCTCTTCTGTTCCTCTAGTTGATTTTCTCCTGTCTTCCCCTCCTGCCTCACACACTCATTCTGACTTCCTACTAGAAAAAAAACTGTACATCTCTGAGCTCAGCTAAATGAAGTCTTCGGCCTCCCAAAGTTATATGATATAGATTCTTGGTGTTACTGACATTTGAATTGTGAGCTTTTAAAGGATAATAAAATTCAAAATTGAAAATAACTAGACCTCTAAATGTACCTCTTAGGCAATGTGACAGAAACATTGCAGGGCCCTTAAATTACAGGTATACAGCGCTGCCTTCCCATCTACTCACTCATAAAGCTGGCTCTTCCTACTGTACCTAGAGGAATGGTAGGTCCCAACAGCATATCCAGTAGCCAATTTTCTGAGTGTAAAGGCAAAACAGAGCTATTATCGTCTTCCCTACTCCCTCAAATGCGATAATCCCTGTCAACCACAGTTTTACATGTACATATCAAAAGCCTAGTTCCATTGTCTTTTTTAAAGATACATGATTTATATCAACATCCTTAAACATGTACATACAACAAGAACAATGCACAGACATGAAGAGAGCACAGATAGTTTTATGCTCTACCTTTCCACATATACTGTAAGACCAAGCCATTACTGGGAAAAGTACCCATGACGATCATTTGTGAAAAGGTCTGACAGCTATGCAGGCTCTTGCTGAGGTTTGCAAAATTGAATTAAGAGAGATTGCAAGGACAAAAGAGAATTTAAATTTCAACCCAGTAAGGGCTGATTTCACATCTTTCAACATAAAACTTGGGGAGAATCTACCTCAGCAGATCGTAACACCAGCAAAGCTTCCTGAATAATTAAAGCAGGGTATTCAAGGTGAGCATTAACTGTTAGATTCAGCTTTTTAATGGAAATTATTCTAGTTTGTTTTGGAAGCAGGGGACCTCCAGACCATTTATATCATGCATTAGAAATATATACTTAGGGGATCCCTGGGTGGCGCAGCGGTTTAGCGCCTGCCTTTGGCCCAGGGCGCAATCCTGGAAACCCGGGATCGAATCCCACGTCGGGCTCCCGGTGCATGGAGCCTGCTTCTCCCTCTGCCTGTGTCTCTGCCTCTCTCTCTCTCTCTCTCTCTCTCTCTCTGTGTGACTATCATAAATAAATAAAAATTAAAAAAAAAAGAAATATATACTTAACTCAATTTTCACTATTCTTTCCTCCGTTCTGCATTTTATAGAAAATTTTATTTTGAAAGCCACTTTTATAATACGTACCACAGTTGCAGAATTAAATGCAACTAGAGTTGCTAAAGAAGAATCAAGATACCAGAAGGATTCTCTAAGACAAAACCAAAGGAGGGGGTTCTTTCTTCATTTCAAAAACTGGGCTATTTCTAGGGCTTGGGAATCCAAACATTCCTCAAGCATTCTTGTAGACTGAATCAAGATGTTTCACTTGGAGGCACTACTATAGTTCTGCAAATGTCTGTAGCAGTTTAATTTACCGATATCCCGTCATCACCTCCCTTACTCCATTCTTTGAAGGTTTTACCTTCTGGCCCATCTTCTCTTTCTCTATCATTATTTTCTATCCACGTCTATCAGTGGTTTGCTATTTGGGCTACAAACTAAATCTCATGAGGAACTTTTAGTGTTTACATCGTACTCCCAGAAATTTTGGTGTAATTAGCTTGAGATGGAACCTAGGTTTCATATTTTTTAGTTATTCTCTCAGGTGATTTTGCTAAGCACCCAGGATTGAGAATCAATAAAGTAGGCTATCCCCCCACACTGGACTCCCTGTCCCTAATCTGCCCTCCTCCAGATATGCCCCCCACCTCACTTCAGCCACCCACACCCATGTATATTCAATAAAATTTACCAATATCTTCAGTTCCTCATAATATCAATTTTAAGCATGCCACGTCTTCTGCTATTCCTTTTCTAAATATTCTCTCATCCCCCTTTGATCTTCACCACACTGGCCACGTTTAAACTGAAACTCATCTCCTCAGATCCTTACTCCCCTCTACTTTCACCTTGAGTTCTGTACATCATTATACCAACTCTTCTGCATAAGCCATAACTTTCTTGTCCCTCTCATTCCCTTGTTTATGCCTGACCAAGCCCCATTACTGGACAAATCCAATCCTCCGTATGCCCTGTATCTGGTGTGATCACTCACTATGTCACTTGAGTACTAACCACAAATCTTCCTTAAAACTTTCTAGTAATTGGGGGCACCTGGGTGGTTCTGTTAGTTAAACATCCAACTTTTGATTTCTGCTCAGGCCATGGTCTCAGGTTGGTGAGACTGAGCCCTGTGTCTGGCTCTGCACTAAGCATGGAGCCTGCTTAAGATTCTCTCTCTCTCCCTCTCCCTCTGTCCTGTCCCATCTCTCTCTAAAAAAAATTAAAATTAAATATTAAAAAAGAACTTTCTAGTAATCCAATTATATTTCCCTTTCTAACTCATTCTCCTGGTCTCCTAGATCACTATTTTACACTTTCTAGTCTCCTCAAACTTCTAACACTATTTCCATTTTCTTCACTCCCTGGTAGTGGCCTTCCTTCTCATTTAATTAAAAAAATTAGAAACCATCAGAAAAATAACTTCTACATGCTTCCACCACAAAATCCCCCTACACCTGCACCTTGCCTACATACATCACATTGATGATATGGCATCAACATCATAATAATCTTCAAGATAAGTCTGCACAGATTATTGAGACAAAGTTCAGAATGAAAAAAGGAAAAGACACCCTCTACAATAGAAATAAACAAGGAGGGATGCCTGGGAGGCTCAGCGGTTGAGCATTTGCCTTTGGCCCAGGGCGCGATCCTGGGATCCGGGATCGAGTCCCATATCAGGCTCCCTGCATGGAGCCTGCTTCTCCCTAAGCCTATGTCTCTGCCTCTCTCTTGCTGTGTCTTTCATGAATAAATAAATAAAAATCTTTTTTAAAAAATAAATAAGCAAGGATATATATATCATATTCATTGATTTCACAAATATTAATTGATAAGCTATTATATCCTAGTTAATATTCACTGTGTTGTGGCAACAACAATAAACAAAACAAGGTCCTTTAACACTCAGGTGGTTCTTATCTTAGGGCTTTTGAACTATTATTTTAATAGTGGATGGAAAAGTGCCCCAAGAAATCTGAATGGCAATTCCTCACCTCCTTCAAATCTTGGCTCAAATGTCACTTTCTCGAACGAAGCCTACTCCTCCCACATTACTGTAAATTTCAACCTTATCCCCCTCCACACACACACACACGCATCACATACTCCCTATACCTTATCCTACTTTATTCTTTATTTATTCTGTAGCACTTTTGCTATTTAATGTACTCTATTGTGTATGTAGGTATTATATCCATAGATATATATTTAATTTTCTGTTCTCTATGTTAGAATGTGAACAACATGAGCGTAAGTACCCTTATTTGCTTTGCTCACTGATGTATCCCAAGGACCTAGAATAATACTTGCACAGAGGAGGCTCTCAATATCTGTTGAATCCTTCTCACTCATTCTCTCAATTCACTGTCTGGAGGTCCTATTAGAGTATGTTTGGTCTTTTTGTAATATCTACCATATTGTTTAACCTCTCTTTCATATTTTCTGTCTCTTTAACCCTTTGTTTTGCCTCTGGCTCACTTCTTCAGATTTACTTTTCTATTTACTAATTCACTCTTCAGCTATATCTATTTAAGATCTCTATTTTATTTTTAGTAGATTTTTTGTTTCATTTCTGCAATTTCAATTTTGTTCCTTTTCAATATACTTTTTATTCCTAACACTCTCTTTTGTTATGATTTTGATTCATTTTTATATCTCCTGACATAAATATTTCATGATGTCTACTAATAATTCTTATACCTAAAGTCCTTAGGTATCTAATCCTACTGTTTGTGTGTCTACTGACACTAACCATTAGTAGATATTCCTCATGTCTTTTGAATTTTGGATTGTTGAGGGGCTCTATCTGTGACAATCTTGTGCAGGCTAAGTTTAGGGTGAGCCTATTCAAAAGGGTATGTATTTACTTTCACCAGCCACTCTCAGCCTGGCAAAAGGCAGAGCAATTTTTTTTATCCTAAAATTCTCAAGTTAGTGATTTCTACATAATGCAGTTTGTATAAACGCAAGCCTCACACATATGTGTCAAAAACATGATTACAAGTTATTAAGAGAGGTTTTTCACACAAGGAACTAAATAGAAATATAAACTTCCTCATTATCTCCCATCTTTGTTGTTGTTGTTTTTAAAGATTTTATTTATTTATTCATGAGAGACACACACACAGAGAGAGGCAGAGACACAGGCAGAGGGAGAAGCAGGCTCCATGCAGGGAGCCCAATGTGGGAATCATCCCAGGTCACACCCTGGGCTGCAGGTGGCGCTAAACCACTGAGCCACCGGGGCTGCCCTCTCCCATCTTTGTAAGCAGCTTTTTTTTCTTTCCCTTATTCATACCTCACTAGGGGTACAGCTTTCAGAGATGTCTCAGCTCCTACTCTCTGTGCTGATAAGATCCAAATCTAATTCTCTGCCTCAAGTGATCATTGAGTCCAGCTCTTCTAGTCACTTTGGAACCATGATATTAGTTATATATTATTTCATTCTTTGTTTTGGCCATGTGGTTATCACTAAATTTCCTATAAATTCAGCTATGCAGTCAAAAGGATGACTGCTGTATCTTAACCATAATTTCTAATTGTTTTGTTGTAGGAAGATTTTCAAGTTACACATGAAGAAAATAAAATCAATGATCAAACATGTAATGATAGCAAATTATAAGAATCTTTCTTGCAGGAATGCCTGGGTGGCTCAGTCAGTTGAGCATCTGTCTTCAGCTCAGGTCATAATCCCAGGGTCCTGAGATCAAGCCCCTCCCCCGCCCAGTCTGGCTTCTCTCTTTGCCCCTTCCCCTGCTTATATTCTCTTTCTCTCTCAAATAAATAAAGAAAATCTAAAAAGAATCTTCCTTCCAATCTTCTCTGGTATCCCTTAGTTTCCAGTGTTTCAAGATAATGTTATGGGCACTATTTGGTAGAATGGTTTATGTCAATTTGTGTTAGTTAAATGTATGATTTTTTTTAGTTTTCAATGTGATTCAAAAAAAGAATAACAAAAACACTTTTAAATTCTAATTCATCTTAATATAATGATTGTTGTACATAATATGGACAATTTTTAAGCATATTTACATGTTATTAACACCTTCAGTCCTCATAGTTCTGTGAGATAAGTATTGTCATTAGCTTCCATTTTAAATAGAAGGAGACTGGCACACAAAATGATTAGAGGGCCTGTCCAAGTTTACACAGTAAGTGTTTTAGCTGAGAATGTTTTTAATAATTCTGATATCAGTAATTGATGTAGCAATAACTATTCTATCTTGTAAATTAAATAAATCATAGAACTTGATGAAAATTAGGTGAGGAAAAGATAAAGTTCTATGGGATTTCAGAGAATTTTAGGAGGAGAGGGCGAAGGACAGTAAGTCATTCTTCACATGATAGCACTTAAAAAAGAAATTAATAAATGTATGCCTGGGTGGCTGAGTCAGTTAAGCATCTGAATCTTGATCTCAACTGAGATCTTGATCTCAAGGTTATGAGTTCAAGCCCTACATGGGGTTCTGTGCTAGATGTGGAGCCTACTTAAAAAATGAATAAATAAAGCTAAACAGAATATCTTACATCCACCAGTATCATTGACCATCAGGTATAACACAGTGTTGTAATATTAAGCTTGTTACATTATTATATTATGCACCATATAGACTAAGTTTCTTTCAGCTCTGAACAATATCTGTTAATGAATCTATTTGCTTCTGTATTTGTCTTTCCTTGATATCTCTTCTCAGTCCTTGACACTAACTTTGCACATAGTAGGTACTTAATAATCTTTTGAATTGAATCAGTTGAAATAAGCTTTACTACAGTTTCTTTTCCTTGGGCACATACTCCCTGGGCAGTGGGATGACAGCAACCTGGAAATTGAGTTTCTAGGTAAACTCATGGGAATTCAGGCAAAGGCTGAAGTTCTTAATTGCCATGAGCAATCAAGAAGCCAGATAATTGTGTTGTTTGTTTGTTGATTTTATGGTCATTGGTAACAAACACACAGGTTATCCCAATTGCCAATTAGTAATAGGAGCACATATTCAAAATAACATTATCTGCCTTTTAGATAGTTCCTGACAATTAAAAACCCCAAGCACTTAGACATCAGTATTGTTTGATAGACTTTTAAGATATAACTTATAACCTGTTTTATTTTTTATTTTTTTTAAGATTCTATTTATTTATTCATGAGAGACACACAGAGAGGCAGAGACACAGGAACAGGGAGAAGCAGGATCCATGCAGGGAGCCCAATCCCAGGTCTCCAGGATCAGGCTCTGGGCTGAAGGCGGCACTAAACTACTGAGCCACCTGGGCTCCTGTTTGATAGACTTATACAAAACTAACTCTAGTGTTTTGAGCTTCAGAACTTACTCTTTCAGGTAAATATATTGTGATTATCCTACCAAAGTCTCAGGCATCTATTTCTAATCATCAGGGTCCCTTCTTACAACACAATTTCAATATTGGTAAAATCTTTCAATCCAGTATTGTTTAGAACTCTGAGGGTTAAAATAGGCCACTTCTCTCAAAACATCTCATTCTTATTTTAGCGTAAATAATCTGGTTTAAACCTTTAAGAAAAATTGTCATTGCTAAAATTTGAACCACTCCTCCCAATGATGTTGACCAGCATTTACTTGAGGGTGCTAATCCAACCCTGTCAACAATCTTATGAGGCCTATATTATTACTATCATCATCCTCATAGTATAAATTGGAAACTGAGAAATAAAGAAATTTTCTAATGTGTCCAAGACTGTACAACCAGTGAGTGATGACCTGCAAATAAACTCAAATAGTTTAGCTCCAGGGATATCAATCACACTTAATGTCTATGTTTACCCCAGGATCAACCATAGGACAAATGTGTGCCAGAGGCCAATTAGGATCTGCAATTTCAGTATTTTAAAAGATGGGTTGAAAAAAAAAAAAAAAGATGGGTTGAGAGCAGCTATGGGAAGCATCTTTTAGAAATGTTACCTCCCACTTTGCTTAGGTATTGAGAAAATCATTGTCACTTATTTTATGGAGATGCTAAAACTTTCTGAACAGTTGCTCTGTCTTCAATGCCAAGTAGGCCTCCAAGGATGCTCTTGAGTTGGAGAATCAGATACCAAATAAAATGGGATATTGCAGGCTGTGCTAAGTCAGCGGGATAGCCACTGGGATGCATAAACATAAGAGCTGAGGTCATAATTCCTGCCTTTTCTGCGGGTCCATCAGACCTATATTGCTTAATGTATAGAGCATTCTAAAATGGAAGAATAGTAACTGATGTGTCTCAGAAGAGTCCTTTTCTCTCTCCTTCCTGATTGTTCTTTCAAATCCATCTTCCTAAATATTAGGATCTTCTGTACTTTGCTGTTGTTTATTTATTTATTGTTGTTTCTATTCCTAAAAGTTTTCTTAGTGGTATTTTATTTCAGAAGTCCCAAGTCATCTTCTTTCTCTCCTTTGATGGATCTCTTTGGAGAAGAGACAAAAAATAGTTTAGACTTGGGAACAAACAGTGTGTTCTCATCAATATTCTAAAAAACATTGGGTTGGTTTGAGAAGTTCCAGTGTGCCATAGTAATTAGTTTTGAATATCACTTTAAAAATTAGAAAGCTTTTCAAAAGATAGCTAAAAAATAGCAAGGAAATTTTTCTGGAATACTTATCTCAAACAAACATCCTCAAGAGAGTGCAGTAGGGAGGAAGAAATTAATCAGAACCAGCAACTAGAAATAAAAACCTTTTTAGTAGTAAAGAAACACTCAAGATACTAATGCAAAATCATCATATCTGTTGATACAGGAAGTTTGACATAATCTCTATCTGGGCTGCAAATTTTACTTTTTGCCTTCATTTTAATGGGAGATCAAATTGATAATGAATCCAAAAGCAGCCTCTCTATAATTAAAAATTATTTCAGTGCATCAAATTTAGCCTAATGCTATTACTCTGGTCAGGAACTATCAGGTATTTAGGAGGCATATAAAGGAATGTTTAAAATATTTGTGGGTTGATGCTTACCGCCATATGTAATCAGGATATAGTACTCTAAATTTCTTATTCAAACATTAGAGACAAGTGTTAATATAGTCTGATAAAGGTTGAAGTGAATATAATCCAAATCCAAGCATTTCCACATTTACCTTGACCAAAAACATGTTCAGAACATTTTAATATTTGGCCAGCCATGGAAACTAACTTGAAATGCTGCTATAATTTTTTTTATAATTTTTAAAGTCCAACGACTTTCTTTTCTTCTTAAAGAATGAAACTTCTTAGAAAATAGAATTGAAGAAAGTTTGTACTTGATAATGCATTTATGCAGGAATCAATAAGGTATATATAGCATATGATAAAAGTATTAAGATATTGTCTGTGCATAAAAATGCAGATTTCTCAATTTTTATATATCATATTTCTGAATCTGATGTTCCTTATTGCAAGATAACTTTCACCACTGTTGTGTGGGTCATGAGGTCCCGAAAATAGTTCATAGACCACGGTGATAGTAGTTAAGCTGTTGAGAAGTGATGAATACTGGGTATATTTTAAAGCCACAGCCACAGGATTTTCTAACAGAAGGGATATGGGGTGTGAAGGAAAAGAAGAATTCAATAGCAACTACAAGATTTTTGTCTTAAGATCCTGGAATGACACAGTTGACATCAACAGATAGGGCAAACTACAATGGGACAGATTTTGATGGGAAGAGTAGAATTTCAGTTATGAGTATGCTGACTTTGAAATGTTTGTTAGACTTTCAAATAAAGATGTAGAGGATACATGAATATAAAGGTCTGGAATTTGAGAAGTCTAGACATAGCAATACAAGCATGAAAGCTGTCAGCATATGAGTAATATTAAAATCTTAAGAGTCCATGAGGTTGCCAAGGAAGTGAGTACAAATGCTGGAAAGCAGTGGACAAAGAACTCTTTGGGGCACTCTATCATCATGCACTCAGAGAAATGGGAACACCCAGTGAGGAGACTGAGAAGTAGTCCATGAGACAGAAGAAAGTGGTAAGGGAGAATGTAATGTCCTGGAAGCCAGCGAAAGAATGGGCATTAAGGAGAAGTAAATCATTCATAAATCAAAGCTGCTCTTAGGTCAAGTAGAGAACTGAGAATTCTCCATTGTACTTTGCCACATGAGAATTATTAATGACCTCGGTGTGATTAAATCTGAAAAACAGAAGAAAAACCTTGATAATTAAAATACTGTTTAATTGAATTTCATAAGTGTGGTAGGCAAAATAATGATCCACTTACCCACTCTAAGATGTCCAAGTTCTAAGTCCCAGAATCTGTGAATATATTATGTAACATGGCAAATGTGAATTAAAGTTGCAAATGGAATTAAGGTTACTAATCCTTAATTTCATGACCCCGAGATCGTGACCTGAGTGGAAACCAAGAGTCAGATACTTAACTGACTGAGCCAGCCCTCCACAACAACAAAAAAAATTTTGACCAGCAATATCCATTAATGAAGTAAAAACAAAACATCCCAATGAGAGGGAAAATAGACAAATAATGAGGGAAGTCTTGAAATGAGAACCAAATTGTAAAATGAAGGAGGAACAATAAGAATCCTTGAAACAGAAAGCAAGTCAGGCACAACGGCAAGCATATAATGCTACTTAAAACCTCTCATGAGACTGTAGGCTCCTTTTGATTTGATTGTCCCTGTCTCCAAAGAATATCATCATCCCCCAGTTGCCCAAATGACAAACTCCAGCAATCAGCTTTAACTTCTCTTTCTTCCCTTATGCCTGATCAATCATCAGTTCCAATTATCCAATCTCCTTCTCATCTCTCCATTTTCTCAGCTGTTTATATGAATTGGACCACCTCCATTTCTTATCTGGTTCACACTATAGTATCCCAATTTCACACCTGGCCCCAGGTTTCTCCTTTCAGGTCATTCTTCAAACTGCTTCCAAAATGATCTTCTTAATACACAAATCTAACCCTAGTTAAATCTTCCAGTGACTTCCGAAGGCTTTGTCATGAAGTTCAGACTCCCTATCACGAATTATAGAGTAGTTCTTAATGATTCATTTCTTTTCCCTCCTTCCTTCAACCTGCTACTCTATTCCTGAATTATAATGAATTCCTTATAAATCACAATGTTTCTTGCCACTGAACCTTGCACGAGCAGTTTTCTCTGCCCAGAATATACTTCTACACTGCTACCTACCCCCTCCCACCCCTGCCTTCACCTGGCTAATATTTGTATGCTTTGGCTCTCGGCTAACAACTGCACTTTTTCCAAGCAGCTGTCCTTGATATCTGAAATTAGGTCAAGTGACACTCCTATGGACTCCTAAAGTATCCTAGAACCATATGCCACATTGTGATTGCCTCTTCATTTCCCTGTCTTCACACAAAAATATTAACTCCTCGAATGAAGGGATATTATTCTAACCAGAGCTAACTATGGTACCAAACAAAATGCCTGACATTTAGGTTTTCAATAATTACTTTTCAAATGACAAAAAAATATATAACAAATGTATGTGAAGAAAAGAAAGAAAAAAGAAAAGAAAAGAAAAGAAAAGAAAAGAAAAGAAAAGAAAAGAAAAGAAAAAAGGTACAGAATTCACCCTGATTGTTTTCATCTCTGACTTAATGCTGATATTGTTGACTAGAAGGGGGTCACCAAATTTTGCCTAAGAAGCCAGAGCTGTTAGAAATTTTGTAGATATTTATCTGCAGCCGAATGTTAAGTAAGTGTGCAGCACCTAAAGCTACCATTTTTCAAATGAATCTCAGCAGCATTACGGTAATCACAAGATTTCCTGCCATATCCTGGGTAAACATGTTAAATGTTAGTCATAGAACAAATCCTATCACTTTCCTCTTCCCTACTTTCTTTAGGGCTTCATTCACCAGATGCTCCACCCTCAGTCAGCCTGTGTATTTCCTTTCTTCAGTCCTATGCCTGCCTTGGGCTCAGTTTAACTCATTATTGGACACAAGATGCTGACTATAGAGCTGAGGCTGACATATTAGGTTTCCAACTTCCTCTATGTACTCACAGATCATACGTCTTTCTTTTGGATTTTTAGCATGTCAACCAAAAGGACTAGACATTGGGATATTTGGAGGTTTAAGGATTTTATTGTAGAAAACATTTATAGGTGAAAAAGATGCTGGAATGGTTACTAGTATAACATTCCCTAAATGTTAATCATTCTCTCCCATTACCAGACCAGATGTAGCAAAGCAGTGGAAATTTTGCACTTCTGCAATACAAACATTCTTAGATGTTAGATGACATCATGAAAGACCAAAGCCATGATCTATCTCAGTAAGTATGGTTTAGAATGACTTTTGTTCACCATCTCCAAAAAAATCCCATATATGTCCTTTATATGACTTTATATTTTGGCGGTTAAATGCATTTTTGGAACTCAGTGCTGTTAGTGAAAAATAGTAATTATTGTCCAATCACACATCACCCACTGTGGGTTCTCTTTTTTGTGTGTGTGGCCTTTAATCATAGAAACAGATGAGGTTTTTGGTTCCTACTAACTGAAATAAAACTACATCATATTCAGTAGTTTGCAACTTAATAACCCAAAGTTAGAAAAACAGAATCGAGTCTATAGATGAAATCTATCAACACTTCAAACAAGTGGTCATGTAATAAAAAATTCATTGATTTATAGTTTCTCTGTTCTTCATAATGAACTAGTTGACTTTTATGCAAAATATGTGAGTCTGTGAATTTCTCTGTGACGCTATACACATGTTAATCATCCTTTCTATCACAGCTGACAGCTCTTTCCTGACAAGTTTGGTTCCAAGCAAGTTAATCAAAATTTTCAAAATTATAATATTTAGTATTGTTTTGTTTTTATGTGGGCTCTACATCCAGCATGGAGCATGGTGCGGGACTTGAACCCATGACCCTGAGATTGAGATCTGAGCTGAGATCAAGAGTCGGATGCTTAACTGACTAAGCCACTCAAGTGCCCCAAGTATTGTTTTGTTAAGCTTTATTTTTGGTAAGGCAGAAGTTTTTCCATGCAAAAGGATCTCTTGAGAATTATTTTAAAAGTTTTCTTTCTTATCACTGTCATGTTAAGACTTTACTAAACAGAATCACTGCTAAAACAGATCATTAATTGGAAAGTAACACCTTAGGATGCCCACCTCTGACTTCAGGATATCAGATATTACTTTGATTCTGAATAATTAACTTGATATGGAAAAAGCACCATAATAACTATTATTGACAACTGCCATGTCATGTCTGTGTTTCCATGAAGATACAGTCACTTGATTCTCTTGCCTAACAATTACCATTTTGAAATCTGACCTGAGCATTTCTATCTTTGGATCAGTTTTATGCGTTTATATTTATTGTAATTACTACCACATTGAGATTTATTTCTTATGGACTATTTTACATTTCTACCTATCATGTTTTCTTATCCCTTCCCTCCTTTCTTATTGTCCATTGGAAGGATAGACTATTCTGCTGGTCAATTTCTATACTTCTGCTGGATACCACTAATTTATTGATAGCATACATCCAATTACTTTCTCCTACCACTTTTAAACCTATACAAAGCCAAATTTTCCCTTTCTAAAATGTCAGCTGCTCACTCAGAGGGCAAATGTGTATGAGTTAGAGGAAGACAACACTTCCTCAAGAAAAGAATCACTTTAAATTGGTTAGGGGGATTTTCCAGAGCCTTGACCGGCTGCAGCCCCACTAGCCATATGTTCACACATGTTCCCCCCTCAGCATCTCAGACATCACAGTGTGGCAGCACAGACAAGTTCTGGCCTCACCCCCACTCCACCCTACAGGAAGTAAGATAGAAAGGTGAGGGCCAGAATCCAGGCCTTGATTATGTACCTATAATGAAAACGATGCCTCCTTATCTGTGATGCTAGCGTGCAGCACAAACCTGAGGACCTCTATGCTACAGTGATGTCTGAACAAGCCAAATACTTTAGCATAAATTTGCTTCCTCTGGCCTTTCCATGACAGTGTGATCGTCACATAAAACACTTTAGTTCTGGACTGCTTGAGACATATTTTGACTTGCTCTCATCCTTTATTATTTAAGCAGTGAATTTGCCAAGTTAGTTACTCATCCTAACTTCCCTTATGTTATGCATACTTTGTCCTAGAGCAAGAGTTGACAAACTTTTTCTTTTATCAGAAAATAGCCTAGGCTCATGGATTATATACAATCTGCTTGCAACCACTCAACTGAGTGATCGTAGCTGGAAAGAAGCCACAGATATGACATACAGGACTGAGTAGACTGTGTGCCAATAAAACATTATTTACAAAAACGTGTGGTAGACCGGTTTGGGCCTATCTATGGCCTGTGGTTTTCTGACTCTTTCCTAGAGTATTTTCAAAAAGGATCCTTAGGTGGCAAATCTTTTGAAGCACTGTACACATGAGGGTTTTTTTCATTAATTTAAATGATAATCCAGCTGGGAAAAATTCTAGATTCAAATATCTTTCCATTCAACACTCTAAAAATAGTATTCCATTATCCAACATTGCTATTGCCACAGCATGATAACAATGAAATTCTTGTTATCATGATTGAAGCGATCTGCTTTTAATCTCTGGAAGCTATTGGAACTTTCCCCTTAGACTTCGATGTTCTTACATTTCATCATCATATGCAGATGTTTAAGTTCTCATTTACCTATTTTGTTTCACATTGCATGAAACTTGTCAGTTCATCACATGAATATCTTTCTTTAGTTTGAGTAAATCTTATTCATCTTTTTTTTCAACTATTTACTTCTATTTATTGCTTGTCTTGCCATCTGAAATACCGTTTATTCAGATACTAATGTTACTATTCTTTTCCATAATTCTTAAATTTTGGTCACATGGTCCATCTCTTTATCCCTTTCTGATGCCTTTTGAGAAAGTTCCTGGATCTTCTTTTTCTAGCTCTCCAATTTACTTCCATTGTCCCTATTTAGCTATTTAACCCCTCTATTGAGCTACATATTCAAGCTCTATTTTTCATACTAAATATTTCCAATGAATTGTATAAATGACTGCTTTTTGTTTCATATGTCCAATCTCCTAACTGCATCATTTGGGAATTACTTATGAGTAACAGAAAATCTAACTGATAATGGTTTAAGCAAATTAAACTGCTTACCTTTCACAAACAGCAAGAGATGTATAAGTGAGTGATTGCTGGCAGTTTCAAGTGTTAGGATCAAGGTCTCTTCTCCCCACATCTTTCCTTCATAGAGCCCAGATAGTGAGCAACCTCCAGCTATCTTGCAACTGGTAGCAGGAAGAAGGGAGGGCAAAGAGAAGGGAGAGAAAAAGCTATACATTTATCAGGCAAAGATTTTCCCCAGAAATCCTCGACAGACTTCTTATCTTATTATCTACCTTTGTGTCACACATCCAATTCAAACTGCAAGGTCTTCTTGATGATAGGTTTTGGCCTCCTACACTCTTATAGTGGTTGAACACATGGCAAAAGCTCATTCATTGGAAAGAACATTGAGGGAGCCAACCTTCAGTATCTGCCACAACCCTCATTTCTCTAAGATTTTATTTGCTTATTTTAAACTCTTTGTTTGGTTCATGTGTTAATCTAGTATACTTTTTTCCAAACTTTGTTGTGCTTTTAAATAATGTCAAACTTAAAATGTCTTCTTTTCCCCCCTGGTAGGAAATGGTGTTAGAGAGCTTAGCTAGTAATGGATTCCTCTGAGGAGGGTGTGAGCCCAGGGTCTTTCTGTAATGGAGAGGGGCAAGATACCCTTCAAGGGGAAAACCTCTAGTGTTAAGGGCAATACTTCTGGCACCGTTCCTTTGCAATCCAGCATCTCACACTAAAAATCATGTCATCTTCTTTGAAAGGAGAGGAATGGGAGGAATGCTCAGAGGGTGTCTGCACCCACTGTTTGTTTCTTTCCACCCCAGCAAGGCCTGGTGTTATCCAATATCCATTGCTAACGCCATCCTGGCAGCTGGCAAGCAAGCTAAAAAAGACAAGTTACATAGTGACAACTCTCTGGAATTGCTGAAAACCAGCAACCTCCCAATCTTTGAGAAAGTGAGAGAGAGAAATGGGATAAGGAAAATTTTAAATCCACAAAGTAAAAATAAATAAATTAAATAAATAAATAAATAAATCCACAAAGCTTGCTCTTCTTACCAAGTTTCTATTGAATAAATGCTCTTTAAATTGTGACAAGCTGTTAGTTGATTTTCAGAGTTCTGAAAAAGGTGATTTCTATAATTTTTGCCAGTGTTCTTGTTTTTCTGGAGGAATGCATTTTTTGAGATCCTTACTGCATCTTTCTGGAAGTGCTTCTCAGTATATCATTTTTAGAACATCTTTGTAAAAAGACAAATGTAGGTGTTATGGAGGTAGAAATAATATATGATAACCTACTCTTCTTCATGTCAAATATAATTAGCTTCATGATTTGAAAATAGTAAGCCAAAATGACATGATTTACCTATATTCAATAGCAAGCACAAAAGGAAAACAAGAAAAAGTACAGGAATAAATACATAGTATAGAGTAGAACAGCCATCTTCTGATTTTTGTTTTCTTAGACCCTTTCAATTTGGTTTTAATCAGTATGCAAGTCATTTTAGAATTATTCAGATTTTATTTGAAATTATTACATCCTTGAGGCCAAAACAAACTTCATGCAAGTCTCCCCCACTATCTAAAGTAAGAGCATTCCTATGAACACTTTCATAAACTGAAATGGCATGAGGCAAGGAAGCAATTACCATTAATTTACATGGAAAAATACTTGAGCCTTCCCAGATCCAAAAAATAAGTTAACTTGGGATTTTCTGATACCTTAGGAAACGTCTTGCTAAAGGATGCACAAAAAACTCGAGATAAAGCCCAGATGCTCACAGACGCAGTTCAAAGCTATGGCAGTTCAAAGCTGAGATGCTAAGCGAGCGTGGTTCCGGGGGAAGGGGCTCTGTGGGACCACTCTCACCACTCGGGGTGAGCGCCGCCTCTGTAACTGCTCCTTGCAAATACAACACTGAAGGCGATTTTCACTTTTCACCTTTCTTCGATAAAGCAAAAATCCTCTTTGGATTTCTTTCAGTTAGTAAAAAAAAGAAGGGTACTAATGTAGGTCTTTCACAAAAGTGAAGTGGCATAATGTAAACTTTTGAAGGATGGTTGATAACTGTATTAGATTCGAAATAATCTGGTAGAAATGAAATGCATCTTTAAAAACTGTTTACCTTCATTTCTAAAAAGTATGGAGTTTTTCAAAATACTATGCTTATTCTGCCACTAAAGACAGCATTTGTCTTATTAGTATTTATTATACCTTTAGGAGTCCAAGTTTATTAAATTATTAAAATATGTCATACACTTAAAAGCGAGCAAGCTAAAACACAGAAAAATCAGATCAATTTGCATTTTTAAGACATCAGAGAGAAAAACTAAGAACAAAGCAAAGAAGTAATATGCAACCATTAAAAAAATACAATGGAATAAGTTGATGAGAAAGGAAAACCCCATTATAGACGAAGAGGACAGACATTGGCTTTCAGCAGAAAGAACAGAGTAAGCTAAATTAGTAAATTCAGTCTTGCCAGTTAGTTTGGTTCCCAAGAGGGACTCTGTCCTCCCTGCTGTTTTGGATGTGGCTTCCTCTCTACTACGATGAACTGTGGAGAGTCAGTTCTGCCAACACTCAGTTCATTTTCTGGGTTAGACACACTGAGTGAGGTAGCTGTTATCCAAGTGTATCAGCGGGAGAAGGTGAACTAAGGTCCTCCTATGCTGCCTCCTTTCCAGGCTCCTGAAACTAGAAAATTCAGCTGAACTATGCTGGTCAGCCATAATTTTGAGCTGAAGAGAAACAATGAAGAGAAAATCTATAGAACAATGACATGGTATGTGTTCTTGCCCTCTGTCAACACCGAGAATGAGGAAAGACCAGAACAGAGGGACTCTACGTGCAACTAATGAGCTCAAGTAAGACTACCTTGTACAGACTCTATTACTAGTTGCTTAACAATAGGAAACGCTCAATCTTACACTGACATTACGAAAAAAACCACAAGCAAATGTAGCAAGCAGTAAATAAGTGCTAAGTACTGTGACTTCTGGTTAGCTTCACCCTGGTGCAAAATCTGGCGGACGAAGTAGAGGAATTTCTGCCCAAGGTACTGAATGTTATTACAAAGAAAGAGAATGTGAACCAAAGGATACAATCAAGCCAAAAAATAAGGAAAAGAAGGGTTTTATTTGAAACCTAATGAAGAGGTGCAGAGAAGTGTCAGACTATGTGGCATCAGTGATTTCATAGAAATCTGACAAGTCACACTCCCTACGGGGTGATCCATCAACTGCTACTCAAAATGAAGCCCTGAGCATGTCTCCTTTCCCACAGCTCCATAACTGCCAGGGTCCACCTCCCTTGCAATTGCAAAAGCCTTAGACTTTCTCCTTTATAACCAGTCACCAGGGAAATAAATACGCAAGCAAATGAAATGAGATGTACTGGCTACCAAGTCTGAAAATCTGTAACATTACAAATCCTCCTTGGTTAATCAGTGTCCCTCCCCGTCTTTAGTTTGTCTTTAGGCAGAGCCTCTGTGACAGGTAATTTTTTTCACCAAGGACATTTTGTAAACCCTTCAATCTGTGCTGAAAGAGGTTAAGAGACCATAAGATTACTGGTCCATACCTCCAAAGACAAACTTTTAGGGGGAATAAAGAAAGCATTCATAAATTTGCTTTTCTTTGCTTTTCTTGGTATCTCCAGGTAAAATTTTGAGTCTGAGTATTTACATAGAAGATAGGTCATTGGGGTGATGAAGGAGAGAGGTGTCTCAGATTGTTAACTATGCTCCAAAATCTTCTAGGTGCATAGACTAGATTCCTCACTCCCCTCCAACTAGGTGAAGCCATTAAACATGAATGCATGTGATCCAAGTCCAGCCCATACAAACCAGCTAATCCTTTCTCCTCTCTTCTTTTCCAGTGGAGACACCCTCAGGATGAACTTGAAAGCCATTCCTTGAAGAAGGCAAGACTTAAATCAACCTCAAGCCTCATGATAAGTGGAAAGCAGCATCTCTGATCTATGGACCCTCTAAAGCCTATTACATGAGTCAGGAATATTCTTCTAATATGTTTAAGCCATTACTCATTTAAGAGTGTATTTATGATAGCAGTTCCCTACCCTAAGTATAGAGAATGACTGAAGTAGGAAAGCATATTGCAATGCGTATAAGCTTCACCTATATTAAGCGGTTTTAACTCCTTTGAGTTAGACTTTCAATACTTCACTCATTGTAAGAACACAGGCTAAGGTCAGTAAAATATCCTAAGATTCTAGAAGTTAATTTACTAAGTAAGCACAGAAGCTCAGTGAAGCCACAGCAATTGATAGGGAGTTCTGGTAGTGTTAACAACTTGTTTACTTCACTTCTATTAAGACTTCAGGTGAATCATGAAGGGATATTATCTCTTAAAATGTAATATCAATCGCTTCTCGGCCTTTTGGCTAAGATCAAGTGTAAAATGTAATATCACAGGGAAGACAGTGTAAGTAGTTGAAGAACATTGATAAAACTTAAATATTTGGTTATGGAATTGTATGTGGTGTTTGAAGGTTTCTGTTTGTGAAATGTATGTATTACAAATAATAATAATTACAAATAAAAATTTCAGAAACTGGAAAAAATGAAATATCACATTTCTGGACACGCTAAACAGCAATCAAAGGCTAACAACCACAGCTCTGGAGTAGGAAAGGGCTGCAAATCATCACACTATTAATCAGGACATCTAAATGCTTAATTTGTGTCCAACACTGTCAGAAATGGAGGAGAAGCAAAGGGCTCACCGTGTTACCTGAAACTGGATTCATCTCTTGATAGATGTCAAACCAAAAGACACAATCAAGCCAAAGAATAAGAGAAGGAAGGGTTTTATTTGCAACAAGTAAAGGATAACACCAAGGGAAATTTACCAAACCAATGTCTCCTCGAATAACCCCTTTATGAGTCTTCACAATTTCAGAAACTGAGGATGAGAAATCCAATATTATGACAAAAGATGCTCCCATTATTCGTATCACTCAAGAAATTCCGAGACTTTTGGGAAACTTTTGAGCCAGAAACCTTGGATGATTTGGTCACCTGAGTGATAAATATTATATTTCTTATGAATCACAGTATCTCCATACTATGCATTAGAAAGATATATATGTGGGTACAACTTAACTTCAGAAAAGCTTCATGGAGGATAAAAAATTAAGGTTTGGATATGGGGAGAAATGGTGGACAGACTGGAGAGAAGGGAAACCCATGTTTAACACTTCAACTGAGCTCCCAGCAGCACCAGGATTTCTTCTGAATTGCAGAAGAACTGATACCCAAGTCTTCCAAGGTATTCCTGGGCTATGCCTTAGCAGAAAAAAAAAAAAATGTTGCACATGCAAGAGTTTAGGAATCTAGTTCCACTTTAATTACTTACTATTTGTATGACCTTGAACAAATCCCTCTGTGCCTCAGTGCTCTTTTTGCTGCTGGAATAGTAAGGCCAAGACTGCTTGTCTTACAGGACCAAATTGGTCAATGAACATAAAAACCCTAGGAAATATGGGAAGAGCAATTCACATGTAAGCCACTATTGTTGCCTTCCTCACTGTCTCCCCTGTTATCTGCAGAGGCAGGGGAGGGAACTGACACATAGATGATTTCTTTCATCTTTAGAATCATATAGCAGTTTGTGGAAGATAAGCTTTCTCCTACCCCCTTACCTAGATACAGGGCTGCACAGTGGGCCCAGGGCATCAGCCATGGTTACACAGTTCACTTAGTGTCAGACAGCCTTTGGGGACAATTTGAAGACTTCCTGGATGAACACATATCTCTTCATAGATTGGTTGTACCACCTGTTTCCATAGCAACTTTAGATACATTTCACATTCACCCACTTTCTGTTCCCATTCACTGTAATATCTCTTTAACAGCAAGAGACAGAAAGTTTAATAAAATAGAAGCATTTTAATAAATGGAAGGATAATTTACACGGAAGCTTTTGGCATTTTTGGAGTCCCTAGAGTTCTCTCTGTACGTTACAGTAGACTCGGAGTTTTTTGTTTAAGGAGAATGGAGGAAAGTAGATGCTTTTTATAAAATTTTTTATAAGAATGTTGAGACAACATTGCCACACAAATCCTCTGTCATGTTTTATATAAACAGACTGCTGACCAGCATTTCATTCTCCTTGATGTCCTGAAAGAGAAAATGCATATTCCAAGTCCTCATTGGCCACACGTACGTCTTCATGACTATCTCACGCTGTCCCTTCTTCCCAATGCCTGGTTGTGGTGGGAGGAAGTCCAGAGATGGGGCAAGGATCACAGCCACACCAAGACTGGTCTATCAGGGTGCTGAGCAAGCTAACAACAATTCTATGAGGTAGTAGTGTTTTCTCCAATGTTCCGTTTAAGGTTATTGAGGCTCAGAATATCTACCTGACAGTGTTGTAAAGTATATAGTGACAGAGCCAGGATCCAAACACACTCACAAGTATATCTTGAGCATGTGGACTTGACCATATTTTGGTGACTGTACTGTCCACATAGCAGAATCATCATAATTCTGAACAATGATTAATGATTCTGGTTCTTAGTTGGGTTCCTCCAGAAATCAGAACCTGAGGCAAAGACTTGATGCAGGTAGTTTATTTAAGAACTGAACCCAGGAAGCAGGAGCAAATAAGTGGGTATCGATAGTAAGACAGGAGAGAGGAAAACTATTGCAAGCTGTCTTTTCAAGGTCACAGATGGATTCCCCTAGGACAGATTCTTTTCTCTACCAGGACCTCTGAGAAACACATAGAATGCCTTCCGGAATTATCCAGCTGTCAATGGAAGGCTGGAACCTTTACACACTAATCTACCTCTACCTCCGTTGTCTGAGAGTTTTCCCTAGGCATGTTAACTCTCCTGCAATTTCTGGATGTTGTTTTGCACAATATAACAGGCCCCTACAGTCAGAGAAGACCCTGGGGTAAAGCCCAGAAAGACCCATACCTGGCCTCCAGGTGGCACTTGGCTGGGTTGAGTTGAGACTGAGCTATAGGAGACCTGTAGCCTTAGCCACTACTGAAATTAAAGCTGGACCCAGAGGCTATAGTCCAGGCACCAGCATGTGAGCTGTACTGTAAGTCCAGCATATTTCACAACTTGCTGAAATAACTATTGATTCATCCTTGTGATTTATACATTCATACAAACATGAACATGACCGTAATTACAGTTATGGAGCAGCACTATCACAATACACACAACTGACTTAGCAGTAGCTTCTCTGGAGCAGTGATCATGGCCTCAGTGTGGGCTCTGTGGACCTTGCTCTTCTCCTGGTCTCATCACTAGAAAGTCTGTATACACAAGTTCCTTAAACTCAGTGTCTTTCAGCTTCCTCACCTTACAAAATGGACATAATAAAATTCACCTCATAGTCTGAGGTGGGGCTAAATGAAATAATACATGTAAAGTACTTAGAAGGGTGCCTGGATATAGTAAGTACTCAAAGGGATGGATAGAATTTTATCAAATAATTCGCAATTATGAACATAACCGTTTCCTTCTCTCATAGCACGTGGTGAGTGCTTAAAAGCACTCTATGTCTTCCCATTTATAATTATAATACGCTAACCAAAGCTTAAAACAAAATAACTACAAGTCCAGAAACCAAACACCATGATGACAGGAAATTTCGCCACCCCAAGCCCTACATTTTCTTGGCACTTTGTCTCAGAATAATGAAAAGTGTTCTGTGGCATTCCTCTCTCTCACAAGCCACAGCTAAAGGAAAAGATCTCAAAGGCTCATATTCCCACCTGGTAAAAATCTTTTACTCTGATGGAATAACAGCTGGTTAGAAAGGGGGAAAATCAACCCACGCAGGAGCTGAGTAGCTTCTGGTCTCCATGGTAACAGTGTGTCATAATCTGACCCCTTTCATCACCTGATTCCCTTAGGATAAAGAAAGAGCAAGGAGACAAAAATCCTAAGACAAAAAAAAGTAGTCATTTGTGCAGTAGATGACGACAGGTCAGCAAACAGAGCCAGGAGGTGATTCTAACCACCTACCGTTACGTGACATTTCCTCAGAATTATTTTTTCAGTAAGGGTGATAGGTTAGTATTGATCAAGCAGAGCCTAGTTGAAATTACTTACCCCCTCCTACCTTGTACGCCATGGCACATATGTAAGATGGCATCCTGGGGATAGGGGACAGTCTACAGACAAGCCACCATTCATAGCAAGATAATTGGTCTCCACAGGGGTGAAATTTATGATACTTTTCTTCTTACCATGAGCTTTTGCTTGGTTTCTAGGAAAGACGTTAAACATCTTTTGAATGATCAGAGCTACATAGCTCAAAGGCAAGTCCAGGAACTCCTACATCAGAATCCCTGGGCGCACTGTACAGATTCCCAGGGCCGATTGTCAGAGATTCTAGAAAAGCCAGTTTGGAGTAGAGCCAGAGAAGTTGTATTGAACCAGAAGCTCCAGGCATTTCCTGTGCACCCTACAGTTTGAAACCATTCAGAGCTGGAGGATTACTCAAAAATCCAACTTTAGCTAACTTTCCTTCACTCTGCTATCTATGTTGGCATTCAAAAGACCATTTATAAATGTGACAGATGCCACTTTTCTACAGATGACCTACAGAGATAATCCATTTTTGAGACAAAAAATATAGGGAAGCCTTCAAAATCACTGAAGTGAAAGGGAACAAAAATCTATTTTGGAAAAATAACTGTAAGTTAAAAGTGAAAAGTGTAATCTTTGGTTTGACTAATTTCATGTAATTTCCTATATTGCCTACCAGTTATAATAATGCCCAACTAATCAGAGCAAAGAATACCTTTTATTTCTTATAAGACAGAATTTTTATGTTAAACGACAGAAAAAAACATAATGCTATAAATCACTACCTTATTTCACATCTGAAAAATTGAAGAAGTTACATTTAGATGCCCATCCAATTTTAATCATACGTCATATATTCAAATGTTTACTAAGAACCTATTAAGTGCGAGGTGGCACTTTATGTGCTGGAGTTAGAGAAGTCAAAACCCCTACCATGTTAGAGTTTACATTTTAGGAGGGAAGACAGGCAATATAAAGTTAAGTAAAATAGCTACTAGGTCACATGGGGAAAAGTGCTACAGAAAAATATAAAGCAAGGAATAAGAGGGTTGCAGTTTTTAATAACCAGTACGAGAAGACCTTAAAAAAGAAGATAGCATTTGAATAAAAATCTGAACATGATGAAGGAATAAGTCTTACAAATATTGGGGAAAAGAATGTTCAAGGCAGAGGAAATAACAAGTGCAAAAGCCAAGGCAGTAATATACTTGGCCTATCAGAAGAATGTTCCAAGGTTAGTGTGAGGGAAGGAAGTGAATGAGGGAGAAAGTAGTAGAAGTTGAGGTGACACATAACAATTTCAGCACAGGACGCAAGTTGTATGACCTTTGACATTTATTCCAATTGTGATGGAAAGAAGCTACAAGATTTTGCACCGAGAAATTACATTGACTGACTTATGTTTAAAAGGATCATTCTGGCATCTGAATTGAGAAAAGATTATCAGAGACACAAGGATAGAAAAAGGACACAAGGTAGAAAGTATTCCAGTCTTTCACGGAGAAATGATGTTGGATAAGACTAGACTGGCAGTTTTGGGGTGATGAAAAATGGTAAGGTTCTAGAAAAAACTTGAAGGCAGAGCCAAACGAATTTGTGAAAGAAGCAGATGAGATCAAGAAGGGTAAGTCATGGCTTTTTATTTGAGAAATTGGAAAGAATTTCCAAAATTGGAGCGGCATTTTACTGGATATGGAAGATTGGGAGAAGAAGGTTTGAGGACACATTGATATTAAATCATCTATTAGACAGCCAGGTAGCAATGTCAGGTGGACGGCTGGATCTATAAGACTGAAATGCAGGAGAGATACCTGGTTGGAGGTAGAGATTTGCAAATCACCAGTCTGGGTGCTGTTTCCTAGAGTGTGAGTATAAACAGAAAAAAGAATCTCAATGTCTAAATACTAGAGTACTTCAACGTTTGAAGATCAGGGATCTGAGTAGGAATCATCAAAAAGGGACTGAGGAGTGGCCAGGGAGGTAATAGGAAAAGAAAGTCCTTGAAACAAAGTGATGAGCACATTTCAAAGAGTGGGAGTGATCAAGATGTCAAATGCTTCAAAGTTGGTAGCATGAGGGCTGGGAACTGACAATTAGATTTAACAGCATGCAGGTGAATAATAGTCTTCACAAGGGCAGTTAGATATACTGGTGGGATTAAAATACCAGTTTTTTGGAATTAAAGAATGAATAGAAGAGGAATTGGAAAGAAGCAGTATAAAAATTTAATTTCAAAACTTCAGCTGTAAATAGGAGCTGAGAAAAGGAATGACAATGGAAGGAAATATGAGGTCATCAGAAGTGACTTTTTTCCCCTTTCTTTTCTTCCTTTCTTTAATATGAGATTTTAGGGTATATCTGCAGCCTAAGAATACTCAAGTAGAAAGGACCAATTTGAATACAAGGGACAAGAGGCAAGAATTACTGAGCAATGTCTCTGAATAGACAAGGGATGAGAGCTAATAGTCAAGTGGAGGCATGAGAATTTTTTCTCTTTACTAACAAATTGTCCATCTGTAACATCAGAAGAGAAAGACGCATCTAGCTGTGTGGAAGTGGTTGTGGAACCTTATAGAAGTTCTCT
Organism: Canis lupus baileyi; assembly: GCF_048164855.1. Taxonomy (NCBI): domain Eukaryota; kingdom Metazoa; phylum Chordata; class Mammalia; order Carnivora; family Canidae; genus Canis; species Canis lupus. Next base: position 23,785,899 of record NC_132870.1, read on the forward strand.
GCTGTTTGCTTTTTTCCTCTGGGAAAACAGATAATGAGCTCATCTGTAAGAAGGATAAAGAAAAAGAGCTTTGGAGGTTTGAGAAGAGCATATGGCTGGGAATTATGTCGTGGTCTAGGAGACTGGGAGGGAATGAATTTGAGAATTGTAATGCGACTATGCCAGCAGCACAGGAGGCCCCTTGATGAATGTAAAGTGAAACTAGTTAACCACTGTGACCTAAATATTCAGGGAAAGTGTAAGTTTAAGAGTCAAATTTAAAGGTTTGATTTAGCCATCATGAAAAACTCCCTAACTCATTTATGAAAATTCCCCATTTAATCTTGACAGAAATCAGTTTGAGTATTTCTCATTCTTCCCCAGAAGTGCTGAATCATTATTATTACCCCTGTATGCCAGATGTGAATTTTGGAGAGTTTATTGCTGAATATATTGGCATTTCCCTTTATAAGACAGTGAGGTATATTTTTTAAATACCTCACTTCTTCCAATTCCTATCCTTTATTCCATGGTATGAAAATCTCTATGGCATGATTTAAGGTGACATACTTTTTAAGTTTATTCCTACCAGTACCATGCTAAATGCAACTCAAAGGAAATCATTCTCAATCTTGAACTTTTGAGTTTACGGGGACCAAGGGCAGGACACTCCAAGATGGTCCACTTTAACATATTGGATTTTAAATAAAAGTTTCTTAAAAGAGCCTGTGCAAGAAAGGCACTCAGCCTCTCCTCTGTCCTCCTGAAAGCTGAAAAGAAATCTCCCATGTGAAGGTACCCCTCCCTGTACCAGGAGGTAAAGAGACATCCTAATCACCAGAGATGGAAAACTTAGAGCCAGGAAGGATATATGAACAATTCTTGTTACTTTTTATGAATTTACTTACCCAAATTTTGTTGGGCATTCCTTACTAATTGAAGCTTCCAATATTAAGTTTTCCTTTGTCAATTCCTCACAGATTTATTATCTTTGTCTTTGTCTCTTTTGTCTAAAAGGTATAAGAACTACCTGCCTTGGTCAATTCGTTATTCAATTTCATTATTGGGGGGTGCCTGAGTGGCTCAGTTGGTTAAGCGTCCGACTCTTTATTTCAGCTCAGGTGGTGATCTCAGGGTCGTGAGATTGAGCCCCGGACTGGGCTCTGCACTGGGCATGAAGGCCGCTTAAGATTCTCTCTCTCTCCCTCTCCCTCTGTCCTTTTTCTTTTTCTTTCTCTCTCTCTCTCTCTCAAAAAAAAAAAAAATCCCTATGCACTTAATTAAACTCTGGGCTTTTTTCCTGTTAATCTTTTTTATGTCAATTTAATACTTAGTCCAGCTGGAAGAACTTGAAGGATAGAAGAAGAATTTTTCCTTCCCTTCAAGGTCTTAAATATTTATACCAAAGAATGATACAAAATTTCTTGAAGCTGAATTAATTTTAGTTCCAGACCATATGGCTTATTACATATAATTTACTAATGGCAAGAGAAATAAAACTCAAATTAACCAAGAAAGGATTTTACAGCTCAGAAAGTCAGAATGTTTTATATGAATCACAGGAATTCCTACAGTCAGTTCTGCTTCTGAGTTCTTCACAAATCATGAGTTTTCATTCATTGCTACTAATTAACACTCTGCTTCACATCTTGCTGCATTTCCCATTCATCCATTGGTTTCTGGGCAGTGACTCAAGTTAAGCTGTGAGAGAGAGGTATAGCTGGCATTTAGTGAAAAAACCTAGACTTATAGCTGCATTCTGATTTCATAGACCCCACCTGCTATCATCAAGAATGACAGCTTCTTCTGCATCTTCTCCATAGTTGATATGAGAGACCTGTTATCAGTTTTTCGAAACTTAAAGTTGGTAAGAAAAGGGAAGAGCAATATACCAATGCCCACTTTATGAGACTTAAACATATATATTTTTTTTTCATTTTATGATATCTTACAGTTTTTTATTCAAGTGAATCTCCCTGTTTGTGACAGATTTGGGTCACATGTGTAAATTATCTAACAATGGGTATTTGTTGTTAGAGCCCTAATTATAGCATGTCCCTATACATAAGTGGAATTCACTTGGCCATTCTGGTAACATGATGCCATTTCAGGGGCTGCCTGTGTCTCGTTTGTTAATCCTTTGACTAATTTATTAAAAGGCTAGCCTGTGTGCTATGATGGTAAATAATTATTTCCAAGTATGTACTAGTTTCATAAAAATATTTCATATTTGCCTTTTAAAAATCTCTTCAAGATTCATTTACCAATTAACACACCATTGAATTGACATGTCTCCCACACTGTGAGTGCTCTGTGTCATTTTGATTAAAGTGTTACATTATAAAATCTTCCTTCTGATGATCCATTAAATAGAAAGTAGTTTGGATGCTGGATAAGAGCATGCCCTACACTGGGTATTATACTATATGTTGGCAAATTGAATTTAAATTTAAAAAATAAATTAAAAAAATAAAACTTGACTTTGAAGAATGAACCTCAAAGAAGGAAAAAAAAAAAAGTATGCCCTAGAGTCAGGTTATCAAGCTCAGTCCTCACTGCAACTTTTGGTAGCTTTGTGATCCAGGGAAATTGACTTACAGTCTGTGAGCCTTACCTGTAATATGGAATAATTATAGCACACATGTCATAATGTCATGGTGAGGATTAAACACACTAAATCATATAACATGCTTAGCACCTTATGCCTAACAAATAGGAAGAATTCAGTAAGATGAGTTTTTACCAAATTTGTAGCATAAATATACTTATCCAGGCTGTATAATATATTGAAACTATTTAGAGTGAAGTGATTCCCAATTCTTCCGCTTACAAGTTACCTAACCTCTCTGAGGCTCAGTTGTTTCTCAGTTGTTAAAATGGGATAGTTCTTACATCGAGGAGGAATTCGTAAAACCTCCTATTATAGTTTTTGATACTTTTTTAAGTATTCATTAAAATTCCTATCTATATTAATTTGTCAACAAAATACTACAGAATGGATAGGTTAAACAACAGAATTTTATTTTTTCACAGTTCTGGAGGCTGGAAGCCCAAGATCAAGCAAGATGTCAGCAAGTTTGATTTCTTCTGAGGCCTCTCTCCTTGAATTGCAGATGGCTGCCCATGTCCTCACATGGTCTTTCCCCTGTGCACACACATCCCTGGTGTCTCTCTGTGAGTTCTAATCTCTTCTTACAAGAACACCAGTTAGATGGGATTAAGACCCAACCTAATGGATCTTACAGTGAGTCTATGTTTAACTTCTTGAAGAACAGCAAACTGTTTTACCACAGAGGCTGCAGCATTTTACAATCCCACCAACAATGTGTGAGTTCCAATTTCTCCACAAAATCGCCAAACTTATTTCCCATTTTTAAAGATTATAGTCATTCTTGTGAGTATGAAATGGTGCCTCATGGTGGTTTTGATTTGCATTTTCTTAGTGATTAAGGATTGTGAACATCTCTTCATGTCCTTTACTCTATTTGAATGTCTTCATTGGAGTCAAGTCCTTTGCCCATTTTGGAATTGGGTTTTTACTGTTGTTGAGTTTTAGGTGTTCCTCATATTGTCTCAATCCCTTATCAAAATGTGATTTGGGAATATTTTTTTCCCATTCTGTGGGCTGTCTTTTCACTTTCTTGGTAGTGTCTTTTACATAAAAGTTTTTAAATTTGATGATGTACAATTTATTAATTTTTTTCTTTTACTGCCTATGTTGTTGATATCATAATCATTAAATCATTGGCCAACCATAAAAAAGGAGGAGAGTTACTTTCAATTTATAAATTTGGGGGAAATATAGTTCAGGCCATAACACTATTCTTCATATCAGATAATTTAGATACCACAAAAAAACAAACAAACAAAAAAATCAAACAAACAAAACCTAAAGAAATAGGAGTTAAATACTCCCATTATCACAGCCTGAAGAAAGAGAGGCATTTTTGTATAATAACTTCCTATTCCTACAATAAACTGTAAACTTTATTTACCTACCCCTGATCATTTCTTAAATCCTGAAATTTTAGGTTGTGGTTCTTTAAAAAAAAAAAAAATGGGGGTCCTTGGGTGGCTCAGCGGTTTAGTGCCTGCCTTCAGCCCAGGGCGTGATCCTGGAGACCCAGATCGAATCCCACATCAGGCTCCCTGCATGGAGCCTGCTTCTCCCTCTGCCTGTGTCTCTGCCTCTCTCTCTCTCTCTGTGTCTCTATGAAAAAATAAATAAAATCTTAATATATATGTATATATATATATATATACATATATAATTTATTTATGCATTTATTTAAGAGAGAGAGAGCAAGCGAGAGAACACGAGCTGGGGTGGAGGCCACAGAGGGAGAGGAAGAAACAAACTCCCCACTGAGCAGGGAGCCTGACTGGGGCTAGACCCTGGGACTCCAAGATCAGCTGAAAGCAAACGTTTAAGCAACTGAGCCACCCAGGTACCCCTTAAATAGTGATTGTAAAAATACATCCACTCTAATAAAATGTTATTACAGTAAAACATTATATATTGACTCATATATTTTTAAAATATTGGACTTGTTATCCATAAGCAATGCATTTGATTAGCAAATTAACAATGTGAAGAAGAATTAGAATACTGTTAACTGAGAAGAATGTTTAAAAAATATAACAGAAAAAAAGAAAAAAATAAAAAATATAACAGGATTTTTTTTTAACCAGAATTGATAATATTAACTTGCCAAAAACAACTTTGGCAAACATATTCCCTTCCCTACCCAATAGTCATTCACTCTCCTTCGTGCCAAGAAACCCTCTTATGTTCACCCTTCTTCAAGAAGCCTTTGGCCACAGGGAAAGTTGAACTCTCCCAGGCCCTGAGGGTGAATCATGACTGGCCTAAAGGGCAGCACAGTCATTCCACTTACCTTTATAGTGATTGGCTTAAGTGTAGATCAATGAACCTGATGGGAAGTCGGCAAAGAGCTCTGGAATAAAGGAATATAAGAAAAGGCCACTTTCTTCCCAGTACTGTAATATGAGGCCATGATCCTTGGAGCTTCTGCCACCATCTTGTCCTCCAGAACTAATTCCTTTTTCCCTCTTCTAAGACTATGCACAAAACAGAACAAAGTCTCTGAAATCAGAGACTAACCATTCCCAATACAGAAATTAATTTTTAAAAGAAATTAATTTTAAGAACTGCTAATTGTTAAATGAATAGGAACTAAAAAGGAATCAGACTTTATACCATTATAGACTAGTTCCCTCTATCCCTCACCCCACCTCCAACTACTATACTTAACTATTATTGTCCTCCATACAACTTGATTTTTGCCTATTCCAAAATGATTCAGATTGAATAGTGACTATTATATGCTCACTTCAATGTCCAGATTTGTGCTCATAATCTCTTTTAATTTACCAGTGCTTATGGGATGCCTGGGTGGCTCAGCGGTTGAGTGCCTGCCTTCGGCCCAGGGCGTGATCCTGGAGTCCCAGGATCAAGTCCCACATCAGGCTCCCTGCATAAAGCCTGCTTCTCCCTCTGCCTGTGTCTCTGCCTCTCTCTGTGCGTCTCCCATGAATAAATAAATAAAATCTTTTTTAAAAAAAATTTACCCGTGTTTCAAGATTTGTCATGTGTCTCCTATATGACCCTATTGTCTATCTATCTGTGATCCAGCATCATTTCACAATGGTCATTTTCCTTGAGTTCAATAAAGTTATGGTTCTTCATAACTCCTAAGAAAGATAAATTTACCCATCATTCTGTTTTCAAGGAGCTGGGAACAAAAGATGTGACAAAACAGGTCAGAAAAAAAAATTGATCATGTTGACTATGCTCTATAACCTAGTAATCACACAAACCAAAGTGGCAAGATGATCACAGAGATCATTTGGTGACTGGACTCATTACCTTAAAGAGCAATTTAGTAGGAAAGAACAGTTCATCTTGTTCAGTGAATGGGAAATGTCGGAGTTTAATAGTTATCACTTTTATAGCATCTGTGGCCTAGCATACAGGAAAAAAAAAAGAATCATGAAGTTTAAATCCAGGTGATAATTTATGTCTGGTAGACACATTATTAAGTAAGCACTTAAGGTTTTAATTTGAATAAGTTAACACTCCCCTCCTGGACTAATGCTGTTCCTATCCACTTTTGAGGGAATATGGTAAGGAGGAGAGAAATAGTGAAGAAGTGAGAGGAAGTTTTTTGGTCACCAGTTGACAACTACTCCCACTTCTTACACTGATTCTAAAAAGCTCTGAGAGTCATATCATCTCTGAAGAAAAGGAATTTACGTTTAAAATATGGAAGATTATTCTTCATCTTATATAAAGCAAATTTTTCTTGGCTAGGCTATAGACTTAGAAGTAGCTGGAATACCCATTCTTTCCAATAGCTAGAGTAATGACTTTTATCTTCAAGTCTTCATGGAAGCTCTTGAGCCAGTAGAAAGGACAGACAGATGGAAATCCCCAGAATCAGCAGTAGTGGAACAAGAATTGGTTTAATGTTCCATTTAATGGCAGTTCAGGGGCTTTAGTGTAATTACACTCAATATTCTTATCTTCAACTTTCTTAAAAATACACCTCATATTTTAGAGCAAAATTAGAAATATAAATTAGCATGAAGAAAATAAGAGGCAGTATGGCATACAAGATAACAGTAAAATTCCAGGATCAGACACAGTTGAGTACAAAACCTAGACGCTCCCATTTCTCGCTGTGTCAACTGGGGAAGCGATTTAACTTCTCCAAGCCTCAGCATCCCCATTATATTAGAGGATCTAAGCATTTTTACTTCAGACCATTGATTTAAAGATTACATGAGATTATGCATGTAAAGCATTTCCCAGAGTGCCTGCGGTTGCTAAGCACCCAAGAAATAGTACTGATTATTGTGCTACGACTACTAATGATCTATATCCCCATCTCGCAAATAAGCACTATTAATGTTTTGGCATGTAGGCTTTCATTTTATTTTCTATTTGCATACTTCACATATTTTTTTATTCAGTAATGGGATCATACAATGCCATAATGTCTGTAGTTCATTTTTTTAAAACAATCTTCCCATGTCGATAAAGTTCCACAATATAATTTCCAGTGGCTACTTAATACTTTCTTTTATAGCTCTACAATAATTTATTTCACTGATCCTCTTATTGCTGAGCCTTTAGGATGCATCCAAATTTTGCTATAATAAGCAATGCCATGATAAATAACATTGCACATAAATACTTCATTATAATCCTCACTGAGTTAAAATTCTAGAAGTGAAATCACTAAGTCAAACAAAGTGAATGCACACTCTCTGAGATTTTTTGACACATTTTGACAAATTTTCTTCCAGAAAAGACTCCCACTGAGAATATGTGAAATTCTCTTTTTCTGAAACTATCCACAGCACTAGGTATTATAATTTCACCTTCAAAGAGAAAAGGCATTGCCAATATGATACCAGTGAGAAAGTGTTTCATTGCTGTCAGTGTGAAATAAAAGCACTCTATTGGCTAACTAAAATCTTCTAATTGCTATGTTCCAACTGAAGTTTATTCTGGAGAAGGAATTGACAAACTATGGCCCACAGACCAAATCTCACCTGCCGTCTACTTTTGCACATCCACAAGGTAAGAAATGTTTTTACAGATGAACACTTGCAATCAATTTGATTATAGGCCATGCTAACTTGAACTCCAATTAAGCAAAACGTTATTTAAAAAAATTCAGGGACACCTGGGTGGCTCAGCGGTTAAGCATCTGCCTTCAGATCAAGACGTGATCCTGGAGTCCTAGGATGAGTCCCACATCGGGCTCCCCTCGAGGAGCCTGCTTCTCCCTCTGCCTATGTCTCTGTCTCTCTCTCTGGGGCAGAATAAATAAATAAAATCTTAAAAAAAATCAATTCTTCTCATTAGCCAACCTGTATTATGAAAACTTGTATCCAACAATCATTATTACATTTTGAATTTTTTCAAAACATTTTGTGGAAATTTGTTTGCTTTCATATTATATAATTATCTGCAAAATAGTCTCAATTTTGCACCGTGGCACACGAGGCATAAAATATTGACTATCTGGCTTGTTTATAGAAGAAAACGCCAACTCCTTTTCTAGAGTCCCAAATACAAATATGAAAGCAAAATGTGTTTTTAAGGATTTCACCTCATATTAGAGTGATAAATTTATCAAGGATATTCATTTATTCCACATAACTGTGATGCTCAAACCTGGAGTTATCAGGTTTCCTCAGAGATAATCTTGGAAGAAAAAAATGAGGGCAAGGAGAAGCCAACAAGTCCTCACACTTCATTTTTATTGCCTCTTCTTTCATATCTGAGTTCCAAATAAGATTTCATGCAAATAATTAGTACCACTGAAAAAAAAAAAATCCGAAAACTACTTCCTAAGTGAAACAGGGCTTCCCTTATGCCAAAAACTTCTTTTACGTATCTTCTTCCAGTGACCACTGAGAGTAGGCACTTCCCAAGAGATCCCAGTCAACCTGCTTTCAAACCTAACTGCTCTGCTTTTTAAAAGGTTATATTTCTGATTGATGAAAAAGGCTAATGACCATTACAAATAAATCCATATTGGTACTGGTAATTTTTTTTTCCTTTCAGGAAGAAATTAATCTGATTCACAAAACTATTTCACACTTAAAGCTGTTTAGCAACTATTCCCACAGTAAGAGAGGCAAAATGGAGTTTAAAAAGAAAAATAAGCAGGGGTGCCTGGGTGGCTCAGTTAAGTATCTGGCTTTTGATCTCAGCTCAGATCTTGATCTCAGAGTTGTGAGTTCAAGCCCCATGTTGGGCTCCACGCTGGAGGTAGAGCCTACTTAAAAAATAAATTAAGTAAGTAAATAAATGAAAGGAAAAACAAGCAAAGAACAGAAAATGTAGGCCTAACTTTCTTTTTTCTGAGCAATTTAGGTTGTGAGAGTAAACTACACTGAAGCTACTCCTTCACTTGTGACAAATGTAATGAAATGGTTAGGAACGACAAAATAAACACAATAGGGACCAGGTTGTTTTTTCCATTACCTATGACTTTCTTGATGATTGTGCATTTCCAGAAGGTTTAGCATAATTGCCTCTTCCCCCTTCCTGAAGCTGCTTTAGATACATCCTGACACATTCACACTTGGTTAGCTCTTCTACCCTCCGGGTCAGTTTGGCAGGAAAATTCTTTCAAATAAGCAAGAAAGAAAATTGTCTGCTCTTTACTGGGTATAAGTTATTAAAAATCAACAACAAGATAATGTATCAATTCCATAAGGGGAACTTCAGGCGCCAGAATTAAAATTTATCTAATAGGTTCATATCAAAGTTATCTTCATTCTGCAGTCAGATAAATCAAGACCATGAGAACATAATCAGTCGAATTATCAAAAGAGTAATGGTGATAATGGCAATAATAGCTAAGGTTTGGGTGCTTTCTGTGTAGTCGGCCATGAGTAGGTCATGAGAACCAGATTCGACTTTTTTTAATTAAAATATAATGGACATATAACATTATGTTACTTTCACATGTACAGCATTTATATATACTGTAAAATAACCACCACAATACAACCAGTTAATATCTATCACCACACACTTACAAATCTTTTTCTTGGTGGTTCAGTCTGTTAAGGACACTCTTGATCCTGGCTGAAGTCATGATGTCAGGGTGGTGAGATCGAGCCCTGTGTCAGGCTCCATGCTTAAGATTCTCTCTCCCTTCTCTTTGCCCCTCTCCTCTGCTCACACTCTTGTTTCTCTTTCTCTCCCTCTAAAAAAATAAAATAAAACTTTTCCCTTAAAAAAATCTTTTTCTTATGATGAGAACTTTTAAGATCTACTCTTAGCAACTTTCCAATATATAATATGGTATTACTAGCTAAAGTGACCATGTTCTATATTGTATCCATGTGACCCCTTCATTTTATAACTAGAAGTTTGCACCTTTTGACCATCCACTGACTTTCAATAAAAATAACACCCACTCACTATAATCAGGCCCTGTTCCGATTCCATCATATGCATTGATTGATTGCTTCCAGTCACTGATGGGGTAAGGCACCATCACTATAACCATTTCACAGACGCAGTTTAGCAGATTGCCATGCTCACAGAGCTACTACAAGTGGATTGAGAATGTGAGTCTACCCTCTTGGTTCCATCCATGATGGTGTTCATCTACAACCTTCTTCTGCCTTTAAAACCTGCCTGATGGGAGGGAAATCAGAAGATTATAGAAGGATAAGCTCTAGTTTCAACCATCACTAAAATGGCACATACAACAGTTTAAAAACAAATGAAATAGAAACTGTGGAGAGTATAGAAGGAGGTAACTACTACAAAGGGGGCATTTGATCCCCATCTAGTATCTCCAAAAACTTTTAGAGTAAAAACCAGGAAAATGAGCTCCCTATCAGCCTCAGTACTTTGGACCACTAGACAGATGAGAGCAGCAGCCCTCAGATGTGGCCAAGCTGAGGGGATAAGCACAGGAATCCACACCTCCCAAATGCTGGTGCAACCACAACACAGTAGGTATTGAAGATAAAGTGGCAGATGTTAGAAGAATGGTAAAAATTGAAAGAAAGTAGCCACTGTTTCTAAAAGTGTATTCAGAGTGATGCTAATAAGAGCTCTACAAATATGGGGACAGGTTAGGAGATTTGATAATATGGGGAAAAGCTGGATCAAAGAGTTACACAGATTTCTTTCCTGAAAGACTGCCCGAGTCTTTGATGAACTAAAGTGAATTTCCATTATATGACTGTAATATGCAGCATTTCCTAAACTTTTTTAAATCCAGCATTCTTTTTTTTTTTTTTTTTAGAAAAACATGTTAACATTTTGTAGATTGCCCACTCTCCATAGAACACTGGGTGAATGAAGTAATCAGCCTTTTTTCTTTCTCTGGGGTACAAATGAACAGAGCACATTGTTAGGGGGAAGGATTGGTGCTGTGGGCCTCAGGTCATCACATCCCTGCACCCTTACATGTACCATAGTATCCTAAATCAAAAAAACAAGACTGCCTTCTCAGGTACAGTGCAATGTGATCCATAAGCAAGACTATTAAAACCAGGGGTTCAGGGTGCCTGGGTGGCTCAATTGGTTAAGTGTCTGCCTTCAGCTCAGGTCATGATCTCAGGGTTCTGGGATTAAGCCCTGCATCAGGCTCCCTGCACAGCAAGGAGACTGCTTCTCCCTCTCCCTCTGCCCTTCCCCCTGCTTGTGCTCTCTCACTCACTCATTCTCTCTTAAATAAATAAATAAAGTCTTTAAAAATAAATAAGTAATAAAACTAGAAGTTCACGAACTACCTGAGTTGGGGAGGGAACATGAATTACAGACATTATATGCGTCTATTTCTATTATGTGGTATCATATACCACTGTCATATGGAAAGAGTCTCTGTCATGTTCATCAGACATTCAAATAATTTCACGATCCAAAAAATCTTAAGAACCAACTGTACTTTACACAGTAAAAATAATCTTTACAAAGGTGATATTAACACTGAATTCTAGATTCTGCTTATAATTTCAGACAAATCACAGTTTCTCTGGGGTTTAATTTCCTCATTCAAATATTCTTTATCCTGTGTACTGTGTAGAGTTAATATGACAATGAAATAATGAAATAAAGAAAACTATGAAGAGCATAAAGTGCTATGCTTTATGCTATGTTATTATTATTATAATTGTAACATGCAATCACATTTCCTCCATCAGAGGTAATACAGGAAAAGGGAAAGAATCCATAGCATTTTGGGTAATGTGTGTCTGAAAACCACCACAAACTACAAAGTAATGGAAATCATCAAAGAAAAACAATGTTAGTAATGAAAATTTTGTTTGAAATTTTCTTTGAAAATTTGAAAATAATGTTCTTTGAAAATAATGTTAGTAATATTCCTGCTACCTATATATACTTTCAAAGACAGCAAATCTAGCATGATGGTGGAATCTTAAAAATACCTTCAATTAGAATTTTTTATAAATGGTAACAGTTCTGTGGCCTTGTTACTATGAAATAGAAACCATTCACCCTCCCTAAGTGATATTCAGAAAATAAAGAGGCTTATAAAATAATGAGGTAAGTGTCCACCACTCGCCAGACACATTTCATGCATGGTCCACTTAACACCCTAAGATAGAAATTATTAGCCCTGTTTTACAGATAAGGAAACGGAGGTTCGCAGAAGTATGACCAACTTCACACAGCAAATACATATCAGAAGTAGGATTAAATGTCTGGTCTGTTTGATTCCAAAATCTTTTCCCATTCAGTGAGTCTGCTGTTTCTATATTTTTTAAAGAAATAAAATAATTTTAAAAATTAATAAACTAAAAACAAGTGGTTTTGGTGACATAGATGAAATCTAAAAGTGTAAGTAGCTGAAAATAAGCTCATAGTAAATATTTAACACAAAAAAACATTTCTATAGTTTATCCCCAAAACTTACTTTTTTAAAAGATTTTATTTATTTATTTATTTATTTATTTATTTATTTATTTATGAGAGGCACAGAGAAAGAGGCAGAGACATAGGCAGAGGGAGAAGCAGGCTCCATGCAGGAAGCTGGATGCGGACCCAATCCCAGGACCCCAGGATCATGACCTGAGCCAAAGGCAGATGCTCAACCGCTGAACCACCCAGATGCCCCCCAAACTTATTTTTATAATTACATACATAGGAGAAATTTCAAAAGGAAAATTACTTTTAACAGAAGTACTACTTAGTAAATGGTAGTGTAAATGATACATGAAAGAAATAGCATAATATCATTTAAAATAGCAGAAGCACTTAATGGCTAATATTGATTGATTAATTGATTGATTGACAATAGATCAGCACTAAAAAAATACAAGAGTTATATTTAATAAAATGTTCTCTGCTCGATATTATCTATTTTTGTACTGAACTTGAAATAGCAATTGCAAGTTCTGTATTTTAAAACCAGGTTGAAGGATGATCTAGTTTCTTTGCACCCTCTGAGTCCTTTTTAAGAAAGTTTTTTACCTTCACAAGTTCTGTGTAGGTACCTCACAAATCATTCCTTTCAGCTCTGATAAACAAAGAATTCAAGGACGACTCTTCCCACTAGTTTACTCTTCAACAGGAAAATAGCACCTTCAAAAATACCTTTTCCTGAATATCAATCTACTAACATTTCTTCAATGGACAAATAAATAAGGTGAAAGCACACACCAACAACATCTCAGGATAAAAACATAGTTTTGCCAGCAGATCATTCAAGCCCATGACCCATAACACAAATGGAAGCAGGACAGCTAATAAGGAGTGCCATCTAGAAATCAGGGGCTAGATAGCTTATGAGAGCAATTTTTTCCTCAAAACCCATGTCCCATTCTCCTGTGGAGGTGTGAGTTAGCTCACAGCTTAAAGACACAAGGAAACCATGCAAAGATGAAGAAGTCATAGGAACCCATCCTGTCAGCAAAAGGCAGAGGGGACCTGCAGGATGTGGACACTGCAGCCCCTGTACCTGAGCAGGGAAGTCTAGCATTGGCAACTACCTGGGTTGTACAGGAAGGGGAGATGTGACAGACCAGCTTTTCAGGGATGATAGCCCACCTCAAAGTCGTCTTTGATTTTCCAGGCCTTGTGATCTTAGGCACTTTATCTTTTTTTTTAAGATTTTATTTATTTATTCATGAGAGAGAGAGAGAGAGAGACAGGCAGAGGGAGAAGCAGGCTCCATGCAGGGAGCCCGACGTGGGACTTGATCCCGGCTCTCCAGGATCACACCCCGGGCCGAAGGCAGCACTAAACTACTGAGCCACCGGGCTGCCCCCTTAGGCACTTTCTTCCCTCTTTTCCTCTTGGGGATTATGTCCAACCACAAAACTTTCCAAAGCTTCTCTCCATCAAAGCAGTGTATAAAAATAGCTATGTCTCCTCAGGCCTAGAGAGCCTAGGCCCAAGAGCCAACTCTAGGAAGTGGAGAGCAAGTGCATAGACCTGAAATTGCTTCTTTTGTTTCTACCCAGCAACAATCTAGCACTCGCTAAAGCACTAAGTAAAGAATGCATAATGATGAAAACCTAGCAGGCAGGTCTGTTTAGTCTCTCATTGAATGCTGCTATCTAAATAGCAGAGCATTGGTCATGAAGGGGCTTGACTCCTACTGATGGGAAGAGCAAGATACCACCCTTCCTTCTGGGTTTTTCAGAAGCAGGGCAACCTCGGGTTAGAAATAAATAATTCGCCTCTTTTTCCTCCTGGATTTTTATTTTAATTTACTGTAAGAATTCTAAATATAAGATTTACCCTCTTCACAAAATTTCCAGTGTACAATATAGTATTGTCAACTATTGGCATAATGTTGTACCACAGATCTCTAAAACTTATTCCTCTTGGGGTGCCTGGGTGACTCAGTCACTGAAGCGACCAACTCTTGATTTCATGGCTCAGGTCATGATCTCAGGGTCCTGAGATGGAGCCCCGTGCTGGGGTCTGTGCTCAGCATGGAGTCTGCTTATCCTTCTGCCTTTCTTCCTGTTCCTCCCCCGCCCCACTTGTGCTCTCTCTCTCTCTCTTAAATAAATAAATACATAAAGTTTAAAATATATATATTCCTCTTGCTTAGCTGAAACTTTATTCCCATTGATTAGCAACTCCCTGTTACCCCCTTCCCCTTGCACAATCATAGTTCTCTTCTTCAATTCTATGATTGTATCTATTTTAGATACCCCTAGATAAAATGCCTTTAAATAGATGGAAACATTCAGAAATAAAACATAAGTGTTGGCAAGAATGTAGAGAAGAGATTCAGATCTCTGTATACTGTTGATGGGAATGCAAAATGGTGCAGCCACTGTGGAAAACAGTATGGAGTGCTTCAAAGAATTAAAAATAGAGCTACTATATGATTCAGCAATCCCATTTCTGGGTGTTTATTCAAAAGAATTGAATCAGGATCTTTAAGAGATATTAGCATTTGCATGTACGTAGCAGTATATTATTCACAATAGCCAAGACATGGAAAAGATCTAAATGTCCATTGGTGAGTGAATAAAGAAAAAAATTCTACATAGATATAGCAGAATATTATTCAGCCTTAAAAAAATGAAGGAAATTCTGCAATATGTGACAACAGGAATGAACCTGGAGGACATTATGTGAAGTGAAATAATCTAGTCACAGAAGGACAAAAAAATATATATATGATTCCTCTTGAGATAAGACATATAGAGAAACTTCTGGGGGACAAGTAGAGAAGGGTGACCAGGGGCAGCATGTGACAAGAGAATTTGGATTGCAAATGGGAACACTAGAGAGGGATGAATCAGTTTGCTTTAATTGCTAGTAATTGAAAGCAACTCAAAGAGCTTGTACAACTAGGAAAACTGGCATTACACACATCAAGAAGCCCCAAGGAAGGGAGACCTCAAGGAGAAGGTTTGTTAATCCAGCCACTAAGGATGTCACCTCACACCACATTTCTACTTTCTACTTTGCTTCTTCAGGACTCACCTGGGCTTTCAGGTTATTTCCTCTCAGAGTCCCAGGATGAGCTTGCCGAGGCTGCCATAACCAAGTACCACTGACAGGGTGGCTTAAACAACACAAATGTATTGTCTTGACAGTTCTTGAGGCTAGAAGTCCAAGATCAAACCCTGTATGAGGTTGGTTCCTTCTAAGGGCATGATGGAAAATATGTTCCACGTCCCTCTCCTAGCTTCTAGTTGTTTGCTGAGGATCTTTGGCATTCCTTGGTTTGTGGAAGCATCACCCCAATCTCTGCCTTCAGTTTGTCCTGGCAGTCCTCCTGCATGCACATCTGTACTCAAACTTCCCCTTCTTAGAAGAACACCAGGCATACTGGATTAGGAACCTACTCTACTCCAGTAGGACCTCATTTTAACTAATTACATCTGTAATTATCCTATTTCCAAATAAGATCACATTCTGAAGCACTGGGTGTTAGGATTCCAACATAATTTTGGGGGGGACATGGTTGGGGAGGAGACATAATATGATCTATAACAGTGGAAAAACAGCTGCTCCAAATATCACATCTAGATCCAATGTCCCAAGGAAGTAGAAGCTATCTCTTTCTCACTCCTTTTAAGAAACGTCTCAGGACACATACTGTCTTCTCTTGGTGGCCAGAACTGTTTGATATGCCTACCTCTAACCAATCTCTGGTAAAGGGGTTGAAATTGGAGGCAAAATTACTGTCTCCACTGTAGACAAGGGAAAAGAGCATAGTGAGATATTTACACGTGTAATAGGGATGCACACTTATATTTTCCAGTCATCTAAGTTGTGAGAAAGTCTCTATTTTTGCTGATTGCATTTATTAGCTTTTTTAGAATAGTCACAGAAGAAAATAAAGTACTAAAAATGACAAATTTTGAATGATTCAAATTCCAACAACTAAGATTTCTTCTGAAACACAGCTATATCCATGCTTATTGAAGGAAGTTGAGAAAAAAGGTTAATATTTTACAAAGAACCAATTTAAAACCATTCATTATTCCACAGAGATCCCCCCTTACTGATGTATTAAAGAATATATTTCTTATCTGTTTATATTAAGCATATATAAACAAAAATTGGAATTATAGAATGTATATTGCTGAGAAGACTGCTCTTTTTATTTTTTAAAGATTTTATTTATTTATTCATGAGAGACACAGAGAGAGAGGCAGAGACATAGGGAGAGGGAGAAGCAGATTCCCCATAGGGAGCTTGATGCAGGACTCGATCCCAGGCCCCCGGGGTTAATGACCTGAGCCAAAGGCTCTTTTTAGTTAATATTAATCTAATTGTTTACATTTCCTTTTTTGTTGTAGTGATCATAGTAATCATATTATCTGGAGTGCCTCACCTCAAATGTATTTATAATCTATAGCGTAAATGATATGAAAAGGTATACATTTGGCACCAGTGGATACTATCCTACTATCTGGGACAACTTCCATCCAACATATTTGTACTTTGCAGGGCAAATATACCAAAATATATACATTTGGTACCTATGGATATCAATCAGACTGTTAAAGTATAAATGATACTATAAATGATGCCAAAAGCATCATTCTGATGATACTAAATGTATCATTTGATATCATTAATTACAAAGGCTTCCCATCTCAAGTGAAGTCACAGAGTGAAGTTCTTGGTTCCCAGCCATGGCTTGGGAGAGAAAGTCTGTTCAGAAAGGAATCAAACATTATTCATTAAGGCCAAAGTCAGATCGTCAAACGCTACCTCCTCTGTCAATTATTGCTTATCTGACTCTCATGCCAGCCTAAAAATTCCCCATTTGTGCTTAATTATTATTTGTCTATGTGTCTGCTCATCTGACTGCCCATGTCCTCTATCATAATACCCTGAATTGTGGAATCATTGGGGTTTTTTTACAAGACTATCTTCCCACAATCCTTCTAGAGCAGACATGAGCTCTGATTCATCTTGTATCCTCTGGGCCTGGCATCAGTATATGTTGTACTGAACAAATGAATGAATTCATTCATTCACAAGAGAATAAGCTCAGATTTTTTTCTCATTCTCTGTAATGATTCCCTGCACTAGTTTACCTTTAAAAAAAAAAAAGAGGTAAAGTTTGAATGGCTAGTTTTTAAAGATTTGGAAGAAAGTGACATGTAATTATTCCAATACTAACCTGGATATTAGGTTTAAGTATTAGCGAGGCATGTGCCTAAAAAAGCCAAGTGTCTATAAAAATCAAGTACTACCTTGACAACCAGGTGATGGTTGCTAAGAAACTGCATTTTTCTGTGAACACATGGTGTATGAAGTATGCCCTAGATTCATATCCTACATAAAACATCTTCCTTGGAGTTACCTAAAAAGTCTGATTTTGCATGGCTTGTCAAGGCATAGAAGTCACTCCCTCTGCTATGCTGCTCCTGCTATTAAAAATCACAGTTCTATACATAGAATATGATTTCAACACCATTATCTGTTCTGAACCTCAGCTTATTTAGATTACAGACTGAGGCCCCCCTTAGTTCCAAAGAGTTGCAGTCACTACTGAGGAACGCTCATCACTTCTGATATGCTAACATAGCGAAACACAGAAATTAAAATACCTGCAATGTTTCTATATTCCAAAGTGAAACAAAAATAAATTGGATATTATCTGCATGTTTTGAAAGACTTCAGTCTACCACTAGTGGATCATAATGAAGGTTTTGCTATATGCTGCCCCAAATAGGAAGCCCACCCCACAATTTGACAATGAGGTCCAAAAAGTACTCAGCATGTGCTGAATTCAAGAGTTAGAAAAGCTAGAAATTGTGCTTAAAATAAATATCTAAATATGAACCACTGTGTTCCTCTGAAAGCTATTGCAGGTAAGAGAAACTCAAATCAAATTACCTAAAGTAAAAGAAGAAAAGGACATATGGAGACATTAGAGTAAGTCCTTCACAAAACTGAAGGACTCACTTAAAAATTAGAAATAGACCAAGGATGTCAGAGGTGAGAACCACTGAGGACTGAATAACTCTCTACCCCAGTCTTCAGCTGTATCTTCTACTTCACTCCAGGCCTCAGTCCTATATTCTCAGGCTCCTCTTCATATGAGGGATGTGACCAGCAGCAGCCCCGGAGTCATGTCCAAAAGGTGAGAACTCTGGCTTTTCGCTTCCACTGTGGGAAGTTGTATGGAAAGGTTATGACCGGCCCTGCCTGGGCATCCTGTGTAGCTTGTGGGGGTGGGGGGTGCAGGTGCAGTGCTTGACAGGCCCTCCAGAGCCCCTGAGGATGGCAGCAACCATCTCTAAGAGGAAGAGTGAAGCTGTGACAAGAACAAAGCTGACATCAAGATAAGCAGAAGCCCATCCCTCCAACCCTGTCGGCAGTGTTCTTAATACTTTCACCGGTTTTGCCACTACAAGACTTTAGGGCAGCCCATTCCTGATCTTACACAATTGTTGCCCTGAATATTCACCATTATAAAATGTCTTAAACCTCTTTAACCTTCAATAGTAAGTGATCGTTATGACAGTGCTGTCGAGTATTCTCACAGACATCTATAAAATGCTCGCACAGAATCCTGAGGTTTGGTTTTTGCAAATTAAAAGATTTGTTACTGAAAGGCAAAACATGAAGGTGGAGAAAGGCAGAAGATGCATAGGAAGTACCTTCCCAACAGTTTCTAAGATTTCTAAAATCAATGTTTCCAAGTTCATTGACCATCCCTCATTTAATTATAAGAATAACATTAAGGCTAACAAATATAATGAATCTCATTATGTATTTACAGGTGTCTGCAGCAAATAGGAGGAGCCTCTCAGCTCTCTGGTTATATTCTGGATTGCCTGTTTTTCCCATTCAGATATGCCCCATAATAATTCACAGTACATTTTCAATGAGGGAATATAATACCTCTATAGGGGAAAGATCCTCATAAGGCACAAACTGCTTATTCAGCAAGTGTTTACAGAAATGCAGTTACTCTTCTCTACCTAGAAATCTGTCTTTATTTAAAAAGGAGTGATACTTCCATTTAAGAAGCGTCACCACACAGGTAGTTGGGATTTTTTATCTCTTCAAAAGATATTTATCTGTCAGAAGGGTAATAAGTCCATTTCACAGCTAATCTCTCAAAACATCCTAGATATTCTCTGTTTGAATAGTCAGCCAGACAAATTAATCTAAGTCAATTCTTCCCTGTTAACCTAAGAACACTTAATGCATGTCTTCTGATCATCTTTAGCCCTATGAATTTTCAGTTTGCTGTCAAACTGTATTGACTCTACTCCTATTTTACCCACTTTAGTGTCTTACTCTCTCCCCCCTGATTCACAGAGCCATCTCCTCTTCTGGGCTAAGACATTTCCTGCTTATCAGTCATAATCACAACAGGAAACAAATGGAATCACAACAGGAGAAATAAGGCCACCTAAGGTAGGATAAGGTGAGGTGGGTTCATTTATTTAACAAAGGTTTAATTGCAAATATACAAGTGGAACATAGGGACCCACCCTTCTCTGTGAACCTGGGGCTCAGAGTATCCCAGCTGCCAAGGGCACAGGAAGGGTGTTTGCGAGAAGCAAAGGAGCAAAGGAGGGAAATCCACAGACTGGTGCTAGCCCAGTAGCTGTTCCATGAGGTAGGTCCAGAAACTGAAAGTAAATTTCGATAGCAATTTGATAGAATAATCATAGATCTCTTGTATCTAATAATAAAAATAGTGTGGATTATCTATTTCTTTATTTTAAATTTTACTTCATTTTTCTGGTAATTCTTTTGCACTTTATTTACAAAAGTACCAACCTGCCACAAACTGGAAATAAGAAAAACAAATCAGCCCTTCATTTTGGATAATGTAAGAAGCTCTGCTCTGGAGACTTTCCAGAGAGGAGCTGCCCATAAGTTACCTAACACAAACAACCTGAGGGAACCCAGTGGAAAGACAGTCAAGGAAATTGATACCCTAGCCTCATGCTCCTCTCTCCCTCTGATGTCCTATTGAAGTTCCCCATGGACTAAGCCCTCTGATGGCCATACAAGTCGGTCCTCTGAGACAAATAGCAGGATAGAGAAGTGTGGAGAGTGGATCTCCTTCCTGTACAGTTGAAAAGTGTATGTCCCCAACATAGCAAATGCACAAAGTTCCATCATCACAAAGCAATGTCATTTGGGTCATACCCCCCGTGCCACTTACCAATTTATGACCCCTCAGCTCCACATTCACCCTTCGTACATGCTCTGCCCAGATGGACAGAATTCTTTACACACCTCTCCTGCACAGGGAGCACCGTACTGAGCTCTCAGGAGAAGGCCCTGGGGGTTACTGCCAGGAGGAAGGGGCTCTCCTACTGTTCAGTTCAGCAGTGTGGCTGGCAGGACTTCGGTCATGCTGTACCCCAACCATACACCCAACCAGACACCATGTCCCTCTGCAAGCTCTCAGCTCCAGCTCGGCCTGCTATTAAAAATAGAACCCATTTCCCAGAATGGTTGTGAGTACTAATTTTTAAAACGCATATATAATCAGTATACTGACATGCAGTTCACACAGGGTGAACCAAAAACAACTTTGATTTTATTCCCCACCTGCCTGGGGTCTGGGGCCTGGGACCGGGGCAGTCCTTCTACGCCTGGGTGAAACTGAGGCTAGCAAAATGACTGTTCTGACACAGGACTTGGGGGGACAAATCCTACAATCACATAGTCCCAGGTCAATTATAGAAAGTATCCAGTCCAGGGACGCCTGGGTGGCTCAGTGGTTGAGCGTCCTATCACTGACAGGAGTCCATATCCCCCAACTGTAGATCAGAGGGAAAGAGGAGAAATTAATCAGAACAAAGGAGCCAAATGAAGTCTTATTGTACATGAAGCTTGAAACAACTTTTTTCTTTAAAATCTTGAAACAGATATGTTCTTTAAAATAACAAAACCTTCGGGCACCTGGGTGACCCAGCAGTTGAGCATCTGCCTTCGGCTCAGGGCGTGATCCCAAGTTCAGGGATGAAGTCCCACATCAGGGTCCCCGTAGGGAGCCTGCTTCTCCCTCTGCCTATGTCTCTGCCTCTCTGTGTGTGTTTCTCATGGATAAATAAATAAATCTTTTTTTAAAAAAGAAAGTATCAGGCAGCTCAGGTGGCTCAGGGGTTTAGCGCCGCCTTCAGCCCAGGGTGTGATCCTGGAGACCGAGGATCGAGTCCCGCGTCGGGCTTCCTGCATGGAGTCTGCTTCTCTCTCTGCTTGTGTCCCTGCCTTTCTCTGTGTCACTCATGAATACATAAATAAAATCTCATAAATAAATAAATAAATAAATAAATAAATAAATAAATAAATATTTCTCTTTAAAAAAAAAAAGTATCTAGTCCAATATACCAATCAGTACTTCCATCTTTATTCAAAGACAAGGCATGTGGGAAAAAGTCCTCGTCTTTTATCTCTTTTACTCCCCATGTTTGCGGATTGTGGCTTCTGGCCCCTCCAGAGTTTTCTCTCCCCCATCCTGCTTGGATGGGGGAGAGAAAAAGAGTCATAGAAAGTTCTTATTTGATGGATACAAAGTGTGGCTTCATGTCACCTGGACTGATAGGTGCTAAAGGCTAATTTTCTTTCTCTTACTGACACTTTTAGGATGCTTCAGAGAGGCTCCTTCCCAAAGATATTTTCTAGTTCTCCACCTGCACCACCTAAGTCCTTGAGTTTCTGGAAGTCCACCCAGTACTCACCTTCTCTGTCCTCAGAATAGTATCCCTCTTACACATGACTTGAAATTGTTCCAAACCAGACAGACCTCTTACCCACCACATGGCTCATAGTAGGTGAAGGAAATATTCATGTATCCTTTGTCCAAAGAACTCTAGTTCTGAAGGTCTAGCCAAATGCAGCAGCAACTCTCCCCACTTGACCTCCAGAGCCACTTACCAGGAAACTCTCAGCCTCTGTTTCCTGGGGGGGAGTCAGACACCAGTTCACCCTGTCTATCCTGACTGCAGCGAGCTCCCACCGAGGATCCTGTAGGGCATGCTGGTGGAGTCTGCCCCAAAATATAGAATGAGAGAGGTTTTATGCACTTCCTCAGCTTTTTGAGGGAGGGAACCATTCCTGACTTGAAATCTTCCTAAGAGACTTTGCCTGTAACTCATAATTTTATATCTTTATTTTTCTTTCCCATGACACCTGATCAAATATCCCTTTGGTGACCATGAACATGGTCATAAATTTTCCACTTGTTGCCTTACTGGGGTTTTACCACAGATTGGTCTACAGGATTGTGGGGATGACATATGTGATCACTGCAGTAGGAATTAAGCTATCATATAAAGCTGAACTCATGCAAACCCTACCATCAGCAACATTCTTTGGTAATCTTGCCATGCACACGCAAGCTAAATGACCTTGAGATTTGATGTCTCCAGTGGCCCATCTAATTACCTACAAAATCAGGTAAAAAAATAACATTTTTGACTCAGCTTTGCTTATGCTAAATAGCTGTGATGATCCAGCTGGGGGATAAATGATTTTTAAATGTTATTTCTGCCAAAATCTGCTAATAGTACTTAGTTTCATAGTTCTGGATATAAGCCTAGTGAGCAGAAGAGTTTTAAACAGAAAGATCAAAGTCCATAGGAAAAGAGTCTTATTTCAGTTTCCTTCGAATTTAGACCATCCTATAAAAAAACATGAGATGTCTTCAAGGTACAGTAGTACTCACAACAGACCAAGATAGAGGGACTATAAAAGGAAGTAAAAATGTTTATGAACAATACTGTTTGAAGATAAGACCGGTCAAGTGGGTCAGTATAATTAAAATAGTCAAGGTGGCAAGGAATTAGTCTGAAAGTAATCATGAGAATCCCTAAAAGAAGCAGTTCCCTGAACTGCCCATGTCAGAACCATCTAGAATACTAAGTTCCCCCAGTGAACCAGACACAAATCTGTATACCTGAGAGGGCCACTAGTCTACCCAATTCCATTCTTCACTTCTTCTTAGTAACATTACCCTGATTTTATTGGTGGTAGTGTATCTAGCTAGAAGCAACATTTCCCAGCTTCTCCTGCAAGTTGGTGTGGCCATATGACTAACTCTGACCAGTGAATGTAAGTAGAGATTGGTGTATGTTCTTTCTGAGAAAGCTCCTTTATGGGGAATGAAGAGATGGGTGTGAATTTTTGTTTTCTACCCATTCCTCCCTTCCGCCATGTGGAATTAGATTTTAAGACTGGATTTCTCTAGCAAATATCTAAGAACATGAAATTATCTTGAACTCAGAAGCCACAAATGACAGAACGGATTCCCAATGACTAAGAAACTGCCATGCCAGCCAGCCCTGCACTGCTGCAGCAACATTCTTTTGTAAGAAGGAAAGTAAACCTGACATGTTTAGGCGCCTATCATCATATACCACCAAATCCTAAACACAGTGATACTGGCATTTTCTTGGCCTTACCAGATCCCAACAGATGACTTTCATTTTCACTCAACTATAACTATCTCAACAATGCCATCTGGTTGCCAGTGAGAGCAGCATATCATTTGGAAATGTTAAAATATGGGGGGAAATGCACATCTTAAGAATTAACAGAACATGTATTCAAGTTTTTAATTCATCCTGTTGCCTTGGCTTGCCTGCAGTCTTACTGGTAAACTCATTGCTTATGAGACATAGGGAAGCTGGAAGCCTCCAGCATAGGAAGTTGAATAGCCATGAGAGCATGCCTTGTGCATAGTCATCACAGAAAGGCAGCTAAAGGAAATGCAATCTAACACTGCTATTGCAACCTACAGCTGGGAGAAGGCAAAGTGTCAGTGAGAAAGCAGCTGTAGCAACATCAATGTTAGGGAACTTATTTATTGCAAGGTTAAGAACTCTAATAGACCAAACACAAAGAAAGTCTGGAAATCATGGTAGCCCACTGATAAAAACTAAAGTGAGACCCAAAGGAAATCAATGCCAATCAGAGCATGGAGAGTAGACCAGCAGTTCTTCCCCTGGCACAGGCCATGAGGAACTAGTTCTGATAACACACTCATGCTAATTATCTGGTAAACTCCTAGTGCTGTTTTGGTTCTTCTCAATTAATTCATTTTTAAAAAATTTGAGCTCTGGTTAAAGAAACCCTTGTAGACATGGCAGGGTTTACCAAGCATCTCAAGATCATTATAAAATGCCACTGAGGGATGGTTATACAACTGGACTTCTGTGTTGGCTATGCTAAGCAACTGCCATAGAAATGAACGTGCAGGGTGAGACTCACAAACCGAAGAAAAATAAATTATCCTGACTTGGGGTAAAGCAGTGCTATATTGCACACAATGACGTACTAGTAAAGGAAAGGAAATAATATTCTTATAAAAGGAGTAAGGATAGTGATGCCTGGGTGGCTCAGTGGTTGAGTGCCTGCCTTTGGCTCAGGTCATGACCCTGGGGTCCTGGGATTGAGTCTGGCATTGGGCTCCCCGCAGGAAGCCTGCTTCTCCCTCTGCCTACGTCTCTGCCCCTCTCTCTGTGTCTCTCATGAATAAATAAATAATGAAATCTTTTAAAAAAGGAATAAGGATAAATATTAGAGTTCAAACGAAGTAATTCTGGAAGCTGTGGGTGGATTATTATTGATATGAGAGTTATTTTTTACTAGGTAACATAATAGTCTCTGGAGACTACCTAGGTAAGTTGAAACTGTATTTCTCCACTCTTCTGTACTAGAACTGCTCACCTGTGCCCTTTGACCACATGACTGTAGCACTTCCCACTATAGTGGCTCCACATAGATGACCCCCAGCCTGAAGCGGAGCCACCCAGCAGAGCCCAGGCTATATCAGCCAAACCTCACCTGCAGACCCATGAGCACAAGAATAACACATTGTAAGCCTCGGGTCTCGGGGGCGGGGCAGGGGGCGGTCAGCATGGTGATAGGGGCCAGCTATGTCCCCCAAGTCTTTATGCTGAAATCCTAACCCCAAAGATTATGATATTAGGAGAGGGGGGATTCAGAGAAGGTGCTTAAGTCCTTAGGTGAAACCCACATGAATGGGATTAGTGCTTTTAAAAGAGGGTCCAGAGAGTTCCCTTACCCTTCTGCCACAACAAGAAAGATGCTGTCCATGAAGTAAATCTGCCAGTGCCTTGATCTTGAACTTCCAGCCTCCCGAACTGTGAGAAACAAATTTCTGTTGTTTTTAAGCCCCCCAGTCTGTGGTAGCCTGGACGGATAAAGACAGGGTCTAATTCAATACTCAAAAAACTGCCAGCTAAAAAAACAACAAAAACAAAAACAAAAACAAAACTGCCAGCTATCAGTAGGCTTTTGTGAAAGTTCAATAATGCAAAAATGAAAGTACATAACACAAAATGTAATGCATTCAAATAATTTTTGGTGTGTCAGAGTTGAATCTTTAAAGTTTCAAATTAAGGAATATTTAACTGGTTTAATGCATGCCTCAGTATATGTCAACTGATTTTTTGAATTGTTATCTAGGATAATTTAAGTATAATCATGGCTTTCCATATCCTAGCTTCTACCCACAACCATAACCTCCAATAAGAGGCTATTTTCTTTTTGCTTTTTGCTTTTTGGGCCTTCATGTCCTATCACCTCTGTTTTCCTCATAGTTGAGGGCAATGACCAAAAAATCAACAGGTGGAGAGAGTACTATGAAGCACCCAGAGAGCCCCCACACACAATGATCTACACCGAATGAGAGTTTGTTAAACTATCTTGTTTTAATATCACGTAAATAGTTTCTTAACTCAGACATACAATCTGTGCTTTAAAAAGGTAAAGATTATTTCTTAAGACTGAATGTAAAAAGATTAGATGATAAAAATAGATTCTATGTTTACTGATTAATCTTTACAGTATTTATTTTGCTGAATATCTTTGCAATAAACACATCACCAATTTCCTACTTATCTCTCTCCCTGTAATGCCAAATACCTGGAAGTCACTCAAAAAGATACATATTAAAATGAACAACGAAGGAGACAATGGATGGCTTCAGCGGTGTTTACTATTTGGTCAAAGAAGATTTTTTTTTTTAAATTGTCAGTCATAAAGTGAAATCTACATTAACAGATATGTTAAATATTGATCTAATCTGCATTATTGCTGTGTGACACCACTGTATGGTCTGTGAGCAAATGGGATTCCTGAGATCATTGTTGCCCTTTATCCATCACTTTCCTCACTGTCAATCATCTCTCCTGAAGTGACGTGGGAGTGTGAATTGGGGTTAGGATGTTTAATTGCAGACCAACTTTCTATAGCTGCTAACGGAGCAAACAGGCCCTATCACCTAAAATAGGTACAGACATAACCATGGTACGTGGAAATTTTTTCAAGGTATGCCATACAGGAAAAATGTAGATTGAACACAGAAGTCTTTTCTGATTGCTCTCAATCACCCATAAGCAATGTGTCTTCTAGTTAATCAGCCCTTGATATAGCAGTCCATCTGTTATTTTGCATTTATTTAAAACATCCTCTGCTAAATAATCGTGTTTATTTTTAAAAGTAAATTGCTTAAAATTACATTCATTTTCTTTCTCCAAACCCACGGAGTCTTTCCCTTCATAGGCAGACACATGGTATTCTGAAGCCGAGCGGCCCAGGTGTTATGGTATAATTACAACCTAAGTCATAAAAAAAGCAATTCCGGATTTGTGCAGGATCCACTAGAGCTCCCACTTAGAGATGAAGTGTGAGACCAAGTCTGAACTTAGTAGGGCTAACAAAATTTTACTGGTTTCAGAATTCATATTATTTTAGGATGGGTTTTAAAACAATCCTGCAGGTCTCTAACTGGTATATAAAACAAAGAAAAGCTGTGAGCAATCTTTCTTCCCTAGGCTCATTAAGGCCTTGGAATCATTTATATCTGTGTTATATGCATGTCGATTCTCTTCCACATGTTAATGAAAGCACTGGAACAAATTGGCCAAAAGAAAACCACTCTGAAACTGCCTGAGCTTTTGAGCCTGCCACAGAGGTTTAAAGGCTTATACAATAGGTTTAAAGGCAATACAAAGGTTGTATTCATCTCTGGGTCTGGGTGTCTAAATGATTGTAGAATGCATGACACATGAAGAAGTGGGTATTGACCAAAGATCTCCTATACCAGCCTTTCTCAGACTGGAACTGAAAACCCTTTGAAGCATTTTTAACAACAAACAATGGCTTACTTCACAGATCTAAAACCAATAATCAGTTTTCTTGACCTACAGTTGAAAATAAAATTATCTTTTAACTAAATAGGATCAGCTTAAAAATCCCTTTGGAGATGTTTTTATTTATTAAATGCCTTCATTAAAAACACCATCTTTCATTTGCTGTTACTCCAATTCAATTTCTCCTGCATACAAGGTAATGAGAAGAATGGCTGTGAATCCAGTTAACATTCCAGCATTCTGAATCATGAAGTAAGTAAAATCGGTTTTTCTTCCAGTTATCTTTTCTCTCAGCATATCGTTCATCTCTGGAAACTGGGAAAGAGAGAGAGAGATTGTTAGATAACTGTTGCCATCTGGTGGTAAAATGTAAAACAGTGGCCTAGAGATTTTTCGCGGAGGGGGGTGAGGATTTAATTCAGACGTTTAAGCTTTAGTAGAGATAGCATAAAAGGGACATCTAGCCCTATCAGACACTAACAGGAATAAAAGTATGGAAATAGTGTTCCCTAAGAGAGTGAATCAGTGGGATGGTACTTACCTCATTTTAATGGTCCTGTTTTCCTTTGTCCATCTGGCTCTCTCTCTCTCTCAGCCCCCCCTTACTCTCTATGCTCCATCCACACCATTCTTTCAGGACCTCAGATGTACCCACCTACTTTCCCCTGTCACAATCTTCACACCCACCCAAACTGCTCTCTGAACTCTTCCCCCTCCAATTTTCCAGTGAGCTACACCCTTGAGGTTTCAGTTTAAATCATACTTTCTAGCAAGGCTTCCCTGAGCCCCTCCTAATTTATAATAAATCCCCCTAATATCATGTCTCACCACATATATTGCTTTTCCTCTTAGCTCACAGATTTTTTTTTTTTACTTGTATTTATTTAGTCATGGTGTGTGACTTTGTTCATTGAATTTCCAGTTTCCTCTCTTTAAAGACAGAATGCCCCCCAGATGCAGAGACCGTGGCTCCTTTCCTCACTCCAGTGTCTCAACTGCCTTACAAATTCCAGGCCAGGCACAGAAATGTCAATCTATAGTAGCTGATTAAGTAAATTTTTAGAAATCACTATATACTTAATTTCTGTTCTCTTCAATTTGTTTCCTTCTACTTGCACTACCCCTCACAAAATCTTACAGTTTTTATGTGCTATTCTAGAATTGAAGGTTATAACAATCTCATTATAGTGAAAGCAATTAAAACTCCAAGTTCTGTACTTAAAATCTACCCTCACTCAGCAAATATACTCTACTAAAAAAGCTGCATAAGATCTGTAAATGCCAGCTTTTTATTTTTTTTAAAGATTTTATTTATTTATTCATGAGAGACAGAGAAAGAGAGAGAGAGAGAGAGAGAGGCAGAGACACAGGCAGAGGGAGAAGCAGGCTCCATGCAGGGAGCCCGACATGGGACTCCATCCTGGGTCTCAGGCCCTGGGCTGAAGGCGGCACTAAACCGCTGAGCCACCAGGGCTGCCCGATGCCAGCTTTTTAAAACATATTCCAAAATGATTTGCTACATATACAATGGCACATTGTACCAAAGCATTCAAGATGTCTCCAGAATCCAGTCAATCCATGTGCCTGATTTAAGAAACTCATTAGCAGGATAAAGTGAGTGAAAGTTATGAAACTATTCTGAAAAAAAAACCAAAACTGCTATAAGGACATAAGGCATCATTTATTAGTATTATTTCCTTAAACTGAACAATTCTAATAGATTCCATTCTTATAACAGAGAAACGAGTGATGCCCTAGCATAGATACAGTATGAGACATTAGTTCTGTGAAGAAAAATATAAATGCAGTGACAGTGCCAAGAGATGAAGTGCTTGCTCTGATAAGGGCTTGCAAAGAGCTAAGACCAGAGCTAGACAGTTATCATTTGGAGCTAAGAATGCATTTGAAAGAAGTTAACTTATTAAATTATGTATGTAGTACTTATTCAGTTCCAAATGCAAAGGAAATGTTCCTTGATTTACATATATGTGGCACATTTTCATTTTGTAGAAAGCTGTCCATGATTCATTTGAAAACGCACAGAAACACTGATATTCTCTCTTACACACACACACATATACACAGTGACATAGATAAAGACATAGACACAGCACAGACATAAACATAGATACAAATACATACCAACCCAAGTCAATGTTGTTAGTTCAATTTACCAGCCCTAGTTTAGCCCAAAAGGCTCTCACTGTTCAGAACTTTGAAATAACAGGCCACTAGGGTGGCTCAGTGGGTTAAGTGTCTGCCTTTGGCTCAGGTCATGGTCCCAGCATCCTGGGATCCAGGCCCACTTCTGGCTCTCTGCTGCGTGGGGACTCTGCTTCTCCCTCTGCCCCTCCCCCATTCACATTCGCGCACACACACTCTTGCTCTCAAATAAATTTTTTATAAAAATTTTAAAGAACTTTGAAATAACAAAATGCTATTTAACAAGTTATCCCTTTCTAGATGTGACATCCTCACAAAAGAGGGGGTAAGGTCCCATGCGGACACACTATAGTAGAATGCAAGGTTTACCTCCCACTAGGCAAAAAACCTATGAAAATATCTCTACTTCAGCAAAAGTAAATCATTTCATTTTTTTATCAATAAGATCATAGATCAAAAGATCAGTGAGAATCTACTTTGGAATTACTGTTAGTACAAGAAGAGTTGATCTCTTGAACCAGGAATGTTTTAAATTACAACAGAATTTTCACATATGAAAGTGGAAGTTTACCCTTAGCTCATAACACAGATGTTTATTTCTAAATTTTAAATTAAAATAAAATATTAAAATTTCTTACCATATCTGCCAGAGAAATATAGAGGAACATGCCCCCAGCAAGGGCAAATATAATATTTGGAGCAAAATTGTTGCCCACCAAAATGCCAAAAGCTAGCCCAACGTAGCAGGAACATGCCGAAAGGAAATTGAATAACAGAGCTTGCCGAGTGCTCATTCCTGCACTGAGTAGGATCACAAAGTCCCCTAGAAAAAGAAAAAAGTATCAAGTGAGTAGTTTTTGCTATTTTTTGGATGAGGAAAGACAAGCATCAATGTCCAATAGGGGCTCCTTCATTGTGATGCACCAATGGTATTTTTAAGAGTGCGCCGCCTAAAATGTCTCACTCCACCAAAACCAAGAAGTGACTGACTTCTACTGTGTGAACAGAGCCTCTTACCTAACTCATGAGGAAATTCTTCACACAGAATTGCTATAGAAGTACTGAGTCCCTGAAGAAGAGACAAGGTGCAGGAAGCCCCAATCGCCAGGCCATCGATGAAATTGTGGAGGGCATCACTGAGCGTTATCATCCAGGCAATTGTCCCTATTTTGGACAGTTTGGGTCCCTTCAAACAGGTACATGAACTTGACTCCATTTTTCCATCCTGTAAAATAAGAGAAAATCAACCAACAAAATAACATTTTTTTTTCTTGAGAGTGTCTTTGCGTGAGCTGA
Source organism: Canis lupus baileyi (assembly GCF_048164855.1). Classification (NCBI taxonomy): domain Eukaryota; kingdom Metazoa; phylum Chordata; class Mammalia; order Carnivora; family Canidae; genus Canis; species Canis lupus. The sequence continues at coordinate 23,816,952 of NC_132870.1, forward strand.
GGGGAGGAGCAGAGAGAGAGAATCTCAAGCAGGATCCAGACCCAGATCCTGACATGGGGCTCGATCTCACTACCAGGAAATCATTACCTGAGCAGAAATCAAGAATCCTATGCCAAAACCACTGAGCCACCCAGGCACCCCAATAACCGACATTTCTTGAAAGTCTAAGAGGTAGATTTTCAATGAACAGATACACAGAAGTAGGAGATATATATTAAGAAAGACCAATGGTTCCAACAGAGAATCTTTCATAGTGGTTAAGAACTCCTAATTATTTATAACAATAAAACAACAACGAACACAAAAACAACAAAAATTTATGGTAGGGAGAAAAGAAATGAATAGGTTGACAGGCTTTGAACAAGCCATTCAAAAGACATTTTACTCTAGTTCCTCTTTTAAAATCCTTTCGAGGGATCCCTGGGTGGCACAGCGGTTTAGCGCCTGCCTTTGGCCCGGGGCGCGATCCTGGAGACCCGGGATCGAATCCCACGTCGGGCTCCCGGTGCATGGAGCCTGCTTCTCCCTCTGCCTATGTCTCTGCCTCTCTTTCTCTCTCTCTCTCTGTGTGACTATCATAAATAAATAAAAATTAAAAAAAATCCTTTTGATTTATATGAAAAATACTTACTATCACCTTCCTAAAAAGTAACAGTACTACCCTAAGAATCTGATTCATTTGCATACATTAAAACGAAGGAATTTTTTCAAAGACTAAATTTAAAGTCATTTTCCATGTTACAATGTACATGTGAAATCCAAATTTAAAACACAATAACAGGGACACCTGGGTGGCTCAACAGTTGAGTGTCTGCCTTTGGCTCAGGGTGTGATCCCAGGTCTGGGATCGAGTCCCACATCAGGCTCCCTGTGAGGACCCTGCTTCCACCTTTGCCTATGTCTCTGCCTCTCTCTGTATCTAATAAATAAATAAATAAATAAATAAATAAATAAATAAATAATCAAGCACAATGACATAAAGAACATTTACTGTAATCCCTCCTATGTCATCTGAGTAGGTTATCTGGGTCTCAGTTTCTTCAATTATGAAGAAATGAAGATAATGTGCTAAATAATTCATTTATTTTTTAATGACTTATTAAGTTTCCATTGTGTTCCAAGTAATGTGTCGGATAATTAAGCTGTAACAATGTGTTCCCTATAAGCTCTAAATTTCCATGATTCTCTTAACAAATTTCATGAACTGTGATTAGAACAGGCCTGCCTTTGCACTAACACCTCTTTCTATTTTGAAACAATAATAAAAACAGAAAATCCCTTATAAAAATTTAGATTTCCATAAAATTTACAAAATGGTATAAAATCAAATACCAAATGCCAACTAAAGCATTTTCCAGAAACTGTAGAAAAAGATGATAAAATGCAAATTTATTTTTAAGTAGGGAAGCAATTTGCAATTAACTGGAGAACATTTTATTCCTAATTCTCCTCCCCTCGACTCTACCTCAACAGCTAATCAACATATTTATTGAGCATCTGAAATTTGTAAAACACTGTGCTGGATGCTATGGGGAGTGCACAGAAGTGGAAAATACAACTTCTATCTTCCAGAAGTATATTTATATTGGAGAAACAAGATGTAAAGTATATGACTGACTATTTTTAAAATGTTCAGTATACATCCGGCCGAGAAGGGCTGCCTTCCAAGTCATCATCTGAGAGGTTTTAGATTTATCCCAATGTCGCTTCAGTTGCTTTGGGGACTGCTCTTTCAGAACTAACTAGATCCTGCAATACATCTTTTCACTGTGTCATTAGTGGCAAATCTTCATCCTTGGGGAATGTTTTTGTTTGTAGACACAGCCAAAAGTCATTTGGAGCCACTAAATTCTTAAATTAACATGGAAGGAGGAGGGATTGTTACTTGTAGCAGCAGTGGTGTAGTAGTAGCAGAAAGAGACAAAATAAAGGCATATAGTATCTATCATGTGCAGGCATTGCTCTAAGCACTTGAGATATTTAATTCCTTTAGAACAACTCTGTGAATTAAGGATTACTGTTATCATTTTAGAGTTGAGGAAACTACAAAATGTTGGTGAACTTACTCAGGGATGAAAAAGGAATAAGTGGACAATTTTTACTAACTGTTTTCCTACTCTGAATTTATGGGGGTGAGGAGACACTTCTTGTTGAAATAGGCTCTTAAGGCAATTCACAAGGAGAATACCCCCTTCTCAACACTTGAAGCAATGTTGGAATAAGTGTTCAATTTTCTTTTATTTTAAAGGTAAATCTCAGCAGCATAAGAATTCCATCTGGTCTTCAAATGTGGTGTTTTTACTTTACAGTGTTAAAGGATGAACTGAGGTAAATTTAAAACTTTAGGAGATTTATTTGAACAAAAATTGATTCAAATTGGGCAGTGTCAAACCGGATGTGGTTAGGAGCGCTCAAGGAGAGACTTTCACAGAGAAAAGGCAGAAACAAAGAAAGAAAATTATTGATTGGCTCTAACTTAAAGCCCAGTTGGCTTTTTGTGACCAATTGTCTTTAGGTTTCAATTTCATAGCCTTGAGACATTTACAGGTTTAGATTTTGGTTTCTTTATATAGGCTGCCAAGGCATTAGAGCCACCCCAGCCTAATGGCCTCATTATTTAATTAATTTAACAATTGATACATCTTAAATGGGCAACATAATAAACAATCATAATTTGGTCATATGGGTGACTTGGGTAAGAGATGCCCCAGAGCCAGAAGCAATAGCTCCCAAAGAAGAAACAAAAGTGGTCATGAGAAAAGCGGTAGAAGAGACCTTGGCTTTGCGAAAACTTACTGCCAAGAGACACTTAATAAGATCATTTGTTTTCGTCTTCCAACTTGGTTTACCTAAACAAATAGTTATAATGTCTTTATTTACTTGTGAGGATTTACAGAAAAGATTAAAAGATCAAATCTTGACTACCTGATATTACATACAGTCTGTATACAAACTCCTTTAATTCTGAAAAAGAAATTAAATTAATACATCAGTCATGATTCTCTTACCTCTAAGTACAGATATTATTAACTATATTTCTTATGCTCTGTAAGTTTATGTGTCAAATGACACTGTTGGATAGGTTAACAGCCATACATTTTTAATACTTTTGTAACAAACATAAGTAGACAGACATTCACAAAGGAGTTGTTTTTAATCTACCTGGTACTGAGCCACTGAGCAAAGAAAACACTAAATTTAAATCCCTCTAGTTAAGTTAGTGAGTATTCTTCTCTCTCCTTTATTTTTGTTTGCTGTTGTCATTGCTTGCTTGCTTGCTTCTGTACACTTGAGGATATTTCTTTTCTTTTTTTTTTTTAGGCTATTTCTAACCTCAGCCATGATGAGGCAACTTAATCTAGTGAAAAGAACTTAGGTCTGAAGCCCAGGAGAACCAAGTTCTAGCTTGGCTCTGATAGCAACTACTGTATAATCATCAGCAAGGCTCTTAACATCTTAGCCCTTCACAAAAAATTAACTCAAAATGGGTCACAGACCTAAATGCAAAGTTAAAACTATAAAACTCTTTGAAAATAACATAGAAGAAAACGTAGACAACCTTGAATAGGGTGATGAATTTTTAGATACACCAAAAGCACAACACATAAAAGAAATAATTGACAACCTTAACTTCATTAAAATTAAAAACTTCTGCTCTTCCAAAGACAATGTCAACAGAATGAGAAGACAAGCCACAGACTGAGAGAAAATACTTGCAAAAGATACATCTGATAGAGAACTATTACAATATACAAATAACTCTTTAAACTAAACAATAAGAAAAAAAAACATGATTTTAAAATGGACCAAAGACCTTACCAGACAATTTACCAAAGAAAATACAGATAGCAAATAAGCATATGAAAAGATGCTCCACAGCATATATCATAGGAAAATACAAATTAAAACAAAAATTAGATACCACTGTATACCTATGAAGATCACCAAAATCTGGAACACTGATAATATCAAATACTAGCAAGGATGTGGAACAACGGGAACTCTCATTCATTACTGATGGGATTGCAGAATGGTACAGCTACTTTGAAAGATAACTAAGTAATTTCATATTAAACTAAACATACTCTTGCCATATGATCCAACAATCGTGTTCCTTGGTATCTCTCAAAGAAGTTAAAAACTTATGTTTAATGGTACATTAGACATGATGTGCAGCTACTTTGGAAGACAGCTTGGCAGTTTCTTATAAAATTAAGCACACTTTCCAAATGATCCAACAATCATGTTCCTTCGTATCTTTCAAAGAAGTTAAAAACTTATGTCTACAAAAAATCTTGCACACAGATATTTATAGCAGCATTATTCCTAACTGCTAGAACTTGGAAGCAACTAAAATATCCTTCAGTAGATGAATGAATAGACTGTAGTGCATGTAATATTAACACCTCCCCCCAAAAAAATGAGGTATTAAGTTGTGAAAAGACATAAGGAATCTTAAATGCATAATACTAAGTGAAAGGAGCAAATCTGTAAAGGCTACCTGCTGTATGATTCCAGCTATCTGACAGTATGGAAAAGGCACAACTATGGAGACAATAAGATCAGTGGTTGCCAGGGATTGGGGGAAGAAGAGGGTTGAATAGGCAGAGCATAGAATTTTTAGGGCAGTGAAAATATTCTACATGATACTACATTGATGAATATATGTCATCACACATTTTTCCAAACCCATGGAATATACAATATCAAGAGTCACCTGCCAACTATGGACTTTGGGTGGTTATCATGTGTAAGTGTAGGTTCATCAATTGCAACAAATGTCCTGACCTGACAGGGGATGCTGATAACAGGGAAGGCTATGCATGTGTGGAGGCAGACAGTCTATGGAAAATCTCTATACTTTCTTTTCAATTTTTCTGTGAGCTGAAAACTGTTCTTTAAAAAATAAAGTCCTTAAAAAAAATCACTTTAAATCTAACTTCAAATTCCTTATCTGTAGGATGGAGAATATATTACTGATTTCATGAGAGAGATTGTTGTGATGATGAAATGAGATTTTTATAAGCCACCAAGTACTCCATGAATGTTTATTACCATCTCCCACAGATCACTTTACCTAACAGTACAGATGAACATGGATTTATTACAGGAAAGAAAACAAAAACTGCCTACAAGTGTGCAAGACAAGAGATTCCTCACATATGATCCTTGAATATATTTAGGAGCACATTGATTAAGATTATTTTTTTTAAAAGGGAGAAAAATCTACCCCCCAAAAAAAGAGCTTTAGAAAAGTGAGTGTTCAGAGACTTGTTAACCAAAAAAAAAAAAAAAAAAAAGGAAAACTCAACAAAAGTGCTTGAGCTTGAGCATAAATATACTCTTGAAGAAAACCATAGAACTTTCAACTACAAGAGTCCAAGGTATATGAAAGCTAAGAGATTAATTAGTGAGAAAGTAAAACCTACTGTGAGAAGATTGAAATCTGACATGGTAAGTTTATATGAATCAGATAGTTGACTGGGTATGGGAGAAAATGAATCTCAAAGATGTAAAGTAATGTCTTGCATACTCAGCACTTCACAGTTTACAAAGCACTTGCATATGTTAGTGTCCTCATTTTCTTTTGACCTTTACAACATCCTCATGAGTGAAACAGAACAGATACTGGCATCCTTATTTTAAAGATGATGAAAATGACAATCTAAGAATATAAATGGCTAGCTCAAAGTCATATGGGAGCTATTGGGATTAGGCTACTTAATTATTTACTGAACACCTATTTTATATAGTAGGCAGGAACTGTGCTAAGAACTGAGGACAGAAACATAAATCAGAGACTCTCCATCTTGCTAGAATTCATAATCCAGAAAGGAACAGCCAGGATTCAAGCTCCAGACCTGTGATAAATAGCTCTTATCTAACCTTCCAGAATAACTCTCTACTCTCTCACTCTACTGTCCTGAATGAGCCACCTCTGCAGGCTCTTTGTCCTCTAGTTCTCATTTGAGATTGACCACTGGGGAATCTCTAGAGGGAGTTCAGAGGATAAAGGAGGGAGAATTCAAGGTATTGATTTCTTTGATACCCATTTGTGTAGTCATCTAAGGCTGTCTATGACCTTCAGATGAAGGCCACAGCTCATCTCAAGACAACTCTCTTTGCAGATTCTAGTAACTGTTCTCTCCCCTCCACCCTTTTGGGTCCAGGCAGGAGTGGCAAAAACTTGCAATTACTGGTTCCTGTGGTCTTCTTACACCCCACTCACACCTTATACATATATTTTCCTTAAGTTATTCTGAGCATTCCATCTGCTTTCTATTGGGATCCTAAATGATGTAATCATTGGTATTAGAAGTGGCCATAACAAGCAGCCCCCAAATGGAATTTAATTGGGTTTTTCATATATTTTAAGATATATTTTAAGTATGGGGAAATGGCATATTGGTCACTCATAAGTGGTCTGCAATTTTTAGTAGTGCCCAGAACATGAAAAGGCTCTACAAGGTCTGGGCTATGTTGCAAACCTTCCTGTCATTTGGTTCTTATGACCCAGCAGACCCAGTGGAATTAGAAGAGTCTATGGCAGACAGAGATGCTGAAAGAAACCTTCAGCAAGTCCTGATCAGAGAATCACAGTACAAACCCCAAGGTGTTAAAATAAAGCCATTTCCTCTTTTGCCACTAACTATTCCTTTTTTCAAGGCATGCCTTGCTTGTTCCTGGGTCCTTATAGAGACTTATCTTGTGCCCATGGGATATTAAGTGGCCATGGCATCATGCCTAACATGAACTGGATGTTATCTGGGCCAGCAAGTCATAAAATCAGCTGTTCACACCAGCATTCCTTTATTAAATTATATATAATGAACAGACTCACACCAGCTTTAGAAAACACAAGCAAATCGCAATGGCAGATGATTCAGACTTCCATAGTATCTGAACCTAATGCTTCATTTCTTTTCCCTCAACAACAATAAGGTTTCGTGAGTATTCCCTAAAGCCAGTCAACTGTGGAGACATCAGTAAGCGTGCCAGCTCCAGCTAGCTATACAACTGTACTCACAATGAACTTAAAATACTTAAAGGAACTTAAAGGAAAATTCTCCACATGGGCAGAACTTTTAGGTGTAGTGTAAAAGAAATGACTGAGATATAGATCTACACTAACTGGTGGGTGAGTGCTAAAAAGTTGCCTAGGTCCAATAACCAGGGGGGAAATTGAAACAGTCATCAAAAAGCTCCCAAGACACAAAAGTCCAGGGCCAGATGGCTCCCCAGGGGAATTCTATCAAACGTTTAAAGAAGAAACCATACCTATTCTACTAAAGCAATTCGGAAAGATAGAAAGAGATGGAGTACTTCCAAATTCGTTCTATGAGGCCAGCATCACCTTAATTCCAAAATCAGACAAAGACCCCACCAAAAAGGAAAATTATAGACCGATATCCCTGATGAACATGGATGCAAAAATTCTCAATAAGATACTAGCCAATAGGATACAACAATACGTTAAGAAGATTATTCACCATGACCAAGTAGGATTTATCCCCAGGATGCAAGGCTGGTTCAACACTTGTAAAACAGTCAATGTGATTCATCATATCAGCAAGAGAAAAAACAAGAAACCATCTGATCCTCTCAATAGATGCAGAGAAAGCATTTGACAAAATAAAGCATCCATTCCTGATCAAAACTCTTCAGAGTGTACAGATAGAAGGAACATTCCTCAACATCTTAAAAGCCATCTATGAAAAGCCCGAAGCAAATATCATTCTCAATGGGGAAGCACTGGGAGCCTTTCCCCTAAGATCAGGAACAAGACAGGGATGTCCACTCTCACCACTGCTATTCAACATAGTCCTAGAAGTCCTAACCTCAGCAATCAGACAACAAAAAGAAATAAAAGGCATTCAAATTGGCAAAGAAGAAGTCAAACTCTCCCTCTTTGCCAATGACATGATACTCTACATAGAAAACCCAAAAGACTCCACCCCAAGATTGCTAGAACTCATACAGCAATTTGGTAGCGTGGCAGGATACAAAAAACAATGCCCAGAAATCAGTGGCATTTCTATACACTAACAATGAGACTGAAGAAAGAGAAATTAAGGAGTCAATCCCATTTACGATTGCACCCAAAAGCATAAGATACCTAGGAATAAACCTAACCAAAGAGGTAAAGGATCTATACCCTCAAAACTATAGAACACTTCTGAAAGAAATTGAGGAAGACACAAAGAGATGGAAAAATATTCCATGCTTATGGATTGGCAGAATTAATATTGTGAAAATGTCAATGTTACCCAGGGCAATTTACACGTTTAATGCAATCCCTATCAAAATACCATGGACTTTCTTCAGAGAGTTGGAACAACTTATTTTAAGATTTGTGTGGAATCAGAAAAGACCCCAAATAGCCAGGGGAATTTTAAAAAAGAAAACCATATCTGGGGGCATCACAATGCCAGATTTCAGGTTGTACTACAAAGCAGTGGTCATCAAGACAGTGTGGTACTGGCACAAAAACAGACGCATAGATCAATGGAACAGAATAGAGAATCCAGAAGTCAACCCTCAACTTTATGGTCAACTAATATTCGACAAAGGAGGAAAGACTATCCACTGGAAAAAAGACAGTCTCTTCAATAAATGGTGCTGGGAAAATTGGACATCCACATGCAGAAGAATGAAACTAGACCACTCTCTTTCACCATACACAAAGAGAAACTCAAAATGGATGAAAGATCTAAGTGTGAGACAAGATTCCATCAAAATCCTAGAGAACACAGGCAACACCCTTTTTGAATTTGGCCACAGTAACTTCTTGCAAGATACATCCATGAAGGCAAGAGAAACAAAAGCAAAAATGAACTATGGGGACTTCATCAAGATAAGAAGCTTTTGCACAGCAAAGGATACAGTCAACAAAACTAAAAGACACCCTACAAAGTGGGAGAAGGTATTTGCAAATGACGTATCAAATAAAGGGCTAGTATCCAAGATCTATAAAGAACTTATTAAACTCAACACCAAAGAAACAAACAATCCAATCATGAAATGGGCAAAAGACATGAAGAGAAATCTCACAGAGGAAACACAGACATGGCCAACAAGCACATGAGAAAATGCTCCGCATCACTTGCCATCAGGGAAATACAAATCAAAACCACAATGAGATACCACCTCACACCAGTGAGAATGCGGAAAATTAGCAAGGCAGGAAACCACAAATGTTGGAGAGGATGTGGAGAAAGGGGAACCCTCTTGCACTGTTGGTGGGAATGTGAACTGGTGCAGCCACTCTGGAAAACTGAGTGGAGGTTCCTCAAAGAGTTAAAAATAGATCTGCCCTATGACCCAGCAATTGCACTGCTGGGGATTTACCCCAAAGATTCAGATGCAATGAAACGCCGGGACACCTGCACCCCGATGTTTCTAGCAGCAATGTCCACAATAGCCAAACTGTGGAAGGAGCCTCGGTGTCCATCGAAAGATGAATGGATAAAGAAGATGTGGTTTATGTATACAATGGAATATTGCTCAGCCATTAGAAACGACAAATACCCACCATTTGCTTCGATGTGAATGGAACCGGAGGGTATTATGCTGAATGAAATAAGTCAATCGGAGAAGGACAAACACTATATGGTCTCATTCATTTGGGGAATATAAAAAATAGTGAAAGGGAATAAAGGGGAAAGGAGAAAAAAAGAGTGGGAAATATCAGAAAGGGAGACAGAACATGAGAGACTCATAACTCTGGGAAACGAACTAGGGGTGGTGGAAGGGGAGGTGGGCGGGGGGTGGGGGTGACTGGATGACGGCACTGAGGGGGGCACTTGATGGGATGAGCACTGGGTGTTATTCTATATGTTGGCAAATCGAACACCAATAAAAAATACATTTATATTGTTTTAAAAAGTTGCCTAGGTGGTCAGAAGCTTCCAAAAACCAAAATTGGATATTGGTGGCAAGGATATCTGGACAGAACTATGCAGATGGACCTCTTGTGACAGACACAGAAGATGAAGATAATTCTACTCTGTTAAATCCCATTAGAGACTATCACAGAGTGTAGTCTCAATAATGAAGTGAACAAGATCCGACTATAAACCTCACTTGGTATCTTTCATCAGTCATCCCAATGTTGATTTAATGGGCCCATAGACAAAGGGGTCAGAATAGTGAGGATAGAGACTATTCACAGCTCAGCATTCTCTTCCTCTAGCCAGGATCTGGCTTACCAGCACTGAAGAAGGTCCAACCCGTCAACCCGTCAAAAACCAGGAATGATGCTGAACCCCACCCCCACAAAAGGCATCATCACCCAATGGGGCAGGAAGGCCCAGCTGGCTACACACAGAGGCAGGGTGATCACATTAATGATTTTCCCCATGATAAGGGGATACTCTTCACTCACAAAGATAGACATATTTAATATGCCTTCCCTACTTGCAGTGTTTCTGCTAGCAGCATCACTCACAGATTTATAGTATGCCCAATATATAGCCAAGATAACCCATATAAATTGTCTCCAAACCATTTTGAAGCAAAGTAAGTGAGACGGTGGGCTCAATCCTTAGAATTCACAAATCCTATCATCTGCCCCTTCATAGAAGAAACTAGCTTGACAGAATTATAGAATGCCCTACTGAAGGCTCAGCTAGGGTATAAGCCAAGAGATAAAACTCTGGAAGGTTGGAGTTCTGCCCATAGGATGTAGATATGTGCCTTACACCACCAGTCAAATACATGAGGCTATCACTGCTGTAAAGGATACACAGATCCAGGGACCTAGAAGTGGAGGTTAGGGTGACCCATCTTGTGTTTACACCTAATAACCCACCTGAAGTATTCTTGCTTCTCATCCCCAACACCTTAGACTTGGTGAGTTTGAAGATCCTAACGTCCAAGGAACAATTCTTCCACTAAAAAATAAGGTCATTTTCCAATTCATTGGAAGTGGAGATTACCCCAGGAAATTTAAAGTTCTTTATATCCCTAAACCAATAGGTAGATGAGGGGGTCGCTATATTGCCTAGGATAATGACACCCAATGAGCAGGAAAACCTGAGTTTCTGCTACAGAATAAAGATAAGAACAATGTCTGGAACTCAGGAAATTCAGTGGGGCACTTCTTAATACTCCCCTCCCAATGATCCTCATCAGGGAACAACAGCAACAACCCAGTGAAGACCCAGACCACCAAGGACTCAGATCTGGCTGGAATGAAGGTCTGGGTCACTTCAATTGGAAAAGGACCTTACCAGTCAAGGTGATGCCAGACAGTGAGGTAAATATAGAAGGTTTAGTGGAAGGAGGCAGCTATAATTACCAACTTAGGCCTTGAAACCATCTACAGAAGCTAGGATCAGCTACAATTTAAATTTATATTCCTTAATTGCATCTCTTCTTCCTATTTCCATCCCCTGGTATTTTATATTAAGAATACCAGTGGTGGCCAACATTTTAGTTCTAGATTGCTTATTACTGAATTGCTATCACACAGGGATGATACACCACACAGTAGTTGATGGGATTTATGCAGTCTCTGTGATGGGGACATGCATTTTTCACCCAGATGAAGATCACTGTCCCATGTACAGTGTTTTTCTGTACCTCCTAGGCTCTAGTAACTTCTTCCTTCCCTTTTCTCTTTGATTATTCATAGCTTGATAAGATTACTCATAGCTCCACTATTCTAAGTCCCAGTTTTACTGCACTCTTCCTAATGGTTTGCTTAACCTTGCTCAGAGTTTTGTAAACTCTCCCTTTCCTATTTATTATTTATCCTTATTTGAATGTGCCACCTTTTTCTGTAAAGAACACAATTGATCTAAAACCTAAGCTCTTCCACAGAGAATGCTCACAGACTCTACATATACCATCAAATACATTTTAATGGGAAAAATTATAAAAAGGATTATATAGATATGAAGATTACAAAAAGGGTTAAATAGATACAAAGATATCATAAAGATTAAGTGCCATACAAATGTAAAATTTTAAGGGTGCCAGGATGGCTCATCAGTCAGTTAAGCGTCTGACTCTTGATTTCAGTTCAGGTCATGATCTCAGAGCTGTGAGAATAGAGCCCCACGTCAGGCTCCACACTGGGCATGGAGCCTGCTCAAGATTCTCTCTCTCTTTGCCTCCGGCCTTCCCTCCCTCATTCTCCTACTATAAAAATAAAAAATAAGGGCAGCCCAGGTGGCTCAGTGGTTTAGCGCCACCTCCAGCCCAGTGTGTGATCCGGGAGACCGGGGATCAAGTCCCATATCAGGCTTCCTGCATGGAGCCTGTTTCTCCCTCTGCCTGTGTCTCTGCCTCTGTGTCTGTGTGTGTGTGTCTCATAAATAAATAAATAAATAAATAAATAAATAAATAAATAAATAAATAATAAAAATTTTTGAAAAATAGCAAATGTAAAATTTTAGTGGGCTTTGGTTTTATTACAGTATCTTCTAGTAATCTTAATGTACTTTATAGCTGATGGTTCCTTTGTCCTTCCTCTGGCCCAGAAAAGTCAGTCTCAGATTACTATAACCAAAATGAAACTTCATATATATAAGAAAGAAGAAATCAATTTTATCGGGAATCCCTGGGTGGCTCAGCGGTTTAGTGCCTGCTTTCTGCCCAGGGCGTGATTCTGGAGTCCCAGGATAGTGTACCACATCGAGTTCCCTTCATGGAGCCTGCTTCTCCCTCTGCCTGTGTCTCTGCCTCTCTCTCTCTCTCTCTCTCTCTCTGTCTCTCTCTCTTTCTCATGGATAAATAAGTAAAATCTTTTTAAAAATCAATTTTATCTTTAATGTATGCAACCAAACATAATTCAAATGCACTTAGTCTCTAGTCATCTGGTTTTGGAAAATCTCTTAACTATTTCCAAAACTCCCCTTGCTAATGAAAACAACTATTAACAGGAAAATAACAATTTCCAGAAGCCTTGAAAATTGTTCCCTTTCCCTCCATCCCTTCAGTGGAATGTGAGTAAAGTTGTTTTGGTCTTTAGGAGTTGAAATAATTGCCTTTCATTTTCAGTCTGGGACCATATCATTTTACTGTCTTGAAAAAAATTACTTAGGAGAAATCTGACAGGTTTCAAGAAACATGCTACTATTTTGCCAATGGAATTTAAAGTATACACTAATTAAGTATTTGCAGTTATCCTAATGGACTATTTACACCACTTTAAAAGGTTGCCTACTGCTCCTACAGATGGGAATAGCATTAATGTTCTCTGACACATTCGGGAAGCAGGATATCATTTCTTATAAAAAGCCTGTATAATGTGCACCCCAGCCCACACAACTCTCATTGTTACTGAGAAGTCTTAAAGGGAGTCCAGAGGCACCAGGAAATTGGTTAAGTTTTAATGTAAGCTGAAGAATGTTGCCAGGCTCTTGAAAAGTAGTTTTCCCCAAATCCAGAAATATCTACATAGCTCAGCCTCAAGGCTTCCAGAATAGTTCAGACAAGGGAAAGGGGTAGGTTGGGGTGTGATAGAGGAACCAGACCCATGTGGGAGCTGCATTGTGTAATTACCATTTGACATGAGTTATGTCAAAAGAACTGAAATGTAGAAGATCCCACCCAATGTAATACAAATGACTGATTAACCAGCCATTAAAAGAGGAAGGAGTGCTTTCTGATTGGCAGAGAAGATCTAGAAATGCAAGCCACTTAGGGCAAGAAGCTTGGGAAAAGTGAAAAGAGGCAAAGAAAGAGAGATGACAGGAGAAATAAGAGCGAGAGCTAACTGTGGTCACTGTGACCGAGTAGATAACTAAGGTGCTAGTGGAGGTGTTCAGAAATAAGGAATCAGCCAGGGATAGAAAGGAAAATGAGCAACAGAGAGTTGGAAATAAAGAGCTGTTCTCTGTGAGGGGGCAGCCAGCAGCCCGATCTATATTTCAGTAGTTCAGAAAAATAGAGGCCAATTTACTTCATATTTGGAAAAGGGGGAGTGGAAATGTACAGGGGATAAGGGTACCAGGACCTAGTTCCCTCTGAAGATCTGCTCACCAGTTTAAGAAGAATTTTTTTTTTTTTCAGTTTAAGAAGAATTATGTGGAGAATTGAGCATGAAAGATATAGGACATACTCACTGGCACAGAATAGTAATAATGATAACATTAACAATACAAGTTATTTACTCTTCCCAACATCCCTAGGTGGTTATTATTCCCATTTTCCAGATGAGAAAACCAAGGTACAAAGAGGTTAAATAATATACCCAAAGTCATACCTCTAGAGAGGAGCAGACAGGATTTAAACATCTATGCCAAGCAAGCATACTCGTGATTTCTAGGAGATGTGGAATTTTATTTTCTTTCTTGTTCACCCCAGTTCACCCAGCATCTAGCACTGCTGCAGGCACCCTGAATATTTGTTGTCCAAAGAAATGTCCAAAGAAAGGTAGAAGAATAGTAAAAGTACATTTCCTCTCACAAATCATTGCCATGTGAAGCATCTACTCCGATCTCCCCATGGAGCAAACATGAGCATTCATACACAACGTGAGAAGGGGGTAGAAAGAAGAATGTTCATTAGTCAATTCCAAATTTGGTTCATCTACATAAAAAAAAAACCCCACTAAAAGTACAGAAGCAGTTCTATTATCTTTTGTTTCCTTACCAATCCTCTGGGACTAAAAGTTGAAGGTGTCAAAAGCTCCTGGGGGCATGGATTTGTTTTCATTTCAGCCCAGAGTTTAACATTAGTAGGTGTTCGGTAAGGGTGTTAAAGAGCAGAAGATTTCTATCAGCAGCCATCTTGCATCTCCCTCTACAAGACTCACCTCAGAAGACTGATGGAGAAGGAGGCATAAAAATAAGAGTAGTAGCAACAAATGCAACTAACACTGAGGAGTGCTTACTGTTTGCAGAGCATTCTCCTGACTGCCATGAGATGAGTACTTCTAACACCCTAATCACAGATGAAGCAATGAGGATACCACTGGCAACGACTTGACCAAAACCACACAGCTAACAATGGAAAAGCCAGGATTCGAACCCACATGATTTGGCTCCTAAGCCCGTGCAATAAAAGCCAGAGACTGCTCAAAAGAACTGTTTTTTTTCAGGTAAGAATTTCTGAGTTCAGTGGTTTATTATTACAATAATAGATTATTTTACTGCTGTTGCCAGCCTCCATTCCGTTAGGTACCAGGGATTCAAATACTTCTGGTTTTGAGCAGAATACACTAAGCTGATGTTCTGAGGTTTGCTAACACTTCATATGCACTGAAAAGAATTCCAGTCATTGCAGGGAAAAGACACCATCCTTAGGCTTTCAAATCCATAACCTGTTGTTTACAGATCGCATTATGGATAGAAAAATGTAGTTGTTTTCTTAACTATGCCTTCCTGAGTTTATTACATATAACAAAATGTAATTTTAGAACCAGGCACTTATTTGAGGTTATCGATATATTTAAGTTCTAGAATACAAGAAAACTTTGAAGAAAGATTTACATCTTGAATTTTCTCCAGTATCCTGGTATACCAGCATTTACTGTGCCCTAGCTACTCTGACCTTTTTTCTATTGCTAAAACCCACCAAACTCTTCCCCCCACCCCAGAGACCTATACTGGCTGTTCCCTCAGCCGTGACCTTCTTTACCCTCATCTTTGCATGGATAGCTGCTTTTTATGGTTCAAACTTTAGTTTAAATGTGTCCCTGACCACCCAAACTAAAGTAGCCACCCAAACATCATCACGCCACCACATTTTAATTTCTTAAACATCATATGTAACACTAGGATACTGAGCTGTGAGACCCACTGGAATAGAAAGAGTGTCAGAAAGCAGGAATATTTTCTAATTTGCCACAGTATTTCCAGAGCATAGAACAGAGCATGGCACTGGGGAGGTGATCATGTGATACGTGACAAGTGAGTGAACAACAGGATGAATAAATGAATACCATCTCCTGCCCTTTAATATAGGTTCACTGATTTGACCTATAGACTAGAATGTCATTCAGAATATGAATGTTTTCACAGAAGTCCTAATTTAAAATTGTCATTATTGGGATGCTGGGTGGCTCAGTTGGTTAAATGTCTGACTCTTGATTTCAGCTCAGGTCATGATCTCAGCGTTCTGGGACCAAGCCCTGTGGTGAGCTCCGCACTCAGAACAGAGTCTGCTTGAGATTCTCTCTCACTCTGCCCCTCCCTCTGCTTGTTCATGCATGCCTTCTCTCTCTCAAATAAATAACTAAATAAATCCTTAAAAAAAAAAGATTACCAATATTGTTTTAATATATACATTGCATGACTCTGAAATTTTGGTCAAAGTCACAAAAAATATAAAGAATCCAGAGAAAATGGGGACTATTTCTTCCCAGTAAAGGATTTTTGCAAAAAAAGTAAAACTACCTCTAGATTAAGTATTTGTTTTGCAGCCTAGAAAACTATTGATGATGATCCCTCACCTCTGTTTTTCTGATACATACTTTATAACCTAGTAATTAAAATGGATGAACTAGAAAGTATTAGACCAAAGATCTGCAAGATTTACTGAACCTGCAAAGATCATCTTTATTGGCACTTTCTCAGCTATAGAACTTTTTTTACTTTAATGCACTTTCATTAAGTTGCTATAAAGGTTAAATAAAGTCATTTTCATTAAACAATTTGGTATTCTTAAGAAGAAGACTCAATAAAATAAATTTTGTTCTTTTTTTACTTCTAATACTCTGATACCTGATAACAGAAATATAAAGCAATAATTTCTCAACCATTTCAAAAATCATTAGACTCACACATTGGGCTCTGTCTTCTCTACTGATAAGAACTTAAAACTTACAATATATCTGAATAAATTGATCCACTGATTAAAACAGCAAACAAAGTTAAACATAGGAGAAAGTCACCACTTAACTAAAATAAATGAGTTATTAACTTAATTGGAATGAGATCCTCAGAAAGAGACTGAAATCCCCTATCTAAAAAGTAGACATATAGTAAAATCAAATTTTACCACCCAATCAATGATCTGATTCTAACTTGTTGGTACATTTGTTAAGAGTGAACACCTAATTCGGTCTTCAAACACCTCCAATTGTATTTTTATTCACTAAGATTATCAGAGAGGTATTAATAGTTATAAAAGTGATATTTTGGACTGGACATGTGCCTCAGACATAAAACTGAATAGATACGAATAGAGAGACAGATAAACAAGTATCAGGCAGCCCAGGTGGCTCAGTAGTTTAACGCTGCCTTCAGCCCAGGGCGTGATCCTGGAGACGCAGGATCGAGTCCCACATCGGGCTCCCTGCATGGAGCCTGCTTCTCCCTCTGCCTGTGCCTCTGCCTCTCTCTCTCTCTCTCTCTCTCTTTCTCTCTGTCTGTGTGTGGATGTGTGTCTCTCATGATTAAATAAAATCTTTTAAAAAAAGATAAATATCTACAGATGAGTGAGTGTGTGTGTGTGTGTGTGTGCAACAATCTGCTAATCTGCTAATACTCAGTAGTGTAGTATTGTCAAACCAAAAACATTTCGGTACGACCACACTTCATTTGCAAGATGGTTTCACTTTGTAATCTTTCTAATTTAGAATAGTTATTTTTAAATATATGGAATAAATACAACCTGGAATATTTGAATATAGAATAAATTCTACCTCCCCAACTGCTTCTCCCTGAGACATAAATTCCATTTATTATAATAAAACAACTCAAGCTTTGGCAAATTTTCCATCATGCAATCCACTGAGTAAAAATTACTTACCAGGTCTTGATCCATTAGTCCCAAACTGCAAGATGTAGCATGCAAAGAATATAGTACTTTATAAATATTTTCAAATAAGCAAATAACAGAAGTCAAAGAAAAGACAGAGGCCTATGTTGGCTAGTCTGATATTTATGATACAAACGTCCTTTATAATGCAATCTTCAAAAAATTTTGAAAAAGCTGATGTTAAAGACACACCAGCAATAGAATATGTATTTACCTTCTTCCATCACTTATGCTGGTTTGTAACTGGGCTTTCTACACAAAATAATTAAGCAACTTTCTGATGTCCAGAATAATTTACTTGAACCTCCTCAATTTCTTCCTCACTTATAAAAAGAAAAATGTGTTGGCATCCATTCTAAATTTTTTTATCAATCAGCATGCATGACAGAGCAAGACAGCAATTCTTCATTATACTAATAGGGGGAAAATTAACTTGACATCAAGCCTAATTGAGTAAATTCTCACTAATTCTTCTAAATAGGGATAAGTCCTGCTTGATTAGTGAAAGCAATTTAGTATAGAGTGTGTTTAGATAAATACACTATTATTGCTTTCTGGAACTCACACCAACAAATGGCTTCCACAGCAAGCATGGTGGAGGGTGGGTAGAGGTCCTTAAGAAAACCTGCCACATTGTATGGATAAGAATAATGTAGCATATCAATTACATAAAAACAACTTGGTTATTATTTCTTTAGATAACTTAAAAACCTTAGATGCATCTTGACTACAAATTGTTCAAAAGCAATTTTTGTAGATGCTGCCAAGATAATCTACAGCCCAGCACATAACCTAGCATATAAACAAAATATAACAAATAATAATTCATCACCTAGGACAGATTAGTAGAATCAAAAATAGGGAGGTTTCACTGTGCAGACAATCCTCAACTCACCACAAGTTGTACTCCAGAAGCTCACCTCTAAGTTACTTGTTAGAAACTGGAACACATTATAGCAATGTTCCCATGAGGAAGTTAGTCTCATGTGTGTGGAAGGAACATGGACTTGGGACTCAGGACCATAAGAAGGGATTTCATTATAGCTTTGCCATTTATTATCTGGGTGAACTTGAGTGAGTGATTTAAGAGTCTTAAATTATTCATGCATAAATTAATTTAATACCTCTTTTACAGGGCTGTTGTATGAATCAAACATAATAACAGCTATAAAGCACCTACTATATAGTGCTACCCACTCTTACCCTTAGGCATTTATCTTCTTTTTTCAAATATCTCTTTATATCAGAGAGGATTAGTTGGGAGGTTATAGGAACATTTCAATGGGTTCATGAACCCCTTTAAATTGTATATAATAATTGGTGAGTATGTAGATTCTTCTGTTGTAAAAGTTAATGCGCTTCATCAAGCAGCTTCCTAAGGGGAATAATTAAGAATGCTCTGTAGGCACACTTCCCTAAATTTTTCAAAAATTTAAATGGCCAAATGTTTAAAAATAATAATTGGAAGTATCTTCTGCAGGTTGGTTACCATTTCATCAAATCTTATTTACCTAGCAACCTCCCACCTGTCCTTCAAGATGGTAAAGCATCACCTTCTCAGGAAAGCACCCATGCTCACTTCACTTGCACCACTTCCCACCCTAACATGTGCCACAACTTTCTCAGCAACTTATGTACACCCCACTACAGTACTCATCACACTGTATTCTAACTATTTTTTTACATGTCTATAAGTAACTGTAAGGAGTACCAAGTACCTGGTAGATGCCTGTCAAGTACATAAGAATTTTTTTCTCACAAAAATCTACCTAGATTTGGATTTCATCAAAAGCAGTCATTTTAGTTGATGAGAAGCATGCAAATCAGGAAGCAACTTAGCTTTGTTAAGAGAGTGTGATCAATCTACACTCAATTAAATTCTGACCTTTCTGAAATTCAATCTCCTCATCTATGAAACGGAGATCATCACACTTACTACCAATCAAGGTTGTACATGAGTAATATTTGTTAAGTCCTGAATATACTTCCTGCACATAATAGGTACCACCACCATCACACCGAGTAGCGCCATCACCCTCATTGCTGTGAATTATTCAGGAGTGACAAGTATTAAAAATCTAACATGAGTATTAATGGGTTGCTCTACCTGATACTATGTTTTAGAGCCTAGAGAAAAGAAAATCTGCGCAGAAACAGCCTTCCAGGAGATAGAGTGCAAAATGATGTTTCTGGAACTTCAATGTAGGAGCAAGCTACTCCCGTATGTGACCACCTGGCTCCCTGAATCCTCTAGCCTCTGAAGGTAGCAAGCACGTCATTCTCCCTGTCTGGAATACTGTGGGACTCTATGCAGATGGACTATTGCTCTGTCTCACATGTGTGCAAAGCGGTGCCCAAGTTTGTGGGCATCACACAAGACTGTAAAGGTCTACATACCCATCCTTGTAAGTAAGGACACAGGCTCAAGGCTGAGAATTCTGCCTTTCTGCTCAGCAATCTGTTTCGATCTGTTCTGATCACCACATTAACAGAGTCCAGTCCAAACCTTTTCCATTTTTCCCCAACCCCATACTCTTTCACCGCTACTTCCCACCTGCCTGAGATGGAAGTTGTCTCACGTTCTTTCTCCTCTACTCCACAGATATTTTCTCCACTTTCCACTCCATCTCAGAATAGGACCCCTTCTCATTTTCATGATCAGTAACTCTACCTGTGTTCTAATTCCTTCTTTGTTTCTTTTCTAGGAATTTGCTCCAACAGATATTCTTACCATGACTTCCATTCTCTTCTGCATCTTTAGCTCTCCTTGTCCACTCAGCTTTCCTACCTGTATGAAATCTCCCTTGGATTTCCCAAATATTGTTTGTCCCTTCAATGACAAACTCCTTGAAATAGTTCACTTTTCTAGTCTTTTTCTGTACTTATTAAATCTGGCCTTCCTCTCCTAACAGCCAACTGCAGCATACTAATGCCTCCAAAGGTAGCTATATCTGGCTTCAGAAGCATTGCAAATGTATGCATTCTTTTCCAAAGCCTTTTCCAAAACACTGAGGAAGGAATTATTCAACATTTGGCGCCACTTCTAAATATCCCTCAGAACTCTCTCCTTGCCGGTAATTCCAGCCATCAGGGCAGATTTTCCCAATCTCCTCTTTCTTGAAAACTCTTCCAAGATTTTCTTTCCCCACCCCACACCAGTTCTCCATCTTCAGGTAAACTTATTACTGTGGACACTGATCTATTACTCACCTTCAATACTCTGTGCTGGAGTTAAAATAAACAAAGACACATCTTATCAGGGAGGATCTACTATACAATGGAGTACCTATACAGGGTTTCTTCAATCACAGATGGAAACTTGGCACCACCTCATGCCTGGCCATTTTCTTCCACTTTTTCTCTCTAATGTCCCTGAAGATAGTACTGCCTAGTATACAGGACTTTATCCACCAAAGTCTCTTCTAATGAACCTGGACTTTGGGAATTTTTTTCTGAAAGGTAAGCAAATCAACATTCAAATTCAATTCAACTGCCTCCAGATCCTTTATTCAAACTCACTACTTGGTTTTGTTCTCTGAAAATTGTGATGAAAGCTCTGTTCTCCTCTTCTATTCCAGAAACCTTCATTAATATAACTCTTAGCTATAAATTGCTCCTGCATTGAAGTAAGCCATCTACTTTTGAATCTTTAAAATGTTTTCTGACCATATCTTCATAGGAGATAAAATGCATAAAATGCTCTCCTCTTTCCAGTTGACAAGTACTTAAAAACTTGGCATATATATGATCACACAAATTTCTACCAAGGCTTCCTTTCCAGAACTGCTCAATATTCTGCCATTGAACTGAGGACTTTATGGCTTTGAGTCCTCATACAACATTCACTGTTACTCTCACCTAATCCCCATTGCTTCTCAGGAACATGGTGATGTCTGATAGTATGGCCATACTAGTAATACGATTTAATATTTACTGCATACCTATACTTATTCATTACTTTTTAAATATTTCATTTAATCCTAGTAATAATCCTGACTGGTAGAGATTTTTCAAACTTACAAATGAAGAAGTAAGTTTTAGAAAAGTTAAGTAAACTGATTAGTTGTCAGAATCAGAATTTAAACTCAAATCCATCTGACTCAAGTTCTTTTGATGAAACAAAGTTTTAAAAGTTACTAATCAATTACATCTAATAAATAATACTGTAGTTCGGAAGTGACACTATTTTTTTGTGAGAAAATAATTTATTCATTTAGTCTTTCACCCTGATTAAAGACTCCTCAATTCTAAAAGAAAAAGTTATAGATTATCAATATTTGGCTATAATATAGGAAAAGAAAAAAATCCAATAAAACCTAACACTGAGAATGACAGTAAATTCTGAATAAGAAGGAATTTTCTTAATCTAATTAAGGATATCTATTAAAAAACTAAAACAAGCAACCTACTGAATTTAGAAGCATTCCCATCAAAGTCAAAAACAAGACAAGTAAAAAAAAAAAAAAAAAAAAAAAAAAAAAAAAAAACAAGACAAAATGTTGACCATCACAACTTCTATTCAGTATTATCTCAGGAATCCTTACCAATGTAATGAGAAAAGAAAAATAAGAATTTTTTTGCCCAATTGGAAAAGAAAAAAAAATGTACTTATTTGTTCTTCAGTGTCTACATAGAAAATCCAAAAGAATAAGCATTAAAATACAAGAAATAATAAGAGAATTCAGCAATGCTGCAGGATACAGTTACTAAATGAAGTTTGTCACTTCTGCATACCAGTAATATTCAATTAGAAAATATATTAGGGGGGCACCTCGCTGGTTAATTGGCATGTGACTCTTGTTCTCAGGGCTGTAAGTTTGAGCTCCATGTTGGGTGTAGAGATTACTTAAAAATAAAAATCTTTAAAAAAAAGGAAAAGAAAATATAGTAGGAAAAGGATAACACTTGGAATACCTGCAAGGCTACAAATAATTAGGAATACATCTAACTGAACTCGCTTTAAACTTAAAGAGACTCATGTGAAAAATCACAAAACAAGGAAAATCTGAAATATTATAAAGATGTCAGCTGTCTTTCAACGGAGCTCTAAGTTCAATGTAATGTCAATAAAAATTTCAAAACTCCGTATCATACTGATACAGAAGAACAAAGATAAATTTCAATGGAGAAAAAAAAAACAGGAGTCTTGTCTTAGGAGATTCAATGCACACTAAAAACTATAATAATTAAGGTAGTATGGTATTGGACCAGAAATTTTTTATACAGATAAACAAAAGAGAATAGAAAGCCCAGATACAGATGCATTGATCTATAGAAAATTGATATATGACAGAGATAAAATGATCTATTCAATAAAGAAGCTAAGATAACTGACTATCTACACAGAAAAAAAACTAGATCTTTTTCTTATATCATATACAAAAAAAAATTCCACATGGGATGTTACGCTTAAAACTTTTAGAAGTATGGAAACATCTCTTCTTTATTTGGCAAAGGGCAAATCTTTCTTAAACAAGATTCAGAGCATAGAAAATGTGAAGAAAGTATTAATATATTGACCTCATTAAAATTACAACTGTTTTAAAAGATTTTATTTATTTATTTGAGAAAGAGAGCATACTAAGAGGGGGGGGCAGGGCAGAGGGAGAAGGAGAAGCAGATTCCCTGCTGAACAGGGATCCAGGGCTCAATCCCAGGACCCCAGGATTATGACCTGAGCTGAAGGGAGAGACTTAACCAACTGAGCCACCCAGGCACCCCTAAAACTTTATAAAAATAAAAGGCAAACTAAGTGAAAAGAAGTCACAGACTTTAAGAACATATGTGTAATCCATTTACTCAATCCATTTACTCAATGAAGAGTAGGATCTAGAATATATATATATATATATATATATATATATATATATATATATATAAACTCCTGCAAATGACAAAGATTCTTCAACCAACCTTCAGTCAGTCTCCTCAGTCAGCCCTCTTGTCATCAAGGCATCAATCTGGGTTTCTGTGTGTGTCCTTGCAGGGTCCAATTGTAGCAAGAATGTATAGAGTCAGTTTTGTGAAAGGTCCCCTATCCTTGATGTCTCTTCTTAGTGATTTCCTATCCATTGAGCCCTTCACTCTGCTCATTAGCTACAAATCCTCAGCTGGCTTTGCTGTATTCCAAGTTGAGTCCAATCCACATCCTCTATAGAGTGCACCCACATTGTTATAGTCTAGACTAAAGTCTTTTTCACCATTTTAACAAACATCAGAATAATTTTTTCTTTAATGTAAATTGATAAAAAAAACTCAACAAAAAATATGTGAAATAGGTGAACAGGAAACACAAAAATAAACTTATGACCAATAAGCAGATAAAGAGATGCTCGACTTCACGAGTAATCAGAATTATACAAAGACAAATCACAAAAAGATAACATTTCAAACTCGTTAAAACCGGCAACGAATTTTTTAAGTCTGAAATTTCCAAGTATTGCTAAAGATGTGAAGAAAAAGTGAATTCTTTTCTGCTCTCGATAAGAATGTTAAAAAAAAGCATAACAGTTTATAGAGCAATTTTTTAGTATTCAGTAGAACTATAGGTGTATATATGACCCATTTCTTACAAGTCTAGCTATATACCCCAATCTTTCTCACAGATGTTCTGCAAGACAAGTCTTAATGCCATAAGGTATCCTTCATGCTTAATAAATTATTTTCTCGGGGATCCCTGGGTGGCGCAGCAGTTTGGCGTCTGCCTTTGGCCCAGGGCGCGATCCTGGAGACCCGGGATCGAATCCCACATCGGGCTCCCGGTGCATGGAGCCTGCTTCTCCCTCTGCCTGTGTCTCTGCCTCTCTCTCTCTCTCTCTCTCTCTCTCTCTCTCTGACTATCATAAATAAATAAAAATTAAAAAAATAAATAAAATAAATTATTTTCTCTTCTGTGCATGTACAATGATATTAACTATGTACCATCCTCAAAAGATGAGAGAAAATAGTCACTTTAAATCATTTTCTTGTCTTACAAAATTTGTCTCACAAAGCTCAAGTTGAGAAAAGATCAATGATTCTGAATCAGAAACTACCTAATGTCACCCAAGGTCATTTAGAAATGTGAGGGTAATGGGGGCTATTTTTCCCTTGTTATTAATGACTGGAGTGCTACGTCTGATAAATAGCACCCTGAGAGCCTTCAACGTTTAATATCCTTCAATGTACAGGGCATTTTAACACAAAGAATTGTTCTGCCTGAAGTGCCACTAACACCCATCACAGTCCTAGACAGACTCTCCATGGAAACCTGATGAGGCATGGATAAGAATGTACATGGCAGGAGCACCTGGGTGGCTCAGTAGGTCAAGCACTCGATTCTTGATTTCTGCTCACGTCATACATGGTCTCAGAGTTGTGAGATCAAACCCCACAAGAGGCTCCACACTGGATGTGGAGCCTAGTTAAGATTCTCTCTCTCTCTCTCAAAGAAAAAAAGAATGTGCATTACAGCATTGTTGTTATAGCAAAAAGCTAAAAGGAAAAAAATTATCAATGTCATGGGAAATGGATAAACAAGTAGTAGTAACATCATGCAGTTAAAATGAAGTAGAAATATAAGTACTAAAATATGAGCAAAAAAAAGCAAGTTATACAATGAAATGTCCAAAATACTATTTTTACTTAGTTTTAAAAATGTGAAGTTCAATATATCATATGGATAAATAGAAATATAAGAGTATGAATAGATATGGTAAGATTAAATTCACAATAATGAAACTGATGTCATGAATATATACATATGGTGGAATACTATAAAGCAATGAAAATGAATGGGTGACTCTTATAAGCAACAATATAAATGAACTCCACAAATGTAATATTGAGCAAAAGAAGGAAGATACAAATGATTACATAATTTATGAAAAACTACCATATAATGTTAGAACTCATAGTAGTTTCCCTTAGGAGGAAGGGAAAACTCCGTGTTTTATAAATCAAGTTCAAAACCAAGACGTTTTTGGCATCTTATCCTGATACCTCATAAAAGGTTTCTTTCTGTCCACTGTGAGTAGGACCTTTTGAGAGTATTTTAAGGATTCTTTGGCAAACAATATGTAGGACAGGAATTACTCAATATATCTCTGGTAATTTCTAGGGAAGCTGAGAAGGCTTCTCTTGGAAAGTCTTGTCTTTGAACATCTTTTCTCTCCTCTTTTTTACTTCAAGATATTCATTCATTCAACAGAAATTAAATTGTGTTTGTATCCATATACAAAGGGAAAAGAAAGTCCTAAAAATCTTCAAGTTATACTCAAAAGTCAAATTTAATAATATTTTAATTATGCTTACATGGACTTGATAGCACATATCAATTGATTAAAATTATAAATTTCACGAAGAATAGTAACCATTTAAATCTTTTTTTTTTTCCATTTGAATCTTTATTGGGAAACTACCTTATATTTTCCCCTTTCATCTGGATACCATAGCAGTCCCTGACTGAAACCCTTAAGCAACAGTCTGTCTTTCAAATAGATTAAATAGTACAGGTTTGACTACTTTTCAAAGCACTTTCATATACATTAACTTATTTTATTCTCTCAGCTGGTCTAGTAATTGGTAGTACCAACATTTTTTGTTAATGTGTCAGTGGTAATACCAGCCTCCCTGAGTGAAATCAGAGATGTCCTAGCTGGCCAAATGATTGGCTCATTTAAGGAGTCCCAGCAGATAACCCAAAGTCCCTCCTTAGGGATTTCCTTTAGGAACATCCTTTAGAATGTCCTTTCAAATGAACAGAATGTGTCATAGTGTGACAGATACAACTGGATTTATAAGTGCACAGCTGAACAACTCTGATAAAGAATGTGGGGTCCGGGATACCTAGGTGGCTCAGCAGTTGAGTGCCTGTCTTCGGCCCAGTGCGTGATCCTAGAGTCCTGAGATCGAGTCCCACATTGAGCTCCCTGCACGAAGCCTGCTTCTCTCTCTGCCTATGTCTCTGCCTCTCTCTCTCTGTGTCAATCATGAATAAATAAATAAAATCTTAAAAGAAAGAATCTGGGGTACAAAAACTGATATCATTCAAATGGCAAATTAAATTAGACTTTAAAGTTTTAGTCCATTAAGTGAGAGTAAATGTTTCAAACTCTCTTAGTCTATTTAACAGAAAGTCAATGTCTGACTTGAAAGCATTTATATCTAGAAGGTTGTCTTTATTATCAGATGGCTTTCAAGTTTTAAAAATCAAACTTTAGTTTTTAGAAAAAGTACTTAAGTTATAAAAAAAGGTAAATAATGGAGCTGAGAAAGCATGAAATTCTGTATGTTTTAGCCTTTCAATGTGTTACTTTGTGTTTCCCAGTGGAAAAATGCAAATAGATTCAAAAGCCTTTATGACTTAGTACAAGCAGGCCTTTTGGAAAGGTTGATATGTAAATAATTAAGCATATAGATTTAGAAGTTATTCCCAGAGGAATGAAATTTCCACTGATAGGATTTTATGAGATCACTATGATTACAAACTAAGAAAAGAGAAGGATAAAAACTAATGAATGGGAGTAAAGAAACATGTATTTATCACAAGCATACAGTGTGCCAGACACTGTTACATAGTTAACCCAAAACAAATTATTTAATTTTTGCAAAAAATCATTAGCTTAAGGATTTTTGCTCATCATTTAACAGAAGGGCAAACAAAGGCTCATTAATTGATTTTCCTTAAATCATATAATGAACAATTTATAGCTGAAATGTGAGCACTGGCCCATGTCACTCCAAAACCCTTGCTTCCTCCTCCACATCCAGTTGCCCTACAAGGAAAAGGAGTTTCAGAGAAAGCACCAGGAAAGTAGTAGCTAAAATGGCAAGAGAAGGTAAGTATAGCATCACAGAAGCCACCTAATGAGCAATTATAAGACGGAGGCAATGGCTCTCAGTGAAAAATCTGCTGTTATATTCCTAGTGTTCAGCCAACAAGAAGTACTCAAATATGTGCTAAACTCTAGGAATTTCTCAAAAAGAATGAGTGCTAAGAATATAGTACACTGTCTAGAAAAATCACTCGTATCACCCCAAAGAGAAATTTCAGAGAACAGGTACTGATTTTTTTTAAGTAATACATGATTAAATATTTGAGAAAATGATGAAAAAGAGGAAGGTGCACATAAAGACTAGTTACCAAATGGAAATGATAGGCAGAGTAGCGCAGGGTAGGGTTAACCAGATGGACTGGTTAATCAGGATACCTGGATGTAAATCCTACCTTGGTACCTGTGTGACCTTGGTTAAGTTACTTAACTTCTCTGTACATCAGGTTCCACATCATTAACATGGAGATAATAATCATACTTAATGTCATAGGATTGTTACTGAAAGGAGTAAATGAGTTAATATATAAAGCACTTAAGAATGTCTGACAAAAAGTCTTCAGTATTAACTAGTCCTTCAAGAAGTTGGACAGTGCAGGGAAGGAGTAGGGTTGAAAATCTTGGGGAGAAGCAGAGTCAGGAGAAAAGAATACCTTCAGGTATAAAAGTCTTGAGCATGTTTGTAGACATAGGGAAAGGAGATATTCTGGAAAAACAGGAAGCCATGGGAACAATGGATACTTTTAGAGGAACTGGCCTTAAAAAAGAGAAAGGATACAAGTCCTGACAAAAATGAAAAGGTGGAGAGCAGATGAGGAGACAGCCGTTTTCAGGATGTAACAAATAAGGTAAAACAGCAAAGTTCACAGATTCTAAATAATGATCTCCATCTCACTAAAGGAAGCAATGGTAGGAGTGGGAATTTTGCAGAGCATTGAAAAGATTTTAGAAGATATTTTCAAGATATTTCAAGATATTCTTGAAAATTTGAAAAGGTTCACTAGAGATGCATAAAAGTATAGTTAATACCAGTGAAGTGTGGGCTAAATTCAGAGAGGATTCAGTTATCAATGTTTGTGACACAAAGACAAAAGCCAGATAAAATGGCCCATGCATGGGGCAAGAAGCATTGAGACGGATCCAGTGAGAGCAAATTCCACTGACAGTCAGATCTACCCAGAAGTCCCCTTCCTGACAGTCTAGGAGCATCATCTGTCTGCCACTAAACCAGCTTTTCCATAAACACCAGTTAATCAAAATCAACACAAATCACTTCTGGATAATTTTATTACTTACATGGTTTTCCATTTTGATTAATGCCTAATATAACCACATATAGGAAAGTAACTGATTTCTGTTTTCCAAACAGGTCTTTGCTTCCAAGACAATGCAGCAAGGCAACCACCCCAAGTGATGACTAGAGATTTGCCCTTTTTTTAAAGATTTGTAATTTATTTAAGAGAGAGAGAGAGCAGGGGGAGGAGCAGAGGGAGAGGGACAAGCAGACTCTGTGTTGAGCACAGAGCCCCACATGGGGCTCAATCCCACTGCCCTGAGATCATGACCTGAGCTGAAATCAAGGGCCAGACCCTTAGCCAACTGAGCCATCCAGGCACCTGAAATTTGCCCTTTGAGAATATTGAACTAAAGAGACTTTCACTTGGAGGACACAAAGCAAACTGAAGGCCACAATGACACACAGTGCTGAAGACAGGGATATTAAGTGAGAAATGCACAGTGCCCCCTTCTGCTCCCACCCCACTCCCAACATGGGCAGCCAGGAATGCACACCACCTTTGCCCCTTCCAAGTGAGAATGGAGAAATACCAGCCATCCAAGAGAAAAGACCAGTAGACAAGCCCCGCATCCATGGCTTCCTGATCAGGCTTTTCTATCTCATACTTAATTTTAAAAAGAATGCTGGGATCCCTGGGTAGCTCAGCGATTTGGCACCTGCCTTTGGCCCAGGGCGTGATCCTGGAGTCCTTGGATCAAGTCCTACATCAGGCTCCCTGTATGGAGCCTGCTTCTCCCTCTGCCTGTGTCTCTGCCTCTCTCTCTCTCTCTCTCTGTCTTTCATGAATAAATTTTTTAAAAATAAAACATTTTTTTAAAAATAATTCTTTCCACATTTCACTATATTTGTTATGTTATGAAAGGGCATAAAGTTTGTCTGTTCTATCCCATTGATGTGTACTCAGTACTTAGAATAGTGCCAAGGACATATTAGGTGCTCAGTAAGTATTTGATGGATGAATTAAATGTATTTAACATCTATTGGACCCTCATAGAGACCCAAGCACCTCAAAAATGTTCTCTTTGTATTTGGAGAATGTCACTTCATGTCAGTTATTGACAAAAGAAGTGTCCTAACGTCACCACATTTTGCAGCTATATTTCACTTCACTGTACCTCAATTTTAAACATAAAATCGCTGATGTTAATGTTTCTTCTATTAGGAAAAAAAAAAAGTGAGTCCTATCACTTTATATTTATTGGCATCGATTCCTAAATAAAAGCACAAGAGATTTCCTTTAGAAAAAGACTGATTACAGACTACAGGAGAAATAAGCCAGATGGTCCCTCTAGTGGCCTAGAAAAGCTAACACTCTCCTGAGTATCTAACATTCCTAAGGAATCAACACCTAATAAAAATACAGTCCTTCTAAAGCTGTAGATTCAGGTGAAAAAGACCCATTTGGCTGCACAGATACTGAAATGACTTCTCCACAGGGTTACATAGTAGTCAAAGAGAGAAAAGAACACGGCAACACAGCCGCAGTTACACCTAGTGGCAATAACTGAGTAACTGTGTTCTCCTATAACTGCCTCTTATTATTCTCCAACTTGTCCTGGAAATATGCGTGTTCTTCCGTACAAGTATCTGTGTGCCCACGTGCACACACACACACATACTCCTGCACACCACATGGATTGTGATGCCTAATATTTACCGGGTCTGGAGCAAGGGTCACTAACTTGTCTAAATATTTTTTAAAGTTATTTATATATTTATTTAGAGAGAGAAAGAGCACTCAAGTGGTTGGCGGGGAGGGGAAGAGGGAATGAAAGAATCTCAAGTAGACTCCGCACTGGGCACAGAGCCTGACACGGGGCCCAATCTCAGGACCCTGAGATCGTGACCAGAGTCAAAATCAAAAGTCAAGAGTCAGAAGCTTAACTGACCGAGTCACCCTGGCACCCTCCACAGTCATTTCTATTCAGAATATCGATGGAATTGTGCCACTGGTCTCCAAGATTGACATCACGAAGTCCAATGCTATTTAGCTTCCAGTCCCCTTGTACATAACCCATTTGATTATTCTCAAAGATTTCAGAACATTCTTTTCTCAGATGTTTGCATGGCTGGCACTTCTTTCTCATTATTTAATTATCTGTTGATCTCTGAAGAGACCGACCTTTCTTGATCAAAAAAGAAGACCCCACCGGTCACTCCCACATCATCATATTTTATTTTCATCAAAGTATTTATTGCTATGTGGTATTTTCTTGTTTTACTCCTCTCTATATTGTCTACTAAATAAATGATAAGCTTCATGAGAATTCATTTGCTTCTGAATCCCCACTGTCTAGGACAATGAGTGGGTACTCAATAAATGCTTATTGGGTAAATGAATGAAAGCCTGTGTACTAGCATTACTTTGAGAAGTAGAGTAAGAATAGCTTTTCAATTGATATTTCTAAATTATGTGAAACAGCATCATGTGTAAGATCCCATTTTTTTCATGGTGTTTATATTTACTACAAACCTGTCTTCTAGCCATAGTAAATCATAAATCAGAAAACCAAAAACTTTAAAACTAAAATCAAACTTTTGAGCATTTCAATTTATTTGTTCTCAGAAAGTAATGGCCACAGGCCAAATTATCTTCTTCCCTTACAAAAATTAATACTTATTAAGAGTTAAGTCATCATCTCTTTTTTCAAAGATTTTATTTATTTATTTGAAAGAGAGGAGAGAGAAAGAGATGGAGCACAAGTAGGGGGAGAGGCAGAGGAAGAGGGAGAAGCAACTCCTCACTGAGCAGGGAGCCCAACGTGGGGCTCCATCCCAGGACCCTGAGATTATGACCTGAGCTGAAGGCAAATGCTTAACCGACTGAGCCACCCAGGAGCCCTAATGTCATCATCTTGATTCTAGTAGAGCCATGACCCAATAATCTGGTAAGGTATACAAACGTGCAGGCTTCTGTATCAGTTGGCCTCTATCTTGATCCAAGCTTTGCCGTGTAGGAGCTACGTATCCTTGGGTTTGTTATTTAATCTCTCCAAGCTACAGTCTCTGAATTATGACAGTACTTGTCTCCCAGGCATGACTAGGGCCCAAGGAGGTCATTCATTTAACATTCTAGGCAGAATCCCTGAGCATTAATAAATGTTAGCTATAATTATTGTAAGAGATTATCTACTTGAACATTTTCATATTCTTTGCAAAATCTTGGCTGGAAGTATCATTGCATGAAATAATTTCCTGTTAGCTCAGTGCAAACACAAAATGGCCTCTTCAAACACACTTGAGATTTTCCTTAATCAGGTGGGGCAAAGTATATGACTGATCATGTTTTCTTTCCAGAAGGAAACTCAGGTCAGTTGCCATAACCTCTTCCAGATATTTTTTTTCTAATTTTTGTTTTTTCTTGGCTGCCTTTCTCTGATTTTATTTTCAATTTTTCCGTTTTTTTTTTTTTTTTTAAGATTTTATTTGACAGCGAGAGAGAGAGCGCACAAGTAAGCAGAGTGGCAAGCAGACAGAGAGCAAGAGGAGGGAGAAGCAGACTCACTGTTGACAGAGAGCCTGATGCAGGGCTCAATGCAATCCCTCAATGCTGAGATCATGATGTGAGCTGAAGGCAGATGCTTAACCAACTAAGCCACCCAGGCACCCCTCAATTTTTCTTCTTTATATTGTGTTTAACTTTGTGGCTTATGGATCTACTATTTACCAACTAAATGACCCTCGAGAATTTATTTTCCTCATCTGTCAAATGAGAGTGTTGTGGGGACACCTGGGTGGATCAGCGGTTGAGCGTCTGCCTTTGGCCCAGGGCGTGATCCTGGAGTCCTGGAATCGAGTCCCATATTGGGTTTCCTGCATGGAGCCTGCTTCTCCCTCTGCCTGTATCTCTGTCTCTCTCTCTCTCACTCTCTCTCTCTCTCACTCTGTGTGTGTGTGTGTCTCATGAATAAATAAATAAAATCTTTAAAAAAAAAGAGAGAGAATTGTTGTGAACATCAATGATCTTGTCACCTAGTATCCCTTTTTCATAACCACTCCTCTACTCCATCCATATGCCCTGCAGTCATACAAGGTAGCCAACCCTCTAGATTAGTCTAGAAGTGGACATCTAATTCAAGCCAGACCAAGGAGGCACTTGCCAGGAATTTTGGATTTAGGGCTGAAAGAATCAGGTCAATTTCCTTCTAGTGGCTGAAATTGTAAAACATAAAACTCAGGAGTTGCTAGTGGCTCTGTTTCCCACTTACAGAAGGAGCCAGTGCACAGTGAAAGAATGACTCTAACATACAGGGAGGAGGAAGACCAGGAGTTCTAATGGTTCTGATTGTTCCTAGATTCTTGCTCTTCCTCTGGCCTAGCTGTTGCATCAGACAGCCCCCTATCTTTCCAATAAAGTTTCCTTTCTGCGTAGATAATTTGGGTGTGATATCCATCACTTGAAACCAAAATATTTCTAATATGTAGAAAATAAACCCTATTTTGAATAACTGTTATAAAAGGTAAATGCGATAAAACAATTAGTATGCCTAGCATACTACCTGGCATATAATATTCACTCAACAAATGATATCTATTAACATTATTTAGAAGGTGGGGATACAAATTCTAAATCAATTAATTAATGAACACAATTTTAATAGCTTACAAATCTTTTTTTCTTGCAGTTCTAAAATTACTCAACGGGATTTTTTGGTTTGGGATCTTGAAAGAATTCCAAAATAAGAGAAATGCTCTGATTAAGTTTGCTACATGTTACTATATAAATCTAAGTAACTCACACTTATAGTTAAATAATCTTAAAGAATAATGAAGTCTCAGATCCAGTAACCCTCAATTTCTTGCTGAACTCACTTGTTTAGGGTATGGAGGAAAATTAGAAAAAGAATATAGACTTACATTTCACTTATCCCACATATAATAGAATAAATCAGACACATTTAAGTGTATAATACTGATTTGGTTGTATTGACAGAAGTCTTCACATTATATAAAGGATGCAATATAGTAAAGAGAAAATGGAATCACCATACCTGTAGAGATACCACACTGACATTATCAAAATGGATGTGTCCATTAGGCTCTGTGACAGCTGGATTTGCATAACAGGTCACACCATTGATGGCAGGTAATGTTTTAGGTTGATGAGTTTTCTCATGAGAAGGACCAAAGTCATCATTTCTAAAGTGGGTATGATCATTCTGCATGAAAAATTTTAAAAAGGAAGAGATTATAAAAATTAAAAAATGATGGCTCACACATACAAGAAAGTAGAGAATTTAGTGCTTTTTATTTGTAAGAGAAAATGTGTATATCTATTCTGTAAAGTAATCTTTTTAGATTAAAAGTATCTTCATTTATTAGATTCTGTTTTTTCATGTTAGGGTACCTATGCCTTGTTATTTTGATGAACATGAATGAATGCAAATTGGGCACATTTTTCTTAACATTAAATTGTTGGTCCTTATTCCAAATTCTACACTGTGAATCAATTGCTTCTCTTATACTTTTCAATATATTGACTTTTCTTTCTCCTGACATTTACAAGTCTAATAACTGAGCTGTTCACATAATTATAAGAACAAAATTCCTGGGGCACCTGGGTGGCTCAGTCAGTTAAGGAACTGATTCTTGATTCCAGCTCAGATCATGATCTCAAGGTTGTGAGATTGAGTCCCATGGCAGGCTCTGCGCTGGGCATGGAGCCTGCTTAAGATTCTCTCTCTCTCTCTCTCTCTCTCTCTCTCTCTCTTCCTCTGCCCCTCCCCTCTGCTCATGCTGTCTATATCTCTCTCAAAAAAAAAAGGGAAAGAAAAGAATAAAATTTCTGTCATTTGCCTATAAAAATATATAACATAGTTTTAAGGAGTCAAACATCAAACATTTCAATAAAGTCTATTTACCTGACCATACGTCTTTAATAACATCTTAAGCACTCTTTCAAAAAAGAAAAGTATGTAAAATCCACCAAACACAGCAACTGCCTTCTCAACATAGTTGTCACTTTTGGGATTGAATCCAAATGCCTGAGAGAGAAAAATATTCAGGTAAAACCAAGTAACTTAACCTGATTTCTGGAATATAATACAAAATTTTTCAGTGTACAATTTTCACCAAAGTTCTAAATCCATCTCGGATCAGGTAATATTGGGAATTTAACCACCAAAGGCAAACAAAAACTCTGAAATTTAAGTAACCAAACTGTAAGAGATCACAGAGGAGTCTTATAACCAGAGGAAGTTCTATTCATAAAACCCCAGAGTATCTTATAGTTTCCTAGCTATAAGATAGTTTTCTAACTTATAGTTTCCTACCTTCATCAATGTTTGCCTTGCAAGAGCAAGCTTTTAGCAGTAAAGAGGAAGCATTGATTCCCACCTTTCCAGATAATATTAGATCTAGGTCATGAAGAAAAATGAGACATTGATAATCCATTTTCTCTAAAAGTAATATATTTGTCCATCATACCCAGATTCAAATTCTTAAAGGAAACATAACAAGCCACTTGGATTACTGTTTTCCCAAAAGAGATCCTTTTAAGCCTAGAGGATCCTGGTTGGTCCTAAAGAGATAAAAAAAACTCAAGGGCTGGATCTGAGAATGAAGAAGAAAAGATTTCTTTCACACACACACACACACACACACACATACACACAGGAGAATGAAATAATCCACTGTTTAAAGGACATAGGGCAAGGGCAAGAGCTAGAGTTTGAAATTATAAAGAGTCAAGGTATTCCTAACAGACAAGACACACGAACTTTAATAAAAGCTGTAGTAAATGTCTGGAGACATTTGGTGGTACATCTTCAGTAAACCTGACACCACAGGCTCTTTAGAAAATAAATAAATAAAGTCCGTAGAAAAATTACATTTGCCAAATGCAAGACAAAATAAAGTTTTCAGGCCCTTAGAGGTGTCCCAGAGCTGTCTGGGCACGTCCTGATGGCTGGCCTCCTAGAATATTAATTTTATCTCTGACACCAGTATCCCTTGTAGCTTGAGACAAGCTTTTTCATCTGCTGTGATTCAGCTTTCTCTTATCCAACCCTATCAACCAGACCATAAAATGCTGTGAGAATTATAGAGCCTTAAAATGTACAAAGTGCTAAAACATTTAAAAGAAACAATTACTCACAGAAACAAATAGCTATCATCCTTACCTCTGGAATAAGCTGGAAAATGGCATTTGAAAATAGAGTCCCAATAGCTAGACCAACAAAAAAGGTCAAAATCTTCGGGAAATAAGATTTCTTTATCAATGGAGTCAAAATCAATCCGAGGAGGGATGCCAGATTAATAATTGTCACTGACAAGAGTCCGTATCCCCAAACTGTAGATCAAAGGGAAAGAGGAGAAATTAATCAGAACAAAGGAGCCAAATGAAGTCATACTGTACATGAAGCTTGAAACAATCTTTTTCTTTGAAAGCCTGAACCAGATATCTTCTTTAAAATAAAATGTTGGGGCACCTGGGTGGCTCAGCAGTTGAGCATCTGCCTTTGGCTCAGGGTGTGATCCCAGGATTCTGGGATTGAGTTCCACATTGGACTCCCCACAGGGAGCCTGATTTTCCCTCTGCCTATGTCTCTGCCTCTCTCTGTGTCTCTCATGAATAAATAAATAAAATCTTAAAAAAATAATAACAAAATCTTCTCAGTGAAAATTGTACAGAAAACTGTGATATAAATATAGAATAATAAATACAAATAGTAACATGGCTTTACGCTGTCATCAGTCCTAAATCGCCACTACAGGCACAAAGAAATTTCTAGCTCGCAGGGAATTTGGAGAACATCTGGAAGAGTGTGACAAACCACCTGAGGGCTGCAGGTTCCAAGTCACCTACTTTCATCTGTAGCTCAAAGCCTGATTTAAAACTTAGCCTTTCAGAGGAACACAGAGTTTCGGGGAAAAGGTACAAAGTGATGGGTGGAGGGTAAGGGTGGAGATGGGTGGGTCTGGTTAGCTTCAAGGTGACCATAGTTGCTGACACTGTGCTTGGCATAATCACTTGTCTGCAGGCGCCTGTGAAGTGCACTTCCTTGGGAAGGCAACACCTCACCCAGCTGGGGCCTCTAGGACCTGGACACAGCCCAGTGCAGTGAGCAGTCAGGAGGGGAGCACGTGGGGACCAGAGAGAGCTGTATTGCACAACTCACCCTGCTGAGCCCAGATGAAGGCGAAAATACCCTATACGGTGAGAACTCCGGTGACAGAAGGAGGTGGCAAGTCTTTCAACTCTCTGCCCCTAAGGTCTGGTATCCAAGAGTGCTTAATAAATATCGCTGACAATGAAATGAACGAATGTTATCCTAAGCTTTATAGCTAATGGTAGGTGTGACCTTTATTTCCTCCGGATTATTCTAGAGGGGCTGGTTTAAGGATACGACGGGAAGGCAAGTGAAGCATGCTGTGTGAACCCAGGACACACTGGGACGGCAGTGCAGACTGACATAACCCGGGCCCCTGGAACCGTGGAACATGTGGCTTTGCCTGTGCCCCACACACTGAGCACGAAGGACAGCGTGAACGATGAGGAAGCTGCCTCAGCACAGGCACTTCTTTAAAATGCCCAGAAAACATTTTTAAATGTTAGGCCTCTTTTCTCTTTGACAGTCTCAGTAGAGTACCATAGCAACACTTACTGCTTATGAGGGTTTGCCATTGCCAGGTACTGTGCTAAGAAACTGATATGTATTAATTAATTTGATCATCACAAAGCCCTGTGAGGTGAGTACTACTATTGCCTCCTTCATATAGTTGAGGAAACCAAAGCATATGGAGTTCAAATGAGCTGCCCGAGTCATGCAGATGAAAAGCTGGATTCTGAACTCAGGCAGTCTGGCTCCAGTGCTGACATATTTTAGCAATATGCTTCGTTATTCCTGTAGAGGTATTCTAATTTTTAAAAAGACCAAGGGACTCAATGAAACTGTAAGTATTTTACATTGTGCTTCATGAATACCAGATTGCTCACCATTATTCTAGTTCAAGCAATTCTATCTACATATAAACAATCTAAGCAAATGTTTATGGAGCCTAGCAGACCAAACCATGATTCCTGCCAAAAGGGAGCCCAGATCTTTGCTTGGGGAACTGGTAAATGTGTAGGCACATACGCACACAAAGCAGTATGAGGTCGTTTGTCCTGCATACCAAATGAAATGAACAGAAAATAAATGTTACTCTGACCACAAGAATCTTCACAGCACTGACCATCCCTTTATCTTCTCCAGATGCTTACCTATCAGTTCCAGACCCCTGACCAGGTCCTGCAAAGTCATCTCATTGGAACTATGAAGGTCCACCTCATTCCCATTTACTACCTTATCACCTAAAACAGTACTAGCTACTCCCCTCAGACTCTCCACTTGGAGAGAGCTCTCAATCTCACATCTGCCTCCATGGTATAATGATGTATAGTTTCCCTTAACACAAATAGCCTTCTATCCTTTCACTAACCTATACGCATTCTTCATTCAACAAATATTTATAATCTCATCCAGTAGAAAGGATACATACATGCTGAAACATGCTAAAAAAAAATCAACTCTCTGTCCCTAAGGCTTGCTATCTATCCAAGAGGTGCTTAATAAATATCGCTGACAATGAAATGAATGAAAAAAAATCAACTCTCTGTCCCTAAGGCCTGGTATCCAAGAGATGCTTAATAAATATCGCTGACAATGAAATGAACGAATGTTATCCTAAGCTTTATAGCTAATGGTGGTGTGACCTTTATTTCCTCCAGATTATTCTAGAGAGGCTGGCTTAAGGATACGACAGGAAGACAAGTGAAGCATGCTGCGTTACTCAAAAGAAGTTTGTGAGTACCAAACTGAGGCAAAACCACATACACATATTAAACACATCACCTTCCCCTGAGAAATCTGTGATCTCCACAGGTGGCAAATACATTAGGATTAATTTCAATTTCTCACCCCAACCAGTCATTTTCATAGACGATTCGCGACAGAACTCTATCAGTTTTGCCTGAAACATCTCTCACCCTAGCTTCTTCCTCATTGAAATGTCTCGAGCTCAGGCCTCATCATCTCTCACTTCCTCTTCTGAGGTGTTATGACAGTCTTCCTACCCCTACTTGACATGGCCACCAGACTATCCTGAAACCACAACTCAAATCATCTCATGCCCCTATTCAAAGCTGCTGTTCACAAACTGACTCTCACACAACTTTTCCAGTGTTATTTACACACTTCTCAACATGGAATTTATGCTAACAGAATGCTTTCCAAGTACAGAATTGCCTTTATTTGAGGAACTTTATCCGAAAACGTCTATCTTCATTGCCTGAGAAATTCACATGTGTTTCTCTAAGCCAACTCCAAGATCTCTCCTATGAAGCTTTCCCAGCTCTTCCAGGCAGCTGTCCCTTGCTCCTTAGGCTTTGATTAAAGGTAATTGGACCATGTGCCATATCTTGAGTACAAAAGTAGTTTTATCACATATATTTGTCTACATCATACAAGTCAAGAGATTTTTAAGGAGAGGAACTAAGTTTATTCTAGACAGTGTCTAGAATATTGCCAGCAAATAGCACACATTCTTTAATGAATGAATGAATGCCATATTTCATGGTAGAACCCAGAACTCTGTCAAAAAAAAATCATTTGCTTACTCAGTTTTTCCAACTTCATTACCATTGTGCACATTTTTCAGGACCACTTGGGGAAGTTTGGGAGTGTGAATCATCGCCTTCTAGGCATACTACATAGCTTCCTCTTCTTGTTTTGTTAGGACATTATTAAAAAAAAAATTCCATCCATCTCTTCAAGTGGGGCACCACAGAATGAATTACT
The DNA here is from genome assembly GCF_048164855.1 of Canis lupus baileyi. NCBI lineage: Eukaryota > Metazoa > Chordata > Mammalia > Carnivora > Canidae > Canis > Canis lupus. Next base: position 23,856,554 of record NC_132870.1, read on the forward strand.
CTAAGGAAATTCCTTGAACCTCTTCCTATACCCATAGGCCTCATTCTAATGATCTGATTGAAAGAGGATCTTTTCCTCTCTGCTTCTTAGTGAACTATGAAAGATTTTGATAAATTTGCAAGGAAAATTAGTAACCAATAGTTAACATTTATTGAATGATCATTGTGTGTTAAGATTCTTCTAAAAACTGCATCCACTTTGATTCATTTAATTCTCCTATTACATACAGTTTTCACAAAAATAAAATAAAATCAGCTAATGCAGTCCCCAAAATATACAGTAAGCCTTCAATACATATCATTATTATTTAAAAATAATAAATTAGTAAACAGACCATCTTAAAAACCCTGTGCTCTCATCCAGATATTATACCTTGAGGAAGCCATTCAACATCTCTGGTGCTTAGACTTAAGTCATCAGTTCTACTACAGAGTTGGACAGTGTGATCTCCAGAAATGTTATAAGTAAAATTCTTTTCCTCTTACCTATTATTTGAATGAAGCAGTATTCTGTGACCCCATCAAAATAACGCACCCATTTTGGACCATCAAATTATTGCTAAAGCTTAATTATTCTCTTAAAGAAGTTAATTTACCATCAGTTTATTGTGCTCATCAGTAAGAGCTTATAAAACACCTGAAAGGCAATTTCAAAATCACAAAATACAAGGTCTCTGATAAATGAGACTATTTTATCTGCCCACTGAAACATCAGTGTAAACACATTTATAAAATCTTTATATCATGACTCCTTTGGATTAGTTTTATTTTGGTTTTTCATTTCTTTGAATGAGCTCAGAATTGACTCTATATTAAGTGAACAGTTACATCAAGAATCCAATGAATTTAATACTTAAAAAATATTTTATTTGTGAAAAAAGAATAGGCTTACACAGGGAGCAGGGAATGGAAAAAAACCTGTGAAAACATGTATAAAAGGAGTGAAGACATAGATATTCTAGACTTTTGCATATATTAACTTATTCAATATCCCAACAATTCTAGAAGGAATGTACTATAATTATCTCCATTTTACAGATGAGAGAACTGAGGCACAGAGATATTAAATAAATCGTTCAACCAAGCTGCACACACAGCTGCACTAAAATAAGATAGCACATCAAATAAAGACAATGTAGTGTCAAATTAAACATCTTAGATGCTGAGTGAAGTAAGTCAGTCGGAGAAGGACAAACATTATATGTTCTCATTCATTTGGGGAATATAAATAATAGTGGAAGGGAATAGAAGGGAAGGGAGAAGAAATGTGTGGGAAATATCAGAAAGGGAGACAGAACGTAAAGACTGCTAACTCTGGGAAACGAACTAGGGGTGGTAGAAGGGGAGGAGGGCGGGGGGGTTGGGAGTGAATGGGTGATGGGCACTGGGGGTTATTCTGTATGTTGGTAAATTGAACACCAATAAAAAATAAATTAAAAAATTAAATAAATAAACATCTTAGATTAGTAATAATGAGTACTTTACCAGTTTCCCTAATTCTCCAGAGTTTTTTTCTCTTCTCTTATCCCATCCCACCCACTCCAGCCCCATTTCAATTCCTAAGATAAGGTGTACTGTAAGAGGCATTTCTGTCTTTATTGGGCCTCCATCCAAATATTTGGTGCCAGTCTAATCTTGTAATGTAGAATTATTGATTTTCCATTTTATGACTTTGCAGTGTTGACCCTGGAATGTGTCACTTCCTGCTTCCCAATTCCCTGTTCCTACCTCCTGGTTCCTGGGATAGAGGAAACCTAGGAATTAAAGTTAGAAACACATTTGTTTTATTTATCTCACAGAGAGAGAGTGAGCACAAGCAGAGGGAGCAGCAGGCAAAGGGAAAGAGAGAAGCAGGCTCCCACTAAGCAGGGAGCCCAATGTGAGGCTCAATCCCAGGACCCCGGGATCATGACCTGAGCTGAAGGTAGACCCTTAACCAACTGAGCCACCCAGGTGCCCCTAAAAAACACTTTTGAATGTCAGTTACTAATCTGCACGAAGTAGAGGACTTCCTTTTTCTGAAGTTTCATCGCCTATGCCCCGAAATATGTACATGGTAGGTATATCTTATTTAATATATATATAAGGCCTAACTATGTGCCATATTATATTCTATAGCTTTACAAATATTATTTAATCCTTATAGCAACCTTATCATAAAGGTGCTATTTCAGATTAGAAAACTGAGGCAGAAAGACATAGTCATGTGCCCAACATAGCTGGAAAAGTAGAGAGCTGGGATTTGGGCCCAGGTGGGCTGGCTTCAGAACCTATGCTTTTATTATGTTACACTACTATTAAATGTTAGTATATAAAGAATTTTCTGAATTTACTTTTGAATATAAAATGCAAACCGTATTAAACAAACTTGTAGAAATACAAATATATTCCTATTCAGTATATAACTTAGAAAAATATTTGCTTAGACAATTAGTTATATTACTGTTATTCACAAAATTGCTAACTATATTAATAAAGTATGTTTGTTGGAGCCTTCTGTTCTTTATGTATGTAAATATAAAATATAAAAGAGAACATGGGTTTGAACCAGACTTGATTATGTACAAGTTGTGTACTCTTAAGCAAAATACTTGAAACTCATATTATTTAAAAGCTTGACAATTCAATGGTAGTTCCTACACCATATAGTTCTATGTATATTAAATGAGTTAACATAGATCAAGTATTTGAAATAGTACCTGCCATATGGTAAGTATGACATAAGAGTTGGCTACTATCATTATTTTTGTCATTGTTGTTATTCCTGTTACTCAAAGAGAGAGAGATCATATATACACAAAGGAATTCAAGAGTCAGTAGAATAAGTACTCCCTTTGTTGAAGTATCCTTTTTCTTCTCTATCTTCTCTCTTTATAGTCTCTTAGGCTCAGGTTAGAAGTGGCTTCACATGCCATTTCTAAGCAGTCAAATCTCTAGCTTTTACCTGTAATCTAAGCATAAATGTATGCATGCCACTGCCTACTGGTAATTCCCCCTTGTTGGTCTATGTCAATGTCTCAAACTAAGCATATGAAAAATTATACCCGATGCTCACCACTTGCTTTCTCCCTAAGAAACTGCACCTCCCTGTCTTCTTGATCCTGGGAAATGACACAACCATCTTTCCAATTTCAGTGGCTCAAATCCCGATTCTTCCTTCCCAACACCCTCCCTCCACCCCCATCCAACCAGAGGCAAACCATTCCAGCACAGTTTCCAAAATCCGTCCTGGATCTGATCACTTCTCCTCCCTTCTGCCTCTCCCACCTTAGTCCAAGTCCCCAATCCTGAGCACCAACCCCTGGCAACTGCCTCCTGACTGATTTCCTTGTTTCTATTCTTACCTTATTACAATCTATTCTTCAAACTGCAAGTAGAATAGTCTTTTACAAATCCAAACAAAATTATGTGACTCCCCCGTTTAGAACACTTTAGTGTCTTCATACCACATTCAGAATAAAATCCAGTCAACTCACTGTACCCTACAAGGCCCCAGGCATCGTTTCTTTCTATTCCCCCTCCTGCTTACTATGTGCCAGACACACAGGCTTTCTTGCTGTTCCTTACATACACCAAGCTCATTGCCAAGCTCATGCTGACTGTTTCCTCGACTAAAAATGTTCTTTTCCTAAAAAAGACCTTGCCATGGTCCTTTCCCTACCTGCAGTTAAGACTCTGCTCAAATGTAATCTCATCAGAAAGGCCTCCTTTGACTTGTCAAAAATCATACTTGCCCACTGTCTCCTTCTATTCTTTACCTACTTTATTATCTTCATAGCATTTATCACCCTGAAATTCTATTATTTATTTGCTTCTTTGTATAAATATTTATTCTTTCTCTTCTCCATTACATCGTAAGTCCTAAAAGGTCAAGGAATTTTCCTTGTTCACTACTGAATCCTAATGCCCAGAAGAGTGCTTTACATGTCATTCAATAAACATTTATTGAATGAACAATGTACCAAAAAAGTGAAAATTAAAATATCCATGTGGGTCAGGTTAACAATTTGAAGATATCAAGAAATTGCACATAGATAGCAAATAGACCCCCTGAACAAGTGGTTTATTTTCTGCAAAAGAATTCTTCTATATGTTTAAGTATGTGAACCATATAGTAAGCACACACTTGTTTTCTTATATTTTCAAATTTCCTTGCAGCAGGTTATTCCTTTGAAATGCAACATCTATGCCACTACTATTAGAGGCACTTAAAATAGTCACTGGCACTTTTTATCCTTTATGAAAATTAAAGCAGTAATAACTTGTACCTTAATATTTAATCTAGAACCATGCTATTCCCTATCCCTTTACTGAAAATTATGGATAAATTGTCAAGCTTTTAAATAATATAATAAGCATAAGGTAATGAAAATTGATCAATTATGAGCAAAATAGTTAATATACGATCCAACATGTACAGTATAAAGCATATATTGTTTAAAATCAAGAATTGAGGGAGTGCTTGTGTGGCTCAGTTGGCTAAGCATCCAACTCTTGGTTTTGGCTCAGGTCATGATCTAGAATCATGAGATCCAGCCCCACATTGGACTCCATGCTGAGCGTGGAACTTACTTAAGATTCTTTCTTTCTCTCCCTCCCTCCCTCCCCTTCAGTGCCACCTCCCCCCCACCCACCCCCTACCCCCCTCCCCGCCATCTCTTTAAAAAAAAAAAAATCAATCAATAAAATTAAATAAATAATAAGGTATTGAGTTTTAAAATGTTTTTAAGTGATACCAAGTGTAATTTTGACTCCACAAATAGAAGAGCACAACTTATGAAGTTTAAATGAGTTCTAATTATTCTTATTCTAAATACTTTTAGAATGCAAGTATTTTACCAAGGACTTCTCCGTAGATTAATTAAAAGCAATAAAGCAGAGAAAGAAGCATGTTAATTTAATTTCAGACAAGCCTGTAGACTTTTCAAACAAATAGGAGAGAAAACTTCCAACATACCTTCTGAAATACTTGGTTTTGTTTTGTGTTTGTGCCGATCCTCACAAGGATGAAAGTTCAATTGCTGTAAGACTGCTGGACAGATCACAGAGAAGTTGGAGCTGCTTATCTGAGTAGTATTTGAAAAGCCATGAAGGGAAAAGATCTCTTCTGCTGATAGACACTGAAACAGGATAAACAAAGTAAACATATATGTGTTAACAGAGTAAAAGCATGCAAAGATACTTTAAAGAGACAGAGAATTTCAGCTAGACACACAGAACTAACTCTACACAAAAACCCTAAAATTGTAATATAGCCCATGCCTCTTTAAACCTAGAAACAAGAAAAAATAGCAAAAATAAAACAAACTAAAAAAACAAAACAAAACAAAAACTCTTCTTGATCAACAGTCTACCTATGGCAGCCAAAAAGATTAAGAACTGGTTTGGGGGTTTCCAAGGACTTTACAGACATTAAAAGTAGACCGATAACTTTCAAATCAAAAACTTAAAGACGATTCTATATTCTCAATCTCCCCTCTCTGTTTTTCTTTAGATTGAATGGATATTTTGTATATACTATTGGAGTAGCTCTCTGTAACATTTCTTGTAGCCAAACACCTGGCTTCCCTATAGTTTCTTATTTAAGAAACTAGTCCATGCTTCTAGACTGCAATAATAATTCCAATATATAAAAGTTGTTTTAAAGTATGTCTTTAGCATATATGGTTATTTGCTAAAATATGTATGGTTCTCAGTGATGGCGGATAGCTTTTCTATACCATGTAAGGTTTTGAAAATAGTGTTTGGGCTGCTTAGAAATTCATTAACTATTAATAAAAACTTTTAGGAAAAAATTCTTTATGAAAATAACTTTTTAGATGTATCAGTTTTTTCTTGGGTATATTTTAACTGTATCATCCACATACTTGCTTATTAAGAATGTAAAAAAAATTAAATGTGTTACTATAGCTAATAATCATGATAAGAGTTACAGATTGTGAAAAATATCCATTCAATCAAACAGAAAAATCTATCTTTAATAAATACAATTGAGAAAATTCTTTGTATGCTTCAGCCAATATTTAAACTCCACTACGATCTAACTTAGCTTTGTGCTATAGACTGGACTATGTTCTCCCAAAATTCATATATTAACGCCCTGACTCCTAATATACTGATATTTAAAGTTGAGACCTTTGGGAAATAATTACGGTTAGATGAAGCAATGAGAGTGATGTCCTGGTCCAACTAGATTAGTGGTCTTATAAGAAAAGACACCAAAGAGCTTGCCTGCTCTCTCTCTCTCCACCATGTGAGTAGACAGCTAGAAGGCAGCCATTTGCAATCCAAAGACAGAGCCGTCACCAGACACAGACCCTTCTGACCCCTTGATTTTGAATATCCAGTCTCCAGAATTGTGAGAAAATGATTTCCATTGTTTAAGCTATCCAGGTTATAGTATTCCATTATGGCACTCCAAGCTGACTAACACTCTATGAATGGTATTTAGAACTCAAAGTTGATGTTAACTGTTTGACCACAAAGTTCTGTGATTTCCTTCACAACAGAAACAATAAAACTAAAAATGAAAGGTATCGGTATAAAGAGATCACTACTGATTATTAAGATGAAAAAACATCAAATACACCAAGATGTATGCAGTGGGCAAAACTAAAATTGCAGATGCCTTAAAGAAAGTTCTCATTTAGACTTTTTGTTTTTTAATGCCTAAGTGTTTGCCTAAAGCTATTCCTTGTTCAACCCATGACAATGGGTTTGGATTCATGACAATGATAGCTGCATGCCTTCCCTAGAAGAAGAGACAGCACACTCAACCTCTGTTAACAGTCTTGTCTTCAGCAGAAACTAGGGGGGATAATAAACTAATGGAAGGGGAAAATAGGTCAACTGAAGGAAGGAAAGTAGGAATAATTTATTTGTTATCATGAAGCCACCCAGGAGCATAACTGCTAGACTCAAAAGTTAAAGTCAATGTGGTCAAACTGCCCACTGCAAGATTCCAGAAATAAATGAATATAGTAGCATAAACATAAAACAGCACTGTTTCCTCACAAGGAAGTCTTAACCTATTTGGACTTCAAGTTCCTCCAACTATAAACTAGGATGAAAAGGGGAACTGCCCATAGATAATTTCCAAAGTCTTCTCAGAATTAGCATACTAAGACTTCCTAAAACTTGGTGACTGTTAAGCATTTCTTTTCAGACTCAAATTGTGACTCAGTGGGTCAGGAAATCCACATGCAATGTCACAGTCAGCATTTTGTAAGGAGCTAAAAGATATAATAGAAACTATAGAGTGTACCACACACAACAAGGGAAATTATTATTTAGTGAAGCTTTTGCTCTAACTATGCATCATGCACATATATACTGGATCACAATGTAAAATTCATTTTTTTACTGTAAATGGCAGTTAAGAGTTTGAAAGTCGATACCCTCAAAAATGCCTTAATTGCCCACCATATGTCATTAAAGACACTGTCCTTCATACAGTTGGGGAAAAAAAATATATAGTGCAGCCAAAGGAACATATAATCAGTACTGTAAGAGAGCTTAGAGTCTTGACAATCTATGCAACATCTGTGTAGAAATTTTGGCTGGATAGATGGTCATGGAACAATAACACCTTGACAGTGGCAACTGCTCAATCTCCAGAAAGAACAAGGAGGTGGAGAGATGACAAAACTCTAAGCCTTGCGTAATCAAGAAACAGACTCTTAACTATAGAGAATAAACTGATGGTGACCAGAGGAGAGTGAGTAGGGGGATGAGGAAAACAGAGGATGGGGATTAAGGAGGGCACTTGTTGCAATGAGCACTAGGTGTTGCCTGGAAGTGTTGAATCACTAAATTGTACGCCTGAAACTAATATAACACTGTATGTTAACTAGCTGGAATTTAAATTAAAACTTAAAAAAAAAAAAAACTCTAGGCTTTGCCTTTGAGAATGAGGACAGAATATTAACAGAATACTAGCAGTGTGACAAAACTCAATTAATGGCAGGCCTGATTTATTTAAAATAGTCCTCTACCAGTAACTAGGATCCCAATAGCTTTATACAATCGCCTATTTGGCTTTACAATCTCAATTTTCATAATGCTTTGATTTAACAAAGTTGAACCTGAAACAAAGAAAGCAGTTGTCTAAGAAAAGGGTGGTGTTTCCCAGAGCAGGGACAAACAGGATGAGAGCCCAGTGCCTGAACAGTGAGGTGACAACAAAACCGGTAGAACCGTTGAGGAAGGTCAAACATCCTCTCAAACACACCCCTTCACCTCCAAAACAAACAAGGAATAAATTATGAAACCAGTAGATCCACAAGGGCTCTTCACAAAACAATCCAGGATGATAAGCCTGGATAGTATGTGTCCTAATAAAACTTCCTGAGCTTTTTTACCATTTGTTTTACATTTATTTACTGAGCTTTTGTCTTTCCATCTGTTTTTACAACACTGCCATTCTCAAGAGTACCACCCAGCTGTTTACTACAGAGCTTTGTGCTGTCAGAGGTAGACTATAGCCCGCAGACACCCTACTATTGAGTGGGTTGACTTTTTTCTTAAAGAACTTTTCTCAATGTTTGAGTTAAACTCCTTTAGTCTCTTGCCACATTAAGGTGATTTCAAATGGGTCTTATATAGATGAAGTGCCAAAGTAAGAAAGTAGTAGAGGTATGGGGGTTTAGATTGATATCATAAAATAAGATCTCAAATTATATCCAAAATCATTAAACCAGAGTCCCATGCATTTTCTTCTTCTACTTCCCCTACTCTTTTTCCCTGACCAATTCTGACTAGTCAGAAATTTTTGTTTTGTTTTGTTGTTTTTGCATCTTTCCCAGACATATCTTTGTGGAAACACCAATGCAGGGAGAGCTCCGGCCAGGGTTGAATGATTAGGGCAACGTACTCCTCCAAAAGTTTGTAGAGTTAAAACTTGCTTATGATACATGAAGAATCAGGCAAGATTTGAAATGACACAGTGTGGATAATGATACAGGCGCTGTACTTGACAAAACTTTGGTCAGGCTCTTCTAAGTCTGTGAGGCCTCAGCCTTGTGTCCATCCTTGGAGGGCCAGCATTGTTCAGTTTTAGCAAGAATCCTACTAAGTCAGCTTAGAAAGAATCTTCCATCTTTGGTATCTAGTCACCCTGGCCTGCCTTCAACAAGAATCCTATTAAGTTTGTTTAACCAAAATACACACACACACACACACACACACACGATGTTTCCTCATAGCAATTTTCAATTCATTGACCCCTACCCTGCTCCTTGGCTATAAATCTCCACTTGTCCATGATGTATTTGGAACTGGGCCCAGTTCTACACTAAGGTCCCTTCTTCCCTATTGCAATAGTTCTTTTTTTTTTTTATTTTGTTTTAATTTTTATTTATTTATGATAGTCACACACAGAGAGAGAGAGAGAGAGAGGCAGAGACACAGGCAGAGGGAGAAGCAGGCTCCATGCACCAGGAGCCCAATGTGGGATTCGATCCCGGGTCTCCAGGATCGCGCCCTGGGCTAAAGGCAGGCACCAAACCACTGCGCCACCCAGGGATCCCCCTATTGCAATAGTTCTTAAACAAAATCTGTTTTTATCTCTTCAACTACTATTGTATTATACTACATGTATAATAACAATGTAATTATATTAGGTATTGCATAAATATTTTCCTTCATCCAACGAATATTTCTGGAATCACAAACGTCTGGGCATAATACTGATGGGAGAAGGAGCAGGTGGGGGAAGCTGAAGGATGGCAACCAAGAAAAAATAGTCCTAACACCCTCCATCAAGAAATCTAGTAATTATGGCAGAAGTAAATCACATACTAATATCTGTGAAATGAGAGAAAAAGTGATAAGTTCATGATACATAATGATAAAGCATTAGAAAAGTTCCTATAAGGGAGAAATGATATGCAGAGGAAATCGTCAAAAACAACTTTGAGGTTAGACCTCTGAGAAAGTAGAAAGAAGATAGCGCGACCAGTGTGACTGAGGGACCTAGGAAAAGGGACATATTTGGGAGGATGGTGGCCAGTTTGGTTTTAGACATTTTAAGTTATAATGCCTGTGGGTCACCAGATGGAAATGATGAGTGAGCTTTTTCTGAGAAAGGTAGAGGCCAGAGATAAGGATGCAGCTGTCTTCAGTAAAGAGATAAGAGATGAGTGGGAGGGGAGAAGATCATCAGGGGACAGAGCACAGAAAGAAGAGAAAACCTTTGAGAATACATATATAAATTGTGCAAAAGCAGTAAAAAGAGACAGAGAACAAGAAAAAGCCAGACCAGCCCAAAACAGAAGAAATCATGTAGGCCAGTAAAATATATTGAATACCTGTTGTTTTTGCCTGTCCAGGACCCCCATCATCCTGTAACAGACCACCTTCCTGTCTTGGGAGCCTCCTTCTATGTGATGTAGTTGGGGCTGACCATGGAAAATGTGACCCAAACCTGTCAACTATCTAGTACTGAAAAAAATTCTTTTCTGACTAGGATTGCTATGAGTCTAGGATTTCCTTAGGCCATTTTTCTAGTATGTGAAAGAAGGTGAACTATTGCTTAGAGACAGATAGGCTTCCAGCACCATAACTAATCCCTGGATACAGCTATGCCTAAAGATTGACTCTTCAGTGACCTGAGACAATGAATTGTCTTTGTGACTTCAGCTAATTAAAATTAAGTTTCTTCACTTACAAATGAAAGAGTCCTGATTGATATATAATCATTCAAAAGACATTTTTAAAACTAGGAAATGAATGCTACATCCAGAACATATGGGAAAACGAAAAGATAAGCTTTTTCACTCTTTAAATCTGCTCCATTCTTCCTTTTCTCAACATGTAGGCTATTTTCTCTACTTGGGTATCTACTCGAATGGCACAAATTAAGTCATACAGAATCCTAGGACCATCTGACCTCATACCCATTGTCCCAAGGCCTTCACACCCCATGAGAAATGAAATCTAATCCCATTCAAAAGTCACTCCAATGATGGTTTCAGATTCTGTTTTTTCATGATCTGTGCTTCTGTGGAAACTGAACCATTCACATACCCAGTAAGTACACTGCTAAGTGTGGCTATGTACTCTCTTGTGAAGGTGAAAGTAGGAAGAGAAAGCACCTTGTAATGCACTTAGACTCTGTGACAATCAAAACTAGAATGAAACATCTAGTCCAGTCGGTTTTCTAGGATGTCAAGTAAATGAGCCACAGAAACTTTAAATTTCATTACCAAGCCCCAGGGGAGCTAGGAATAGAATGGGAATTAGAATCCAAGTCTGAAAGAGCCCTAACTCCTTTCCTTTTAGTAACTTCTCTACACTGCCTTGCTCTGCACACTGTTGTTTTACAGCAGGAGCTATAGCCATCTTCTAGAACTTGCCAAGTATGGAGCTAAGATGAAAGCCAAACAACTCATCCTTCCCCATACCCTAAGTGAAGGACTCATCTCCTGTTTTTTGAAGATATGTGACAGGTAGGAGTCTGAATAAGAATCCACCCAAAATCTTCATCTGTCCTACTCTCATCAAAGCCAATCCAACTTATCCCTCACTGCCATTCATATATTCATTCACCAAACACAGGTCGATCACATCTTCTCTGGGCCAGATGTTCTGATAGGTGCTGAGAACAAGACATGATTCCATCTTCAATAAGCTTACCATTCAGTAGATTTTATATATATATATATACATATATACACAAATGATATAGCTACAGTTTAATGTAGGAAGGGCAACAGTAAAAATAGGTGCAAAGTACTGTGAGGGAAAAGGTCTGGGAAGACTTCCTGAAGAATGAGATACATGTGCTGAGTCTGAAATGTTCTTTAGTGCTTTTGCTGGCTGGAGAGATAAGATGTGACCAACAAAAACTTACATTAGGCAGAAATCAGTAAAGCAAGTAAATATATGATTCATTGAAAAATGAATTGTCTAAACAATAGTTATTACAAGAGTACTGAGGAGCACATAAAAGCAATATTCTTAGAATCCCTACACCAGTTACTAAAGTAAATTTAAGGAGAAATCTGGGATGGAGAAATCATGTCTTAGAAAAGTAAGCTGTCCAAGATGAAACAACTTATTACTGTTAACGACAGAATTCAGACTGTCTTTTTGCACTTTCTGACTTCTAAGCCAATACTCTTGCTGCTATACCCCTATGTTTTGCTGGTTGAACACTGATAAGAACACAAATAATGAAAGAGAGAACTGTTTAGACTCTGGCAAGGAGAATATTTCTTGCCCTTAAAGTGACTTGAGTCACAGAGTTAAATTACTCTTAAATCATACCCAAAGAGAAACCTTGAGAACAATCAAACACCAGCCAGGTTTTCCCACCATGGTGAGAGTTAAGAAGGAAATGCATGATAGTTGTAATCCTTTGTCCCTCAAATAGCCCTCCTACTCATCACTCAACCAGGAATGTTGAACAGGTACAATAACCACACTCAAGCAGCAGAAAGCCCAGAACCTGACACAATACTCTCTACTACCTATCCATGGCTGCTGACATTGCCAAGAAGTCCTCCTGTAACAGAATCATCAAACCTAGAATACCTGGATGTGTGCCACTTTGAATGCTTTGCTTCCCTGTTACTATTTTAAAGTCAGTGTTTTTGCAGCTCAAGCAGAGAAGCCAACCGGTTAATTCATCCACCCAAGCTACTATCACATAACCATACGACTATGACACCAGTACGACTGGCCATAGATTCTTTGGAACATATTAAGAGGAGGAAAAGGAGAAGATCCAAAATAATAATGTAATGGGAAAGAAACCTTTGGAAACCTTGAGATCATATTTACCTCAGTATTCAATAATGCTAATACTAATAATATAATGTTGTGTGGCACACAATAGGGCTCAGTAAATACTTGTTGAATGAATAAATGTGTAAATGCATGAATGAACCCCTCACTTCACGGTATTTTTAAAAGCCAATTGCAAAAACATTTTAAGTTCATAGTAGTAACCTAAGCAAATTAATGAAAAAGTAAACAAGAGCAGAAAGTAAAGTATTACATTAAGAGTGTTTCAAATATGGCAACTAGCCAAAGTTCCCAAAAGAACAACTTAAATATTTAAATGTTAAAAGGGTAGTTTGAGTTTAACAATTGGAAGGCCATTTCTGACTCCAACACAGGTGAATAGTCCCATTCATTTATCCTTTCAGGGGTGATTGCACAATGTCATAGAACCAGTGGCAGCACAGAACTACACTGGCAGCAGGAGTATTCAAAGTAAGAATGATTGAGAACATCACCTCTATATTTGTTACTGATGCAATAGTGGAACGACCAAACCTTAGTCACAAGGAACATGAATATCACTTCTGAACCTCCTTGATGTTGCTCAATGCATATATGCACTGAGTCACACTTACCAACACTCTCTTGAACTTTTTCTCTCTCAATTTCTTCTTCAGAGTTTTCTCAATACTATTTTACCAAGATAAGACAGACTTTTCTAAGGTTTGAGCAAAATACATTCTAGGCAAGTGTTCTCTAGGTTTAAGGAATGGCTAATCAAGTGATTCCCAACTCTGATTTCCCAGTTTATTTTCCATTTTTCCCTCAAGTTTTCTTATACTTCCTCCTGGAGCCACTAGAGTGCTAATGCATTCCCATCCAGAATGCACACATATACACGCAAACAGACACATGCATGCACACACATGCATACACACATACACATATATGCATGCATTCACATTCACTCTCAACACTATTTCTTAAGAGGAGACAAAACAGGCTTTTCCTGGATATGCTATTAAAAGAAGATATCTTAAGAAAAAAAATAAAATAAAATAAATAAAATAAAATAAAATAAAATAAAATAAAATAAAATAAAATAAAATAAAATAAAATAAAATAGAAGATACCTTGTTTTATGAAACCTTGTTCAAGGAAATAAGATGTATTATAAAACAATATGCATAGAGTGACATCATTATGATAAAAAAAGTTAAATAAAATCTGGAAATGTATTCTTCAAAATATTAACAGTGTTTATCTCAGGATAAACACTGATGAAATTATGGGTGATTTTTATTTTTTCTTTGTGCTTCTCAATAGATGCCAAAGTTTTAGACAATATATATGTATTCCTATCTCAATTAGAAAAATAAAGTTAAATCATGAGGAGTTTCTTAAATCTCCTTCTCTAGGTACCTCCAAACACAATTAAGACAGGCTAGAATTTTTTTTTTTTTTTTTTTTTTTTTTTTTTTTACTGAAGAAAAAGGAATTTTAAAAGCTATGGTGCACTTTTTTAAAATAGGTTTACAAAGTTTTCTGATTTTTAGCTGTTGACAGATTTCTCAGCCCTGTCCCATCTACATTCAATTTCTCAAGGACCTCTCACCCCTAAAAGCCTGACATAATATCAGAGCACAGATACTCAGTCTGGATTCTTGGCTTTGGGACATTGACCTGCTTCTAGATGGTAGAAGCTACCATACTTTCCATCACATGTGAGGATGGCCCTCTCCCATTTGCTGCCACGATCAGAAGATTCTTTGGGCCTTGCTGCTCACCAAGAGCCTCCCATTCAGTCCCTCCAGGATTAAGGTATAGGAGGTATGACTGTTCTCCAGGCAGAGCTGGGGCATATGCCACCAAGAGTGAGCTCATCTTTCAAAGTTATCTTTAGCACAGTGGTTTTCTTTTCTTTTTTTTAAGATTTTATTTATTTATTCATGAGAGACACAGAGAGGCAGAGACAGGCAGAGGGAGAAGCAGGCTCCCTGCTGAGACCTGGATGCAGGACTCAATCCCAGGACCCTGGGATCACAACCAGAGCCAAAGGCAGATGCTCAACCACTGAGCCACCCAGGTATCCCTAGCACAGTGGTTTTCAAATGTGATCCAGGGACCCCTAGAGATTACCCAAACCCTTCCAGAGAAAATGTAAGGTCAAACTTATTTTTATAATAATACGAAGACTTCATTTTCCTTTTTCACTTTCATTCTTTTATAAGTGAACAATGAATTTTCCAGATAGTATGTGACATATGTCACAACATTGAATGCAGAAGCATATATGAGAATACATCTGTCTTCCACTAAGCTAGATATTAAAGAGATTTGAAAAAATGTAAAAACAATGCCATTCTTCCCACTAATTTTTTGTCATAGAAAATACAATTATGTTTCATTAAAAAATGTTAATATGGTATAGGCTTATTAATGTTATTTTTAATATAGTAAACAAATATTTAAAATTTTTTCAACAGTAATTTCTATAACGGTGAATACCAATAGATATAAACCACATATACTCCAGGTCTTTGGTGTTCTCAATAATTTGTAAGAGTACAAAGGGTTACAAACTCTGGTCTGGCACATAAGAATGACACATACCACTTAACTGTCACCCTGAGAACTTCTAATCGATCTTATCTAATATACCTCTCACCCTGTTTATCCTACATCCCCAAAAGATTGTTTCTACTAAAAATTGCCTTTGTCACTCTTCTACTCAAACTGGCTCCCCACAGAAAAACAAAAAATTTCCCTTCTGCCAAGAATCTAAAGTCCTGACACTGAAGAACTTCAATTATCTGTGTCCAATCTTCCTTAGTCCCTTCACTATCCTCCAAAAGCATACTTGAACTCGCTATTCTAACTAAAAAGTTTTCATGTGTCTTGTATTTTACCTTCTATGCCCCATGCCGCCCACCTACAATTCTGATATATCTCCTCTCAAAGATATATATGTGATATATATCTTTGGATATATCTACAATCCCTATTTGTCCTAACATTTGGCCCCACCTCCTCTGCTTAATACTGCTATGCTCACCAGACTACCATACCCACGGTATTTTCGGTTAGCACTCACAGTGTGCTTCCTTATATAATCACCTGCTGGTGAAAATGGATAGCTTTCTAATAAGATCACATGAAGATCTAGGAAGGGTGGATGTATCCTTTTTATATCTTCTTCAACCCCAACAAGGCTTTGGACATGTAAGATACTTCATTTATAACAATCACTAATTTGCCAGATTAAGGAAAGGAAGGATGGATGAAAAAAAAATTAGAAACTGGCACATGGTACCTGAGTATAATTCTGAGAAATACAACTGGACAACCTGAGAGTCACTTACCAGTCATTTATCTCTGAAGAGCCAATTTTTCCAACCACGACTTTCTCTGTTCATACCAGGAAACTTTCCCAGAACCAGTTCGGTGGCCCTGATACTACAAATAAGCTATACTGACACCAATATTTCCAACTTGCCCTAAGAATGATAACTATAAGCCATGGAGAAAATCCAAGTCTAAATGAGGAAAAAATTCTGACAAAATTCACAAATTAGAAGGAATAAAAAACTATTATTTCCTTCTACTTCAATGATACACAGGTTATATTTTAACATACTATTTCTTTTATACTATTTTAAAAATTTGCCTGCAAAAAAATAAAGGAATGGCTGGCTTACCTTGAATTAAGTGAGGCAACTAGATTAATTTAAAAAGTTATGTTAGTATGTCAGTATAAAACTTAGTGTTACAAGGTAGAAGTTTTCATTCATTCAATAAATATTTCCTGAATACCTACAAAATGCCAGATACTATGCTAGTTACAGAAAAAAAGAAAGTGATTGAAAAAGCCCAACCCCTAAGCTCCCAGATCTTACAGACTATTGAAAAGTTTGGATATAAATATAAGTAACTATAGGATAGCCTGATAAGTGCTAAAGTTGGATTCCTTCATGTGAAGAAAGGATAATTAACCCACCCTAGAGTTACGGAACTGTCAGAGGCTTCCAGGAGAAAACAGTATCTAAGCTGAGATGTAAAGAAAAAAGGAGAAATAAGGTTGGAGAAATATGGGGGTAGGATTATTACCGCAGGGCCTTAAGTATCAGGCAAGGTGTTTAGATTTTATTCTAACACTAATGAGAAGCCACTTGAGGATGATGCAATGACCAGATTTGCAAATGAGAGATTTAAGTCTGGAGGCAGTGATGAGGAGCACACAGACTGGCACGGGGCAAGACTGGCGGAAGCAGCAACATGGCAGGGATTTTTTGAGCATTTACTGCATGCCAGGCAGAGGACTAAATGGCAAGATACAATAACTCATTTCATCTTCACAACAATCCCATCAAGTAAGTAAAACTACCCCCATTAGACAACAGAGAACCCTGGAGTTTGGAAAGATTAAGTCAGAAATATGTTGACATTGACATTACCATGACAGGACTTAGGTGCAATAATGGGGGAGAGGTGTCTAGAATGACATCGGTTTTCAGCTTAGTCAAACAACCAAGCAGATGGTGATGCTGATTACTGAGATTGGCAAAATGGACTTACCAGGAGGTTGTGACGGAGGAAGGATAGAGTTGATGAGCTCCATTTGGGACAAGTCTAGACCTGCTGAGTTGGCACATCAATGGGCAACTGGATGTGCCAGGCTAAACCTCAAAAGAGAAATCTGGACCCAGCCCTCTCTTTACAGAGCATAGACAGATGAGTGATAACCTCAGCCAGAGGACAGGCTGCGGTTGTGCAAAGAGAGTGTGTAAAATCAAAAGGAAGAGGACTTGAAACAGAATCCTGCGGAACAATAATAGTTAAAGGATGAGCAAAGGACACTGAAATCAAAAAGAAGCAGAGAGATAAGAAAATCAAGGCACATGTGGTTGCCGGCAAGGGGAGGGTGTGTTTCCGGTAGGATGTGCTCAATAGTAGTAGAGGTAAGACCTACCAGTGCTGGCAGAGGTAAGGCCTGAGAAGCGCCCAGTGTGGGAAGCAATAAGAAGGTTCTAGGGGATGTCCTACAGAGTAATCTCATGAAAGCACTGGGGACAGGGCCAGAGCCCTATGTGCTGTGGAAGGTGGGGAAATGGAATATGAATTCAAATATTTCCACTGTTCAATTATATACAGAAAGCAGGGCACAAAGGCATATTCATATTCAGGGGATTCACAGCATAGGGGCCCCACTAACACAGCATCTGCTGCAAACCAGGACAATGGAGAAGAAATGGACATTCGGACTCGGAATGCCTGTTCTCCCAGACAAATGTGGACATTTCTGACAAATGACTTATTTGTGTCTCAGTTTCTGGGGAGACTGATATATGGCTTCATTCTCTCACAATAATGTTTTGAGTATCAAATGCCAATAATCAGGAAATAACATTGCAAGGTTAAAAAAAAAAAACTATGAAGGTATTAACATCAGGTTTTAGAGCTAGTCCTGACTATTGCAGAGACAACTTCAGCACGAGGAAAAAAATAACAACTTTTTTCTTCTTTTACTGAAACAAGAGTAATATCAACAGAGAATACTTTCCTGCTTCAAATGACTGTATAGTTCCCAGTGGCTTCAAGAAGCTCACAGCAATTCTACCCTGACATCCAAGTACACAGATGGCAGTAGGGGACACTTGGCTTTTTGGAAAATCAATCAGTCGCTCTTGGGATGATATTCCTCAGCATGAGGAACAAAAGTGGAAAGAGCATAGGCTTCAAAGTCCAGTCACCCTAGAATGGAATTCTCACTCTGCCACTTCTGAGCTATGACTTTGGGTGAAGTATTTAACCCACTAAGACTGGCTTTTCTCTTGGAAATACCTAGAACACTTACCCGGTGAGATTAAGAGGGCTAATGGGATGGTGTTTAAGGAAGTACTGGGCACAGTGCCTGGAACATGATAAGTACTCCATAAATGTTAGCCTCATTCCTCTTAGGACAGAACCTGCTTCCTCTCCTAGTGTGCAGGTCCTACCCGGAATCTTTCCTTAACTGAAAAAAGGGGGGATGGTGCCTGGGGAACTCAGTCAGTTAAGCATCTAACTCTCCATTTGGGTTCCAATCATGACCTCAGGGTCAAGCCCCGCATTAGGTTCTCTCTCCCTTCCTCTCCCTCTGCCCCTTCCCCTCCTCTCTCCCTCTCTCTAAAATTAATTAATTGTGGGCAGCCTGGGTGGCTCAGTGGTTTAGCGCTGCCTTCAGCCCAGGGTGTGATCCTGGAGACCCAGGATTGAGTCCCATGTCGGGCTATGCATGGAGCCTGCTTCTCCCTCGGCCTGTGTCTCTGCCTCTCTCTCTCTCTCTCTCTCTCTCTGTCTCTCATGAATAAATAAATAAAATCTTTTAAAAAAGAGAAAAATAAAAATTAATAAAATTAATTGTTAATTAATTTTTAAAAAGAATATTTCCCTAACTGGCATTCATCTCAAGATTAGAAATAGAGCCAAGGTCTAGCTTTTCTCATTAAGGTGTGTAGGTAAAGTAAGCGAAGAATATCCCTAAATTCTAAGATCCCTGATCCATCATGATTGATACAGAAACTCAATCAGCCAGGACAATAGCTTGCATTCCTTAATAAAAGAAACTGTGTTTTTTGCACATGTGCTCATATGTATATGAAGCAGGAACGATCTGTGACCCAACTCAGAACTGGCCTACCGATTTTACCATTCCCATTGATCTAGAGTCTGGGCTACCTTTCATCTCCCACTTATTCCAGTGAGACCAAAGCAGCTCCTGTGCTATCAACTAACAAGGCCAGCTAGACGTGAAGGGCCCTGGATTCAGTCAGCTTATAAAACCCATACAGAGACCCTGAAGTAAATCTAAACTTAAAACCACAATTGCATCAATTTCTAGAAATATAACATAGACTATCAACCATTCACATTCCAGTAGTGATGTAAATTTTGGACAAAAATAATAAAATACAGCCAACTCCTAAATGTAGCCTCAGAAGTGGAGGCTACACTGAAGAAGAAGAAATCTGGAGGAGAAGAAATGTCCATAATTTCAATGCATATTGAAATACTTAATATTATTTCATTAGCCTATATACACTTAAGGTTTACATTTGTAGGAATTTATCAGTAGTGGTCAATCAAAGGGAAGCAGAGGCAAAAGGTAAAAGAACTTCAAGGTGAGAGGTGCAATGGAAACTAACAATGAAACCAAAGTCACTGGACTGACATATTTCTCACTGAACTCTTCATTTCATTAATCCTAGCTGTCCTTTTATAGTAGTGCTTTCCTCTGTAAGTTGACTGACCCTGGGGTCCTCAGGCCTCTAGTGAAAGACAACTTTGTTAAGAAGAGTGTAGATGTATCAAGTAACACAGTATTATAATAACTATGCATTGAGCATATATTTGAGGCAGGAATGATGCTAAGTGTTTTACACATATTGTCTTACTTGTTATGTTATTTGAAGTAATAGAGGTAATGGGGAAAAAATCTTATTTGCATTATTACATGTAATGCAATAAATATAGAAGTGCCTGAAATACAGTGATTGCTCAGTAAACGTTATGATTGTTCTTATTTATTTTTTAGTTCAAACAACCATTCTATGAGTAAGGTTCTTATTTTTCTAGTTCACAGATGTAAAAACTAAGGACTGAGGAAGTTAAGTGACTTGCCTGTGTCTTGCCTGTGATTCCCCAGCTAATAAGTGACAGAATTAGAATTTCAGCCCAGGTCTGTTTGATTCCAGAGGCCAAATTGTTAACCATTATGTTGTATTTGCTACTATAGTTAGAGATCTAAGAAGCTCACCAAATAAATCGATGACAACTCTGGATTATTTTTAAGCTAGGTTCATGGAACTAAAGCCTTAGAGGCCTTATCAATGCACACCTGTTTTTGTTCTTTAGCCATTCAGTTAGTTATTTAAAAAGCCAAGGTATTAAATATTTAGACTTGAAAGGCAAAATACTACTTTTCAGGTTAACACCTTTGATCTAGATTTACAGATTTTTGTTTTTGTTCTCCTTATACTCCAAGCCAAGAAAAACAACAGAGGATCTTTGGAAGCAGACAGAAACCAGCTGAAACAAGGCTCCATTCGGGAGATTTTCTCTGCTCCCAAATCCCATCATCACAAAGGTAATTCAATGATAGTTTCATTTCTTTATAAAACAAATCTCAAGACTTGGTGAACCCATTTGGCTCCTGAAACAGAAAACTTGGAATAGTTTGAGAATAAATTAATTAGTTTCAATTACATGCAGGAACCTACTGTTATCTGGAGTTGAGGATGGGAAAACTCTCTGAAAACTACAGCTTCTTAGGTGGTCTAGAGTTTAGAAACATTATTTTTTCAAAGTAAATTTCATGGTAAAAGATCGTAATATTAACCATTTGCACCTAGCAATATGGTCAGTCCCTTAAGGAAATGCCACTCTGAAAATAAGTAACTTGCAGACTCTTATCACCAACCACATTAAGCTGCCTTCAAAAAGGGGTGGATTTTCTTTTCCCTGAGAAATATCAATCCCTTTCAATTCCAGGCCTCATTTTCCATTCCAATTTATATTCTTATTTTTCTCCCCCAACCCCTACTACCGCCAAAAGAAACTGATGACATACAGAATTCAAATGAACATTAAATTTAAAGAAAAAAAAGAACCTTTAAACAACAGTCATAGTTGAAAAGTAATGAATTTTTATGATGGGAGAAAGAAGTCCCTGGCCCTCAGCATCTCCCAAAATGGGTATCATTGGGAAACAGGAGTAGGGCATGAATCCTGGAAAACATAAAAACTGCAAATCTCCCACCGGGCTACTCTATTCTGAACACCCATAGTGAGGAATAAAGATCTACCCCCATTAAGGAAAAAAGTTTTTACCTCTGCCCTCTCCTGTTAATGTGTGTGAGAGCTCAAACTCCCCCTCGTAACACAGACTTGCCTGCGGTCAGAGTTCGTAATTCCCCTCACCTACTCTTCCCTCATTGCTTCCCGTGAAACCAGTAGCATATGCTATCACCAGCATTCATATGACGGTTAATCATGGCCAATCTAATGATATCTCTCACCTTATCTCAGTGATTACTTAGCTACTACACAATTTTGCCTTGCACACCTTCTCAAGGCAAAGGAATAAGGAATAAGTCTCCGTTTTATTCCTTATTTCGATTAGAAGCTCTCTAAGGAAGACAACCCATTATCACCTCTGGGGTTTCTATAGTCTTGGCACAGTTCCCTTCATGTGACTAAGCAATCAATAAAATGATTGTGATCAATGATGAGAAATTTCTACTCGTCATTCAAAATCTGAAGTAATAGTTGCCCAGGCTAGGAAGAGTGTGACTTTTTAATACTATAATTAAAAACATCCATTCTGGAATAGTGTTTAGGATTGCCTGAGGTCCCACCACTTACTATGTGACACTGGTCAAGTTACTTAACCTTTCTGTGCCACATTTTTCTCATGTGTAAAATGAAGATGATAATGGTGCCACTATCAGAGGATTGTTGTGAGTATAAAATACAATAATACAAATAAATTAGTTAAAAGGTATGACACATAGTAAAAGACCAATAAATTCCTAGATATAATTCTTTTTGATAAGTACAAAAGAGTGCATGTGACTCATAGGATAGTTAGATATAGAAAGAATAAAGGGCATTTTCCCAAATGGATCCCAATCATACCTGGCATGGAGGCAAACTAAGCTCTTGACATCATAGTCAAATGAATTAAGAGTGTCCTTCATTTTCCCAAAACTTCTTGGAAACAATGATCTAACTGTACACAGTCAACTTAAATGAGAGTGAATAATAGATGAGAATAGATACATTGTCTTGAAGGAAAGGCAACCAGAGACCTAAATGCAGCCTCGCCCTCTGTCCTGCCCTCTGTCTCACCCTTCATTTCTCACCTGAACAAGCCGGCTGGAAGGCATTCCTAGAAGATTTACCCCCACCCATTTCTCAGAACACAAAAGCCAAAAAAAAAAAAAAAAGATGTTCTTTCTCTCCTCCGTCCATGTCAGGGTTTCCCACAATCTCCCTCATCTAACCCGCCATTACCCCCACCCCAGGAAAAAGTACAACAATCTATGCATACAACACATATGTAATGAACACACACACACACACACACACACACACACACACACCCCTTCTGTTGGCTACACACTGCTAGCCCAACCATCCAGCGAAATAAAAAGCCAAGAGTTCCCTCACTGCCTCTTCCTTTGGCATCATTAGGCTGGAAACTAATGAAGTAAAAGATTTAACAATAGTTAAATGACACTACAGGCAAAAGATGGAAGTAGAAGGTATTTGTTTGGGGGATACTTTTTTGCCTGTCCTTCTAGTACAAGAGGCAGAGCCTTTATGCTACCTCCTGACTGTCTCCAGGCTCAAGCAATCATCATTACATCTGGAAACCACTGCAGTCTCCTCTTTCATTCCGTCTAGACCCAACCCAATATTCCACACTCTCATGCAGATGAGTTTTCTGAAAACACAAGGCTGATCGTTTGCTGTTCTTTAATTAGACATATCATGCTATTGTGCATTATTATAGTTATGTGTGTGTATGTCATCCCTCGCTCAATAAACTGTAATGTCATGGGAGAACCCAAACTATATTACTCGCATTAAACAATCTTCACACATCCATTCAAAAAATACAGAAAATCGGGACCTGAGCATCTGCCTTTAGCTCAGGTCAGGATCCTGGGGTCCTGGGATCAAGTCCCGTATTGGGCTCCCCATGGGGAACCTCTTCTCCCTCCGCCTATGTCTCTGCCTCTCTCTCTCTGTGTCTCATGAATAAATAAATAAAATCTTAAAAAAAAAAAGAAATACATAAAATATGTGTTATGTACCAGGCACTATACTAGCCCCCAGAGATGAGTCAGGTCATTCTCTTCAATTTGTTTAAAATCAGATGTGTAGATATCAGTGTAGGGGAGGGGGGCATATAAACAGAATATTGTGATGCATGAAATTATTTACATATCATACTATTATAATTGCTATATATATTACGATTGCATAGGCACCAGTTAACTTAGGATCACATAGAAGGGGCTCCTACTAAACACTTGAGCAGATCAAGAAAGGCTTCTCTGAAGAAATAACGTCTAAACTGATATAGCTGAAGCATCAACAGATATACAGAGAGAACCAGGAACTGTGGGCAGTCCATGAAGACTGGAGTAGTGGCAAAGGATAAGGCTTGAGAAATACACAGCAACCAGATCATAAAAGGGCTTGAACTACATTAAAGTGTTTGAAGTTTACCTTGAAGGAATTGAATTCCTTTAGTAAGAGGAGTGATACGATCAGAATCTACATCTACTTTAAAAATGACCATTTTCATTAGATAGTAGTCATTCAAACTATCTGTTGAACATACGAATAGTTAAGTGTAAACAGCATAATAAAAAAAAAATACTTCCAGAATTTGAAAAAGAGAGTAATCAGTGAGTTGGTGCTGGCTTCGATGCCCCAGAAAGGTTTGATGGAGGAGTTTGGTGGTCTCATAAAAATGTACAATTTTGATAGGGTAATTCAAGGAAAAGGAGGACTTTCTAGTTGGACATAGGAAGGATACAGGGAAGATAATGAGCTAGGAAGTAGATGTGCAAAAGTTTCAGGTGAATTCACCAAAGAGCAAATAATTTAGTTTAGTGAGCGCTAGGTGTAGAGAGAGATAGGTTGGCATCTCAGGGTCAACCTTGAATGTCAGTCGCAGGATTTAAACTTCACCAACAAAAAGACAGCCGGCTCCTGGCTGAGTTTTGAAAGGAGAGAAGCATATTCCAAGTGTTGTGTTAGGAAGATTGAACATGAATTGGAAGAGGATTAAAAACAAGGCTCAGGTAACAGGGTGCAGGAATGTAGAAGGAAAAATAAAAGCAGGATATGTCCTGCAGGATAAATATCAAAAAGAAGAAAGAAGAAGAAGAAGGAGAAGGAGAAAGAGAAGAAGAAAGAAGAAAGAAGAAAGAAGAAAGAAGAAGAAGAAGAAGAAGAAGAAGAAGAAGAAGAAGAAGAAGGGAAGGAGAAGGAGTTGAGAGAGAGAAGTAAAATCATAGGGTTGGGTGATGGGTGAAACAAAGGTCACCTTCCAGGCCAACCTCCTGCATCCACACCCATGTCTCCAGCACCCCAACTAACCCTCACTAGCCAACTGATTGATCTGAAGAGACACATTTCCTGCAGCTTGGAGTTATCATTTGGAGGATAAGAGTGTTCCCTTTTATCAAGCTGTTTAACCAGTGTCTACACCTAAGAACTAGAAGCTAAGGTTTTTTTGAAAAGAAAATGAAGAGAAAAGAACATTTGGAGGAGAGAGGAACATCCAAACAAATAAAGGGTAACACTGAGGCCGTTCTTAAATCCCCTAAATCAATCACGAGGGGTATTCATTCAGCCAGGGTGCCCCTGTTTATGGTGGGAGTCCCCTAAGATGGATCAAACTTACATCCAATTCTAGGGGCCCAAGACTCAGTTAGCTCAAAGAGGTCCCTCCTCTCATTGTCTGGGATTGCCTGTTCTACCTGCTTTTTGGATGTCAGTAACCACAAGAAGCAGAAGGATAAACTCAATTGTTTTGTTGTCTCTGTTTTGAACTTGGGTCACTTTGGTCTCCCAAAGCAACAACTTAATTTAATAGTACTTGGGGATACTAAAAAAAAAAAAAAAAAAAAAAAAAAAAAAATACATATATATATATATATATATATATATATATATATATATATATATATTAGAAGCCCTTCCAAAATTGTCTAACAAACCTCCAGGGTACGGTAGTCTATTACTTGAGAAAAGCTGACCTAAGAAACATTACAGCCCTCATCCAAAGGAACAATGCCGTTTGTAAATAGATCTCTTAGAAAATCTGATAAATCCCTGGCTTATCAAAATAAATTCTATTTTCTCAGCCTTTTTCAAAGTCAGAAAGTCAGGCTTCTCACAATAGGCCCATGCATTATTTATTCTACTTTACTGCAGGTGGGGAAACTGAAGTTGTATTCTTCAAAATAGAGATATGAAGGGGCACCTGGGTGGCTCGGTTGGTTAAGCATCCAACTCTGGGTTTCAACTCAGGTCCTGATCTCAGAGTGAGATCAAGCCCCAGGGTGGGCCCCACATTCAGTTTGGGATCTGCCTGGGATTCTCTCTCTCCTCCTGTCCCTCCCACTTCATGTGTGCTATGTGCACTCTGGCTCTCTCTCTCTATCAAATAAATATATTTTTAAAAAGAGAGAGAGATTAATGGCTATAAATTTTGCTCCAGATTGGATGGTGTCTTGCTGGAGCAGATATGAAAGCCAGCAAATTAATGGATTCTCTGGAATGCCATTTCATTTGTCACCATTTAACTGATGACTATTGTTTTCTTTAGCACTTTTTAGTTGATGTTTGTTAGGCCTGATTACATGATAAACTTTCCTCAGCTTCCCTTTGTTTCCAAAGTAATTGTGGGTTTCTTCCTGTCTCTTTTTGATGCCCACAGATGCTATAATGATGGTACTTAAATATGCAAACACGAGATTAAGAAACAAGGTGTCAACATACATATAATTTATTTATTGAGGCATCCGACTTATTCATAAACTGAGGATCATATTGCTAATATAGTTAACCGATTTTCCTAAATAATTTAGGCATATTTTCCAGTGTCTTTGCCAAAAGATGGTTCGGGGTCTTCTGTCGCTTTATAATTCATCTACACCTCCAGACATGACAAGATAAGGAGATAACTTAAGTCAAAACAATGTGTGGGCCACAGATATGCAGCTGCCAGCGAAATCCCCGCACTCCTTTCCAAGCAGATGACCGCCCCTCCTCCTACCTAGAATACTTTAGTCAGCTGTTTCCCCTAATTGAAAAGGAGAAAAAGCAACTAGACAGAAAACACTTAGGAAGGTGTTTGCTTCATTTTCTAAAATAGCTGTATACTATGAGGGCATTACAGTTTTCCAACACAGAAGTTCTCGGATACTAAGCAAAAGGAAATAGCATGCCAGAAATGAACCTATATACAGTTTACTAAAGAACATACATAAGCGGACCCCAAAACCCTTCCAGGTCAAAGGCAGGTCACCCTCTGAAACCCCTGTGGCGTCAGAAAGTTCTACTTCTTCCCAAGTATTATATGTTTTAATTGAGGTAAGGGGGTTCTAGTGAAAAGAATGCCAGCCTATCTATAATGTTACTAGCAAGGATTTTACCTGATTAAAGTTTCCCTAGCTGGCATCTAAGATTAGATAATGTTGGGAAATGCTAAATTCCTGAGTGGAGATAGAGTATACAGTATTTCCCACAACATCTCAGAATGCAAAAATTTCTGGTAACACAAATGAACATTGCTCAGAAGTGGCAAACACTATGCAAACTACTGAATACTGCTGTTCATCATCAGCTGTCACCAGAACAAGAACAGAAGGGAAAAAAAAAAAAAAAAAATCAAGACACCGGGTTAACCGGATTTTCAAAAGTGGGGAGGAGTTTTGGAGAGGATGCTAAATGTGCACTTTGCCCACCTCACAGCTTTAAGAAATACTCAGTCATAGGATATTTATTAGGGAGGTGACTAGGTATCTATAATGGGCATCTTTTTTTTTTTTTTTTGAAATGTACTAACTGTATGATCTTAAAATTCCCCCAGGTAGCCCATGGCTGTCCTGAAATCCTAGGCATTACCAAATGTCTAGCTAAACCTGTGTATAGGTACTGAGCAATATATTTTTGTTGTTGTTGTTTTGAATGAAAATTAAAATCAAACACTTGACCTGACAAATGACTAAAGACTAAGAGTCTAAACCCAGTCTGGGCACCAACCGGGTATGTGATCTCGGTCCGGGCCTCCTTGGTTTCCCCATCTCTGTACAACAGCCCCTTCAGCTCTGCGCGCCTATGAAACCCGCCTAGGAAAGACACCTGCGCTGTATGTACCTCGTGGGCAGTTCTTCTCCATCAGGCAACTGTTGATGAGGGCGGCGTGTGAGCCACCATCTGTGCTGGGAAAATTCAAGCACACCGTCCCGATCTAAAAAGTATCTCCTAAGGTGCATCTTTCTTTCTTTTTTTTTTTTTTTTTTTTTTTTTTTTTGAAATGTACTAACTGTATGATCTTAACATTCCCCCAGGTAGCCCATGGCTGTCCTGAAATCCTAGGCATTACCAAATGTCTAGCTAAACCTGTGTTCTAGGCCTCACCTCCTTCGTAAAGTGTCCTCTAAAGTCTTATAACCGCACTGGTCTGACGTCCCAGCGCCCCGGGAGCAGCACCGCGAAGCCCGGCTCCCGCAGCAGCACCAGCCCTCAGTGAGCGCCTGCTACAAGGAGCGCGGCGTGCGGAAAAGCAAAGGCTCCCGCCTCACACTTGGGAAACGCCGCGATCCTCTTCTCCCCTCCGCTTTCCCCAAAGACGTGCGTCCCGGCCCCTGGAGGCCGGCGGACGCCGAGCGCCCGGAGGGCCGCGGGGGCCCCGCCGTACCTGGTTGAAGTGCAGCCGCGCGGGCTCGGCCACGCCGTGGGTGGGGGCGGCTCCCAGCTGCTCCAGCAGGTGCGCCAGCTGCGCCGCCGACAGGCTCCGGTTCGCGCCGAACACGCTCAGCACATCCTCGCTGAAGGCCAGCGCGGGGCCCGCGGCCGCGCCTCCGACGCCCGCGGCCGCCAGCAGCAGGAGCCCGGCCACCGCCCGGCCCGGGGCCATGCCGGCCGGCGCCGCCTCGCGGGGGCCTGGGGCGGGCTGGAGCGCTCCGGGACGCTCTGGGCGCGCCGCCGTCGGTGCCCAAGGGCGCGCGGCTCGGGCGTCGGCGCGGGTCCGGGTCAGCCGCGACGCGGGCGCCCCTGGGCCTCCGCCGCCTCCGGGACAGCAGCAGCCCGCGACCTGCGGCGCATCGAAGCGCAGGTGCCGCCGGGCGTGGGGAGCGATAGGCGGAGCGGGGCCCCGGGCCTCCTGGAGAGCCTAAGATAAAGAGGACAAAGGGGGACAGAGATAAGGGCCAGCGGGCCCCCCGCCGGCCAGCCCCGGGAGCTCCGCGTGGCCCGAGCCCTCGGACGCCCGCCGGGCAGGGGCCGCCTGCCCCGGAGCCGCGTTTGCAAACGTCCCGGGATTTGCATAGTGTGGGGCCGCACGCTCCTCCCGGATATAGAGTCCCGAACCGAGCAGTTACTTTGGGAAGAGCGAAAACCGTTCTCAGGGCAGAACCCCACCTCTTGCTCCTGTCTTGCTGCTAAATGGGCTGAGAGCACACTTGGAAGGGCTTAGACGCGCAGGCCCCAAAGAGCCGCGGGCAACAGCGCGTTCGAGTCCCGGACTCGGCGTCTAGGCGGGACCCTCCCTCTCCCGACGGCCGCGCCGGCTCGGCCAGGCTGCAGGCTGACCTCTCACCTCGCCTGCCTGTTTCTGTCTCTGCGTCTCTGTGTGTGTCCACGTGAGTCTCAGGCTCGCTCGCTCTCGTCTCCCTCTCTCTCTCCAACTCTGTCTCCCTCTCTCTCTCCAACTCTCTCCAACTCTCTCTCTCCCTCTGTCTCTCAACACTATCTCTGGCAAGTCAGCTCTGGAACTCCGAGGTCCGGCCCTCCGCCCTTTACAGATAAGAGGCGGGCCCTGTCCCCGCCTCTCTGGCACTCGGTGACACACACTCCCCCGGCCTGAGCTCCCGCGCGCGTCCAGGCCGGGGCGCAGGGCGGCGGGCGCTGCGCGTGGCTCCTCCGACCGGGCTCTCCGCCCTCCCCCCGGGGAGGGGGGGGGTTACCTGGATGCCACATCTGGGTCGGCGTCCCCAGCCTCCTTTCTGGTCTCGGTGGTCCCTTTGTTACCTTGACGAAACTAACTTCCTGGAATAGAGTCAGGAGCCCCATGCATTGTCTAAGAGATTAGCAGGATTTGCTTTTTTGTCTTACTTCGTAAACTCCGAGGAAAAAAGGAAACCAAATCTGCAGCGTGGTGCCGGCCTAACTGAGCCTGCACTGCCCAAGTCGGCCCTTCCTGACGCCGCACAGGATATCCGCAGATCAGAATGAATGTTTGTTTGTTCAAGTGAGGGATCAAGAGAGGCTGACTTAGGTGTGAGATCAACAAACTTGTGCAAAGTGAATGCGGTGTTTGGGGACAAAGGTTGTGTCTAGTGGATATAATTGTCCAGAAATAAAGTAAATCTCGATTCGCTGCTGCATGGAGAAGTACAAGAAGAATTCGGTGCTCTTGCCTTGCACACGGAGAGCGCACAGCCTCCCAGAACAGCAGATTTTAAGTGCAGAAAAAGGCAAAGGGACAAAATCTCCTTTCCCATGAGGAACTTAGATGCAAATGTGAAAAACAGAAACAGAGAAAATTCCAGAATGGTGAGAATCCAGAATGATTAGGAAATTCTAATGATGAGATATAACTGAGAGGCTATCATATGGAAAGTGTTAACTATGCTCTAACTAGTAACAGGGCAGAGTCCCCAAGAGGAAGGTTTCTGTGGAAGATAAAGCACAAGTGCTTTGATAGGTAGTGATTTCTCCATGATTCAGAGTGTTTCAAACCCACAGGTAAGCGGTAGGTTCTCCTACCTCTTGTCTTGGAGGGAGATCAGCAAAATGACCTTGGATGACGTGCCCCTTCCAATAATAAAATCTGTATATTTGTTAGTAATAATTTAGGGAATTACAATGGTACAAAAAGGCAAATGTTTCACCCGGGGGCCAGAAGTAAGTTCATGTTACAGTTAAGCTCTTAAATTACACAAAAGATGAGACTCTTCCAGATTTTTATTGGATTCTTAAATGTAATTTGTTGCCTATTTTTCCTTTTGGCCCCAGTGACTCAAAGTGATTCTGGGAAATTAATGAATGCTTTAGGTGGTTCATCCACATCCAGCAAATGGCTTGAACTGCAACATTGATAAGATGCTGGACTCTCCACAAATATAAATGGGTTTTAAATAATACAAATTTTGTGTTGTGTATTTTTTAAATAAAAATTTTGTAGTAGTCATTCATGTCTATATACATATGTTTTGCCTGCCCATCAACCCCAAAAGACAATAAACAGTAAAATAAATAATAATCAACTCGCTTGGCAACTTTTCCAACTACAGTTAACATAATTTAAGCATGCAATTAAGGGAGAGTGTTCAGAAAATTACAAGCTACTAACTACCAAATTGGTAAGGCTAATTTCTAGATCTTCCACTCTAATGAAATATGATCACCAAAGTACTACTTAGATAATGTTTTGGGGCTCAAAATATGGCATTCTATCAGCAATATCATTACTGGAGAAAGGACTTACAGTTTAAAATATAAGGCGTGATGTTAATGACTATAATATCTCTCAGAAATTTGCCTTAAAGGTTAAGTAATTTTAAATGATAATATTTAAGAGAGCATACCGGGAATACCAGCCAGGATATAAAAAGATGCTTTCTCTTTCTGACAATGTCACCTGGGAAACTTGGTCTTGGGTTCAATTCCCTCACCTATCAAACAGGAAAACTGGGATAGAACATGCATCCATTCCAATTTTATTTCATTCCAATCTTATTTCTTTTTTTAAAGATTTTATTTATTTATTCATGAGAGACAGGGAAAGAGGCAGAGACACAGGCAGAGGGAGAACCAGGCTCCATGCAGGAAGCCCGATGTGGGACCCGATCCTAGGACTCCGGGATCATGCCCTGAGCCAAAGGCAGACGCTCAACCACAGAGCCACCCAGGCATTACTCCAGCCTTATTTCTAAATGTCTAATTTGGGAGTCACCTTTCAGAACAAAACATGAAACTCCTAGAAGAGAAATAAAAGTTCAATTCTCCAGGGGCACCTAGGTAGTTGAATCAGTTAAGCCACAGACTCTTGGTTTGGGCTCAGGTCATGATCTCAAACTCATGACATCCAGCCCCATGTCCTCAGGGTCCCCGATCAGTGAGGAGCCTGCTTAAACCTCTCCCTCTGCCCCCTTCTCTGCCCGCCCCCCACATTCATGCCCTCTCTCTCACTCTCTCTTTCAAATAAATAAATCTTAAAAAAAAAATCAATTCTCCAATGGAAAGGACATTTAAAGTCAAGTCTTACTTTTTTTAATACCTTTAAATTTTTCTCAGTCTTCATTCTTGCATTACTATTGCAAAATAAGGAGCAAATTGGCATCTTTTAAACTTTCTCATGCATTCATTTCCCTGTGGAAATCTAACAAGCAAACCTTAGAGACAGCACATCCTTTCCTCTCTTCCCTTTCCTTTCTCTTCTGCTCCCTCCAGTCTCAAATCACAACATGGAGCATAATATGGTAAATAGTATCTGTATGGAGGGCAGTCACAGTGGCCCAAAGAGGGGTGCTAGAACCTGAACAAGAGAAGGGTATCCAAGTAGGAGGGAAATTTAGTGTGGGCATGTATAGTCCACACAGGGTGACAAAGGTGTCCAGATGGTAGGAGGAAGATAGAAAATCAGAAGATGTATCCCTAATGGGCACATATTTCTGGGAAGTGTGTGCATGCACCCCAGAATGTCAGCACCCAGGTATATGAGGGGAGCAGCCTTCCCAGCATTGTTTGTCAGAGCCCAGGCTGGAGGATGGGTGCATCCGCAGTGGCCTGGTGTGGGGTCTCAGAGTCAGAGCAAAGAGAGGAAGCCATCTGTAGGTGGAGGGAGAGAGAGGCAGCTGATTCCGGAGAGACAGAGCCTGAATGGGTGAGAAAGGCATCTGTGCTTGATGGTGGACCTGCATAAAATGTCAGATAGAGAAGGGTGGGTAAGGAGAGAGATCCAGCCAAACAATAGCATGAGGTACCAGACTCTGTGCAGTGAGCAGAGAACTGCTTGACATGGAAGGTGTGAGGGTGAGATTTATAAGAAATATGTATTTGATCTTCATCCCTGTATCTGGCACACAGCAATGAAAACACTTGGAATTTCCTAAGTTATGAGAGTGACCAAGGTATCTGAGGTGACTTTTGGCCCACACCTGAAGTTGGGGACTGCCTGCCAGGAGAATCAACCACGTGATTATAAGGCTACAACTTGCAGTACCACCCCCTGACCTCTGGAGAAGGGAGAGGGGCTGGGAGTTGACTCCATTGCAAATGGCCAAGGATTTCATCAACCCTACCTGTGTGATGAAGCTCCCATGAAAATCCAAAAGGATTAAGTTTGGAGAGCTTCCAGGTTGGTGAACACATGGAGATTCATGAAGAGTGGTACCCCTGGAGAAGACGTGGAAGCTCCAAGCCCTTTTCCCACACCTATCCCTGTGCATCGCTTCCATCTGACCATTCCTGAGTCACATAAGGGATCTAGTAGATAAAACGCTTCTCTGAGTTCTGTGAGTCATTGGAAACTCCAGTCTATAGTCGCTCTGTCAGAGCACAGACGCCAACCTGGACTTTGTAACTGCCAGGGATAGGGGGCAATCTTGTAGGACTGAGCCCTTAAACTATGGGTTCTGATGCTATCTTCAGATAGATAATGTCAGAACTGAGTTGAATTGTAGGACACTCCGCTGGTGTCTGAGGATTGTCAGATATGTGTGTAAAATCCCCTTGTATTGAATTTGGGGTACAGAATCATAGGGTGTCAGAATCCAAGTAGGGGGAAGAAAATGGCATCAGAAATAAATTAATTATACATGAAGGAATTCATCAAACAAGTGAATATATTGAGAATAACAGCCAGTTTTCTCACTGCCAAGGAGGGAATCTGCAAAGTTGGAGAGGGAGAAAACTTAGAATGACCCCATGCTTTGGGGTTGGAATTGTAGATGTCATTGCAAATTCATATTTTCACCATATAAACAAGTAAAAAACACAAATAGTTGTGAAACATATCCTAGCTCTGTCCACTGGCAGGTCCTGGAAACAGTGATCCCCACAGCAATCAATGAGGATACCTATGGCCCTCAGCTTGGCTTCTAAAAACTCTTCTCAGGGGGTGGCTATCTGTCACAGTTGGAAGAGCATGGAACTCTTGATCTCGGAATTGTGAGTTTGAGACCCACGTTGGGTACAGAGATTATTTAAGTAAAAATAAAACTTTTAAAAATAAAATAAAATCTATTCTTCACTAATAGGAACCGGGGTTCCCTAGGGCAAAGGTTGATTCTAGGACTAGGTAGTAAAAGTACAAGCTAACCCTGGAATCTCTTGTTGTTCCTGAAAACAAGGAAGTGGTCAGAGAATGTAGAAAATACATATTAAATTATTCCAAGATAATGAAACGTTTAGATCAGCAATTTACACTCAAATGGTTCCATGAGGAAAGGTCTTTGCTTGCATCTTTTTTGTAAGTTTGTAATTGCTTCAAAATTTAAAAAATAAACATTGGATATTGAAGGTAAGAAGAAAGTTCCCACAACAAATTGCAAAGAAATCAAATCTTAAAGTTTTGCTAAAATCCCAACCTTATAATATTCAATGAAATTAATTTCTTCATTTCATACATATTTTTAACATCTGTATCACAGTCCATGCTCTCTGGGGATACCAGAATGAAAGGATACATTTTTATCTTACCTTTAAAAAGCTTGTAGTTCAGTTTAAACAGAAATAAGATGATTGCACAGTGGCAATTTTAAAGGTTGCAGTAGAGAGAGCTAAAAGCACCTATATTTACAGAAGATGCTGAGTGAATAATTGACAGAGCAGGTAACCCTTGAGCTTGAAGGATAAGCAGAAGTGTGAGAGAAAAGCTAGGAGTGGAAGCACATTTCAAGATGAAGAAATGCTGAAAGACTTGAAAATTAAAAAATCAAAATCAAACTGCTGAGAGGCCTGAAAAAGCAAGGAGAACCACAAAGGGGTCTTTGGAACTGGAGAGACTGGAGCATAACGGCAGGATCTAATGGATTCCAGAAAACTCTCCAAGTTCCACCGGGTCAAAGACATCTTCATCTACTGACGCTCTGGAAGATTCTTTATGATCATCGGTGACAAAAATCTCCTCAGTGAATTAAACTTCCTTTTTCCTATATTATAAACACCAAATAATATCCATTCCTTATTATTAAAAACATGCCACACATAAAAGGTAACCCTTGCTCTGTCCATATCCTACGTGTGTAATATGTCTATTCAGCCATCAATGCCACAGACAATGTAGGTAGGAATCAGATTTCTTCAAGTCCTCTGTGAACTAAATTACTAATCTATAAAACAGGGATTAAAATAATATCTGCTCAACCTATGTCACCGAATAACTGTGAAAATCAGATGTGATGAGGTGTGTGAAAACTCTTTAGAAACCATAAAACAGAATGTCGGTATTATTATAAGCTAACATGGTAGGGGAATGTGGCCAGTGTGATCAGCCCAGTGAAGTGCCATTGAGAAATGGACAAAAACAACCAAGAATACCCTAGAACAAAAGACTACTTTATAGCTAACAAAATTCTTGAGGTTTTTGTTTTCCAGGAAATTAAAGCACTAATCAGAAATAGAAAGACCCATGGATATCATCAAGTCTAATCTGGTCATTTTTTGAGCAAGGAAAAGAAAGCTCAGGAGGGCCAAATGAAATAGCAAAGTAACACATTTAGACTGGAGCATAGGCCCAAATCAGCCTCTTTCCATTTTACCACCAAAAAAACAAAACAAAACAAAACAAAAACAAAAACAAAAACAAAAAAAAACCCAAAAAGCAAAAACAAAAACAAAACCCACCAGTCAAGGTTTTAAAAATAATACCTGTGTGATTTTAATTTGAGTAAATTAAATGAAATCTTATTAGCCTTTGTTTTTTGTCACTCTTCTTCCTTCCTTTTCTTGAGTTCTTTTCTAACAGACCAATAGCCCAAAGATTTTTGCTCCCATTCAGCTCAGCTTACCCAGCATGATCTCAGCATGGTTTTTGTGCTTTGTAATTCTATACAATTTTTATCATACTCTTAAGACTTTCGGAAAATTTATATGTACTAACATGGAAAGGTGTTGACTAAATTAATGAAAACAAGTAAGAACAGAATGTGTTGTAAAACAATATAAAGAGCAGTGTGTGTGTGTCTGTGTGTTTGTACTTAAATTAACAAAGGTGTGGGAGCAGATATGGAGGACAGGGGGTTCAAAGGGAAGAATAATATCTTTCTCTAGAAAACATACCTTTTTCTTCATATATATACTTTCATGGTGTTTGAATTTTTTAAGGTATATATCTTTTATAATTAAAGGAACAAAAAAATTACAAACTGTAGAAGGTGGTAGAAGTCTGGTGGTAGAAGGCCTCTAAAATGGGGAGTTAGAATCAGTCAGTGCCTCTCCATGTGCCCAATGGGGACAATCCTGAGCAGCAGACGCAGAGCTCCCATGCTGCGTGGCTGGCATGTTTCTTTTTATCAGAGAAAACTAACAAAAATAACACAGATTTATAAAAATAGCTCCAAAAGGCATCCACTCCTCACTCTATGAATCCAGAATAGCCCCAGGTCTTTGATGGGGAATGGACCGAGCTGAGTTGAACAGAAGCATGAAGAAGTAAATCTCCACGGGACTACTCATATCTCAACTCTCCCAAAACTTGAGGCTCAGAGTCCCAAAACTTGATTGAAATTGAGCTGCTGGGAAATATAATCATGTAAGAACAATTAAGAATTTTGTTTTCAAGATAAGAATTTAGTACAAAGCTTAGCCTTGGGTGAAATTATAGAATGAAACTATAACAAGGAACTCTTTTCTCCACTGGGTTCTCATCCCTTTAATCTCTGGGACTCACACCCTCTCCTTTGCCTTCTCTTTCTTCATATAATCTAATCCCAGGATCTCCCGTTCCTATTAAAATATAAAAGATTAAGAATTAAAAAGTGATAAGTGGCTATTTGTTCTTTCTTTCTTTCTTTCTTTCTTTCTTTCTTTCTTTCTTTCTGTTTTGTTTTGTTTTGTTTTTTGCCAATGGTATCACTGGCTTTTCTACTTCACAAAACAATTTTCAACTCAAGAATTTAAATGAGTCTACTGAAAGTAAGAAAACAAAATACTAAGTGTTGTCTCTTCAGTGTCTGCACTAGTAGAATCTGCTTGACCAACTTCACTTCTAGTCTTTTTCCAGAAACTCATTCATACCACATTTTTGCTGAACAAGAAGTACTCTCACTGTTAACTACACATTCATCTAGGACTCTTGATAAAGCAGTGAAACCCTGTTTGAGAGTTGAATGATCTCCAAGCAACATGAAGAGACTACTCCCACCCAAGCTCTCTGGCAGCAAGGCATTGAAGAAGAAAAAATTAAGTAAGAATCAGAAGACTTGACTTCTCATTCTTTTTTTTTTTTTTTTTTTTATGATAGTCACAGAGAGAGAGAGAGAGGCAGAGAAAGAAGCAGGCTCCATGCACCGGGAGCCCAACGTGGGATTTGATCCCGGGTCTCCAGGATTGCACCCTGGGCCAAAGGCAGGCACCAAACTGCTGCACCACCCAGGGATCCCTTGACTTCTCATTCTAACTGAATCATGTGAACAGTTTTGTAGCTGGAATTCCTGATCTCTTCCAGGTATCTCTGCAGTTGTTATTAGAATTCACTGAGAGAATACAAATTAAAGCATTTTATAAACTACAAAGCTAAGGAATACTAAAATTCCAAACGAGATTGAGATGTCATTTTCAGCAGTTTGCAACATCATGACACTATTTGTCTCTGAGGCACACAACATCAAATGAGCCAGGAAGTTCATCTTCTCCAGATAGAAAATTGCTTCTCTGTAGGGCCAAAACATGGTCCAGAGAGCTAGCTAGCTTGCTTTCTTTCTTTCTTTCTTTCTTTCTTTCTTTCTTTTTTAACTTGGATGGGGTTTGTCACCTTATCAAAGAAACTTTAATGTTTTCTAGTTCTATTTCTTGTTTTGATGCCTTTGTTTGGTATGTTTTAGAAGGAGGAAAATTATTCTTGGCACACAAAAATGAAAAACCAAGCTTTGATACCTGTGGCTTTACACTCAAATATGATCCACTCTTATATGAAAGTCTTAATGGGGATAAATGTACTTGGGATAAAGTATGATTTACACAAAAATGAAATAAAAGTAGGATAGATATTGCAGGGAAAGATAATGGTTAGAATATATGGAAAACTTGCTATCTAAAAATAACATATCCTAGTAGCCTAAGAACTGTAGAGTAGTTTTCAACTTATATTTATGATAGAAGAAATATTCTCCAGACATAAAATCTGATGCCACTGAGAGAATTATGGGTTCACTGATGTCCAAGGTCTTTTAAGTTGCATGCACAGTCTCTAGAAATGCTTTGTCTGGAGGAAGACATAGACAACCAATGGACAATTGATGGCCCTTGGGTGTGTTCTAGGATCTCCACAGCTTTGTAATTCAAGCTACTCAAACCATGATGGCTCTTTTTCATAACAGAAAAATATATTTTCCACTGAAGTTTGGTAACTCAGTTAGATATGAGAAAAACTCATGTTAAAAGAAGCCTAGAGGATCCCTGGGTGGCTCAGCAGTTTCGCCCCTGCCTTTGGCCCAGGGCGCAATCCTGGAGTCCTGGGATCGAGTCCCGTGTCGGGCTCCCGGCATGGAGCCTGCTTCTCCCTCTGCCTGTGTCTCTGCCTCTCTCTCTCTCTCTGTGTCTATCATAAATAAATAAAAATAAATCTTTAAAAAAAAGAAGCCTAAATATTTATTCACACAAAAACATCATGAGTTTTTAAGCTTATTACATGTAGGAATAAGTAGATACTTTATTCCAGAGCCCCATAACTATTGCTTAGGTTTCTCTCTTCTAAAGAAGAAAGACTTGCTATAATGGTGTTAATTCCAGGAAAATAGAGAGTTTAGATGGATTCCTTCTCCATCATTGATTATCATTTGTGAATTTGAGGAGAGGAGAAAAGGACAGTAGAGGGGGATATTCTATAATGATATAAATTTGATAAAATGAGTTGCACATACTGAATTAAGTTATTTCCTTTGACACTTCTCAATTAGTTTTATTATTAAAAATGGAATCTAATCTCCAAACTGTGATTTCTAAACTGTTTTAACTTTTGAAGAGAACTTGAGGGTTTATTATGTATTTGAGCTCTCACCCTACGACCGTTGCTCTTTAATTGCAGTTTTCATTATTTTAAATGTTATGGGAAAATGTTGCTGAGATCATCTTAATTTTCTTAAATGAGCTTGAATTCATTTTTGTGAAAAATAAGTTAATAACTGTGCACATAGAAAAGACTTGAATGCATAAATTTACCAACACTGATCATCTCTAGATGGTGGAAATATGAAATTTTTTCTTTATGATTTTTTTATATTTTCGAAATCTTCTGCAAAATCATTTGCAGAATAAAATAAAAACAATTAAATGTTTAATATTAATTTTAAAACAGTAACAATAAAATGAAAAGTTAGAGAGTTAAGAAGAATGAGGATATGCACAACTTTTCATTGAAAAGCCAATGTTAAGATGGGGTGAAATTTTCCCATTGTGGGTTTCATATCTGTGGGATTTCCTTTAATTTGAGGAAAGAATTCTTCTTTTCCTTATTGATAAGGTTAATTACAGACTCACACTGAGAATAAAAACTGAGGGACACCCGGGTCTGCTCAGCACTTGAGCATCTACCTTTGGCTCTGGGCATGATCCCAGAGTCCTGGGATCGAGTCCCACACCAGGCTTCCTGCCTGGAGACTACTTCTCCCTCTGCCTATGTCTCTGTCTCACTCTGTGTGTGTGTGTGTGTGTGTGTGTGTGTGTGTTTCATGAATAAATAAATAAAATCTTTAAAAAAAGAATAAAAACTGAGTCAGCAAACTCAACATGTAGCAGGGAAAAATCTCCGTCAGAATTTTTATGCTCCATAAAACTTTCCAGCAGCAATTGCTCCCTTCTACAAACAAAGGAAAAAGATAGACTAAAACCTTAAAATCTAAATGATTAAGATATAATAAATTGCCAAAAAAATTCTAAGCGGTAACCACTTTGCAAGTTTTTATCTAAATATTATATATTTAGATAAAATATTT
Organism: Canis lupus baileyi; assembly: GCF_048164855.1. Taxonomy (NCBI): domain Eukaryota; kingdom Metazoa; phylum Chordata; class Mammalia; order Carnivora; family Canidae; genus Canis; species Canis lupus. The sequence continues at coordinate 23,896,224 of NC_132870.1, forward strand.
CATAGGAATACATAGGGCACTTGTGATGAGCACTGAGTGTTATGTGGAAGTGATGAATCACTAAATTCCTAAAAAATAATAATGAAATAAAATATTACATAGAAATAATAATTACTTTAGAGAATTTTAATCTAAAATGTTATTAAAAAAAACAAAAAAACAAAAAAATTAAAAAAAGTTATCAAATATCTAAAAACTAAAACACCTAAATAAAACTAACAATTTAAAATTAAAAAATCTAAAGCATTTCATCTAAAATATCTAAAATTAGAATAAGTAACTTCTCCAACTTGTTTCTTCCTACTTAATCCACTGAAAGTTAATATAAAAAGGACTTTACCAATAGTATATTCAAGTTTTTAATATTTATAATGCAAAATTATTTCTATTAGGTGTCTGCCTACTTTGTTCTACATCAATTGTGATTCTAGAATTTAAATTTTCAAAGAAGATGGAAAAATCTTGGAACAAATTTGGAGCCAAAATAAATTTGTCATACCAGAGAGCTCAGACAGAAAGTGAAGCTAATAAAACTTAATGTCTTTTCTGCTCTTTTATTTTAAAAGAGATTTACAATATCCATTGACCAACTCTGGAGAATAAGACTAGCAAAATGGCTGGGATTAGAAAAGGAAGAGGTATGCCATAGTACCACCGTCTGCATACACTGCCCTTGGATCTGTTGTAGATATAGAACCAAAGAACAGGGTTGGGCACCATCACAGACTAGATCATATTAAAACCATTTCTAAAGTAGGTTCAGAGATGCCTAGGTTTTAAGATAATTAGAGAACATTTATATCACTGTCATGTTTCACTCAGATAAATCCCTGCTGAAACTTTAGAACTTAATATTTATGACTACAGCTCCAATGTCATCAACAAAATATCTGTAATTTGCTCTCTCAAATCCATAGTTACTACAGCAACATAATTACTCTGAAGCAATCTGGTCTATGGGACAGGTCTGGTGGAGGCCTACTATGAAGATAAGAGCATTTTCACTGCATCATCCAGATTCATATGTAGTTGGCCAAATGCCATCTTTTTCTTACAGATGTTATTTTGGTCATATAATATGTCTTTGAATTGCCACCTGACGCAGCGGTTTGGCGCCTGCCTTTGGCCCAGGGCGTGATCCTGGAGACCCAGGATCGAGTCCCACATCGGGCTCCCGGTGCATGGAGCCTGCTTCTCCCTCTGCCTATGTCTCTGCCTCTCTCTCTCTCTCTCTCTCTGTGACTATCATAAATAAATAAAAAAATTAAAAAAAATAAAATTAAAAAAAAAATGAATTGCCACCTGGCATTTCAATTCTAACAAGTCAACATTTGGAAAATTAATTCATTGCCTTCACCAGAACTCTTCACATATAGTTTACATTCTTAAATATTGGGAGTCCCTTTAAATCAAAGATAGGCCAAATACAGAAAGGCAAATTGGTTTTTAAATGTTGCCTCATTTCAAACAAAGACCAACATAAAATCATAAGCAGCGTATATTTCAAATTTTTAATCTTCTTTTAATATAAATATTGATAAGGATGGTAAAAAGCACTACCTGCTAACAAATTGATGTACGTTTGAGAAAAAAACAAAATGAGACAATGTCCGGCAGCCCTGGTGGCTCAGCAGTTGTCTTGTCACTGGGCTTCTTGCCAAGAAGCCAGGTCAAAGTACAAAGAAGCTGCAGTGTTTGACCAGCCGGTTAAGTGGGTTATGACGAATCCAAGTGTGCTTGTTCATGGTACTTTTCTACCTGCAACTCTTTTAGAACTGTTAGAATGGGTTCTCCTTTGTTTCATTTTGTTTTTTTTATTTTGTTTTTTTATTTTGGGGGTTTTTTTTCCACTTCTTTTCTTGGCTGGATTCTTCTACCAACTATTATCTAAAACATATGACAAAAATAATAATATGGAGTTCCTAAACATTTGAAAAGACAAAAGAGGGACTTTTTGCTTTGGTTGGTTTGGGACCACTTGATCCTGCCATTTATAGAACATGGTTGATTATTGATAAACATTGATTTTGTTTATTTATTTGACAGAGAAAGAGAGCACAAGCAAGGGGAGCGTCAGAGGGAGAGAAAGAAGCAGGCTCCCTGCTCAGTGGGCTCCCTGCTCAGCCCCAACTTGGGGCTTGATCCCAGGACTCTACGATCATGACCTGAGCCAAAGGCAGATGTTTAACTGACTGAGCCACCCAGGCATCCCAACAATTATTTTAATAAAGTGGATTTATTTGGTAAATATTCACTAATCTGTATCCTAAATATTTCTTTTAAAAAAGGTTAAACTGTTCTTTTCAACTTTGCACTGATTACATTACAACCTTCACAGGACTAATTGACATGTCAAGGCACTATTAGTTAACCTCTGGACTACTATGTGAACATATTTAATACTTAATCCAAACCTTTGTGGTATATAGAAAAAGAAGATCTTTAGCCAGGAGATGCCTTTTTCAAATATTGTGAGAATTAGAGTAGGTCATATATGTAGAGTATCTAGCATAAAGGCATAAAGATGTGTGTGTGTGCGTGTGCATGTGTGTGTGTGTGGTGGGGGGGGGACTGTACTGTACTGTCATATCCACCCCGGTTCCCTAAAATAATACTAATTGCGATTATGACATTGATCTGAATTTCAGATCAGGAACATTTGTTTCTTTAACCCCCAAAAGAGAAAATTATTTTCCTACATCAAATCTATAGCCCACCCTTACCTGAATTCTTAAACAACTTTCCCCTCTGGTAGAGCAAATGAACATTCTAGGCTTTTTTTCAGGACCAGCCCTCCACTGGAACAATGGATCATATCTTCTTTTCCTTACTCAGGTTCTTTGTCCCCACGTTATACCTTCTCTCTCCTACCACATCATCGGTTTTTCCCTCTGTAATAGATCATACCAAAGCAAAAAGCATTCTCTTATTCCTTAAGAGTTCCTTGCACCCTATAAATCTGTCAAGCTATCACACTCTTTGTGATAAGTTGAATTGTTTTCCTCAAAAGAAGACAGAGTGAAGTCCTAACCCTCAGTAATTCAAAACACGACCTTGTTTGGAAATCAGGTCATTGCAGATGGAATTAGTTAGGAGGAGGTCACATGGGAGTAGGGTGGGTCCTGATCCAATAAGACTGGTGTCTTGAAGAAAATGGGCATGTGAAAACAGAGACACACAGGGAAACACCACGTGATGATGAAGACAGAGATTGGAGTTGTGCAGCTGCAAGCTGAGGAATGCCAGATTGCTAGTAAACCACCAGCAGCTAGGAAGAAGCAAGGAGAATTTCCCCTAGAGGTTTCAGAGGGAGTAGGGCCATGTGAACAATCTGATTTCAGAGTTCTAGCCTCCAGAATCGCGTGAGACAACAAATTTCTGTTGTTCTAAGCCACTCACTTTGTGGTACAGCAGCTCTGGAAAACTTAATAGATCATTTCCATTCTGTATTAGATCATTCCCATGAGCAGAAAACATTATCTTTTATCACTTAAAAATTCCCTTGGCCCTAAATCTTCCTTAAGCTAGCACCCTATTCCTGCACTTCCATTTTTATAGGAAATGTCTTTTTAGAGTCATTTCTAAGTGTTGCCATTACTTACCCTCCTCCTGTCCTCTAGTGTACTCATTCTGGTCAATACCCTCACCCCTCTCACCAGTCTTCAAATACCATTTTTGTCAAGATAACTTTTTTTTCAAAACAAATAATAGTATATGTTTATTTCTTAATTTAGCTATGGTCTATCTCTCTCACTAGAATCTAAGCTCCAAAATGACAGGGAATTGATGTGTCTTCACTTAGCACCCTCCAAGTCCTGGCACTCAGTAGGTCCTTAGTGATATTTTGTTGAATGATGCAATGCATTTACTTTTAGGGTATTAATTACATGTGATACATAAAGCTTCTATTGGGATTTAAATACTCAGTTATGAATGATAGAAATTTCATATGGAATTTGTTGCAGTTTTCAGGAATTTGAAGACGATAAAAAGTGATTTATGCTTTGCAATCATACATTATCACTAATATCACACCCTAAGGTAAACTATGACATCATTATTTTATATCATACATTCAAAAGCTATTAACAGTTATTAATCTTCGCATTCATCCTATGTATTGGGGAAAGGCAATTTTTTTTAACTTTTATCTTACAGATTTGGAAACTAAGTGACTTATGAATTAATGGGCCTTCTTGTGACATCTAAGTAGGTAAATGAGAAAATGCAAACTGATCAAATCAGTTTAATTTCCACTAAAATCACCCATCATCAACCCTACCTTATAATTTCATTGACATTTAAGATTATTATCTTGATTATACTAAATGAGAAAAAATAACTTCCTCCTGCATATTATGACAATTTATAAATGAGGAGTATGAAATCAGATATATTATGCAAACAAATGCAATAAATGAAGATTCCTTGCTCAGGTCAGTGCTCTGAGGAGCAGCAGAAACTTAGCGTAATGAACTGGTAAAAAGAGAAAATTAAGGAGCACTGCTAAACGTATTCATAAAGCGTACTATCTACAATGTGAACAAGACTATGCTCACATTAGTCTATGATGTAACAGTTCACAGTCATCAATCATCTATAGCCACATAAACTTGTCTTCCCATTTTCTCATTGCCCTGCATATCAGTAACAGCAAGATAAGAGAGCAAATTCAAGATATTGAATCTTTGCTAATGAAGATATCAGAGGTACATTATTACACTTCCTATGGAGGCCTCTATAGAAAAAGAGCACTATTAATTTTATTTCAAGCTATTTTTTGGAAGTAGGAGTAATATAACAATAGGTATTTTAATCACTTATGTGTGTATATATATATATATATTAACAATATCGGCTGACCAATACTTTTATGAATACTGTGTTTCATATTTCCACTCGCCTCATCTTTTTAAAAATTATGTTAACTCACTAATTTCATGAAGAAAATTCCAGAAACTTCAAGGAAAAGTGATATTGGATTTAACAATACAATAAGTATTGATAAAAATACATTTGCATTCCATTTTATGAAATCTTATTTCTTTTTGTTAAAGCAATTTGCATTACTTTTTTTGTTGTCAAGATTTTATTTATTTATTCACAAGAGACACGGAGAAAGAGAGGCAGAGACATAGGCAGAGGGAGAAGCAGGCTCCCTGCAGGAATCCCAATGTGGGACTTGATCCTGGACTCCAGGATCATGCCTTAAGCTGAAGGCAGATGCTCAACCACTGAGCTACCCAGGCATCCCTGAAATATTATTTCAACCCTTGGTTTAATTCAACTATCTTCCCTGTCCCTCAAAACTCTGCCTCTTAATCACCCTTCCTTACTCTTCAGTCAGATTTCCCATCATCTCCTCCTTCCATCCTATACAAATGGAAGAGGCATCTCTACATTTATCTGAAGACAATTCCATACCTGAACTACAAACCCTCATCCCTTCCCTACACCTGAGGCACTGCTCACCAATGGTCTCCTCTCTCCCCCATACCTTCAGCCTTTTCCTGGTCCTCGGTTCCTTCCCAGCAGCACTCAAACCCATCCACATACTCCATGCCATGCTGGAGCCAACACTCTTCTTCTCCCTGCCAAAGTCTTCTTTTCAATTACCAATCCTCAGGCTCACCTATTTCATTGTATCCCTCCTTTGCTAGGCCTCTTAGCAGCATTTGGCATCGGCTGACCACTCTCTCCTTGAAACAACCCTCCTTGTCTTTCACGAAGCCACACTCACCTTGTTTTTCTTCTATTTTTGTATACTCCTTATCAGTCTGTTTTGTTAATGTTATATGTGGGTCCTGCTAGCAGTTCGTGTTACTCCCATTAAATGGTGGTATCCCTCTAAATTAGCCTCTTCTGGGGCCCCTGGCTGGCTCATTTGGAAGAGCATGCAACTCTTTTTTTTTTTTTTAAGATTTTATTTACTTATTCATAGAGATGCAGAGAGAGAGAGAGAGGCAGAGACACAGGCAGAGGGAGAAGCAGGCACCATGCAGAGCCTGACGTGGGACTTGATCCAGGGTCTCCAGGATCACACCCTGGGCTGCAGGCAGCACTAAACCGCTGCGCCACCGGGGCTGCCCAAGCATGCAACTCTTGATCTCAGGGTCGTGAATTTGAGTCCCATGTTGGATTTGGAGATTGCTTAAATAAATAAAAAACTTTAAAAAGAAAAGTCTTAAATAATAATAATAGTTAAAAATAAATGAACTCTGTTCTAGCTCCTCTTTTCTTGAATAAGCTTGTCTATTCCCTTTGTGTCAGTTACTACCTGTTAGAACTGAATTGTGTCCCCTCAAAATTCAGATGTTGAAATCTTAATGCCCAATACCTCAGAATGTGACTACAAATGGTCTTTAAAAAGGCATTAAAATGATATCATATGAGTGGGCTTCATCCAATATAACAGATGTCCTTATAAGTAGAGGAGATTTGGGCACAGGTAGACACAGACAAAAGATGAAGATAAAGGAGATAACCAAGGAGAAAATCTTCACAAGAAACCATCCCTGCAAACACACTGGTCCTGGACTTCCAACTTCCAGAACTGTGAGAAAGTACATTTCTGTTGTTTTAGGCACTCAGTCTGTAGAATTTGCCTGGCAACCCCAGCAAATTCATGCATGACCTGTGATTAGGCTGTGGCTCCTAAACTCATTACTGTGGTGTCATCTCTAATCACCAGGTCATATCCCACTCTTGCTCGATCTCACTGCATGGGTGTCTCAAAAATATTTTGAGAATTCACCATATGTTGGGGCATCTGGTTGCCCAAGCCGGGAGCATGGTCACCATGGTGGATGCTACTTGTGCCCCATGTCAAACTCCTTCACCCACCTCAAACACCAGTTTCATCTCAAGTAGTTCTCTCCAATTTTGTGTGTTGGAGTTTTCTCCAAAATTCTAAGAACTTGCTCAGCAGTTCTCAAGTGCAGAGGAGTTATCCCTGGAGGCAACAACAAACCAAAGAGAGGAAAGTCCAGAAATAAAGGTCATCTCCAGTGATCCAGAGGGATGCTTCCGAGGAGCTTTCAACACGGTTTAGAAGTGACAAATACAAAAAAAAAAAAAAGAAATGACAAATACCCACCATTTGCTTCAACATGGATGGAACTGGAGGGTATTATGCTGAGTGAAGTAAGTCAATTGGAGAAGGACAAACATTATATGGTCTCATTCATTTGGGGAATATAAATAATAGTGTAAGGGAATAGAAGGGAAGGGAGAAGAAATGGGTAGGAAATATGAGAAAGGGAGACAGAACATAAAGACTCCTAACTCTGGGAAACTAACTATGGGTGGTGGAAGGGGAGGAGGGCTAGGGGTGGGGGGGAATGGGTGACGGGCACTGAGGGGGGCACTTGACGGGATGAGCACTGGGTGTTATTCTGTATGTTGGCAAATTGAACACCAATAAAAAATAAATTTATAAAAAAAAATAAAAATAAAAAATAAAAAGGTAAGAAAAAAAAGAAAGAAAGCAGATCCCCCTCAAAGCTTGTGCTCCAGTTTTTGCAGCAATAAACGGCTCAGTAAATGTATAAATTTTTGGTTTTCCTCCTTCCTAAATTGGCTTTTCTCTTTTTCTGACTCACTCTCTCCATTCCTCCACTCTTACTTCCTGGGATCACCTCTAAAATAAGCCTCCTGCACCCCAGTCTTTATCTCAAACTTGTTTTGAGAGGAAACCCACATGAAGATAGTCAACAACATTCTCATAGCTTTCTCCTTTAATCATTTTATCTGGCCATCTATTACTAAATTCTGGTGATCCTACCATGGATTTCAAATTAGTTTACTCTCTCTAAGTCCACAGCCTTTATCCTGGGTTCAGGCTGCCATCAACTCTTAATTGGATTATGCTAGAATCTTCTCACTAATTTTCCTTGCCTTGTGAATTGCTCCTCACCAAATTGTTCTACCAAGGGAAGTCAGTGTGTGCTTTCTAAATAGACTATCTGATCCTACTTACTCACTCATAAAAACTTTCAAATATTCCCAATTGTCTTTAGCATGATGTCCTTTACGTGATTTACAAGGTCTTTTAGTCACCCCCCCCCCCAGTTTCATCTTTCATTTCTCACTTGGTAGACTAAATCTATTAAGCTATTTTTAGGTCTCTGATCAGCCATGCAATATCTTGCTTCAGGGCCTTTGCACATGCTGCTCCCTGCTCTTGAAATGCTTTTTTTCCACTCTCCATCACCACTGCCACTCAGCTTTTCCATTCCTAGCTTAGTTGGCACTTACTGCCAAAAACCTCTACTGTTGATTTATTAGGTGCCTCTTCTATTTGCTCTCAAGACATATTATGCTATATCTTAATTTCCGGTTTATTTATGTCCAATATTTGATTATAATTTTTGAAGGTTTCTATTTCCCATTATTTCTCAAGTACTTCACAGATATTCAATAAATATTGGTTAAAAATATGAATTGAGAAATGAAAGGAAAAGTGTTGAATAATGTTACTAAACATTTTTACAACAGAGAACCTGGCAAACAAGTGATCATATCATATAGAAAGGCTGAAGCAAAACAGAAGGAAGATTAATAAATAGAAACTCTATAAAAATCTAGGACAAAAATGCTATCTTCAGAAATCTTTGATACCATTACTGCTGTAACCATGGATACATGCCTACTCAGACTTTTTAAATCTATTACTTAGAAAGCAATTTTAAAAGCTTGTAATACAAAGCCAGCATTTTCAATAGAAAATTAAGTCAATACCACAACTTAATGAATTTTGAAATGACTTTTAATGAGATGGTTTTAATTTATGATCTCACTCGATGGAACACTAAGGTGCTAAACAGGACTGCCCTTTCAGTAAGACTGAGAATTAAGTAAAACTTGTTTTAGGCCTTGACTCCATGATTTCTCACTCTGACAATGCATTCTCCTCTCACTACTTCTACCTCAGGTCTGTGCTCTAAAGTCAGAAGCCTCCTATGTCTGCCCACCCCCCTCCCTGCCCCTTGGTGAATCTAAGAGTCTTACCAGATATCCTGGTAAATGGCCCTTCCCAGCTATCCACCATCTAAATAATGTATAGTCATTACCATTCCCTTCCTCTCCACTTTGTTAGATACAAATGACAGCACTTGAGTGCATGAGTGGGAATTTGAGGTGAGCTATGGTGAGGAGGTTGGTTTTCTGGGCATTCTATAGGAAATTTGTGGAACCTTACCAATCACTCTGGGTAAATGATTCCCATCCCAGAAAGACTTGAGAAGCATTTTCTAGCTGAGACTCTATCATCAGGGTATCACTGCTGCCACATAGGAGTTGTTTTCAGAATAATCCAAACAGTGTTGCTCAGCCTTTTGGCAACACAGTGCCATTGTTTTCAAGAGAAGAGGCAAGGCAGGCACCAAACTACCTCTTCACTGAAATACCCTAAATTGTAGACATATTGTCATCACTAAGTTTATGAGAGAGCTACAAGTACTCAGTTCCTTAAAAATGCTATGTTTGAGACTGCACAGTTATTTCAATTCCCAATTTAGCAGGCAATAACTTTTACTATAAGTTCTTGGGTGACTCGAAAGAGTTGGCTAATGAAATCACACAAATTTCCAAAATACAATTCTTTCATTTATGCAACAAATGTTGTCGGAGTTCCTGTTATGTGTCTGCCAGGCACTCTTCCATATACTAAAGGATCTTTGATGAACAAAACAACAAAACAGACTAAAATCCTTGCTTTCTTAGAGTTCATATTTTAGTAGGAGTAGAATGAAATAACACATAGTTCATTTTAAAAAAAACACTTATCAGATGATGAGTCACTGTGTAGTTTTAAATATCATCTCCCGAAGAATAAGATGTAAAGCTTTGAAAATATGTACACATGTTTCCATGTTAAGTGGGAAAAAGACTAGGATACAAAACTATTTATATACAATATATGTACAGTGAAATATATGTATATGATATAGTTCTCTCTATATATATGATTCCTAAGTTTGTAAAAAAATTAATTGAGGCATATGTAGACATACAGATAGCTTCCACATGTAGCTAGATACAGATTTAGGGGAAAAAACAGTACATATACACAACCAAGACTTACTAGTGCTATCTTTGGAGTGAGATGACCAATACCTTTTTTACATTTATTTTCTTTTTTATATTTCTTGTACTTTTTGACATTTCGTGATGAATATCCTTTTATTAGTAGCAAATGAATACTACATTACGTATTTTTAAGGGAAAACTGAGTGAATGGAAGAGGATTTATGCAAACTCTCCGTACTTTTACTCATCTTCTGTACACTTAAAACTACTCTAAAATAAATCAATTAAATTTTCTAAAGAAATAGCTAAGATGAACTCTATCTCTTTTACCTTCCAGTATACAAAACACTGTACGAAACAGTGGCTCCCAGATCTTGGAACTTCAGAGACTGGTAAAATTTCCCAGAGATAGGTTTTTCCACTTTCCTTTGCCAAGTAAGTACATTAAATACATACACATGTGAACACATACACATACACATATATCCACATTCACTCTACATAATATTCCTTTAGGAGGAAGTATATTTTATCACCTAAATGTAAAAGCACAATCTTAAAGTGAGAAAAATTCTATTAAATGCAATAAGCTTGGTCTCACGAACAACCCACGCAATTTTGTGACTTTTCTCATTTCACCATGCCTTTGTGAATAACTGTACCAGGTGGGTTAGGAATCACTGGTATACAGCCCAATGTTTTATCCAACTACAAGTCAGAAAAGGAGAGGGATGTGCTACAAAAATCAGGACTCTTCAGCCTAGTGTTTCAGAGGATGGAGAGGCAATCCCTTGAAGTCATTCTTGAGCAGTTGCCTGGTTGCATGTTCCATGCTACTCTTAGTTATTTATCACGGTTGTGAAATCATATCAAATGTGCAAATGCTATCCTCCTGTAGACAGCGAATTAGTCTTCCAAGGTGGTCATTTGATTTGTTTATGATCTTGAAGTTCTCACACCTCTTCTTGTGAAACAGAACTAGGAGTGAATGTTCACAGACCAGATCCCCCGGTAAAACCTTTAGAGTATGGTTCACTGCAGAATCAATGAAGTGATGAAGGAGTACTGCCAGAGGAAACAGGTGTTGTTACTCACTAAAGATCTCAAACAGGTACTCTCTGCTTCTCAACGAGAGAGACTCAGAACTTCCAGATCCAGTGCTGTGGTCCACTGGTTCTTCTGCAGACTCTCATTTCTGCCCCAGGCTGGCAGCATCACAAGTGTGGCTTAGATAGGATTTACTTCTATCTCTGTGAGGGAGTAGAGAATGAGGGGCACTTGTGTTGAGGAGCAGGAGTCACAGCCATCTGTTAGTTGTATGTTATTTTACACAATTATTAGAAATGACAAAAGTTTTTTCAGGGCCCAACATTCAGGGGGGATTCTTGATCCCCACCACCCAACTAAATTCTCTTGCTACCAGTCTAGAGCATGTGGGGACTATGTGCATAACACAAGGATTTAATGGCAAAGTCACTAGGTGGGATGGGATGGTCACACCCGCCCTTCCCTTCCTCTTCAATCTCAGGCAGGTAAGAACAAGCCCACATTCTTCCTTTTACACTCTCACCAGAGACTAGAAATAGACTTTGAACTCTGTGTTGGGCTTCTCAGGCACTTGAGTGTTGTTATTCTGGGATGAAAGCAATGTGGCCATATCCTTTTATCTGACTCCTTCTCTGTAAGTTGATAAAGAGAAAACAGATGAACTCATCTGGTTATTCCAGTTCCACGGAAATTGCTCTCAAATTAAAGAGAAACTTTTAGGTAGAAATCTTGAAGGTTGAATTGCAACTTAATATATAATGCCTCTATTGATTAAATAAAAGAAAATTGATCTTTCTTCTGCAGGCATTGGTCCTTCCAGAGAAAGTAGTCTCACACAACTGATAACAGACTGTGATAAAATTTAATGCATCCATTGTGATCCATTTAAATTATATGACTTCACTCACTGGTTACCTTTTGTACTAAATTAACACCTAAGTTTTGAGGGTTAAACTGCCAAATTCTACATACTGACAAAGTGGCCTGGTACAAATAAGTGCATTGTTAATAAGTAACCCCTCAGCCCAGACAAAATCATGGAAGTGCAGAACATCCCCAACACAGCAAAATTCAAGCTTGGTAGCAGACTCCTTCTCTATGCACACAAATTTAGACATGTTCTCTAAGCCTATTTTCCAATATGATTTTTTTCCATCTGTAGAATCACTAGGAGATTACCAGCAGCCTGACTCTCGTGTCCTCCTGACAAAACTATTGATAATCTCTGAACCAATTTTCTTAATTCTCCAACTGTTGATTTGTTTGGACAGATTACTCTGGTGGGGCTGAGTCTTGGTAACAAAAGATAGAGGACCCAGATTAGGCAACTTGTGTAAACCTGAGGACCAGAGTCACTGTTATTATGGCCCATTAACACATCTTGCTTAAAAGAGGTAAACTCTGGGGCGCCTGGGTGGCTCTGTCAGACATTAAGCGGCTCCCTTCAGCTCAGGTCATGATCTCAGGGTCCTAGGATAGAGCCCCAAGTTGGGCTCCCTGCTCAGCAGGAAGTCTGCTTCTTCCTCTCCCATTCTATCTCCCTCTGTCCCTCCCCCTGCAGAGCCAGGTTCCCAGGCGCGCTCTCTCTCTCTCTCTCTCTCTCTCTCTCTCTATATATATATATATATATATATATATATATATATATATATCTGATCACTGGTGATCACTGATCACTCATATATATATATATATGAGGTAAACCCTATATTTTCCCTCCTTTCCTCTTCTGGTAATTCTAGACCATTCCCCTTCATGTCTTCCATCTTCCAGCTGTGCTGGTTAATCCTTTATCTGCATAATTAAGAAATGATGTATTAGTGACCTGTTTGCCAATCCTGGTTTAACTTTCTTCCCAAATTCTTTCTTCCTCATTCAAAGTATGAACCACTAAGGTCTTGTCTTAGCAAGAAATAATACTTTTATTTTGGACATATAGCAGTCAACTCTAGGTAAAATGGTTAAGGTAACATTTATCTCAGCACCTCTCTCATTGGTCCCTTTCAGGTACACATTTCAGTCTTCCAGTTTTTCTCCACTCTTCCCTCTTACGCAACTTGCTTTCCAGAAAAATTAATAAATCATTCATTCTCGAGTACAAGATTAGCAAAAATTAGCCCCATTCCAAAGATGTTTTCTTTAACAGAGAACCGAAAGCTCATTTCTAGTGCTAGAAATGCAACATCAGTAAAAGGTCTTAGGGAAAGATACCTTTGTGATATCCTTTAAGTCATACCCCTTGGGACATAGTACTCAAATTGGGGATAACAGTCCACTGAATGGGTTAACACTGGGCTATTTTTAATGAAATAGAAATGTCCAGGCAACACTTAAAGGTTTAAGTGTTTCTTACAATTTTCCTTTCTGTTTCTGTTTTACACATACATGTATTATTCATATATATTCTTATATGTGAAATATATAAATGTCTGTCTTATAATAATCATTATCAATAAGTTTGAGAGTTATTTGTCCCTTGACTCTTAAGTTGCTAAATTCTTCTGATTTTTCTTGTATAGCTTCACTAACACCCAGCCTTGCTCTCCTATTCCCACCACTATTGACATAGATTGGACTTTCATTTCAATTCTGAAATAATCACAAAGTCTACATAACTGTAGTCTTGGTTTTTCTTCTGGGTTTTTAGAGTTTCAGAAACACAGCATGACCCTATCCAAACTCATTTTTAATTCTCGAACATTTGCAGGACAAAAACCTGAATTCCTTACCCTGGCCCTCTACCATCTGCCCCTATTTCACCTTGTCAACACTTCCCACCACCACCACCCCAAAACTCTTATACATCCCTGCAGGCATTCTTCTCCTGTCTTGTCTCTGTGGTTGTGCTCACACCCTTCAGCCTGAAATGGCCTCCTCATCTTCATCCACATCCTCATCGTCAGTGTTCTGAATCACACCATCTTTGGAGGCACAGCTCAATCCCCTGCCCGATATCCTCCATAGATAAGTCCTGTCCTCCAACAATCCCCAGACCCTCCAAACTCTACAGTGCATTCCACTGATCACTCAGTACCTCACCTTCCTGGGAACCCCTATATTTTATCATTTTTAACCATTCATTGGACATTCTGTCATTGTCCTCATATTTCAGTTATTTTTTTTCTATTTTTATCTTACCTGTTCAAAGAAATTATAAGCCCATTAAAAGGCAGAATCTCAAGATTTTCTTCACCATCCACAGCACCTACAACAGAAGTCCTCACTAAGAATGCTTAACTGATAAATTTGATGATCACTATGACCTAAGTAGTTGAAAATTTGACTATAAATTTAAAGAAATACTATTCAGTTTATTTTTGATATTTGACTTTCCATCAAATTTCATTTTCTAAGTTAAAAGAAATTAATATTTATTATTCTTAAATTATATGGGAGCGATTCACTTTAACTTCTAGCTAACTGTACTACTACTGATAATAATAATCTTATTTAGCTTGCTTTACCACTCTCTGCAGAAGGTTTTAATGAGAAAAAAGTTTAGATCATTGAAACAACAAATGTTCTGAAGTGCTCAAGGTGGAATGGGTGGCATTATATGATAGAATTTCTTCTCACCAGAGGGTTTGAATCACAGGTTACATACATATTTAGAAAAACTAAGTGTAGGAATCCCTGGGTGGCGCAGCGGTTTAGCCCCTGCCTTTGGCCCAGGGCGCGATCCTGGAGACCCGAGATCGAGTCCCACGTTGGGCTCCCAGTGCATGGAGCCTGCTTCTCCCTCTGCCTGTGTCTCTGCCTCTCTCTCTTTCTCTCTCTCTCTGTGACTATCATAAATAAAAAAAAAAAAGAAAAACTAAGTGTAAAGGGAATTCAAACATTGGATAATGATTGAACTTTGTGGACTTGTAATTCCAACCTTGAAATCCTATGATTCTAAATTCTACTTGCTCAATAAGCAAGTCTTGAACAACCAAGAACTATCATTTCCCTCCCTCCCAATTCACCTCTAAAATATGTCCTGAAATTTATTTAGCATACAGTAGTTCATTACAGTAACAATAATAAAATTTAGAGTGAATGACAAATTATAAAAGAACTAGCTCTTTAATCTAACATTCTATACATTATCTTCTGGATTTTTAAAAGATTACTGTACATATTATAATTTGTAATATCCTAGTCTAGATTTATTTATACTTTACATAAAATAAAGGATTACCCTTTAGAATCTTAAAGTGTTAAGATTTTGAATAGCCTAAAAAATGATAAAGTGAACCCTCACAGGAAGGAGTGGGCTGAAAACACAGTGGAGATACAGCTCACATCTTATATATCTCTGATTGAAACAGAAGGGTCACCACTAAGATTAGTAACAAGACAAGGATGTCTGTTCACACCAGTTCTATTCAATATTCCATTGGAATTTCTAGCTAATGCAATTAATCATGAAAAATAATTTAAAATGTCCAGATTGGAAAGGAAGAAGTAAAACCATTCACAAATGATACATTCTTATATATAGAAAACCCTAGGAAATACACATACACAAATATTAGAATAAATAAATGAGTTCAACAAGGTTACAGGATACAAGATCAATATACAAAACTCAATTGCTTTCCTATACAGTAGCAATGAACAATCTTAAAATTAAGAAAACCATTTCTTTTTTTCTCAACTTTTATTTATTTAATTTCTATATCCAATGTGGGGCTTAAATACAAGACTCTGAGATCAAGAGTCATATGCTCTTCCAACTGGAACAGCCAGATGCCCCTAAGAAAACCATTTCATTTAAAATAGCATCAAAATGAATAAAATGCTTAGAAATAAATTAAAAGAGACACAAGACTTGTGCACTAAAAACAACAAAACAACACTGAAATAAATTAAAGAACTAAGTAAATGGAAAGACACCTCATTTCTACTGGTCATAAAATTTAATATTGTTAAAATGATAATACTCTCCAAAAATGATCTATAGATTCACTGAAGCTCCACCAAAATCCCAGTTGGCTTTTTTTTTTTTTAATTTACAAGCTGATCCCATAATTCACATGGAATGCAAGAAACATAGACTAGCCAAATGGTCATGAAAATGAAGAACAAGTTTTCATATTTCACACTTTCCAACTTCAAACCTTACTACAAGAGCTTACTACAAGGCTACAGCAATAAAATCTGTATAAAGATAAACATAAAGATCAATGGAATAAGTTAAAAGTCCAAAAATAAACTTACACATGTGGAAATTGATTTTCTGCAAAGGTACCATGACAATTCAATTAGGAATGAATAGGCTGTTCAACAAATGATATTGTAACAACTGGTTAGCCACATGCAAGAGAATGGTGTTAGACCCCTAACTCATACCAATATACAAAAATTAACTCTAAATGGATCAAAGACCAAAATGTTAAAGATAAGATTATAAAACATTTAGAAAAACATAGGTGCAAATCTTTGTGACAATGGATTAGACAATAGTTTTTTAGATTTGACAACTGAAGCACAAGTAATGACAGGAAATATAAATAAATTTGAATTTCAAAATTAAAAACATTTGTGTTTGGGGGCACCTGTGTGGCCCGGTGGTTGAGCATCTGCCTTTAGCTTGGGTCGGGATCCTGGCCAGGGTCCTGGGATCGAGTCCCACATCAGGCTTCCTTTAGGGAGCCTGTTTCTCCCTCTACCTATGTCTCTGCCTCTTTCTCTGTATCTCTCATGAATAAATAAATAAAATTTAAAAATAATAGATAATAAAAAAATTGTGTTTTAAAAATACCATCCAGAAAATAGTGGATAAGCAATATGCGATGTGTCAATACATTAGAATATTATTCAGCCATAAAGAGGAGTGAATTAGTGATATCAGTCAAAACATGGATGAACCTTGAAAGTATTACACTAGGTGAAAGAAGCCAGACACCAAAGGTCATTTTTATAGGATACTTTTTATAGGAAATGCCCAGAATAGGCAAATCTATACATACAGAAAGTAGATTAGTGTTTGCCAAGGCTTAAGAAGATGGGGAAATGAGGAGTGACTGTTTACGGGTTTGGGGTTTCTTTTCAGGGTGATGAAAATGTTCTGAAATTAGATAGGGGTGTGAAGTGCACAGTCTTGTGAATATACCAAAAACTATTGGATTGTATATTTTAAAAGGGTTGATTTTCCTGTATATGAATCAATTCCCAATTAAAATAATAAAAGAGAAAAATAAACTACTTATGATATTAAGAAAATATTTAAATCAGAGATTAATTTGATGACAGGAAACCTAGTCATCAGTTATTTATAGTCCTTGATTATCTTTTGATTACTTGTAGTTATTTATGTGTCTGACGTATTTTAACAGGTGACTCTCAAACCAGGATAAAACTTTTTTCTTTGTTTTCAGTCTGTCTCAGACTTTTTAAAAATATAATAAGAATAAATTACTAGTAGAATAAAATCAACATAAATTATTCTGTTAAATTGCTATATATTTCTTAAACACTACTCTCAATCACTGTACTTATTTCACAATAGACTGGATAAGAAACAGTATGTGGAATGGCACTGGTCCATGACCCATACTTTGGGTAGCACTGCTTTAGGATATATATTCCTAGATGATGCAGGCATGTTTTATCCACCTTTGTATCTCCTCAGGTAGCACAGAGTGGGCCCAGGTAGCATAGATGGATTGATTGCAAGTTAAATTAGATTAATCAATCTACTTATAGATAGCAGCTTCAGTGATAAATAATTCAAACAACCGATGAAAAGACTTAGATTCAAAACTCAGGCAATAGATATTGGCTAAAATCAGCTCAACAAAAATTAGTACCTACAGAGTCACGGTTCATAATGGCAGCACTAATTATTCTTCTACATTAAATGGTAGTTATTTTTTTCTCACTTCATAGGTTTATACCTTAACTTCATTAAGTAGGGTGACATCTTTAGGAGTTCAGTTACATAATCCAAACAAAGCCTAAAATAGAGACAGAACCATTTTAGCTCTAAAATGACAAAGAACTTTGCATCAAACTTTCATACAGAATTCATAGATTATTTACAGAAAGTGATTCCTAATGTTACTGAGAATAGCCCTAGCTTTTTTTTTTAAGGGGGGCAGGGGTGCAGAATTTGAAATGCTAGCAATTATGGAAGTGGCTGCTAGAAGTCTTTACAACCAAGAGAATGAGAAGTGTCTGAGAAATGGAATCTGTGACTGGGCTAGGGCGCCACAGCAGATTTCAAAATACAGTTTTCCCCTGCTATCTGAAAACAGGATGTTCCTGTGAAAATGTTTGTAAGCCCAAATGGCCTAAAATGAAGAGTATAACTCAATTTCCAAAATTTCCAAAAATTCATGCTGGTCTATTTCATTTTTATGGAAGATCTACACTATTACAGTAATGGTGTTTTTCCTAAAAATGAAAATCCTCTTTGGATTTCTTTTAGTGAAAACAGAGACTAATGTAGGTCTTTCATAAAAGCAAAACAGAGTATGGGTTTCCTGGGTAGCTCAGTCAGTTAAGCAACCAATTCTTGATTTGGGCTCAGGTCTTGATCACAAGGTTGTGAGATCAAGCCTCAAATGGGGCTCCACATTCAGCGGGGAGTCTGCTTAAGGATTACCTTCCTTCTTCTCCCTCTGCTCACTCCCCACCCCACCCCATATGCACACACTCACATCCTCTCTCAAATAAATAAATAAATTTTTTAAAAAACAAAGTGGGGTAATGCAAACTTTTGGAAAGTGGTGGATACCTATACCCCTTTATTATTGCATAGAACATATAGAACAATGATTTTAAGTCTCTACAAACCCCACCTAAGGAGAAGATGTTAGCTGAAAAATTCCTGAGGACAAGATTTTTAGTCTTAGGAATGTTCCCAATTCTACCTAGGGCTTGAAAAAGTATGCCATGCTAACTTTATCTGCTTTTCACCACTGGAGAGTGAACAAAACTTTCTTATGGTTGCTCACCTTTAAAGAAGTGAGGCAGGGAAAAAATAAAAAAAGAAGTGAGGCAGGGGAAGTGCTGGTGCACAGGAGTTACCCAGAATAGGATACCCTGAATGGGATCCACAACTATGGACCCAGATTATGGCTATGATCCCATGCTCCAAAATGTCTGGCCACCAGGACAGCCTTTCATGAAAGTACATCTCTTCTTTTTCATTTTTTGGAGATGAAGTTATTCTATTTCCTAAATGAAAAAAATAAAGTGAGGAGTGCCTGGGTAGCTCATTGGCTGAGAGTATGACTTCAGTTCAGGGTGTGATCCCAGGATCCTGGGATTGAGTCCCTAAGCAGGCTCCCTGTTATATATTTCTTAAACGTTACTCTCAGTCACTGTACTTATGTCACAATAGACTGGATAAGAAACAGTATGTGGACTGACACTGGTCCATGACCCACACTTTGGGTAGCACTGTTTTTGGATATATATTCCTAGACAATGGGGGCATGTTTTATCCACCTTTGTATCTCCTCAGGTAGCACATAGTGGGAGTGTCTCTGTCTCTGTCTCTGTGTCTCTGTCCTCTCTGTCTCTGTCCTCTCTGTGTCTCTTATAAATAAATAAATAGGGGCAGCCGCGGTGGCTTAGCGGTTTAGCGCCGCCTTCAGCCCGGTGTGTGATCATGGGGACCTGAAATCGAGTCCCCACGTCGGGCTCCCTGCATGGAGCCTGCTTCTCCCTCTGCCTGTGTCTCTGCCTCTCTCTCTCGCTGTCTCCGTGTCTCTCATGAATAAATAAATAAAATATTTAAATAAATAAAATATTTTTTAAAAAGAAATAAAGTGAGATTAATAGAATATTGTCAACTTTGATCCTCACATATTAACTCAATGAAGTAACTCTATGATTTCTAACTTTCTTTTCTCCTGCAATATTTTATTGCCGAGTAATTTATGAAGTAAAATTTCTTATATAAGCACAAGGACAGAAACTTCCACAAGGATAGTGATTTAATACAATGTATTATGTCATAGGGCAGACAAACAGTAGTAATTTGCCTTGCTTTACAGAAAAATTATTATGTGGAAAGTGAAGAGCAATACTTAAATTAGCCAAATACCATTATTCATCAACGTTTTTATTGTGCTAGTTTGTTTCTCCTGTGACACACACACGCTCATGATGTATACCTTGCCAAAACAGCCATTTTTTTTTAATGCTAGCACAATTGCTAGCATTGTAGGTAAGAGAATTTTTTAAAAACCTTTTCAAACCCCCTCCCCCATACATACATAAAATTAATTATTCACTTTCAGAGGGTGATATGGAACCAATTCCAATTCTTTACTTAAAAAGAGGGCATTAATCAAAAATCTAACCTGCCTTTTCTATATACATTGCACTAGTAGAACTAACCCAGTAAATGAAGGAAGCATCTCTTCATAAAAGTATTTTAGATAATAATGGAAAACCATGATAGAATTAGAGTATTATCCTTTTACAATCCTCAATGAATGAATAATTTGAGGCAATAAGTGTTAATGTCTGCTAACATTAGATAAAGTAAAGGAGCCAGACATATGGGTCAATGGAATAAAATCTGAGTCTGATCAAGTTCCTGAACCCATCTGCCAATGTCTAGGAAACACAAAATATAAAAGAGAATGCTGAACTTCACCATCAGGATGCAATAAGAAAAGTCCAGGGTGTAAGACACTTTATGTTAAATGGCCTACGTTCTTCAACAGATAAACTGAGGCAAAGAATGTGATGGAGGATAAGCCTATAGAAACATAAGAAACATAAAAGTCGTACTAATTTTTTTAAGACAGGCAAAATCAACTATATTATCGGAAAAAGCATACCCACATGATATGAAATTCTAAAGAAGGAAGTGATTACCATAAAAGCCAAGATAGTGGTCATCTTTGGAGAGGGATAGGTATAATTAGAACAGATCACCTGGAAGGCTTCTGGAATGGTTGGCAAAGTTTTACATTTTGATCTGAGTGGTAGTTAAAAAAGAGTGTCCAGCTTATAATAATTTGAAGCCACACAATTCTTTTGTGTGTTTTTCTGATCTGTATTTTATTTTACAATAATATATATATGCCTTGTGATAAAAAAAAAAAACAACAACAGCAACTAAACAAATTATCTTTATTTGACACCTCATCACTCACATGGATAACACCACACAGGCTCACTCAAATATTTTCCCTGCATGATTTACAAGTATTGCCTTCTCTAAAATGAAGAGCTCTTTCCAGTAAGTACAAGTGTTTTAAATTCTTTCCATATCTACAAAGTACACAGTTGAAACTGCTCCAGTGGTTAGTTATCACATTCTGAGGTAAATTATCAGCTTTGCTAGCAATTAAAAATCATACAAATAGTTTACAAAAATTCTGGGTGAAACATACACATACATTCTGGCTACAGGCTAGGACAAAATGCTGGCTTCCCAGCTTCTATTCCCAACCCCTTTCAAACCTCTCCACACTGCAATCAAAATGGTTTTTAAAACTCAATGAGAATGGCATGAGCAATTCAAAAAGGGTCATCTAGTTTCTTGTAAAATGAAACAGACCTATTCTATGACCTATCAGCACTCCCAGGTATTTGCCCAAGAGAAATGAAAGTACATGTTTATAGAAAGATTTGTACAAGAATTCTTATCACAGATGCCCCTGGGTGGCTCAGTGGTTGAGCATCTGCCTTTGGTTCAGGTCATGATCCCAGGTTCCTAGGACTGAGTCCTGCATCAGGCTCCACGTAGGGAGCCTGCTTCTGTCTCTGCCTCTCTCTGTGTATCTCTCATAAATAAATAAATAAAATATTTTTTAAAAAAAAGAATTTTCATCACAGCTTTATTCATAATTTCCAAGCACCACAGACACCCCCAAATGTCCATCAATTAAATAAATAAACTGGAATATTTATATAATGGAATACTATTCCATAATAAAAAGGAACAGGTTACTGATACATGCAAAAATATGAATGAATTTCAAAGAAAACATGTTGAATGAAAGATATCTTACACAAAAGAGCACATACTGTACAAATATATTTATAGAAAGTACTACAATAGGCTTCATTAATCTATAGTGTGAGAAAAATGAGCACAATAGCTGCCTCTGGAGCAGAGAGTAATAACATTAACTGGAGAAGAGCACAAGGTTTTTGGTATGATGCTAATTGTCTGTATTTTGATAGGAGTTCAAGCTGGAGGTGGAAGTATTTGTCAAAAGTCAGCAATTTGCAAAAATGAACTATTGGGATTTGATCAGGATAAGAAGCTTTTGCATAGCTAAGGAAAAAATCAACAAAACTAAAAACCTATGAAATAGGAAAAAATATCTGCAAATGACATATCAGATAAAGGGCTTAGTATCCAAAATCTATAAAGAACTTATAAAACTCAACACCAAAAAAACAAAATATCTAGTCAAGAAATAAGCATAAGACATGAACAGACATCTCTCCAAAGAAGACATGCAAATCTCTAGCAGACACATGAAAAATTATTCAACATCTCTCAGCATTAGGGAAGTACAAATCAAAACCACAATGAGATACCACCTCATACTGGTCAGAATGGCTAAAATTAATAACTCAGGAAACAATACATATTGGCAAGAATGCAGAAAAAAGGGAACTCAGTTATACCATTGGTGGGAATGCAAACTGGTGAGCCACTCTGGAAAACAGTATGGAGATTCCTCAAAAAGTTGAAAATAGAGCACCCTGTGACCCAGCAATTGCACTACTGGGTGTTTACTCTAAAGATACAAATGTAGTGATCCGAAAGGGCACCTGCACCCCAATGTTTATAGCAGCAATCTCCACAATAGGCATAACATGGAAAGAGCCCAGATGTTCATGGACAGATGAATGGATAAGAAGAAATTAGATAGATAGATAGATAGATAGATAGATAGATAGATAGATAGATATAGATAAAACCATAAAAGACTCTTAACTATAGGAAACAAAGTGAGGGTTGGTGGAGGGGAGGTGGATGGGGGTTGGGTAGTTGGATGATAGGCATTAAAGAGGGCACTTGAGCAATAGAAGTTACATGCAGCTGATGAATCACTAAATTCTATCCCCAAAACTAATAATACAGTATATGTTAACTAAATTAAATTTAAGTTTTAAAAAAGATAGCAATTTGTGGGCTTCATTTTATGTAAATTTTTCATCAAAATAAAAAGAACCAAAACTCTAAGTAATGATACACACACTGAATTAATTAATATACTGGAGTCTGTAAATTATTATAAAATGCACTTAAAAATCTTATAGATTAATGGATGGACAAGTAAATAGGTACGTGATAAAACAAGTTTGGAAAAATGTGAATAGTAGAATCTAAGGACATACAAGTATTGGATGTAAAATTCTTTCAACTTTGTTGTATGTTAAAATTATCATAATAAAATGTTAGATGGAGGAGCAAATTTCATTCCTTATATAGAACCTGAGGAAGCTTCTCATCTCATTTGGAATAAAACACAAACTCCTGATGCATAGCCTGCACTGCCCTGTATAATCTAGGCCCAAGAGAGCTCTCTGTTTTCATCCAAAATGACTCCATCACAATATCATTTTGCTCCAATGATTTTGGTCTCTCATCTACTCTTAAGTTTGCACCAAGTTTATTTGTCCTCAAAATGTCTACATATGGGTCTACCTGGAATCCTCATGTCCCAAACCTGCTCATTGCTGTTCTTTCCCAGTCCACTCCTAGCTCAGCTATAACCTCAGAAAGACTGTCCCTTACCAACCAGTCAATGCTACCATACCTAATATTCCCACATCCATTCCATCACACTGGCCTGATTTATTGTTCACATACCACTTACCTTCACTGAAATGATTTATTCATTTGGAATAAATGTAGTAGTAGACCTTTAGACCTTTAGATTTAATAAAAATCTAAAGGTCTTCCAAATACATGTTTCCAGACAAGAAGCTGGCATCTCCATAGAAATACTAGGAACTGTCTATGTAACTAATCTTGTAAGCAATATTACCAGTATAAAAGAAACAAATCAAAATGAAAAGAATCTACCATTTGGAGAAGAATTGAAAGTAAGCATAATAATTGTCCTTAAAGACACACAAGAGTATAGTAGTGATATGAAAAAGGAAAAGAAGTCATAGAAGTTGAAGAAATATCATAATTGAACTAAAACACAATAAGCTGGGTAAATAAGCAGATACTATTAATGAATAAGTCAGTAAAATGGAAGATAAAGTGAAGGAACTTTTCCCAGAAACTGTCAGAAAGTGTGAAAGGACAAAAATATAGAAGAAAGGGTGCCTGGGTGGCTCATTCAGTGGAGCATGCAACTCTTGATCTCGGGGTGTGAGTTCAAGCCTCACGTTGGGTATAGAAATTACTTAAAAATAAAATCTTTTAAAAATAAATAAATAAAAATATTGAAGAAAAACTAATAGGTATGGAGAACAGAAGTAGAAATGCCAGCATCTTGAAAATAGGATCCTAGAAAGAGAGAAAATATATAATTTCTTAATATATAATATAACTTCTCAATTTTAGTGAATTTTTCAGCTCAAGAAACTCAGTGAAGTAATTATAACATTGATATGAAAGAATAAATGGCCACAAATAACTAAAGCAACTTTGAATGAAAGAGCAATGGGGAGGACCTCCTTGCCAGATATTAAAATCTATTATGATGATACTATAAGGCAAGAAGAGAAAATGAAACAATGTACCAGAATAAACTACTCAAAAATAGATTATTGTATACATGGGAATTTAGTATAATTAAAAAGACATCATAAATCAATGGGGACAATAATTACTGTTGCAGTGGATGCCAGTGGAAAGGTGAAAACTGTATGGATTGAAGATCTAACATGATAAGCATCATGGGGTCACAGAGGATTACAGACCCAAGAGAGAATGCTAAAATGATATGCTTTAGAGAGGCTGATGTAGGAGAGTATCTTCATGAAAAAGAGAAAGAACTTATATAAAATCCCAGTAGTACAAACCATAAGGTTAAATTTGATTCACTTGATTAGACCAAAAGTAAAGCTGTCTTTCCAACAAATAACAATGTCAATAAAATAAGCAAATGAGTGGTAGATTGAAATAAATATGTGCTATTTACTAGAATCTAATATGTAAAATAGATAAACTATAAAAAAAAAAGAAGACAGGTGTATGTATGAACAGGCAACTCACAGAAGAAACCAAAGTTATCAGCTCTTAGAGAAATTCAAATTTAAGCAACAGAGAATTTCACTTTACATGCTATATTGTCAAAAATTAGTAAGCAAGCAGGTAATACAAGTATTGGCAGGAATATACAGATAGAGGAACCCCATGCCCTACTGACAGGAGTGCCAACTGGTGCAGTCTTTCTGGAAAGAAATCTGATAATCCCATAAGTCTGTGGGAAACATATTCAAGGCTGCTCATCACAGCACTATCATAAAAGTGAGTCAAAGACAATTTCACAGCCTTCTTTCTGGAGAACTGATAAGTACAATGTGACAGATGCACAGTAAAGAATATTACACAATATTTGGAAAGACTATGCTATTTACACAGTTACATGGATAGATCTTACATCAAGAAGCCAAGTTCAAAAAAAGGGGGGAATAATGAGATGAATCTACAAAAGAATAGCACTTCTATAATCTCTCTTTAAAAATGTACATAGATAACTATACAATTTAGCAAAACAAACAAATAAATGGATCAAGTCCACATATAAATTTTGCAAGGCCTGGAATAAGAATGCAAATAAGGTCTGCATATATTTAAAGATTTAAGAGTTATAAATTAAGCCAATAAGTTGTGAAATAAAATATTTTATCCTTTTACTTTGACAAATATACCTTCCTAATGATATAATTTTAAAGCATATGTGAAGATATCTTTACAAATACATATATGTAAAAGACAAAATATCAGCGATGAGATTGAACTTCATTATTACGATGCACATAGCTAGGAGTTCTGCTACAGTATAACAATGTTTGGCTGAGTAATTATTGAATTACAGACTATTCCTTAGCTGCCAGGTATTACTGTTGCAAATAACCCCCTAATTTACAAATCCTTCTTGAACCACATAACTTGAACACAAAAAGAAGCAAGAAATGTACCCAAAGAGAATTCAAGAAAATATTGAATGCTTAAAATGATATTTAATTTAGCCATAATCTGTGACATTCATACTAAGAGCAAGGATTTGAAAAAGTAATTTGTCTTTTCTCTTACCTAAGTAGTGTTTGCCCTGCTCAAACCCTTCCTGCACTGTAGACATTGTCTGTTCTGATGGTGGCAACAGCACAATGCACAAACTTTCTGTGTATTGGCCCACAAAGGATACAGACAAAAGACACAGATGTTCTCCCTGGAGTAGTAAGAGGTGTTAATCAGGAGTGTGAATGTTGAGAGATACAAGCTATGTTGTATCTCTGAACACTGGATTTCAAGTGATAGAGGCTCCTGGTGCTCTTAAATAAATTTGTTTTTGTGATATTCAGGTCCCTCAAATGTGGAGTCTAAAAGTCAACAGCCAAGGGTCAAAGGATGACATCACTTAGATACACAATAAATATGTTAGAGTTCATATGGGAGGTTGCTGAACAGAATTAGGAAATAGGGTAAAAACAGAATAGATGAGATAGATGAGATATGAATAGATAGGTGACGTTGTTGATGATGATAAGTAGATAGAAAACAGACAGAACAAGAGAAGGACCTAATAGAATAATAGTAACGGTATGCCATGAGGCAAAAAGTATTATTAACTTAACCTTTTCCACTAGTAATCAAACAAAAGAGGAGTAGAAAGTAAAAAATATGAGCCAAAGTACTATTTGGATTTGGGCGTTTTTTGGTAGAATTTTTCCAACAAAATTCCAAGAGGTCACTGTATCCTTCACATTTGATCATGCAGCATGGTCTAAATGTAATCATTTTTGTAGAAATATTTGAGTGCTGGTACAGTAGCCTCCTCTCTTATCCATATGGATATGTTCCAAGGCCTCCACTGTATATCTGAAACCATGGATAGAACCAAACCCTATAAATACTGTTTTTTCCTATTCATGCATACCTATGACAAAGTTTATTTATAAATTAGGCACAGTAAGAGACTAACAATAACTAGTAATAAAATGGAGTCATTATAACAATATATTGTAATAAAAGTTATGTGACTGTGGACTCTCTCTCCATATATCTTATTGTACTGTATTCACCCATATTCTTCTTGCAATGATGTGGGAAGATAAAATGTCTACATGATGAGATGAAATGAGGTAAATGATGTAGGCATTGTGATAAAGTGTTAGACTACTGTTGACCTTCTGACAATATGTCAAATGGAGGATCATGTGCTTCCAGACCATGGTTGCAGATAAGGGGGGGGGGCTAATGTACAGTTCTTTATCCTTTGATATTCAAAATGTATTCAAATCAATCTTTTGAAGTTCCAATTATTCTATCATCTATGTAGATTTTTGCTATCTTCTATCGCTCAGATTTAATTGCACTTGATGTTCTTTTTGCAAAAAAAGGGTTGAGAAATTCTTGAAATTCTTCAACACTGTATATAATCCTCCTTTTTTTGCAAGATATGAAGTTTCACATTGCAATTAATTTGCATTTTATCTTGGTATCCAAAAATCTATAAGGTGCAGATAGAGAAGGCACATTATAGGTCTCAAAATCTTCAGTGGTGATAAGGGGAAGAAAAGTATAAGTGAGGACTAACTTTTTGAGTAAAAGTTCATTAGTAAACACTTCCATATTAGAAGGACTTTTGCTTCCCTATGCCAATTCATAGCTTTATTTGGGGCATGCTACGAATCTCAAGCTCCTCTAGTGAGTGTGATTAAGACTGACTCAGGTGGCAGATGTTGAATTATGACTCTACTTGAGCAACGTATATATTAATCTCCTTTAATTCATATATCTTTTAATATCAAGTAATTGTAACTCTTCTCCAATATTTCTGGATCTGACAGTGAGAAGAGTTGTGGAGTTCTAGGATTGTCATAGGAAACACCAAAGAAGAATTTCAAAGGAGAGCACAATCTAGAAAAGCAGTCACATGTGAGAACAGGGCTGCCAGGGAAAGGGTCATACTGACGGTATGTTCAAAGGGGAGACTGTCATTTAACCTGTTCATAAACATTAGAGCTAGTTTATTGTGACAACATTCAAACAGAAATAAGATGAGTATGTACTATAGCTACCAAAAAATTTTAATAGTTAGGCAAACATAAAAGATTCTAATGGCCACAGTTCTAGATATTTTTAAAAACCTTTGAACTCATACAAGTTTTACAAAAAAATTGTCAACATAAACTCTTTACCTTCCTTTGGCCTTAGTCAACTCCTCCTGCCTTATTTCTTTTTTTTTTTTTTTTTTTTTTAATTTTTTTTTTAATTTTTATTTATTTATGATAGTCACAGAGAGACAGAGAGAGAGAGAGGCAGAGACATAGGCAGAGGGAGAAGCAGGCTCCATGCACCGGGAGCCTGATGTGGGATTCGATCCCGGGTCTCCAGGATCGCGCCCTGGGCCAAAGGCAGGCGCCAAACCGCTGCGCCACCCAGGGATCCCCGCCTTATTTCTTTTTGCTCAGATATTCAGAAATGTACTATGACTAAAGTCTCAATTATTTAACAGCTGACTATTTAAATAGCTGGATTTCTTGAGCTCCTTTGACCCTTCTTTTCTTCCTTTGTATATTGGGCAAGTCTTTCCTAAGGTTCAGGAGGACACAAAGAAGCAGAAACATTAATCACTTGATTTTAGGAAGTCTAGTAAGAATTTTATGAGAAGAAAAGTGTATGCTATTATATTAGTGTTCTTCAGAGAAAACAGAACCAGTCTGATGTACATACATTTCTATTTTTCAACTGAGGTAAATGAACCATCATTGCTTCATAGTAAGAACCATCTCGTTAGGGAGGCTAATTACTAAAAGCAAAGATAAAGTCCTCTGTTTCCTGAAAGATGATATGGCTTTCCACTAAAGATCTATTTTGTTAAGTAATAATCTTCACCTTTAGAAACTTCACATGAGTGAAACTGCACTTATTTAATTAAGCAAAGGGGTCTGGCTTTCTTCCTAATAGACCAGGCATTCAACAAATATTTCTCACAGCCCCTCCCATCCTGTAGCTAAGTATTAAGGAAGAACTCCTTGACATCAAGTTAACAGAAAATAAACTCAGCTCTGTTTTACTTCTTCCCAGTTTTAGAGACAGAGATATTAATTGGGAGCATATTACTCTTTAGGTTTCAAGTAACAAAAGCCCAATTCAAATTGTCTTAAGCAAACAAAAGGATTTACTGATTACACAACATTGAAGTTTAGGGATATGAAACAGTTTCAAGCACAAACTGCTCCAGGGCTTAAGGGTGTCATCAGGAAGCTCTCTTCATCTCTTGGCTACATTAATAATCAGCCTTTTCCTAAATTATAATCAAGTCCATCTTGAGGCTCTATTTTTCCAGACAGTGCCAGATTTACCTCCTATCAATTTGACAATTGCAGTAGAGAGCCTCCCTTGTGAAAGCCCCACAAAAGCCCCCAGTTGTTCTCATTAGACAGGCCTGTGGCCATGCCCACTCCTGGAGCCAGGGAGTGGAGTCAACCCCATACTTGGTCATAGCTGAGAGTGAACCAATGGTGGCAATGAGATATCTCCCAAAAGGAAAAAATGGTAAACCAAGAAAGCAAAAACAACAAATGCTCACTGTAACATGGAATCATATTTGATGCTTAAAAAAAAAAATAAACCATTTTCTAAAGCCCCAGAATAATCTAGCAAAGACAGAACCTTCCAGAGACTCAGATATCTTGATTTCTTGTTTAGACTAAGGGCTCTAATTACTTATGTATCCTTTCCAAATAACTTATCCTCTCAGAATATCTATCTCCTGTGTTAAATGAGAGAATTTGATTAGAAACTCTTTAGCTGGGACGCCTGGGTGGCTCAGCGGTTGAGCGTCTGCCTTTGGCTCAGGGCATGATCCTGATGTTGAGGGATCGAGTCCCACATTGGGCTCCCTGCATGGTGCCCGCTTCTCCCTTTGCCTATGTCTCTGCCTCTCTCTGTGTGTGTCTCTCATGAATAAATAAATAAAATCTTAAAAAAAAAAACTCTTTAACTTTTCTTTTAGGCTTCAATGTAACAATTCTATAATAATGGCTATAAAGCAACACAATCTATAACTTGAGTTTCCAAAAAGTTAATGACTATATAAATGGCTTTCCTTTATACCATTAACATTGTGGGTGTTTCTTCAAATTCTTCCCTTTCTTTCTTTTTTTTTTTTTTTTTTTCTTTTTTCACTCTCTCCTGATGGCAGCCAAGAGATGGCCAGGCCCACATGAGGGTCCCAGAGAACAAGAAAGCAACCTAACAGAAATCAGAGTCCATACAAGAACGGTGCCTGAGTGAGTCAGGGTTCACACAAAGAGAGTGGTGAAATGGGGCTGTAACCTATCAACTTAGCAATATTTAGAGGGATTGAAAAATTAGGTATGAAGAGAATAATGGTAGCAATGTTACTCAATGTCAGAGAAGAAAGGTACAAATACAGAAAGGAGGAAAGCTGGAATATACCTTGTGGTGTTGAGCTTGAATAGGAAGCATGGGTGTGAACTCGTGTTTTGCAATATATGTAGAAATAAATAAGATAGGGATGTGTGCATACCTATATATTCTAGCAGCAATAAGGATACCTATCACCCAGATCTTGGGCTTCTAAATATCACTCTCCACTAAGCAGAACCAAGGTGCTTGGAAAAAGTGGCTAGTTCTAGGACTTGAATACGGAAAGAACAAAATGATTCTAAAATATGTCCAAAAATGATAGAGATGCATCAAAAAGATTTAGAAACCTGTTTGAAATGACAGTTAATGGCCAAATCTGGAATAATCTGAGCATCACAATAGGTAGTAACAGCAATGAATTATAACCCATTTATTAAAATAAGGATTCAAAGGATCGTGGATATAAATAAATATATGAGTAAATAAATGGGAGAGGAGTAATTTTCTCTTTAGAGTCGAATGCCAATTAATAAATGTAGAATGAATGACAACATTAAAAATCACAATTTGACAATCACCATCATAATAATTTGCACAATTATTATGAATAGATGCTAAAACTAATAGGTGAGAGTAGGAAAAGGAAGAAGACTTTACCAGATCTCCACCTAAATATAAGATAGGAAACCATCAAAATCCTAGAGCAGATAACAGGCAGCAACCTCTTTGAACTTGGCCACAACTACTTCTTACTAGACACATCTCCAGAAGGAAGGGAAATAAAGGCAAAAATGAACTATTGGGACTTCATCAGGATAAGAAGCTTTTGCACAGCTAAGGAAACAATCAACAAAACTAAAAGGCAACCTATGAAATAGGAGAAAATATCTGCAAATGACATATCAGATTAGTATCCAAAATCTATAAAGAACTTATCAAACTCAACACAAAAAAACAAAAACAAAAAATCTAGTCAAGAAATAAGCATAAGACATGAACAGACATTTCTCCAAAGAAGACATGCAAATCACTAGCAGACGCATAAAAAAATACTCAACATCTCTCATCATTAGGGAAGTACAAATCAAAACCACAATGAGATACCACCTCATACTGGTCAGAATGACTAAAATTAACAACTCAGGAAACAATAGATATTGGTAAGGATGCAGAAAAAGGAAACCCTCTTCTACCAATGGTGGGAATGCAAACTGGTGAGCCACTCTGAAAAACAGCATGGAGATTCCTCAAAAAGTTGAAAATAGATCTACCCTATGACCGAACAATTGCACTACTGGGTGTTTACCCTAAAGAAACAAATGTAGTGATCTGAAGGGGCACCTGCACCCCAATGTTTATAGCAGCAATGTCCACAATAGGCAAAACATGGAAAGAGCCCAGATGTTCATGGACAGATGAATGGATAAGAAGAAATTGTATGTATATATATATGAATATTATATATAATATGTATTATATATGTATTATATATAATTAATATATATAATATATAAATATTATAATGTGCATTATATATAATATGTATATATTATATACATATATATAGGAATATTATTCAGCCATCAAAAAGTGAAATTTTGCCATTTGGAATGATATGGATGGAACTAGAGGGTATTATGCTAAGTGAAATAAGTCAGAGAAAGATAAATCCCATATGATTTCACTCACATGTGGAATTTAAGAAACAAAACAGATGAACATAGGGAGAGGGAAGGAAAAATAAAATAAGATGAAAACAGAGGGGGGCACAAACCATAAGAGACATTTAACTGTAGGAAACAAAGCGAGGGTTGGTGGAGGGGAGGTGAATGGGGGTTGAGTAGTTGGATGATAGGCATTAAAAGGGGCACTTGATGTAATGAGCAGTATATGTTACATGCAGCTGATGAATCACTAAATTCTACCCCCAAAACTAATAATACAGTATATGTTAACTAAATTGAATTTAAATTTAAAAAAATTTTTTAAAGGGCACCTGGGTAGCTCGGTCGATTAAGCATGTGACTCAGGATTTTGGTTCAGATCATGATCTCAGGGTTGCAAGATTGAGCCCCCACATTGGATTCCACACTGGGCATGGAGCCTGCTTAAGATTTTCTCTATCTCACTCCGTCTGCCCCTCCCACCCCGCTCACACTCATACTCTCTCTGTGTCAAATAAATAAATACAAAAATAAAAATAAAGAGCGGGGCAAACCATAAGAGTCTCTTAAATATAGAGAACTGAGGGTTAATGGAGGGGAGGTGAGTGGTAGGATGGGCTAGGTGGTGATGGGCATTTAAGGAGTGCACTCTTTGGGATGAGCACTGAGTGTTATATGTAAGTGATGAATCAATAAATTCTTTTCTTTAATATTTTATTTATTTATTCATGAGAGACACAAAGAGAGAGAGGCAGAGACACAGGCAGAGGGAGAAGCAGGCTCTATGCAGGGAGCCGGACGAGGGACTTGATCCTGGGCTTCCAGGATCAGGCCCTGGGATGAAGGCAGCGCTAAACCACTGAGCCACTGGAGCTGCCCAAATCAGTAAATTCTACTCCTGAAACCATTACCACAGTATATGTTAAATAACTTGAAAATAAATAAAATTTTAAAACAAGGGAAAAAAAAAGAATCGAGTAGTTAAAAAAAAAAAAAAAGATTTTAGTTGATCTCCAGGTGTCTCCCCACAAATATTTATTAATTAGGTGGAGTAGCAACTTTATAATGGAAAAACCAGGCAGATACATCTTGATAAAGTGATTAATATTAACTGCACCAGTAATGGGACAAATAGGCACAGTATGTTCCCAATAGGACACAATGAGAACAGAAATTACTTCTGTGATTCTGCAAAAATGTGATATTCTGCAAAAATACAAAACTTGGCCATAATCATGAGGATATAATGGACAAATCCAGATTGATAGAAGTTCTATAAAATGATTGATTTATCGTGTTCAAAAATACCATGGTCTTGAAAGTGAAGGAGATATTGAGGAACCATTCTAGAATGAAGCAGACTGGAGACCTTGACAACTGGATATAACACATTGTGCCCAAGAGGATCCTTTTGCTATAAAAGCCATTATTACAATAATGGGAAACTTAAATGCAGTCTCTGAACAAAAGATTTATGGGAGTTCTTTGGAATATTCTCATAACTTTTCTGTAAATTTAAAACTATTTCAAAATTAAAATAGATAGATACTTCTCCAAACTGTTTTACCTGGCTTATGCATGCAATCTTTCTCTACATGATTGGTATTATGAACTTCTTAGCTTTTCATTGAGCATTTTGGAGCTAAAAAGATAAATTAATGAGAGTGACACTTCACATGAATTTTTCTTATTATAAAGTAAAATATGGTTATTATAGAAAACAGAAATAAGCATAAAGGAGAAAATAAGAACTCTCCAAATCTTCTCTCTTCCTGCAAACCCACACACACACCCCAGAATGTTAAGTTGGAAGTTGCAACTGTAGACCAAGGTACAAAAGATTATCAGATATAAAATTGAGTAATTGCTAAAATGTGAATTTCAAAGGCACTTTTCAAGGATTACATATACAACACTTGGTGCCCTTTTCTTGGATCAGAAAGAGAGTTTAAGAGAAATCTGTGAGGAAAATTCCTTTGGAGAGAGCTCCCCAGACAAGAAGCCACAGGCTCAGAGCCCTGACCTGCGTCATTCACCTCTAGCTTCAGGCATGGTGAAGGCTCACAAGTCACCATGATCTATAATTAGATCTCCAAAACCCAATCCCTAAATTTAGTACCTTCTTTAATTAAACAGCATGTCTGGACTAGACTGAAACAATGGTAATAGTCTCACTGTAACAGCTACTCAGATACTGTTTAAGGAGTTCAGCCTCAGTCATATTTAATCCCCGTGGGAGTAAATCACTAACCCTCCTGTACGGAATATTGCTTTCGTTTGTTAAGTTTTATTTGTTTTTGTTCTCGTTTTTGTTTTTGTAGTGGTGGTGCAATGTGGGGAAGAGAGGGATGTTAACCCAAACTTCTCTCTTCTTGATTTTAGCAGGGCTGATGGATGATTTGCAAAACTCAGAGTGGAGGGGGGCGGGGGGAGGGGGGCATTCATATGCAGGCATACTGGAGGGAGATATGTAGGGTGGTTTGTGCTTTGCAAAATTCAGCTGTCACTCTGGCCATCCTAGTCCATTCACATGCTATTTTTTCCATTCAGCAAAAATGGGAATAGATGCAGTCTCTTAAAAAAAGAAAAAAAAAAAAGGAAGACTGTTTACTGAGAGCTTTTCCAGGAAGGTTCAGCTTCAAATCACCTCCTGGAATAAATTCCTGGCAGATATCTGCAGAACATTTCACTGCTCAGCAGCCTAAAACTAGGGCTCTTTACCTGCCTGGATTTTCTTGGACTATTGATTATTTTTTCTTTCTAGTTTGAATCTATAGTTCAAAGTTCTCTTCAAAAAGAATACAGTCACACACAACCTCAGAATGTTCAGAGCTAGACTATTCAGTAGATATGGTCAAAGGCCCTTCAGAGATTAGAGACACATCACCATTATCCGATTGCTAAATAACCCCACTGACCCTGAGATATCTTGCCTCATTATTATTTTCTTAGAAAGTATGTCCTTTCTTCAAATAAAAAAACTTGCTGCACCTTAAGACCCTGGCCCATGGGTGAAACTTTAATCTCACACCAGCCTGCTGAGCTCTTGTCCTGCAATACTCAGCTCATCCTGAACTCCTTGGTGAAGAGCCTTTCACATTTGCCACTGTTGGCCTCCTCTGGCATCCCTTTACAGAGGCTCTGCTTTGCCCTCATATGTACTGGATGTGGTACCACAGTTTCCATTTTAAGTATGTATCTTCCTCTGATCCCCCAATGTTTAGGCTTCCCCTCATATCTATGCCCAAAGTACAGAGAAAGATAGAACTCTATTGTTCCTTAAATAAATGCCAGGGGCACCTGGGTGGCTCAGTGTTTAAGCACGTGCCTTTGGCTCAGGTGTGATCCTGGAGTCCCAGGATCGAGTCCCGCATCCGGCCTCCCACAGGGAGCCTGCTTCTCCCTCTGCCTATGTCTCTGCCTCTCTCTGTACATTAAAAAAAATAAAAATAAGATAATAAATGACAATCAAGTGACCAAGAGCTGAACATCTTTTTCATGATTAATCATTGTGGTACTGCATCTTATTGAGAATGCCCTGTATCCCATACATACAAGTATATCTCGGAGAAGGAAATAATGTTGACATGGGCAGGGTTTGGGCACCTGAAGTAAAGGGTTAGGGAACTAACATGTGAAAAATGCCCAGTATGTACAACTCCACACAGGACATGCTCACACTACAGTGTTAAGGATGGTGCTGACAGAGCCGGGGCCTCCAGGCCTGTGGTGCCGGCTGTAGGAGCAGGCTGTCAGCCCCACAGGTCTGCCTTGAATCCTGGCTCAGGCACTCACTCCTGATGATTTCAGGTATATTATTTAACCACCTTGTACCTCATTTTCTCTTCTATTAATGAGAAAATCGTGCTTAGTTTATAAGGTTGGGTTTTTTTGTTAAGGTTTTATTTATTTATTTGAGATCGTGTGAGAGAACACGAGCTGGAGGAGGGGCAGAGTGAGTGGGACCAGCAGACTCCTCGCTGAGCAGGGAAGCTCAGAAAGTAGGGCTCAATCCCATGATTCAAGCCAAAAGCAGACACTTAACCATCCGAGCCACCCCGGCGCCCCTATAAGGTTGTTTTAATTTTTTAAAGATTTTTATTTATTGATTCATGAGAGAGAGAGAGAGAGAGAGGCAGAGACACAGACAGAGGGAGAAGCAGGCTCCATGCAGGGAGCCTGATGTGGGACTCCATCCCGGGTCTCCAGGATCAGGCCCTGGGCCAAAGGCTGCACAAAACCGCTGAGCCACCAGGGCTGCCCCTATAAGGTTGTTTTATAGCCAAAAATAATGAATGTGAAACACCTGGTAGGTGCTCACTATACAGAGCTATTATTATTGTCTTTATTCTTCAGAGAAGGAAACGGGCTTAAAAGAATGTAAACTGAGGCACGGATTCCTTAATTTAAGAGCCACTCAAGGTATCAGTCACCTTTTGATGGATACACATGTGCTTGGTTTTGCTTCTTTGGGCAAGATTTTCCAAGTAAGGTGTTTCAAGGGACAGGACAGACCATAAAGACAGGATGGAGGAAATACTGCTTGGATTGGGAAACACATGCCTTTTATACCACCCATTTCCCAGGACTTCCTCTCTCCTGGTGTCAAAACACCTTTCCCAGATGCAAATGTTATAACCCAATTATTACTACCGAACTTTGCTCTTAGGTACCTGTCAATTCATTTCCCTGGAGTCTCTCAAACCACATCTACATTGCTAATGTTAAATCACTGGATGGGTAAGAATTAACATTGTTCATTGAAAAAAAATCACTCTAATAAAAGAATGAATCTATACCCGACAGCAGGTTAGAGCAGGGGAAGATGAAGCCTCTAAGTCACTACTAAGCATTTCAGATCATCTTGGAATAAAACAGCATTTACTGGAAGTCTTATGATAAAACCTTTTCTGTCCTTTCATAAATAAATAGGTTCTTCTTTTTTAGGTGCTTCCTTATTTTTTCTTTCGCTATCTCAGAATTGAGAAATATAATAAATGCTTATTGAAAAGGCCTGGCCTTTATTCAGTACTTGTGCAAGCCTCAAAATAGTTGATTCACATTATGGAGCTTCCACTATTGCTCAATTGGCACACCCTTTTCAAATTCCTTAGAGCCCTGCAAATCTGAAACCGTCAGAGAAGGTGAGTTTTGTCCCATCCCACGTGCCAAAAAAAAAATTCTTTCTCTTTCTTGGAAAATTCAAGCTCTCCTATGCTCCAGGTCAAGTAAACACAATAACCAACACTACACACACACACACACACACACACACACACACACACACACACTTTATGGCCATCCTCGGCCTGCCTACCTGCTTTATCAGCCATGCCTCCTGTTTCCTTCCTCCTCCAGCTCCTGGAACTCTGTGCATAAGCTATGACATATGTCTCCCCCAAACACAAAGAATACCACTTATGAAAGATAATACAAGCCTTATCTTATTCCATGGGAAATTAACATAGAAGATCCATAGATTTTAGAGATAGATCCCAATTTGGGGACACACATGGCAGTTAAAAACTCAAAGAGTGGCACAAATGCCACTTATCTTCAGAGTTCTCAGTACCTCTCCCTCTCACTTTCCACCACCCCTCTTTTCTCTTGCACCTACATCCCCCTGCAGTTTACGGCCATGCAGGGATAGGAACCAAATCAGAGGAACAATTCTATCTGAAGAATTGGACTCATAGAGCACTAAGACTCATAGAGCTAAAATGAGCTGCACAAGGTCAAATAAGTAGGTAGTCTCAGAATCAAGACTTAAACCCTGATGGATCTGACTTCAAATCTTACTCTTTTTTCTGTAAGACACTGATGAGAAGTGGGATGAGAAGGAAGGAAATAACAAGAAGTCTGCTCTGTGTCTGGACCTACTCAGGACAATGGACTTCTAAGGTTAGAAAAGTAGGTGCTGGTTACCTGCAAGACCTCTCAGCAAATTGTCTGTGCTCTTTTTAATGTTCCAACTGAATGAGACCTGGCCCCTGGGGATGTAAAAAACTTCACCCATCCACCAGTCAATACTTATGAAAAGCAAGAATAATAGCTCCACAATGGAGGTAATATTTAAACTGAGACTTAAAAATGAGCCAACACTTACCAGGCAGTCCAGAAAAGAACATTTCAGATTTTTTGCTTTACCAATTGGTAAAGCACTTTCTGAATATTTTTGCACTTAACACTAAAGAAAAAGAAAAAAAAACTTTTGTGAGCTACACAGGACTGTTATCATTATTCCCATCTCAAATATTAGAAAACTAAGGATGAGGGAGGCTGAGTTGGCATACTGTACATCTTCATGACACATTTAGACAGCAGCGTACTAGAACATCATGAGGAGGGGAGCTTTTTGTGTGTATAGTGTTAAAAATGATTCAAGAAAACAATTTAGGTAACACCAACAACTTCATCCAACACTTCATGAAGTGGGCAACCTCTCTTCACAAGGATCCAGAGAACTGCAAAATGGGGTGGAAGGCAAGAAACTTTAATAGCATAAAGGATAAGGAACAAAATAGAAAAAAAAAATAGAAAAATGAATAAAAAAACAATAAAATAAATATAGAGCCCAAAGTTGGCTTGGCATTCTGGAATTGACTGACTGGGTATACTATGTTTCTGGTCAAGCCCAACATTTACAGGGAAGGAAAATTATCTAAGTACGGACTTAGCACCTGGGGCAGGAGTGGCTCCATCTTGGGCCTAGAAATTCACTTGAACAATGAGGTCATAAAGGTGGCACACCTTAAGCTGATAAGACTGGTATCCTTAGAAAAAGGAAGAGACAAAGATACCAGCGATGTGTGGCACAGAGTAAAGGCTATATGAAAACACAAGAATGAAGCCATCTGCAAGCCAGGAAGAGGAGTCTCCCCAGAAACCCACCCTGCCAGCTCCTTGATCTTGGACTCCCAGACCCTAGAACTGCAAGAAAATAAATTTATGTTGTTTAAGCCCCTCAGCCTAGGGTATTCTGGTATGACAACCCTAGCGGACTAATATACTGCCTAGCAAAGCATATGGAGAGTTAGATCAATTACACATACACAATCTAAAGAGGCATCAGAATATGAAACAGTGATTACCCTTGGCCCTGCACCTGCAGCATGGTGCTCTTTCTAAAGTTTGTACCATTACTCTGGAAGGTAACTGGTGAGGAAAATTGAGTAGTTCAGTTCATTTAACCTGTATCTACTGAGCTCCCACAATGAGCTAGATGTGAGGAATCCAGCATATCATTGGACAAGGTGTGTATGTAAATGAATAAATGTGATTCCATATAAGAAGTGCTATAATGGGACTCCTGGGTGGCTCAGCGTTTGAGCATCTGCCTTCAGCTCAGGGCTTGGTTCCAGGGTCCAGGATCGAGTCCTGCATCGGGCTCCTTGCGGGAGGCCTACTTTTCCCTCTGTCTATGTGTGTGTGTGTGTGTGTGTGTGTGTGTGTGTGTGTCTCATGAATAAATAAATAAAACCTTTAAAAAAATTTTTAAAAAGAAGTGCTATAATGAAGACAGGGTAGATAGAACATAGAATTGGAACCAGGTTAATCCGGTTTGAATTACAGCTCTCTTATTTATTCTAACATTATGAACTAGGGCAAATTATCTAGCCTCTCTCTCCAAGTCTGGATTTTTCATCTATAAAATGAGTTTAATACACATACCCCACAAAACTTTTGTAAGAGCAAATGAGCTATATATGCCAAGCAAATCTAAAGTACATGACATACAGTAGACACTCAATAAAGTGTATATATTGTCATTATTGTAATTATGTACAAGGTCTATTGAAGGTAATCATAAAAGATTCTCACTTCTGCATGGAAATATCAAGGAAGACTTCCGAGAGAGTAATATTTAATCTGAGTCTTTAAAAACAAGTAGGAGTTTACCTGGCTGATGGAGAAAATGTATTTGAAAATGCATTTCTGGTGTAGGGAACAGCACAGGCGAAGGTAAAAAGATATATAAAACCACATTGCAGGAACACCTGGGTGGCTCAATCAGTTAGGCATCTCTCTTTGGCTCAGGATCCCAGGGTCCTGGGATCAAGCCCTGAGGTCCTGGGATTAAGCCCGGAGTTGGGCTCGCTGCTTAGCAGAGAATCGGCTTCTCCCACTCCCTCTGCCACTCCCCCTGCTTGTGCTCGCTCTCTCTGTCTCTCTATATATATCTCAAATAAATAAAATAATAAACTTTTAAAAATAAAAGGTTAATTAAAAAGGACCCCAAACTCTGTTTAAGTTGGGACAGAAAGCTGATTAATACATGAAAGAATTGTCCTAATTTAATTGCAATACAGAAAGGCACCTAATGATGCTGAAGTAGATGATTGAGTCTAACAGTAATGAGTGCATTAATTAAAGAAATGTTCAATATATTCAAGACTTTGTGCCCTACGGTGGGTGATTCAAGGAGTAAAAGAAAAAAACAAATTATATGACTATCTTTCCTTCTGCTTGCCAGCAAAAATCTGCTTTTTCTTTGTTATAGAGCTTAACATAATATAGGCCCATGTGCCTAACTCAGTGGTTCTCAATCTATTTGCTCCAGGTATCACCTTGAAAGCTCTAAAAAATATATTGGAGTACCCAGGTGACACTCTAGCACCAGGAAAACAGACTTCCTGAAAGTGAAGCTTAGCAACCCAAGTGATTCTTATGTGCAGCCACAGTTGGGAGCCACTGCTGTAATTAGACTATGAACTCCTTGAGGGAAGGGATGATTTCTTGGTCATTCCTAAATTCATCACAGTGCCTGACACAGAGATATTCATATTTTAACTAAATGGCTGGATGGACAGATGGGTAAAAAGCTAGTATTTCCTACCCTCAAGATATTTATTATTATAAAGCAAGAAAAATACAACTTGTATACAGATAGTTGAGTGGATATAAGCCAGTGGATGTTGCGTGATTGCCACTGTATTTAACAACAGAGATTTTGATCTGAAAGAAAGCCTAGTTAAATGCATATAATGGAGCACTTTCATTCACAGGCCAAACAGGAAAGCTTCAATTGCACTGCTGATTAACATCTAATTTTTAAAAAGAAGAAAGGAGTCATCACACAGATTGTATCACTTAGAAGGAATAAAAATGAAAATGCTATAAACAATGAGGGAGTGCAAAGACTAAATCTTGGAAGGGAAATTCAGGGCTCCCATAAGCCCTGTCCCAGTATCACCCTCCTAGGGCAGACTAAGTGGTTTGACTTGGTTTGATTTGGTTTTTATTGTGACTTTCCTTCACTGTTATGATTATTTCTAGGTCACCTGGCTGCTATATACTCTCTTCTACTCTACAAGCAGTGCTTTCATCCAACTAGATAATCCAGCATTTGGATATTAACCCTTCCGGCACAGTTAGCCAACATCATTCCGCCCTAACTCCACCACACCCGAGTTAAGTGTCACTTAACATCTGAACTGAGCCCAGATTCTTTGATATCAAACACTCTTCACAAGTGACTGGGCAATTAAATGATTCATCTTAAACAATTGGAGCATTTATAATTAATACACTTCCCAGTGTAAACTGAATGAAATAAATAAACTATGGAAACAAATGACATTTGGACAAGTCTTCTCTTCAGGTCAGCTAGCTTATATATTTACGTTTGATGAGGAAAGAGAAAAATTCTTACCCGTTTCCCAGAGAGGAAGTTACTAGAATAATTTGAAAAATTTTCCAGCATAAAATTTCATAACATGTACACTCAAAAACATTTCTAATATAATAGAAAGCAAAAACTTGTATTCAACCAGAAAATAACAGGGCAAAAGAAATTCGGGCACAGAAAACAGGTTTGTTGTTTTTGTTTTTTGTTTTTAAGATTCATTTATTATTCACAAGAGATACAGAGAGAAAAAGGCAGAGACACAGGCAGAGGGAGAAGCAGGCTCCATGCAGGGAGCCCAATGTAGGACTTGATCCCAGATACCGGGATCACGCCCTGAGCTGAAGGCAGACGCTCAATCTCTGAGGCACCCAGGCATCCCCAGAAAACCAGGCTTAAAGCTGAAACCTAAGTGCTGTTACCTCCCAAGATACAGCAGTGATGTCTTCCATGTTTTTCACATTTTGGAAAATCGTGTCCAAGTTTCTAGAGTCTTCTCTTTCTCGGGAGTAAAACCAATCTGGAAAGTGTTCTAACTCCTTTCTGACTCCTGACTGGCAAGAACCAAGAGGGAGGGCCAGGAAGCACACAGGATACCACCTTCAGTGCAACCATCAATGGCAACCTCCCAAGCACCAAGACTGACAACTGACCCTTATTATATCTTTGTCATGACATGGCCAACATCTGACACTGGCATTCACAGAACTTTGGTCAGCAAAGCAACATTACTCATCTCTTTGACCTTTCCTCTCTTCCAGGAGGCTAATCTTGCCCTGGTTCTCCTCCTTATCCACTGATTTCACATCTTTGTTGAATTTTTTCTCTTTTGCCAAATATTTGTTTAATTTTCTGTCCATTTGCCTCTCTTCTGGCCTCCAAAAATGAGTCTCTACC
The DNA here is from genome assembly GCF_048164855.1 of Canis lupus baileyi. Taxonomy (NCBI): domain Eukaryota; kingdom Metazoa; phylum Chordata; class Mammalia; order Carnivora; family Canidae; genus Canis; species Canis lupus. Next base: position 23,938,981 of record NC_132870.1, read on the forward strand.
CCATCTTCTCTCCCTATTTGGATTCATATCAAAGTCTCTAACTACCTATTTTTTTCACTTGAATATCCAAGTATCCAAAACAAAGCTTGATATCATTTTACAAAATCTGTTCCTCTTCCCTTTTTCTCCACCTTAGATTCATGATCTTACCATCCATCAAATGTTCCATTCTAATGAGTGGCCAAGCATTCTTGATTCCACCTTAAAATGCTGTCACAGAATTAACCCCTATGCTCTGTTCCTTCTTCCCATATTTTTCTCTGGCTTTAATTCCTCTGTGTTCTAATCCAGGCTAATACAATAGTCTCCTAAGTGAGCTTCCTGTCAATTGTTTTTTCCCCACTTCTGAGACCATCCTCCTGGGTCTATCTTCTTTTTTTTAATTCTTTTTATTTTATTTAAAATCAATTTGCCAACATATAGTACAACACTCAGTGCTCATCACATCACATGTCCTCTGTAATGCCATCATTCAGTTACCCCAACCCTCCACCCACCTCCCCTTCTGCAACCTTTTGTTTGTTCCCCAGTTAGGAGTGTCTCATGGTTTGTCCCCATCTCTAACTTTTCCCCACTCTGTTTCCCCCCTTCGCTTATGGTCCCTTTCACTATTTCTTATACTCCACATATGAATGAAACCATATGATACTGGGTATATCTTCTTAAAGAACAATAAATCCCATTTTGTCACAAACCTATAAGTTTTTGCTGATTCTCCCTTGACTCTAAGATTAAGCCCAAACTTAATCAGAAGAGCTATCCATACAAGGCCCTTCACTGTATGACCCCAACTTACTTCTCCAGCTTCACTGATATGCCTCACTATGCTCAAAAATGAATTTCTCTTCATCTCCCAAACCACCCATGCCCTTGCTACTTCTTATATGTGTTATGTCTTCTGCATGAAATGTCTGATCTTCCCCACTCTATCTCCATTCCAAACTGGAAAACTTCTACTTTTTTTCATTAAAAAATCAATCAACCAATCAAATGTCACCTGACTAGAAAGGCTCCTCTGATTTTTCTCAGGGTCTCCACTACCCTACATTTGACTATGCTGGGCATATAATTCCAAGAGTTGAGGAGGCATCATACTAGAACTAAGTTCCCTGCAACCAGCTCACCACTATATCCCCAGCATCTAACATTTTGCCCAGCATATAGTCACTGTTCAGCTTATATATGTTAATGAATGAATCTCTTGCCCTCAGGCTTTAGAGCACAGATATAATAAACAGCTTTGAGATAGGATAATAGGAGGACATGAATGCCAGGGAAAGAGATTAAAATAGAGGTCAGAACTTAAAGTAAAAAATCTAAGCAGAGGGAAAAACTGGGCTTGAAGACTATCAAAGAGACATCCTAGAAGGCCAGATAAAAGATAAGATTCAAAGGCTCAGATGCGGACAGAGAAGTAATGGTTATAGGTGCTAATCCAGGTGAACACCCAGGCAGGAAGATCTCCCTCTGAGATCACCTGATTCGTTTACAAGTAATGCCTTGTGTTGCAGTTTATCTGTTGGCATGCCCAAAACACCCACCAGACTGTGTTCTTTGTAAGCAGCCATCCTGCCTTATTCATCTTTGTATCTAAGCACCTGATACCATGCCCACCACTTAGCCATAGTTTTACTGTAAACTTATTGCTGCACTGTGAACCCTTAAGTATAATAAATGATTGTGCAGGGCCTGCATTCCACTGTTGGAACCACTAATGAAGGCAGATGTGGAGATAGAGAAGCCGACGTTATCATTGTGTTGGGTGAGATCATGCACGTCCAAATCACACGTGATGCCTGAGAAGCTTGCTTTTCTCAGCTTTATTTTTAGGGCAATGACTGAACTTTGTGATGCAGGCTTATTTCTACCTCAGTGTTAGTAAAGTTTTTACCTTTAGAAGAGGTGATTAACAACTCAAGCTCAATAAAGTACTTAATGAGGAATTCTTGCCATGGTTCAGTTAAAGTCTTTTCTGGCAAGCTGACTTTCACACTTAAAATCTCTCTTGGCACTTATAACCTGAAAGAATATGGTCCTGCCTGGTTAGACTCAGAATATACCCAGCCCTATGTTTTCAAAGAGCAACTTTTAAAAGAGCGACACAAAATCATCTGCCCATTAACATTTCTGTACTCCATTTTGATGGAATGCAAATATGAGCTTCTCAGATAACTATTTCATATGAGGGCTCTTAAATAATGACCACAAATTTTGTACCTGACATCCCATCAAAAGGTGGGACCCATGTGCCCATCCTCTGAACCTGGGTGCCCATGACTCCTTTGACCAAGAGCATACAGAGAAGCAGAATAATGGGATTTCTGAGGTGAGGTCATATAAAGCCATGCAGTTTCTACCTTGCTCAACGTCAGAATCACTTGAGTCATCATAGAAGAAATCTGACTACCCTGAGTCCACCATGACGGAGGGCACAGACAGAGGCTCCATTGACAATCCTAGCTGAGCTAGTTCTTCAGCCATCACAGCCCAAGAGAGATGTGTAATGAAGAAGCTGTCTTAGAAGTTGATCTCCACCCCCAATCATTCAAGTCACCCCAGCCATTTGAATCATCCTAGCTGAGACCCCAGAGCCATCTCTACTGTGCTCTTTCTAAGTTTCTTACCAGTCCTCATTTCATAGTCCAGGTTACTGTAGCAGCTACCCAATGTCCATAAGAAAAAATATAGTCCAGGGGCATCTGGTAGTTCAGTCAGTTAAGCAACTGACTCTTGATTTTTGCTCAGGCCATGATCTCAGGGCTGTGAGATTGAGCCCCAAGTTGGGCTCCATACTCAAGAGAGGTCTGCTTGAGATTGTCTCCTTCTTCATCTGCTCACACTTTCTCTATGTCCTCTCAAATAAATAAATAAACCTTAAAGAAAAAAACAACAGAAGCAGGAAAAAAATAGTCCAAGTCCAGGTCCATTGAGAGAAAGGAGAAGCTGAATTCAAGACTCATGGGATTTCACATGCATGTACATACAGGTTTAGGAATGAATGAGCATGTAGAAATGTGTGAAAGGGTGGGCACCAGATTGTTAACATCTGTCACTTGTGAGGACTTAGGAGAAGGGGAGTGGGGGAAAAGGAGGTGGGAAAAATTATTAATCATTCACTTTTTAAATTTATCTTTATACTATTTTACTCACACTAAACTCACATAACTTTCACAATTTTTGAAGAGAGATTAAAAATGATTTAATCTCTCTTCAAAAATTGAAGATAAAAAGATTTTTAAAAGTTGTTGGGGCATCTGGGCGACTTGGTCAGTTAAACATCCTACTCTTAATCTTGTGGCATTGATCTTGGGGTGGTGAATTCAGGCCACAAATTGGGCCCCACACTGGACATGAAGCCTACTTAAAAATAAAAAAGGTGAAAAAATTGTTGTTTTAATTTTTTTAAAGCTGTAGAACATGTCAACTTTCTTTTTCCTTCCCCCTTCCTCCTATCCTCCTATGATGATGTTTGTTCATCAGACTCTGATAGCACCTGAGTTAAACGTAGAAATGAGGAAGGAGGCTTGAGCTCACTCAAAGGAGAAAAGCCATTGTACACAAGTAAAATGGAATATGACTCATTATACACAAGTTCAGTCACTGAAAGCTCCTTCAACACATATACTTTTCTTGTTTTAGTAAAACAAAACAACAGGGGGCTTGAACTCACATTCCCTAGATCAAGAGTCCCATGCTCTACCCACTGAGCCAGCCAGGTGCCCCATACACAGTTTTGGTCCATATCTACTAAGTGGAAATTTTGAAGGCCTCGGAGTATTCTAATATTCCACCTTTCTCAAGCTATTGTGTAGGAAATCCTAATATTTACAATTTGTTAATAACTTGTAGACAAATACCCAGTTAGCAGCAGCAATCTCATTAAGACTATCAGAAATTGAGAGACATCAATCTCAAATTTATAACTTGGAAAAAAAAACTGAAAAAGAAAACTATTTTGTGATTGTAATGGGCTCCATATACAATCTTCCTACCATGTAAGGGTCAGAAAGAGTTCATTCAAGGTCAATTATCTCTAAACACACAATTCACATTTCTGGCAGATGTCTTCCAATGTTTAATTGACTTAAATCAACAATTCTAAACACCGTGTCAATACTTTTTATTAGTATAGGGTACATTTCATAAGTACCCCTAGAAGATTGTCTGGGAAGCTCTCAAAACTCACACATTTCACAAATGGATTTCTAAAATTTTTCTGTGGGCAATTCTGCTTTGAAGATTTTCTAGGTTAAAATTGTCAAAGCCATGGTCTACAGTGTAGAACTTTGGAACCTTGTTTATTGATTTGCCCTTATCCTGGAGCAGACCCAGAATTGTTTTCTGAGAAAAATCTTTATACTGTCTACGGTGCTCCCCAGGCCTCTGCTCTGCAGGGGTAGGCCAATGCCTGCTCAAGACAAAGTCTAAGTTAAGCACCTTAATTTTCATAAGGGGACATTTACTTTTTTTCTCTTTGCTCAGCTGATTTTTAAAATAAATACTTTTCAAAGTATGTGAGTTTTAAAAATACATGTACTTCAATGAATAACACCAAATAATTACTCGAATAACTACCCCAATTATCTGTCACTGGCAACTTTAATTAAAAGTCAAAGTGCAGGGATCCCTGGGTGGCTCAGTGGTTTGGCGCCTGCCTTTGGCCCAGGACGTGATCCTGGAGTCCCGGGATCGAATTCCACATTGGGCTCCCTGCATGGAGCCTGCTTCTCCCTCCTCCTGTGTCTCTGCCTCTCTCTCTCTCTCTTTCTGTCTCTCATGAATAAATAAATAAAATCTTAAAAAAAAAAGAGTCAAAGAGCAAGAAATAATATTCCTGAAGGACTTATTAAGGGGAATAGAATCCATTCAGCCCAGTAAGTAATTTAGATATTGATCCTTAGATCAACTCAGACATTAAGAAAACTTATTTGTTGTTTTGTGTTTATTTTTGTACTACCCACTTACAGAGAATTGCATTTACTACCTCGTGGTAGTATTGGCCCTATGCCCTCCACTTCCATTGAAAGGCATTGTAGGAAATAGCTGCAAAAAACAAGCAGTTTTAATTTTAAGGGTGTTGTTGCTAATATTGTTCATTCCAAGACTCTGTGTCCTATTCTTAAGTATACAAAATACTAAATTTGTGCAGAAATTTTCCTCAAATTTTATAAGCAGAAGAATATTGACTTCTTTAGTTCTATCTGCATTTATTATTATTATTATTATTATTATTATTACTATACAGACAATACTTCACTTCATAATTGTGTCCTTTTGACTTTGATGAACCAGAAGTTTGGAATCAAATATTAATATGTAGTTCTCTTTTAATGGTAGTGTGGAACCTTGCAGCATATATTTCTGTGTATTAATAACTTTCTAAAATTATATTTCAACATTCTAAATCTCTTTTCCTTGAAAATAAATTTCTTTAATTTTTATATTATTATACTGTGTGTGATCCAGTGAGATATCTCAAAACTTTTTTGAAAGAAAAGTAGGTTGGGACTCAGTGTGGCTTAGTGGTTGAGCATTTGCCCAGGGTGTGATCCTGGAGTCCCGGGATCGAGTCCCACATCAGGCTCCCTGCATGGAGTCTGCTTCTCTATCTGCCTATATCTCTGCCTCTGTGTGTGTGTGTGTGTGTGTGTGTGTGTGTGTGTGTGTCTCATGAATAAATAAAAATTTTAAAAAATCTTTAAAAAAAGAAATGAAGTAGCTTATAATTTAATAAATGATCATGATCCTGCGATAAGAAAGCTTTCTAAGCATTTGTACAATGGGTAGGATTCGGTAAGAAGCAGAATAGATAATGCTTGTAAAGACACTACTGTGTTAATCATGACAGATATCCCTGAAGGTATCACATATTTTTAACTAAATGAAAATTACTAAAAACGATGATCTGGTTTATGTGAAAATAATAATATATAGTATCCTAATCTCAAAAGGGAGCCAATTTTCAGTTTTCAACATTTCTATCGAAACACTTACTCTGAATAGTAATTGTAAAAATCTTGAAAAGTCTGGTATTGCCTTGATCAGAATTTATAAGTTTTATTAGCAAACTGTGTCAAAGAAACATTAATCCTAAGTGAAATTCTGAACTGCCAAAATGTAGAAGTGGAGAGGTAGAATGAAGTTGCAAATTTCATTCATGCTGTAATTCAGATATGCAAAGAAAATATATCTCAGTTGTTTTGCCTCAGTTTAAAATGGTCTTGTTGCTCAGTGCCAGCCACTAATTAGGAGGAGGGAAAAACACACTTTTATCTTTATCCGGTTTAAAATATAATGCTTCAGCCAGTGTCCAGCCAAGAAAACAAAAAAACACACCAGTTATTTCAGACATGGAGATTTAAAATAGGGAATTGGCTACTCAGTTGTCAGAAGACTGAAAACAAAAAGTCATTAAAGCTAACCCAGATGGCAGAGAGTGAATTAGTTGACTAGAATACATGGGTGTTATTTTTGAGAGAAAAGCTAATATTTTCCAATCTATTAACACAGTTGCACTTGATTACATACAGTCTCTATGTCTGTACTATCTTCTATTACTCTATCAAATTCTCCTTGTCAACAAATTGAACATTTTTAATTTAAAAACAGAACAATTTTTTAAGATTTTATCTTATTTTTTAAGATTTTATTTATTTGACAGAGAGAGAGAGCACAAGCAAGGGAAGTAGCAGGCAGAGGGAGAGGGACAAGCAGGCTCTCCACTGAGCAGGGAGCTCAGTGATATGGGGCTCGATCCCAGGATCCCAGGACCCCAGAAACATGACCTGAGCTGAAAGCAGTTGCTTAACCAACTGAGCCACCCAGGTGTTCCTAAGATTTTATTTTTAAGTTATCTCCATACCCAACGTGGGGCTCAAACTCACAACCCCAAGATCAAGAATGGCACACTACACTGACTAAGGCATCAGAAAAGTTTTCACTTGTACATACAAATTTATATCATACAATACTAGAAGTATTATTTCTTTTGTTTGTTTGTTTGTTTAACTAGATTCCATATCCGGTGTGGGGCTTGAATTCACAATGCTGAGAGCAAGTGTTGCATGCTCTACAGACTGCATCAGCCAGGCACCCCATAATACTAGAAATATTGGTGAAAGAATAAAGTTGGCTTTCTGGTCTCTGGTATTACTATAGGAGACCAAAAATTTCTCACTAAATTTATTCATAGAGAGCAGTGATAAGCCTTTGGGTATTAATGATTAAAAATCTGGTATTTTTTCTCTATTATGAAGAGAGTAGAAAAAAGCCACTTTTCTAATTTTGGTTAAAAGCTCACAAAACTTCTACCCCTTATGTTAAATAGATTATCCCTTATGAACACACCAGAATATTTCCTAGTTTAGACTAGGAATTAAAAAGTGTCCAAGTGCCTATAAATGCATACCTTTCAATCAATTGAACAAAGGGCAGGGCTACGTCTCTGAGAGAAGGAAATGAGAAGACAGAGTCAGTGCATCCAGGATAATTATGGTACCTTTAAAATAGTCCCACCTCTGGGTGAGAGAAGAGGTGCCATTTAAGATTTGTTCTGCATTGGAGCTTATCACAAAAATAAAACCTGCACCAAAAATTCACCAAACTTTTCATTATCTTAGCATAATACCCTTTAGTTCCATCCACGTCATTACAAATGGCAAAATTTCATTCTTTTTGATGGCTGAGTAATATTCCATTGTATATAATGCACCACGTCTTCTTTTCCATCCACCTGTTGATGGATATCTGAGCTTTTTCCATAGTTTGGCTACTGTGGACATTGCTGCTATAAACACTGGGGTGCAAGTGCCCCTTTGGATCACACATTTGTATCTTTGGGGTAAATACCCAGTAGTACAATTGCTGGGTTGTAGGGTAGCTCTATTTTCAACTTTTTGAGGAATCTCCATACTGTTTTCTAGAGTGGCTGCACCAGTTTTCATTCCCACCAACAATGTATGAAGGTTCCCCTTTCTCTACATCCCCACGAACATCTGTTGTTTCCTGACTTGTTCATTTTAGCCATTCTGACCAGTGTGAGATGGTATCTCATTGTGGTTTTATTTGTATTTCCCTGATGCCGAGTGATGTGAACATTTTTTCATGTGTCTGCTGGCCAACTGTATGTCTTCTTTGGAGAAATGTCTGTTCATGTCTTCTGACCATTTCTTGATTAGATGATTTGTTCCTTGGGTGTTAAGTTTGATAACTTCTTTATAAATTCTGGATACTAGCCCTTTATCTGATATTTCATTTGCAAATATCTTCTCCTGTTCTGTTGGTTGTCTTTTGGTATTGTTGACTGTTCCCTTTGCTGTGCAAAAGCTTTTTATCTTGATGAAGTCCCAATTATTCATTTTTACCTTTGTTTCCCTTACCTTTGGAGACATGTCCAGCAAGAAGTTGCTGTGTCCAAGATCACAAAGGTTGCAGCCTTTGTTTTCCTCTAGGATTTTGATGGATTCCTGTCTCACTTTTAGGGCTTTCATCCATTTTGAGTCTATTTTGGTTTTTTTTTTTTTTTTTTTTATAATATCATCACTTTTTTTATTTTTATTTTTTTTAATTTATTTATCTTAGTCACACAGAGAGAGAGAGAGAGAGGCAGAGACACAAGCAGAGGGAGAAGCAGGCTCCATGCAAAGAGCCTGACGTGGGATTCGATCCAGGGTCTCCAGGATCGCGCCCTGGGCCAAAGGCAAGCGCCAAACCTCTGCGCCACCCAGGGATCCCCATTTTGAGTCTATTTTGGTGTATGATGTGAGGAAATGGTCCAGTTTCATTCTTCTACATGTGGATGTCCAATTTTCCCAGTGCCATTTGTTGAAGAGACTTTTTTCCATTGGTATTCTTTCCTGCTTTGTCAAAGATAAGCTGACCGTAGAGTTGAGAGTCCATTTCTGGATTCTCTATTGTTGTTCCATTGCTCTATGTGTCTGTTTTTGTGCCAGTCCCATACTATTTTGATGATCACATCTTTGTAACAGAGCTTGAAGTCAGGATTGTGACACCACAAGTTTTCTTTTTCAACATTCCTTTGGCTATTCCGGGTCTTTTCTGGTTCCATACACATTTTAGGATTATTTGTTCCAACTCTGGAAATAAATTGGTGATATTTTGATAGGGATTGCATTGAATGTGTAGATTGCTTTGGGTAGTACAGACATTTTAACGATATTTGTTCTTCCAATCCATGAATATAGAATGTTTTTCCATTTCTTTGTGTCTTCCTCAATTTATTTCATGAGTGTTCTACAGTTTTTGAGTATAGATACACTTTGAATAATTAGTAAAGCTTTAAGAAGTGCATCTTGGGTCACATCTCCTTAGACAAGACATAGCAGATTTTTAATGCTAGGGGCACCAGTTGGCTCCCTCATTTTAATTACCTTATCATCAGTTGTAGTGACAAGACAATCCATACATTCAAGCCAAATAACCAATTTGCATTTAGGTACTGATGGATTAAATATGGCTCATTAGTCAGACAAATCATTACAGAGATGTGCAGATGTTATTTCAGGGTATAAAACCCCTTTATCCTCATTGAACTTTTCCCACTTACTTTTACAAAATAAATTCATAAACACAGTAAGAAGCTCCTATCATTGGATGAAGAGAAGATCAAAGAACTGGTTAAATATTTTTCCATTAGTTTACACACGACAAAGGAAAAATAAGAAGCCACTGAAATTATACTTTTGAGGGATAATTAACGATGTAATGTTTAAAAATAAGTGGAATAAACATTAGAATTCCACTTTTGCTAATGTATTTATATGCATATACGTTATATATATATATTGTGTGTTTGCATACTCACAACACACACATACACACAAACTTGTGTATCTGAAAGGAAATATCCCAAATTACGTACAGTGTGCATCTCTGGATTTTGAATTAATAGTAATTTTTATTTTCTTCTCTTCAGTTTCCATATTTTTCAAATATTCTGCAAGGAACATATAATATTTTTTAAATGAGGAAGAGGAAATTTGCTTTAAAATAACTCAGTGAAGCCTCGTAATAATATAAATTAATGATAAAGAGCAGAATTCTGTACAGGGCAGAACTGCCTTAGACTCCAGCCAACAATATTTTCCTACCTGAAAAACTTGATTGCAAAATTTCACTTTTATGCTATGCACCCTAAAGGCTTCAGGTTTGAATTATGTAACTTTTTCAAGCTGTATAGTACCTCTTGTCTTATTTTTTGCTCTCAAATGACATTGCATTACCTAATTTCTTTGTTTTTTAATTATTTTATTTTTATTTAAATTTTATAAATTAACATGCAGTGCAATATTGGTTTCTGGAGTATTAGATGAATCAATTCAATGATCATCACTTACATACAACACCCAGTTGTTGTATGATTATCACAAGTGCCCTCTTTAATACCCATCACACATTTAGCCTATCCCCTACACACCTCCCTCCATCAACCCTCAGTTTGTTCTCTATCATTAAGAGTCTCTTATGGTTTATTTTCCTTTGTCTTCCCCCCACCTTCACATATATTTATGTTTTCCTTCTTAAATCGCATATATGAGTGAGATCATATAGTATTTGTCTTTCTCTAAACTGACTTATTTCACTTAGCATAATACACTCTACCTCCATCCATATCATTGTGAATGGCAAGATTTCTTTCTTTCTGATGGCTAATATTCCATTGTATATATAAACCACATCTTCTTTATCTATTCAACAGTCAGTGGACATTTGGGCTATTTCCATGATTTGGCTACTGTTGATAAGGCTGCTATAAACATCAGGGTACATGTATTCCTTTGAATCTGTATTTTTTTATTCTTCAGGTAAATATCTAGTAGTGCAATTGCTGGACCAAATGGTAGTTCTATTTTTAACTTTTTGAAGAACCTCCATACTTTTCCAGAGTGGCTGCACCAGTTTGCATTCCCACCAGCAGTGCAAGAGGGTTCCCCTTTCCCTGCATCCTCATCAATGCGTTGCCTAATCTCTAAAGGACTTATGTGATGTCATATCCTATTCACTAAGAGAAATATTTTAAATTTTCCATTAACAGAATAGCTCATACCACGCTGTTCTACGTAATTCTTGACTCCAAAGTCTAGTAAGAATTTAAAATTGGGGGGAAAAATAATTAAGTGTCAGGGGAAAGAATCCATTATATGATATCGAACTGGCTAAGATCATAATGCTTTGCTAGCTATTTATGTCTTATCCTGGGATAACCTCTGGAATGATGTGATAAAAACACATTACGGCTGCTTTCTATTTAAGCCTTTCAAATCACTTAAATATAGAATATCTCTTTTGATTTACATAATAACCCATTAGAAAATTAAGGCAAAGATTATTATCCCCATTTTTCAGTTGGCAAAACTGACATGTGGTAATTAAAACTCTGGAATTCAAATTAAGAGTGATTTAAGAAATCAAGTTAAAGCAGAAAAATATCTACTGAACAGCTTTCGAGGTTACATTTTTCCACATCTCTGTTGAAGCTAAAAAGCAGCGTAAATGTTGGCAAAAGGGTTAAAGAGAAATTTGCTGTCTGTTACGTGTAGTATCCCATCTAACAGTAGATAATAGGTGGGGTGCCTGGGTGGAACAATCAGCTAAGCCTCCAACTGATGGTTTTGTCTCGGGTCGTGATCTCAGAGTAGTGATCTTGAGGATCATGGGATTGAGCCCTGCATCAGGCTCCATGCTCTGTGAGAAGTTTCCTTGAGACTGTCTCTTCCTCTTCTTCTGCCCCTCCCCCCAGGTGCATACTCTCTCTCTAGAATAAATAGATAAACATAAAAAGAATAGATTAAAGAATGGCATGCTTTTTTCCATCTATAAAATGATTTTGAACTACTTAATCAAAGGGTGTGACCTGGCAGGATAGTACAAATTTCATTTGATGTGCAGAATGTTGGCTCACAGAAAATTTTACACTAAAAAAATCAGAGATTTCCAGCTTCTCTTAAAATCTGAACAATTAGTTACACTTGACCCACATTTGTGCATAGTAGCAATCAAATGGAGATCAGCTATGGCTTCCCAATTTTTCCAGGGCATGTATTTCTTAATTTCCCGTGATCTGTACCACTTCTTATTACTTACACCTCAGTTGTTTCATTTACTTGCAATATTGCTTGAGTTCCGTAGATACTGGGTTTAGTAATCTCTATTTACTATCACCCATTTTGGCCCACCCATCTATTCTCTTACTCGTTTGATTCAATGAGCATTTATTAAGCAAAGCTTATGAACACAGTATTCCACAATACTTAAAAGAAAGGGATGACAGAAACCCTCTCATCATTTGATGAGGATACAGATACATAAACAGATTACCGTGACATGGGTGCCTCAGTGTTTGGACCTTCATTCATTCCCTTGGTAGTTTCATTCAGTCTCCTATCTTTAAACACCCTTTATATGCTGACATCTATTTCTGGTCTGGGCCTCTCTTCTGAATTCCAGTCTCTTTTAGCCAAATGCCTAATCTATAACTCCATTTGAGGGATGCCTGGGTGGCTCAGTGGCTGAGCATCTGCCTTTGGCTCAGGTCGTGATCCCAAGGTCCTGGGATCAGGTCCCACAGAGGGCTTCCTGTGGGGAGCCTGCCTCTCCTTCTGCTTATGTCTCTGGCTCTCTGTATCCTCATGAGTAAATAAATAAAGTCTTTTTAAAAAATCTATAACTTCCTCTGGATATCTAATATTTATTCAAACTCCATAAACATGTCCAAAACCAGATCATGATCTTAGCCTCTAAAGCCTCACTCCTTCCCATCTCAAAGAATGACAATCCCATTCTTCTAGGTGCTGAAACTCAAACCTGGAAGTCCTCTTCAGTTCTTCCCTTTCTGATCTACCCCATCAGCAAGTCATGTAACACAGGGAATTAGCCCACAAGTCTTCACAGTGTGACACCTGGGAATGAAGAGGACCCAACTGGAGAAAAAATTCCAGATAGAGGGGACTGCATTAGTACAAGCATTAAAGTCAGAAATACCAGGGTATCTGGGGGAACACCTCATAATTCAGCATAAATCAAGGGTAACTAATGGGAAGAAAGGAGCTGGAGATAGTTGGAGAGAAGTAGGTACGGTTTGTTTGGATCAGGGAAGGCCTATCTCATTGATCCTGTTACCACACCACACCGTGTCATCCAAGGATTTTTGGTGGGCAGGATGTTGTTACTTAAAACCAGATTCAAGATGATTAGGGTCTGAACTGAAGCAGCAATAATTCGGATTTAAATTCAGTAGGATTGAAGATTGGTTGAGTGTAGGAGAGGAAAGGAAACAATGAAGATGACTCCCACAGCATGGGGCCCCTGAATGGAAAATACCAGAAAAACAGGTTGGGGAAAGAAGACAATTTGGTGTCAGAAATGTTGAGCTTGTTACCCGTTGGGGCATCTGTGGGAATGACTTGCTGAGTAATTCATGAATCCAAAGCTTCAACGATAGAGACAGGAGATGAGAGGTTGGGAATTATCAGCAAATGGAGAGTTAAAACCATGACAGCGACGACCTCCTGCATCTCCTTAGCCAAATCACTTTATGGCTCAGTGCCTCAGTTTCCTAATCTGTAATGTGGGGTTTATCATAGAGTTGTTTTGAAGGTTACTTAATAAAACTATTATATCTTTTAGTTAGTCCTTGATGTATGTTAGTTGTTTAAAGGCTAAATTAATTGCTAAGATAACCTTGGAAGACCACACAGAACAGTGATTGTTAACTGTTTAAGAGATATGTTTTTTAGAATCTACTGTAAACTCTGGACTTCCCCACTAAAAAAATTACATATAACCAAACCCTCAAAATGCTGCACACAGTTTCAGGAGGCCTGTGGACCCCTGAAGAACTTGTATTTAAAGAAATTATTTTTAATTTATTTATTTGCAAGAGAGAGAGAGAGAATGCAGACTCAAGTGGGGGAGAAGAAAGAGTAGAGGGAGAAGGAGAGAGAGAATCTCAAGCACACTCTGTGTTAAGGACCAGCCTGATGAGATGCTCAATCCCACAATCCTGAGATCATGACGAGTCAAAATCAAGAGTCAGATGCTCAACTGACAGCCACCCATGAGCCCCACCTGTGTTTAAAAATGTGTGATGCCAAATGAGAAGAGGAATAATTTGAGAATCAAACAGGAGGAAATCAACATTTAAGGAATAAACAGAGTAAGAGAAGATCAAACAAATTACAAGAAAACTACAAAGAGAACAGTGGATGATTTTAAGGAGAACATTATGATAAATTCAGGAAAATTTGGCAAAGCTGTCCAACAAAATAAAGAGCTAAAATGGTCATTGGCAACTTTCACAAATTATGTCAATCTAGTGAGGGGAGAAGAAACTAGAGTGTGGTGAATTGAGGAGCAAACAGAACGTGAAAAAATGGAGACAACTCATGGACAGCAAAGGAAGGAAAAGATGGAATGCAAGTCAAGGGTGAATTTCAGGTTAAAAAAACAGCTGATTTTTTGTATGTTGTATCTGTTTTGCTTACTGGTTATGAGGATTTTTAGAAATTGTTTTAGAGGGTATTTTGTTTGTTTTTTAGGGATGAGAAAGACTTTGGGTTTGTGGATTTAGGATCAGAGCCAACAACAAGATTAAAGAACCAAATGGAAGTGACTGATGAGGTAACATTCCAGCAAGGGAGATGGAAGCGAGGGCTCAAATGAAGGGCTCCAGGTCTGGCTTTGAGCAGAAACAGGAGTACATCATCCCCTGAGGATGAAGGAAGGAGGCCAGGAAATGCTTCTACATTAGTAAGAGGGGAGGGTAGGCTAACACCTGACAGGTGGTCACAACTCTGTCAGTTAACAGACAAGTCTCTCCACTGAGAGCTTTGGGAGTCAAATGTGGAAGAGAATGATGGTGATTTGGAATAGAGGCTAGCAGGGATGACAAAGAAATCTAATCAAACAAATAATTTTTTTTTAATTTGGGTATATTTAACACACAACGTTACATTAATTTCAGGTATACAGCATAGTGATTGGACAAGTTTATACAGTGTGCTATATTCACCTCAAGTGTAGCTACCATCTGTCCCCATACAACACCGTTGCAATATCATTGACTATATTCCCTACACTGTGCCTTTTATCCTGGTGACTTACTCATACCACAACTGGAAGCCTGGATCTCCCTCTCCCCGTCACCCAGTTTGCCCATCCCCCCCCCCACCTTCCTCCTCTCTGGCACCCAACAGTTTGTTCTCTGTATTTACAGCCTGATTCTGCTTTTCAAACAAGTATGTTCTATTGCTCTGTGACAAGCCATGGGAACTCATTTCTTATAAGCCTTCAAAATCTTGATAGTCATTACCAGAACATACACCAAAGAAACATTTTGGCAATTATTCTTTGTATTTCCCTAGCAAAAATATTTAGACAGAATCATTATATTTTTGCCATTAATATATTAGACTTACAAAATTGTAAAAGCTAAACAAGACAATATGGATGTATATGATATAGCCATATGATGGATAGGTGGACAGATGAATAGCTAGATAGCTAGACAGATAGTTAGATAGCTAGATGATGATAGATGATAGATAGATAGATAGATAGATAGATAGATAGATAGATAGATAGATAGATAGATGATACTAAATACCAAAACTGTACTTGCTGTTTTAATGTGTTTAGGGTACAGTGTTTATTTTAGCCAGCTGTTATGTTTTCAAACATTGATTTGTTTTATCCTTCTCTTGCTTGCATAACCATAAGGGAAGTCAGCTTATTAGAGCAATTTCCTCAAGAATTTTTTTGCCAATTAGAGGAAATGGAATTAATTTCATTTCCCACTGTCAGTCACTACTACAAAATTTGATGGTATCAAGAAACAAAACAAAACCTGAAGTATGCTCACATAATAGATTACAAAAATTTCCATACTGACATTCTTGATTTTCTGGACCCAAGCTATACATCACTTTATAATGAATTCTCATCTCTGGTAGATGCTCTTGATAGGAGGTACATTTTCCCCACTAGATATAATCCTTAAAACAAGTTATCCCCTCTGATAACACACTTTTAAATACAAAAAAAAAAAAAAACCCTGTTATGGTTTCATCTGAGGTTTTTTTTTTTTCTTTCTTTCTTCTTCTGGAGTATGTGGGAAATGTGTTGCATATATTCACTTCGTGTTTTTGCAAATGTTTTAAACCTTTGTCCTCATGTTGAAATTGGTTTGGATTACAGTTTTATGGATAAAGGGGAGAAAAGATGAAAGGACAATCTAGTTTGAATTACTGAAAGTCATAAAACATCAAGAATCAGAAATTAAATCTGAAGGTGTTCAGGTTTCTCATGACTTATGTATGAGGTTAACCCAAACAGCAGTTCCAAAAATACGTCAGACTGTCTTAGAAAATATAGCACTGTTCATCTAAAAAGGAAAACAATGTATTTGTCACATTTAACAAGCTCTTAAAATCAAAGCTAAAGCAAATAATACGGAAATCGTGAATTGTGCCTCGAATGTACTTGTCTATAGCGCCACCAAGAGGCATTATCAGTTTACAACTACTGCTAAACACAGTAATTCAGTTATTCTAGGAGTCAGACGCTAGGTGGCAGTAGATTCTTTTCTAAAGAGTTGGAAATTAGTCACATTCAAGGGCAATTTGTTTTTTAAAATATTGGGATAGCTATAAATCTAGCTCAAAAGCAAAGAAAATATGCCACAGTTTTGCATGCTTTCAAAATATTTGCAACATAGTTTGGTCGCATTTTTTTAAATGACTTATTTTTCATGGTTTTAATCATCATTTAGTTCTCAAATAGAAGCAAAATATTAAAATAACTACTTGTTTCCTAGATGAGCATGTCCAACCTAGAAAACAGAACCTCACAAATTTTCTCTCTTTCTCTTTTCCTGTGATTAGCACTAAAAAAAATCCAGCTGTAGTGACTCTTTAAACATAGTTACTAATTAACAAACCTTGACTAAGTCATGACTTAGAGACAGAAATGAGAAATTTATGCAACTAGTTAGCTTAGATTTACTCATATACTATTTTAACATAAAGAAAGAAATATGGGGATGGAGGGAGGAACCCTGTGACTGTCATTCAGCTTCCCATTTTTCTGAGCTTCCGGGGCTAAGGATTCTTTTTCATTTCTCCTGTGAGAATGAAATGCCATGTCACCTTGAAACACAAACAGGGCGCCTGGGTGGATCAGTTGGTTAAGCTTCTGACTCTTGGTTTGGGGTCATATGGTGATCTCAAGGTCCTGAGACCAAGCCCCCTGTGAGGCTCCTTGCTCAGCTAGGAGTCCACTGAAGATTCTCTCCCTTTCCCTCTCCCTCCCTCTCTGCCCCTCTCCCCACTGCTTGCCTACTCTCACTCCCTCTCTCTCTAAAACAAATAAGTAAGTAAAATCTAAAAGAAAAAGAAACACAAATACAAGACACATGGTTTAGGGGGCTTCCCTGGTTGCAACAGCAAGTGCCACATAATACATAAGAACCCAGCAAAGCCATGGCGCTTTGTACAAAAATTTGTCTCTTTCCTTAATATAAATAAAATCCAGATCTTCCCAAGTGGCCAAAGGATTGCCACACAAAAAAGAACAGCAGAGGCATGAAGACCATATCAAGTTGATAGATTCATTTCTCCTTAGGAAATTCACTTCTGACACCTGCCACTCCAAGATGACTCTTTATGTGGATGACAGAGCTTGCACATAAAGATGTGCACTCCTTGAAGCCTGGCAGGATCGGGGTCCAGCGCTTCAGTGATCAGCAACCGCCTCCCACAGGCATAGTCCAGGATCTTCTGATGTATTTAGACTTAGACTAAGAGACTCAGAAGAGGAAGGGAATTCCTTCCTCCACCCTATGCCAGTCTGGTTCCAGTCTGAAAATCTCCTCTTCCCAGAGCACCTACCATCTGGGATTACCATCTCTAACAGGAGATCATATTCACCTACAGGGGTGTGGCTTTCCAGCCTCCTCAAAGCCTCATTTTAAAACTGACCAGTCACCTTTATTCACCGAGAAGACATACGTGTGTTTTACAAAACCACATTGATACCGTGTGGCACAGCATAACGACTATACATTTGCTTTCCTTGTCAGATGAACACTTATCCTAATCTTTAGTCATCTTGCAGTGATTTGGGGGGAACAGCTGTGAAAAGAGGAAACAAAGCTTCCCTTTCCCACTTCAGCACTATTGGAAACACATTGTTTTCAGTTTTGTGGATTTCTGGATGCACTGTTCTCAATACAGTTTCACAGGGTGGCTCTTTGTTCCGATCCTGGAATGAAGACTTCACACATTTAACACACAAACATATGTAAGTGTCCTGGAAACACAACAGACCCCAGATGACTGACTAAGCTCCACATGCAAGGATGCAGGTCTTTAAGCTTCTGTATACTTAAGGAGTGGCTTGTTGCTTCTGTGAGTTCTGGCTTATTAATTATAACAATTATTTCGTTCACCTATACGAAATGTCAAATGTCATCTATCTGCTTAATCAGCACTTGAAGAACTAAAAAGCCATTGCCTGTGTAAGAAAGACCAGCTTGATGAAATGTCTTGGAGGCAGTCCTCAGTACTAATTAAAATCACAGACATTGTCACATGGTGTAATTATTTTCCAGAAAACAGCTGACGTGTACACCCTATGCTTGGCAAAATTCCTGGCCAGTTTCGCAAGAATGTTTATTCCAGACTGAGATCATCATCTTTAAAAAAGAAAAAGAAAGAGAGACAGACAGGGTGGGACAGAAAAGGAGAAGGGAGGGAGGATGGGAAGAAAGGAAGGAAGAAGGAAGGGAGAGGAGAAGATTTCTTAATAAATCAAGAGAGGATTTTAGATTTTAAAGCCGCCTTCCTGCACTCTGACCAGATGCTAATCTAACCCTGTAACAAAATTTGGTTAATTACAGAAAGGATATTTTAGTACAAATAAATTTTTTAATGGTTTAAAAAACATCTGGAAAGTAGTTCAAAAGTTAGCATATCATTGCTATAAAACTCAAAATATAATGTTTGCTATCTGTATTTCAACAAAAAAAAATTTTAAGCTTTAACAATTTCAAGAAAAAAATAATAGGAAATCATGAAAATGATTACATATAGAACAAATAGTCTGGGAGGTGAAATATTTCATTTTCGCTAGAGAGATTCATTCATTTAAAATATTATAAGCTCAAATTCACACTGAAGAATTATAACATTTGATTTTTTTCAAATTTTAATAATTTCTCTAACATAAATGATATTAAGGAGAATTAATCAAGATGAAACTATTTTCAAAAGCCTCCTGGAATGGGAAACATAAAGTGAATATTCACAAATAAAGACAAGCATTTTAGAAATGCGAAGTTATTTACTCATTCCAATTCTGTAGATGCCTAGAATACATCCATGAATAGTCTACTTGGCTTCCATAATAGACTATACCCAAACACTAACACAGCTACTCACAAACCCAGAGAAAGTGGGGCATCATCAGACCTAACAAAAGTCAGTTATGACATTCGACCCCTTATCTGGGAAGAGGGAATCATAAAGCACTCTTTCTATCAAACTTAGTTTGCTCCTTACTAAAAGGCAAGGAAGATATAATTTTTCTTCCTCTTTTGATTCAGTCTGGAATTTTGACTAAAAAAGTGGGTTTTTTTTTTTAATTTTTTACACTAGTCTAAAAGAGGTTTATTTAGGGACTGAAATTTATTAGCTGCTAATATTTTGACTTGATGAAAACTGGTATTTGGGGTTATGAAAGGAAAATAAAGTTTGTAGCTTGCTTTAAATTTATTGTGGTCTTCAATATATTATTATTAAAATATAGGGGATCCCTGGGTGACTCAGTGGTTTAGCACCTGCCTTCAGCCCAGGGCGTGATCCTGGAGACCCAGGATCAAGTCCCACATCAGGCTCCCTGCATGGAGCCTGCTTCTCCTCTGCCTGTGTCTCTGCCTCTCTCTCTGTGTGTGTTGCTCATGAATAAATAAATAAAATCTTTAAAAAAAATAAAATATATTCTTTTTTTTGTTTATCTGTTTCTATTGTTCTAAATGTTCTAGAGAAATAGATTTGGATAGCACTCCAGTTTCTTGCCAAAAGTGAGCATCTCAGATAATGGCTTCATGGTTCAATTTGGAT
This sequence comes from Canis lupus baileyi, assembly GCF_048164855.1. NCBI lineage: Eukaryota > Metazoa > Chordata > Mammalia > Carnivora > Canidae > Canis > Canis lupus. The sequence continues at coordinate 23,959,116 of NC_132870.1, forward strand.
GATCATATATAGTTTTAAGTTTTCACATAAAGATTGCTTTAAATGTTCCCTCAATAAATCATTTGCAAAATATGCAGAAAGAATTATGAATGAGTGAATAGTTGTGGGCTTTCTGAACTTCCAACTTTACAGATTCTCTATCAGAAAGTTTTTCAATTAATAGGGATGAAGTAGGATAGTCTTAATATAAAGAGATGAAGTGGGCTATAGAATGAGCTTTTCTTTTTTTTAATTGAGATATAAATTGACATATAATTTATATTAGTTTAAGGTGTAGAACATAATTATCTGATATTTGTATACATTGCAAAATGATCACTATAATAATTTTAATTAATATCCATCACCACACATAGCTACAATTTTTTTCTTGTGATGAGAACATTTAAGATCTCTCCATGCAACTTTTAAATATGCAATAAGCTTTTCTTTTGTGAGTTTCTAATCTATAAGATTGTAATTGTTCATGATAACTTTTTTAAGATTTTATTTATTTATTTATTTATTTATTTATTTATTTATTTATTTGAGAGATAAAGTGTGTGTGTGTTCGTGAGAGCAGGGAGAGAAGCAGAGGGAGAGGGAGAGAGAGAATTCCAAGCAGAGTCTCCAACTGAGGAGCCTGACACAGGGCTCGATCTTAGGACCCAGAGATCAGGACCTGAGTTAAAATCAAGAGCTGGATGCTCAACTGACTGAGCCATTCAGGTACCCCCATGATAACTCTCTTTTAGGACTAAGCAAGATAGAATATTATCAACATCATAGCATTTTCTTTTCCATAACTTTGTCCATACAAATAAAAACAGAAAAAAAATTTCCATTATATTAGTTACAGTTCAAAATCAATCAATTATGACTATATCTTACTAACCTTTTAGATCTATTATAATCAGAAAGAAAAAAATGTTCTAAAGAGATGTACTTTTGATAGGAAATCTTTAAATAAATGTTAACTTTCTGGTCTAACCATCTCTTTTTTTTCCTGAGTGAATGTATTTCATCGGATTTTCTTATAAATTGTCATCTGCTTTTCCTGTCTGCAGTAAAAAAAAAAAAAAAATCAGCCCACATAAATTCTTTAAGAAAGCATTAACAGGAGTGACTGGCTGGCTTAGTCAGTGGACCATGTGACTCTTGAACTCAGGATCATAAGTTCAAGCTCCATATTGGGCCTGGGGCCTACATAAAATAAAATGAAATAAAATAAAATAAAATAAAATAAAATAAAATAAAATAAAATAAAATAAAATAAAAGCATTAAGAGACTTAAAAGGACCAATACTAACAATGCCAAATTACCATTATAGATTTATTCCTTCAGTCTAACATGTACTGAACTTCTACCCTGTGCCAGGTGCTCTATTAGGTGTGGGGATACAAGCTAAATAAAATGCATAAGCCCTGACCTCAAGGAGGCAACAACTTCTTGGCGAAGACACTAACAGACAACGTGATTATGATGTGATCTTTGTTATGGATTGGCTTGTGCTCCTCTCTTAGCTCTCCCCTCATCTGCACTGGATTTGTTCTCAAGCTCCAGTGATGGCCTGGGGCAACCCCAGCTCATCTCTCATCATGTATTATTTGAGGAGATTGCCCTTTTATAACTCAATATTAGCAGAAGGGTTAGATTTGTAAACTTAGTAATTTATCTTTATTTTGTCTTTCTCCCTTTCCCTATTGGTTCTGTAGTTTGGCTTTATGGGGCCCTATTTCTAAGATAAACTTAGATGTACTAAGTATACCTAAGTACATAAGCCTTTGTCTCAAGTTCTGCTTTGGAGAGACCCAAACTAAGAGTGGGATGTTATCCCAGCACACACTGACTCCCAATTGCCTCTCTGATCCATTGCAGAGACTTCCAGCAACCATGCTTACTTCTACTATGTAGTCATGGTCCCTTGGCCACAGGGACAGAAGCCTGATAGACAAGCTGGGTCACTAAGAATTTTCCCCAGAATTTGGGAAACAGAATGAGAAAAAGTTGTTCCCTCACTGTGGTAAATCACACAGGATGAAGCTTAATGGGTGTCCTCCTTCCCATGTGGTTCTAGAGCACATTCACAGGGCTGATAGTTAAACACTCAGAAATTGTGTCCAGCAGCCTGTTGGGAGCTGGAAATATACCGTGATGGACCATTTACATTACAAACATCAGCAACTGCTACAAATCCAGCCCTTTCTTCCCCTCCCCCACCAAAAGTCGGTTTACTGGCACACCACTGCTTTCTTACCTCTGGTTTCTAAAATCTGACAAATATTCAAAGTATCCAGTTAGAGAACAAAGTACTGGCCAGGCATTAGAGGTCAGGTAAAACCAAATAATCCCCAAGCAGAGAGTTGGGTAATATAATGGGGCACACAATTTTCAGCTGAGGCCCTTCCTGAAATGAGATCTCTGGCCCCACAGAGCAGCTTCACTTGATCTACTCACCCATTAGCAGGCTTAGAACTCAAACGGCCTGCTGCAGATATGATTTGTCTGGCCTCCTTACTTCCAGGAGACAAAGGACAAGTGTCAACAGAGGTCCATAAGAGACCAGAGACAAAACATTGCTACCCACATTCTAAAGCCATGATCTCACTGCTGGTTAAGAAAACTCAAGTGTCTCCCCCAAGTGCTAACACCTGAAAATCAGCACAACAGGCCCCTCCCCCAGAAGACCAGCTAGACGGACAAGTTCCTAGGGAAGTCAAGGGACTTAAAGTATACAGAATCAGAAGATACTCCCCCGTGGTTTTTTTTTTTTTTTTTTTTTTTTTTTGATTTCTGATTGCTTCCCCCACCCTTTTTTTCCTTTCTTTCTTTTTCTTTCTCTTTTTTCTTTTTTTCTTCCTTTTTTCTTTTTTCTTTTTCTCTTTTCTTTCCTTTCTCTCGTCTCTTTTTCTCCTTTTCCCAATACAACTTGTTTTTGACCATTCTGCACTGAGCAAAATGACTAGAAGGAAAACCTCACCTCAAAAGAAAGAATCAGAAACACTCCTCTCTCCCACAGAGTTACAAAATCTGGATTACAATTCAATGTCAGAATGCAATGAAACGCCGGGACACCTGCACCCTGATGTTTATAGCAGCAATGGCCACGATAGCCAAACTGTGGAAGGAGCCTCGGTGTCCAACGAAAGATGAATGGATAAAGAAGATGTGGTTTATGTATACAATGGAATATTACTCAGCTATTAGAAATGACAAATACCCACCATTTGCTTCAACGTGGATGGAACTGGAGGGTATTATGCTGAGTGAAGTAAGCCAGTCGGAGAAGGACAAACATTATATGTTCTCATTCATTTGGGGAATATAAATAATAGTGAAAGGGAATATAAGGGAAGGGGGAAGAAATGTGTGGGAAATATCAGAAAGGGAGACAGAACGTAAAGACTGCTAACTCTGGGAAATGAACTAGGGGTGGTAGAAGGGGAGGAGGCTGGGGGGTGGGAGTGAATGGGTGACGGGCACTGGGGGTTATTCTGTATGTTAGTAAATTGAACACCAATAAAAAATAAATTAAAAAAAATAAAAATAAAAAAAAAAAGAATGAGGACAGTAGGGTACAGCAATGGTCTACAATGTGGATGAATCTCAAAAATATTATCCTGAGTGAAAGAAGCCAGACACAACAGAGCACATATTGTATGATTCCATTTACATAAGATACACAGAATAGGCAAAGCCACAGAGACTGGAAGCAGATTGGTGTTTGCCAGGGGCTGAGGGGGAAGGGAAATGGAGAGTGACTATTACTGGGTAAGGGGTTTTCTTCTTGAGTGATGAAAATGTTTGGAACTCGATAGTGGTGGTGGTTGTACAACATTGTGAATGAACTCAATGCCACTAAATTATACACTTTAAAACAAAAAAAAAAAACAAAAACAAAAACAATTCAATGTCAGAAAGCCAATTCAGAAGCACTATTATACAGCTACTGGTGGCTCTACAAAAAGCATAAAGGACACAAGAGACTTCATGACTGCAGAATTTAGATCTAATCAGGCAGAAATTAAAAATCAATTGAATGAGATGCAATCCAAACTAGAAGTCCTAACGATGAGGGTTAACGAGGTGGAAGAACGAGTAAGTGACATAGAAGACAAGTTGATGGCAAAGAGGGAAACTGAGGAAAAAAGAGACAAACAATTAAAAGACCATGAGGATAGATTAAGGGAAATAAACAACAGCCTGAGGAAGAAAAACCTATGTTTAATTGGGGTTCCTGAGGGCGCCGAAAGGGACAGAGGGCCAGAATATGTATTTGAACAAATCATGGCTGAAAACTTTCCTAATCTGGGAAGGGAAATAGGCATTCAGATCCAGGAAATAGAGAGATCCCCCCCTAAAATCAATAAAAACCGTTCAATGCCTCAACATCTAATAGTTAAGCTTGCAAATTCCAAAAATAAAGAGGAGATCCTTAAAGCAGCAAGAGACAAGAAATCCCTGACTTTTATGGGGAGGAGTATTAGGGTAACAGCAGACCTCTCCACAGAGACCTGGCAGGCCAGAAAGGGCTGGCAGGATATATTCAGGTCCTAAATGAGAAGAACATGCAACCAAGAATACTTTATCCAGCAAGGCTCTCATTCAAAATGGAAGGAGAAAAAAAAAAAAATGGAAGGAGAGATAAAGAGCTTCCAAGACAGGCAGGAATTGAAAGAATATGTGACCTCCAAACCAGCTCTGCAAGAAATTTTAAGGGGGACTCTTAAAATTCCCCTTTAAGAAGAAGGTCAGTGGAACAATCCACAAAAACAAGGACTGAATAGATATCATGATGACACTAAATTCATATCTCTCAATAGTAACTCTGAACGTGAACGGGCTTAATGACCCCATCAAAAGGCACAGGGTTTCAGACTGGATAAAAAAGCAGGACCCATCTATTTGCTGTCTACAAGAGACTCATTTTAGACAGAAGGTCACCTACAGCCTGAAAATAAAAGGTTGGAGAACCATTTACCATTCGAATGGTCCTCAAAAGAAAGCAGGGGTAGCCATTCTTATATCAGATAAACTAAAATTTACCCCGAAGACTGTAGTGAGAGATGAAGAGGGACACTATATCATACTTAAAGGATCTATCCAACAAGAGGACTTAACAATCCTCAATATATATGCCCCGAATGTGGGAACTGCCAAATACGTAAATCAATTAATAACCAAAGTGAAGAAATACTTAGATAATAATACACTTATACTTGGTGACTTCAATCTAGCTCTTTCTATACTCGATAGGTCTTCTAAGCACAACATCTCCAAAGAAACGAGAGGTTTAAATGATACACTGGACCAGATGGATTTCACAGATATCTACAAAACTGTACATCCAAACTCAACTGAATACACATTCGTCTCAAGTGCACATGGAACTTTCTCCAGAATAGACCACATACTGGGTCACAAATCAGGTCTGAACTGATACCAAAATATTGGGATCGTCCCCTGCATATTCTCAGACCATAATGCCTTGAAATTAGAACTAAATCACAAGAAGTTTGGAAGGACCTCAAACAGTGGAGGTTAAGGACCATCCTGCTAAAAGATGAAAGTGTCAATCAGGAAATTAAGGAAGAATTAAAAAGATTCATGGAAACTAATGAGAATGAAGATACAACCGTTCAAAATCTTTGGGATGTAGCAAAAGCAGTCCTAAGGGGGAAATACATCGCAATACAAGCATCCATTCAAAAACTGGAAAGAACTCAAATACAAAGGCTAACCTTACACATAAAGGAGCTAGAGAAAAAACAGCAAATAGATCCTACACCCAGCAGAAGAAGAGAGTTAATAAAGATTCGAGCAGAACTCAACAAAATCGAGACCAGAAGAACTGTGGAACAGATCAACAGAACCAGGAGTTGGTTCTTTGAAAGAATTAATAAGATAGATAAACCATTAGCCAGCCTTATTAAAAAGAAGAGAGAGAAGACTCAAATTAATAAAATCATGAATGAGAAAGGAGAGATCACTACCAACACCAAGGAAATACAAACGATTTTAAAAACATATTATGAACAGCTATATGCCAATAAATTATGCAATCTAGGAGAAATGGACGCATTCCTGGAAAGCCACAAACTACCAAAACTGGAACAGGAAGAAATAGAAAACCTGAACAGGCCAATAACCAGGGAGGAAATTGAAGCAGTCATCAAAAACCTCCCAAGACACAAAAGCCCAGGGCCAGATGGCTTCCCTGGGGAATTCTATCAAACGTTTAAAGAAGAAATCATACCTATTCTACTAAAACTGTTTGGAAAGATAGAAAGAGATGGAGTACTTCCAAATTCATTCTATGAGGCCAGCATCACCTTAATTCCAAAACCAGACAAAGACCCCACCAAAAAGGAGAATTACAGACCAATATCCCTGATGAACATGGATGCAGAAATTCTCAACAAGATACTGGCCAATAGTATCCAACAATACATTAAGAAAATTATTCACCATGACCAAGTCGGATTTATCCCCGGGACACAAGGCTGGTTCAACACTCGTAAAACAATCAATGTGATTCATCATATCAGCAAGAGAAAAACCAAGAACCATATGATCCTCTCATTAGATGCAGAGAAAGCATTTGACAAAATACAGCATCCATTCCTGATCAAAACTCTTCAGAGTGTAGGGATAGAGGGAACATTCCTCGACATCTTTTTTGATTTTTTTTTTATTTATGATAGTCACACAGAGAGAGAGAGAGAGAGAGAGAGAGACAGGCAGACGGAGAGGCAGGCTCCTTGCACCGGGAGCCCGACTTGGGATTCGATCCTGGGTCTCCAGGACCACGCCCTGGGCCAAAGGCAGGCGCCAAACCGCTGCGCCACCCAGGGATCCCCATTCCTCGACCTCTTAAAAGCCATCTACGAAAAGCCCACAGCAAATATCATTCTCAATGGGGAAGCACTGGGAGCCTTTCCCCTAAGATCAGGAACAAGACAGGGATGTCCACTCTCACCACTGCTATTCAACATAGTACTGGAAGTCCTAGCCTCAGCAATCAGACAACAAAAAGACATTAAAGGCATTCAAATTGGCAAAGAAGAAGTCAAACTCTCTCTCTTTGCCGATGACATGATACTCTACATAAAAAACCCAAAAGCCTCCACCCCAAGATTGCTAGAACTCATACAGCTATTTGGTAGCGTGGCAGGATACAAAATCAATGCCCAGAAATCAGTGGCATTTCTATACACTAACAATGAGACTGAAGAAAGAGAAATTAAGGAGTCAATCCCATTTACGATTGCACCCAAAAGCATAAGATACCTAGGAATAAACCTAACCAAAGAGGTAAAGGATCTATACCCTAAAAACTATAGAACACTTCTGAAAGAAATCGAGGAAGACACAAAGAGATGGAAAAATATTCCATGCTCATGGATTGGCAGAATTAATATTGTGAAAATGTCAATGTTACCCAGGGCAATTTACACGTTTAATGCAATCCCTATCAAAATACCATGGACTTTCTTCAGAGAGTTAGAACAACTTATTTTAAGATTTGTGTGGAATCAGAAAAGACCCCGAATAGCCAGGGGAATTTTAAAAAAGAAAACCATATCTGGGGGCATTACAATGCCAGATTTCAGGTTGTACTACAAAGCTGTGGTCATCAAGACAGTGTGGTACTGGCACAAAAACAGACACATAGATCAATGGAACAGAATAGAGAACCCAGAAGTGGACCCTGAACTTTATGGTCAACTAATAATCAATAAAGGAGGAAAGTCTATCCACTGGAAGAAAGACAGTCTCTTCAATAAATGGTGCTGGGAAAATTGGACATCCACATGCAGAAGAATGAAACTAGACCACTCTCTTTCACCATACACAAAGATAAACTCAAAATGGATGAAAGATCTAAATATGAAACAAGATTCCATCAAAATCCTAGAGAAGAACACAGGCAACACCCTTATTGAACTCGGCCACAGTAACTTCTTGCAAGATACATCCACGAAGGCAAAAGAAACAAAAGCAAAAATGAACTATTGGGACTTCATCAAGATAAGAAGCTTTTGCACAGCAAAGGATACAATCAACAAAACTAAAAGACAACCTACAGAATGGGAGAAGAGATTTGCAAAAGACGTATCAGATAAAGGGCTAGTTTCCAAGATCTATAAAGAACTTATTAAACTCAACAGCAAAGAAACAAACAATCCAATCGTGAAATGGGCAAAAGACATGAAGAGAAATCTCACAGAGGAAGACATAGACATGGCCAACAGGCACATGAGAAAATGCTCTGCATCACTTGCCATCAGGGAAATACAAATCCAAACCACAATGAGATCCCACCTCACACCAGTGAGAAAGGGGAAAATTAACAAGGCAGGAAACCACAAATGTTGGAGAAGATGCAGAGAAAAGGGAACCCTCTTACACTGTTGGTGGGAATGTGAACTGTTGCAGCCACTCTGGAAAACTGTGTGGAGGTTCCTCAAAGAGTTAAAAATAGACCTGCCCTACGACCCAGCAATTGCACTCCTGGGGATTTACCCCAAAGATACAGATGCAGTGAAACGCCGGGACACCTGCACTCCGATGTTTCTAGCAGCAATGTCCACAATAGCCAAACTGTGGAAGGAGCCTCGGTGTCCATCGAAAGATGAATGGATAAAGAAGATGTGGTCTATGTATACAATGGAATATTCCTCAGCCATTAGAAATGACAAATACCCACCATTTGCTTCAACGTGGATGGAACTGGAGGGTATTATGTTGAGTGAAGTAAGTCAGTCGGAGAAGGACAAACATTATATGTTCTCATTCATTTGGGGAATATAAATAATAGTGAAAGGGAATATAAGGGAAGGGAGAAGAAAGGTGTGGGAAATATCAGAAAGGGAGACAGAACGTAAAGACTGCTAACTCTGGGAAACGAACTAGGGGTGGTGGAAGGGGAGGGGGGCGGGGGGTGGGGGTGAATGGGTGACGGGCGCTGAGGGGGGCACTTGACGGGATGAGCACTGGGTGTTATTCTGTATGTTGGTAAATTGAACACCAATAAAAAATAAATTTATTATTAAAAAAAAAGAAAGAAAGAAAACTCAATTGTATACCAGTCATGGTTCCATGTCACCAGTAATATAGTCTAGTCCTCCTCCTATGAGCAGGAACATGCCACAGGAATAGAAAAAAGGGCAGAATTGTTTCTTCTGATATTGCTCCCTTCTGGATGGGAAAGGCGAAGGGTCTGCTCCTTTCTAAAAACGTGAGCAGCTGGGCAGCGGCCATGTTTTCTGCTCTAAGATCTGAGGAGACGAGGAAGCTGCTGCTGAAGAGAATAATGAAGCAAAGGATGCAAGATGAAGAGCAGCACTGCTGCTTTAGGTTCCTGGTGACTTGTAATTTCTTTTGGAGGCCAGCAGATAAAGCACTTAATTCAGTGTGAACAATGGTATTCTATGAGTGTTGGCAATTATTTATTTATTAATGCCAGCATGCTGTTGCAAAGATTTTGTTTTTGAATTTATTTAGTCAACCCACTACTATTAAATATTAAGGCTGTTTCCAATTCTCTACTCTAACAAGATAGATGATGATGATGATAGGTAGATAGATACATAGATAGATACATAGATAGATGATAGAGTGAATCAGTTAAAAACAAATTATTCTGATACATGTTAAAATAGTAAAGAATTTGTTCACTCTATTATAATAGAGTATTATATTATATTATGCTATTACAATAAAAGTACTGCAATAAGAAGGAAAGATTAGGCTAAATTCCAAATACAGCAAGGACAAATGGGAATGTAGAGCCAAGAAGCAAAATGAGGAGGTCAGTGGATGGGAAATCAGCAAGAGGAGCCATCAGAGATGGGGGGGATTCTTGCTAAACTGACTTCACATGAATCTTGCTAGAGCCAACCAAGGACTTAGACTTTGAAGGTGGGGATAAGGAACTTGATCAGATATCAAGGGTGGGGGAATTCTTGCTAAAATAATCTAATGCAGGCCCAGCTAGGACAAGACAGACGAGGAAGGCCAAGGTTAAGGTCTTAGTTGAAAAGAAGGGATCCCTGGGTGGCACAGCGGTTTAGCGCCTGCCTTTGGCCCAGGGCGCAATCCTGGAGACCCGGGATCGAATCCCACGTCGGGCTCCCGGTGCACGGAGCCTGCTTCTCCCTCTGCCTGTGTCTCTGCCTCTCTCTCTCTCTGTATGTGACTATCATAAATAAATAAAAATTTAAAAAAAAAAAAAAAAAAGAAAAGAATGCTCAGAGGAGCCTTACTAAAGTTTGATCGAAGAGAGAGTCTTTATCAAAAGACAGAAAGACAATTACTTGATTAAAACAAATTCCCGGGGCACCTGGGTGGCCCAGTGGTTGAGCATCTGCCTTTGGCTCAGATTGTGATCCCTGGGGTCCTGGGATCAAGTCCCACACCAGGTTCCTCTGCCTATGTCTCTGCGTCTCTCTGTGTGTCTCTCATGAATAAATAAATAAAATCTTTTTTAAAATTCCCAATAATGGATTCCAGGAGACATGCATGAAATTTTTTATGGTTCTTGTTACAAAGTATCAATGGCTCTTTTAAAAAAATGAAACTGCTTACACTACAAATGCATGAGTGTAAAAGTTTCTCCAGTTTTTTAACAGCATTTCCTTTTGACTACTTCTTAATATATGTAAATATCTAAAATTCTTTAGTCATCCTGGAAAAGAAAAATATCTAAGCACAATCTTTGTTTTATTAACAAAATTGAATGTTTCCCTCATTAAACTGGCAGTGCTTTTGAAGCTTTTTTGGAATTGTGGCCAACAAGCATATAACAGAGGTCACACATTCTTATAAGTGTACACTGGAAATTATTTCAGATAAGATGGTTTCTAATTTCTAACCACTTGTTCCACTAAAACCTAGACCACTGCCACACACAGGAGGATTAGCTTCCTAGCATTCATATTCTGCATGACTTTTTTCTTTCTGACTCAATCAAGAACAAGGTAACATCTTGGCCAGAATTCATTGTTCATGGGAGTTTTCTCCCCAATCACTGAACCATTCACTAGGTATTTACCCAGTCATTCTCTTCATTCAACATCCTTCCCACATGCCTAATATGTAGTCAAGTTGAAGCAACACAGAAGATGCAGGTTTAATAAGAAAACTCTTAGTATCCTTGTCAGATTTAAGATCTTCAGAGCTCCGAGACAATATGCAAACAGTTGGAAACAGTTAGGACATGGACTCTACCCTCCACAGACAAACCTCACATATCACAAGAGGGTTTCACATGAAACTTTTGTGTATGGAAGAACAAAAGATCTTGTTTTTTACTGAGATACTTCTGCATTATCTTCCTAAAACCGAGACTAGTCTGACTGGGACAAAAGACAAGTAGTTCATGCCATCTTGTGCATTGACAATGGCTAATAATGTTAGCCAACAATCACTGAGCCCTGGCAATGTACCAATCTCTTTTACACTTTTCATGTGTTTAAATTCAATGAGTTTAATTCAATTCAAAATTAATTCAAAGTGAGGATCACCAGTGTCCCATTGTACAGATGAGAAAACTGATGAACTAAGAGGTTAAGAATTTTGCCCAGGGTCATATAACAAGAGGCAGAACTAAGACTCAAACCTAGGCCTCTCTGGTTCCTGCCACCAAGCTCTTGGATGTCTCAAGAATAAGAGATAAATAATAATGCCAAATTTCCTCAATTACACATTAGGGATATGTGTCCCTTAACTGATCAAACCTTTAAAAACACACATTCATGTATTTATCCCAATTGGTCTAGTTACTTCTATTAGTGTAGAATAATCCAATACCTGAAACTTTTTATTTAGACTAAACTCTCAAGACTTAAATTATTCAAGCTTCAATAGTATTTTGTCATTTGTTTTAAAAGTTGGTCGTACATTTTGTAATTCTTAAATGTTACACATGGTCAGGTTTGTTCTCCTAGACTGAAGCATCCTCATTTGCTAAGATGCCCATACACAGCAATTCCATCATCCTTTTTCCAGGTAGTTCTTGGACCTTCTACAACATCTTTCTATATTTTTTTTTAAAAATGCGTTGACTGGAGCCACAAAGAATATTACAGATTTATACATAACAGGGGCTTTGTTGAAATGCAGGAAAGCTTTATTTTGCTTTGACTATGCTGCAGATGGTGAATCTTCTTGGCCTTTTTGGCAATGGAGATTTAAATAGGTTCTTCTTGGAAATCTCTGCCTCTGGGGTCATAATGAAATGTCTAGAAATGTGCTGTAATGGAAAGAACCCTAGCCTATAGGTGGGCAACTCACACTCAATTCCCTGCTTTAGCAATTTATAGATGTGTGATTCTAACGAAACTCACACTCAACTTGCTCACTCACAAAATGGGAAAATTGATGAACAACTTTATCATGGTAGTTGAGAGCACGGACATTGGAGTCAAACTGGTTCAAAATCAATCAGTAGAAATTGATTCTCTACGAACATTGCTTGAGCAATTTATTTCACCCTTTTGTGCTTTAATTTCCTTATTTGTGAATGAAAATTATAACAGTAGTACCTATTTTCAAGAATCAAACAATTGTTACAAGCAACAGATGAGTTAATACACATAAAGAGTCTAGAACATTGTCTGGAACAATTGAGTCAATTATTGCTGCATCATAAGGGTATTGCCAGGATTAAGTGAGAAAACATGAGTGGGTGGTGCCTGAACTGTTAGCAAGCACCTAGACACTATTTCATTCATGCGCTCACCTACATTGAGCACTTGCAAGACAATCCTTTTCTTCTGCTAGGAATTTTCTTGCCACACCTCTTTTCTATTAAAAATCTTCCATTTTGTACAACTCCTTCCAGAACTTCCCCTCTACCTACTAGAGCGGATGCTGCCCAATTCACATATTATTTAATAAAGCCAATTAGACTTCAAATTTACTCGACTGAATTTTGTTTTTTTCAGGGAGCTCGATCCGGAATTAGATCCTGGGTCTCCGGGACCACGCCCTGAGCCAAAGGCAGATGCTCAACCACTGAGCCGCCCAGGCATCTCTAAATTTTGTTTTTTAACACCATTAAACCACAGCTCAAACCTACCACTGTTAACTTAAAAAAAAAATTTTTTTTTTCTGAGAAGACCCACGATGTCCCACCAGGCTTGGATCTGTCTGACTCTAAAGTCCCAGGCTCTTTCCAGGATCCTTAACCACCTACTAGTACACGGATCATTTCTACAAAGAGTGATTAAGTACCAGGAAGAGACCTGCACATGTGTTAGCAGTTCATTTTTTCTAAATATGTTTTCTTTCTCTTGCCACAGGTTTCCAGACTTGCATACAGACCTCTTATCAGGAAAAAGATGGCCTGGCCCCAGGCAAACTGCAGCTGGCACTGGTACAGCTTACTTTGTCTACTGGAGCTGACTTTAAATGTATAAACTTAAGAGAAGCATCTCATTACATTGAAAAGTAAAAGAACAACTACTGTAAGTGCTTTACTATACTAAAAATCTTAGTAACTTTAGGCAGATTAAAATCAGATGAAGTTGGGCACCTGGGTGGCTCAGTGGTTGAGCATCTGCCTTCCAGGGCGTGATCCTGGAGTCTGGGGTTGAGTCCCGCATCCGGCTTCCCGCAGGGAGCCTGCTTTTCCCTCTGCCTATGTCTCTGCCTTTCTTTTTGTGTCTCTCATGAATAAATAAGTAAAATCTTAAAAAAAAAAAAAATCAGCCAAAGTTGCCTTTCTAATAAAAACTAAGTTGTTGAGTTAATTAAGTGAAAAGCAAATAATTTACAAATTGGTGGCCCAACCTCCTCCATAAATTTACACATAGCCAATCTCAGCCAGGGAAGAAAGCCTAAAGAAAAAGAAAAAGAAAAAGACCTAAATGACTTGTGATGATTACTTTCTCCTTCAGGAGCTGTTAAAATAATTTGAAGCAGGAAGTCTTCCCTTAAATTTGTGCCAGGTCTATACCATACTAAACAAACATTCTTTTATGGAAGAAAACTACATAAGCAGCAATATCTTCATAGCCACCCACTGGTCCAATCATTTAAAAATTTTAATCAGATGGTCCTAGAAGGGAGTTTCCCTTATAGAAAGCCCCCTGACTCACAGCTCAGCAGTAGGAATTCACAGTTTCTAAGCTTGACCACCCTTAGAAAAGAAACAAAGATGTGAAAACTTATTTTGCATACACTCAATTAGAAAGTAGTACAAAGTCTAGTCATAAAAGAATTTTATTTAGGAAAACAGCAAGCTATGGAAGAATGAATTCTATAGCCACACAGAAATGATAAAGGCAGCAAAGATGCTTCAAAGCAGTGCTTCTCAGACTCTAACAGGTACAGGAATTGCTTGGGGCATCTTGTTAAAATGCAGCTTCTGATTCTGTAGGTCTGGGGTGGAGTCTGACATTCAGCCTTTCTCATAAGTTCCTGAGTGATACCAGTACTGCTGACCCCCAAAACACACTCTGACCAGTAACAATTGAAGAGTATGACCCTGCTTATGGCAATGGCAATATCCATTGATAAGTTTAAAGAGAATTTTATAAATTAATGTAAAGAATTCAGGCACCTTGGGCCACCTGGGTGGCTCAGTCCTTGAGTGTCTGCCTTTGGCTCAAGGCATGATCCCGTGGTGGTCCTAGGATCAAGTCCCGCATCAGGCTCCCCAACAAGGAGCCTGCTTCTCCCTCTGCCTATGTCTCTGCCTCTCTCTCTTTTTCTCTCTCTCTCTCTGTGTGTGTCTCATGAATGAATAAATAAAATCTTTAAAAAATAATAAAGAATTCAGGAACCTTTACAAATGAAGAGGCTGGGAATTATTCATTTCATTAGCATTACAGAGCTTAGTATGTGCTAGGCTTTGTGGTGGTTATTAGGCATTCAACAATAACTAAACCAAACAGTGCCTTAGAAACAACATATTTCAACAGATTGAAAGTAAAAGTAGATATGAAAATTCAGTCATGTTCATTAAGCCAGGCATTAAAGAGACATGCAAAAATGTAAAATAATGTCTTCAGTGCATTGAATGTTGTTTTGGAGAAATTAGTTTGGAAAAATAGTTATTTTACATACATATTTCTTTATGTTACTGTTTAATAAGTTCATTTTTTTAAAAATAAATTTTTTTAAGGTTTAGGTGCCTTTGATAAAGCTACTTTTGACTGTTCCCCAAAAAGAACAAAAGGAACATGGACTGAAAGACTTTTCATCAGTCAATAAATAAATGAGCTTTCTTAATTCACAGGTCAAAATGAATTAATGTGTTCCTTGTGTTAACTTTTTCCAGACATATTTTTAGGAATTCAGCCAGACTGTTTACATGTTGAAAATCACTGTGGCAATTTAATCCAATGAACCAGCGTTGGCTTATTTTGAATTAACTAGTGATAAAATTTTTAAATTTTTCATATGCATGGCATAATTTACTAGCAACTACATTATTGCAAGCATTGCAGTAATCAATTAATCTTATGAATTAATTAATTGAGCATATCAATTAAATTTAAAGCAAATATGCATAGTAACATGGCAAGAAAATCTTCAGTTAATTTTGGCTTGGTATGGCCAAGTGCTTCAAATTAAAGTCATGGCTTCTACCTCAAACTTCTATGTATAGTATAAACAGCGTAAATCTTGTACTCATCAAAAATTTCACTTTTTTTCAGGAGCATCGAGTGCTATCCCTGATACATATTAAATGGTAAAATAGAGTCACCAACTAGGTTTTCAAGTTCCATCAGGTTGAACATACTAGGAGAACAGATGTCCCAACCCAAGATCTTTTTGTTTTCCCATAAGCACCCCAACATGGATGACTCTAAGCAAGCAGAGAATAAATACATGAAGGGCCATGTCTGAGGAGTGTAGTTAGTGGCAAATAGCATGAGAACCAAGTGCGAAGTCTTTGCTTACCAGATTTCATCTCTTCAAAAGGTACCAGGAGATGGCAGCATTCATTGCAGCTTGTGTGATTGTAATTCAACCAGAGGTTCTCAGAGAAAATGGTCTGGTACATTCCATTCACAGGGAGTAAGAGAGTGTGATAAGGGTAATGTGGCAGCAGTCTGTTTAGATCGAAAAAGCATTGGGACGATATTATAACTTAATTTTGTACTTGAAGTGAAATTAACCTGGGGACATAGGACAAAAATCTTGGCTAGTGAGAAGAAAAAGAAATTACTGCAATTTTCAAAGGATCGAAAGAGAGACACGAGGAGAGCACAGATTTAATTGAGAGACAAGGACCAAAGGGTAGTTCTGCAACTGTCTTCATGAATTGCTTCATACATTATATTGGTGTCAATTTGGCATGATGCCAAGTACACAGTAAGAAAACTCAATAAATGTTCATTCTTTTTTTTAACCTATCCCCACTATTGCAGAAGATTTGCACTACGGATCATAGTTCCTAGCTACTTCTCAATCCCTAGGAGTTGTGTCTTCGCTTCTCACACTTTCCCCACAGAAAAGTCGTTGAAAAAATATAATAGCCATGGATGTCTGCGAAATAGTAGCAGACAAACCTGGCAGAGAGGAAATCAGGAATAAAGTTGTTCTTTCTGAGCAAGGCTTCAAACTAACAATAAGACACAATTATTCTAGTTGCCACAGCTTCATATCGATGTTCAATTTGAAAGGTCTCCCTTCTTATCATGAATCAGTGGCTTAATTTATGCTCTTGCACAGAAAGATACTCATCATATGTCTCATCGTTTTAAATCATGAATAATTTGTAAAAAATAAATCCTTTCCTAACTTAAAAAAGTGGCCTGTATATATCCCATTGAGATACACTGTTAAGACTTCAAATTGTGGGGGCACCTGATGGCTCAGTGGTTGAGCGTCTGCCTTTGGCCCAGGGTGTGACCCCGGAATCCTGGGATCGAGTCCCACATCAGGGTCCCTGCATGGAGCCCGCTTCTCCCTCTCCCTGTGTCTCTGCCTCTCTCTGTGTGTCTCTCATGAATAAATAAATAAAACCTTAAAAAAAAAAAAAAAGACTTCAAGTTATGTTGATTAAAAGCCCATCTATTCTTTTCCTACAAAATTCTACTTCATCATTAATGTATAATATTCTTATTATCGGAAACAGAGCTCAAATCTTTGAAGACTAAAATATATTCTAGGATGATGTCTCCCTAGACATCATCTTGTATCTTGTGAATTTTTCGTCCAGAGTGAACTAAAAATGAACAAGCAATGAATCATGCGCAGTTTGGAATGACTCAAAATTCTAAAGAATAGACATGCTAATTGTTATAAATTATTTCCCAGAAAAAAAAAATGTGCAAGTTTGTGACCCAAACTGCTTTTTAAAAATCCACCAAATTCTACTTTACTAAGGCTCAAAAGGGAAATTTAGAGCTAGCAGAGAAGCATATAGATAACATAACATTTTTATATAATAGATGAGAAAATTTAAAGAATTCGATGAAGATTTATATTGTTAAATGTTAAAAATGTTATTTTGAACCATATGATTTCACTGATATGTGAAATTTAAGAAACAGATGAACATCAGGGAAGGGAAAGAAAAATAAAATAAGATAAAAACAGAAAGGAGGAAAACCATAAGAGACCCTTAACTCTGGGAAACAAACAGGATTACTGGAGGGGGCAGTGGGCTAACTGGGGGATGGGCATTAAAGAGGGCATTTGATGCAATGACCACGGGTGCCATATACAACTGAAGAATTACTAAATTCTACCTCTGAAACTAATATAGTATATGTTAATTAAATTGAACTTAAATAAAAAATTTTAAAACATGTTATTTCAAAATATTTGTGGCTCTATCTATATCCATGATATATTCACAGATATATCCATATATCCAAATTATATATATATATATAATTACATATATATTTGTAATACATAATTAAAAATTACATATATATGTAATTTAAAGTATTTGGTTTTGAAGTCTTCCTTCTTTTCAGGAAAAAAGGTTACATTACTAATCATGTTAATGTGAATTGCATACAGCCAGTTATATGTTATCTTACTTGAAAAGGCCGTTCCATGAGATTCTCTCTGGCTGAGCCTGGCATACACTTAACTATAGCAAGCTTAAAAAGAGACAATACTAACATCTACGTACCTGTGTAGTTTAAAAAAGAGGAGAAAATGCTTAGAGTGGCACAAGTATTTGTGGAAGAGGAAAAGAGATGAAATGGACTAATGCATTTTTGTGGCAACAAAAGTACAAGGAAACTCTGCTATATCACAGAGAAATTACAGGGGGGGAAGTACTTCTTTGTTTTGTGGGCAACGAGAAAATTAAAGAGAAAATTTTTCAGGACTTTAGGAGGCAGGTTCAATTTCCCCTAATATGCTTCTTTCCAACTTTTCATTAACATACCCATGAATAGGGGATCCCTGGGTGGCTCAGTGGTTTAGCGCCTGCCTTCAGCCCAGGGCCTGATCCTGGAGTCCCGGGATGGAGTCCCAGGATTGAGTCCCGGGATCGAGTCTCGCATCAGGTTCCCTGCATGGAACCTACTTCTCTCTCTGCCTGTGTCTCTGCCTCTCTCTCTCTCTCTCTCTATGTCTCTCATGAATAAATAAATAAAACCTTTAAAAAAAACAAAAACAAAAAAAAACATGAATATAGTTGGTTTTTTATTTTGTTTTGTTTTAAGATTTTTTTATTTATTCATAAGAGACACACAAAGAGAGGCAGAGACACAGGCAGAGGGAGAAGCAGGCTCCCTATGGGGAGCCTGATGAGGGACTCATCCTGTAACACAGGACACCAGGGTCACAACCTGAGCCAAAGGCAGTCACTCAACCTCTGAGCCACCTGGGTGCCCCAGTTAGTTTTGTTTTTAAACTTGAAATAGTTCAGTAAACTTAGAAGACCCTAAGCCAAATTTGGGGTAAATTTTTCACTAAAATAGTGTGAAGGGAGGCACCATATAGCAAATGCTTCCTCTGTCAAACCACAAACAGTCTGGAAGGAGATGGGAACATAATTTCAACTCACCTTACATTTCATACTTCAACTATCTTTAAGATGTAGTAGCACAACATATGCACATTCTCCAAATCCATGGACATAAAGTTGTCTAATGTCTCCACCACAGCCTAGACCACAAGTGAAGGAGTGGGACCTAAAGTGGAGTATAAAAATATATATATTCACAATAAAGTGTATTTGCACATTTCAATGTATAATTTCAGTAAAAGGGAATTTGCATTTTTGAATTATCAATGTGCCTTTCTCTTTACTTTTGGAGACACGGGACTTCCACCTTAGTCTTCCCTAAGTAACTATTTTCCTGGGTTAGAAGAAATACAAACAGAAGAACCAGGGTAATATCAACTGTTTCATCCAAACAGAATTTTGTAGCAAGATGATAAATACCCTTGCAAGTCAGTCACATCATACAGTTTTACATCAGAAAAATGAAAGTTCTTCTGGATCCCAGCGAAAAGAGAGAAAGAAAGACAGAAGGAGGGAATTCTGGGTGGCTCAGCGGTTGAGCCTGTCTGCCTTCTGCTCAGGGCATGATCCTGGGGTCCCGGGATCGAGTCCCACGTTGGGCTCCCTGCCTGGAGCCTGCTTCTCCCTCTGCCTGTGTCTGCCTCTCTCTCTCTGTGTCTCTCATGAATAAATAAATAAAATCTTTAAAGAAAAAAAAAAGAGCCAGATTATATTATAAGTTATATTGTAAATATTATTATAATGTGGTTACTAAATTGAATACAAAAGCCAAAAAAATTGAAGTTGAAATTGGCATATTTCTAAAAAAGTGTTAAACTAGCTCAATGAACCTCAGTTACATGAACAAAGTCTCCATTTGAGGTGAGAGAATTGGAGTTAAAGAAGCAAAGTTCTGATTACCCAAGCTCCTTTGACCATATCCACAAGGGTTAATAGAAAGTGTGATGACTTTAAATTCTAGTCACAAACTCAAAAGCATCAGGAATAAAACTTACGTTATTCTTCTACAAATCAACTCAAGATCTACATCAAGATCCCATTCCACCAGGAGCCAGTCAAAGTGAGCCTGACTCCTCCCTTCGCCCCTTTAACGTTGTTTATATAGAAAGGCAGGACATTTGCTCTTCGGGTTGACCATCCATATAGGCACCAGCTGAGATGTTCCTCATCAAGTCTATTCCTCAGGGCTTGGACATCATCAATCCAAACTAGGTGACAATGAGACATGATGCCACTCTAAGGTGGCCTGTCTTTCCTTCTCTGGGCAGATGCCATTTCTTAAAGCTCTGTTAATAAGACAGGATACAAGGACCCTATACAGAACTTCCAGTGATGATGTCCTCTCCTTCCAGCTTTAGGAATCTTTCTGTATTCAGTGGAGTAGCAGAAAATATCCAACCACCAGTGCTCAAACATTTTCTCCAAATCTCAGTATTTCCCTAAAGACCCTACACTTTTAAAAGACAGATTACATAACTATAAGAAATAAATTATTATTTCATTTTACCCTGTCACATCCCTTTCCTGAGCCAAGGAGTACAGATTGGCCTAGATGCTTAAATGTTGAAACAATGACAGGGAATAAAAAGAAATATGGTTCAGATGGAGAATTGTCTCTAAAATTATTATCCCCATAGTACTAACATTTTCATTTTTATTAACTTTAGATTCTCTTTTTTATCCTAAGGTTATGGGAGAAAGATTTTGTTTTTTTTAAGATTTTATTTGTTTATTCATGAGAGACACAAAGACAGAGGCAAAGACACAGGCAGAGGGAGAAGCAAGCTCCCTGAAGGGAGCCTGATGCAGGACTTGATCCCAGGATCTGGGGATCACGCCCTGCGGCAAAGGCAGACACTCAACCACTGAGTCACCCAGGCATCCCAGGAGAAAGATTTTTAAATTTCTCTGAGTCTTTGTATTTCTTTAACCTTTTACAATTAATTTCTAAGATGTTACATTTAAAAGAATGTGTTCTTTGAAAGTTATGTTTTGAGTAATAAAATGAGGTTCTTTTTGTAGCTAGTATACTGCTTATTTTATTTTATTTTTTAAATTTTATTTTATAAGTTGGCTCCATGCCTACTGTGGAGCCCAACCCAGGGCTTGAACTTACAACCCTAAGATTAAAACCTGATCTGAGATCAGGGTCAGAAGCTTAGCCACCTGAGCCACCCAGGCACCCCATATACTATTTTAAAAAGAAGTACAGTACATCTCCTTTCCAAATCCATTATTACTTTTATTATTCAAACTCTCCGAAACCTATTTTTTCCTGCTTGAACTGCTACGTTGTTAGGGATCTTTTCATTGCAAATAACAAACCCAATTCAAACAGGGCAATTCATTACAAGAACTAGTGAAATAATACAACTCAAATTTCCGAAGTACAAACTTCTTCAGCAAAGGCTGGATCTCAGGGTTCAAATGATGGAACTGGTACTGTCTTTCTTATTCTCTTAGTCTTGTTTCCCTGAATTCATTCCTCACTCAGGCTCTGTCTATTCAGCAATGACATAGCTCCTGGAAAAGCCAGATTTATGTGGTGCTTGCACGTTGTAATCACAGGGATTTCTAAAGACATTCTTCCTTTTTCCCAGCACTATTCCAAGACCAGATAAAAGATCCTGATTGACCCAGTTTCAGTAAATTGTCCATCTCGGGCCAATCCTTGGGTTAGAAAGACAAACCAACCTAATTGATCCATTTGGGTCACCTGCCATCTCTAGTCAGGCTTCACATGAGCAGATCTTGAGTCAGGAAATCCACTGAGAGTGATTTATTAGGACCAGCTTCTAGGAGAAAATGGTAAAGGAGTAGGGACAGCCCAAGAGGAAGGAAAAGAAGCTTACAATTCCCAAAGCCAAATAAGGGAGCTCCAGAGTCTAAGTTATACCTCCAAGTTTGTCCTCAGGGAAAGAGACCAGGCCAAAGCAGACCCAGCACCCAAATGCCAGCCTCTAAGGAGCTCAGCTAACAAACAAGCTGGGTATGGACTCACAAAACTTGTCAAAAGGGATCCAAAGAAATCTGAGTGGGGCATCAAGCATCTGCTAAACTCGCCCAGTCCTGTATAGTCACAATGCAGCAGCCTCTTGCCCCGAACCCACCAAAATATTCTGATGGGTTGGCAGAGGCAGTTCTCCAAAGAAGTGATGTGGAACAGAAGAAAATAGATGCCCACTCTGTTCTTCAAAGCCCAAGATGTGAATGTTAAATTTTCCTGCAACTATAGGATTGTGTTCATTTTTTTTTCCTCCTAATGGTTTTTCGCTCCATTGTTGAATACTATTTTACTCAGTGCATAAGAATTTATGATTGTTATAACTTGATTGTGTAAAGTTGTGTGCATGAGAGAAATTACCTCTGTAGCTTTGTTTTGTTTTGTTTTGTTTTTGTAGCCTTTTAATATTTTAACCCTTAACATGTATTTTGTTTGAAATCATTAATCACATCTCTTTTTTCAATTTACCTTATGAATCTTTGTTCAATCTCTTATATTTAAAATTTGGGGTTTTTTTAGAAGTGCCCCTTGAAAATAGCCCAGAGATACTGTTTCTCAACCTCTTTATTTGACAAAACTTTGTTTCATTTTTTAATTAATTTTTTTTAGATTTTATTTATTTATTCATAGAGACATAGACATAGACATAGAGAGGCCGAAACACAGACAGAGAGAAGCAGGCTTCCTTCAGGAAGCCCAATGTGGGACTCAGTCCCCAGATGAGGATCATGCCCTGAGCCAAAGGCAGATGCTCAACTGCTGAGCCACCCAGGCATCCCACAAAACTCTATTTTAGTTAGGAAGCATAACCCAGTTAAATTTATTATCAGAATTGATATGTTTCATCTTATTTTACTATCTTTGGTTGTGCTTTCTTTTCTTCCTTTTGGCAGGCTTTTATGTCACTTCCTCTGTTTTCTGTCATTGCTATTTGGGTTGATTTTATCTTCTACAGATTTGGAAGATTTCAGTCCTGTTTAAGTTATATTGCTATAATTTAAAAATTATTCTTTTCTAATTTTTGCTGACTTTCACGTAAGACTTTTTTAAAACGTAATATGCTATCTTCTTACTTTCTCCCAGTTAGCACTCTTCACAGTGATTCATTATCTTCATTCATAGTATCTGGACATTTAGGCCCACTTTATTGTGACTTAGTTTTATATATAATTTTAAGATTATTCTTTTCAAAGAACAATTTCTGACACCTGCATTCACTTTTTATAACCAAACCCACAACAAAGTATTACAATCTAGCGTGATGGTTAATTTTATGGGTTAAGGTGACTAGATCACAAAGTACTCACATAATGATGTGTTTGAGGAGCACTATCATAGGTGGGTCTGGAATGGGTGTTTCTGGATGAAATTAACATTTGATTCAGTAGAGTAAGTAAACCAGAGTGCCCTCACCGATGCAGGTCAGCCTCATCCAATCCACTGAAGACCTGAATAAAAGAAAAAGATTGATTAAGGGAGAATTTATTCTCATTGCCGGGCTGTCTTCAAGTTGGGATATCAGTCGTCTCCTATGTTAGGACTGGACTAGCACTTACAGCATCAGCCCTCCTATTTCTCAGGTCTTTAGATGTAGTAGACTGAAACTATACCATGGCTCTCCTGGATCTCCAGCTTACTGACTACAGATCTTAGGACTCCTCTGCCTTCATAATTGCACAACCAGTTTTTCATTATATATATTATTTTATATATATAATCTTCAATTGGCTTTGTTTCTCTGGAGAACCCTAATGCACTTACTTTTATGTTTGAATTATTTCAACGTACCCTATAAGTCCATATGTGTGTGTGTATGTGTATGTATAAACACTTCAACATGTGATTAACATTTTGATTAACCTCACAGTCATCTGAAATATGTCTTTGTGTAGGTTTTCTAAAATAAAAAGCATTCAGACAGTGTGTTTTCTGAGCCATTTTATATATGTGTGTGTGTGTGTGTGTGTGTGTGTGTGCGTGTGTGTGTGTGTGTCCTTGTGTTGCCTTTGCAGATAAACAAAAACTTGAGTGGATTTAGAATTCTTGGACAACAGTTTTATACATTCAAAATTCTGTAGAAAAGATAACCTTATAAACTGATATTTACTACTCTGAAAGAAAATTCTCAAATCTGTTGACTTTTGTTTTAAAAGTAACATGTTTTGTTTCAAAATGATTATATCTAAAATTTTTAAAAATTATTTTGCTTTATCCTTAAAATGGAAATTTTTGCTAAGATATGCCTCTCCCTCCATTAATTTTCTTTGTAACATGGTAAGTATTTTATTTTATTTTTTTTAGAGAGGGAGAGAAAGCAAAGAGGAGCAGAAGGAGAGGGAGAGAATCTTAAGCAGGCTCCAAACCCAGTGTGGGGTCCCACACAGGGCTTGATCTCAAGACCCTGAGATCATGACCTGAGCTGAAATCAAGAGTTGGACACTTAACTGATTGGCCACCCAGGCACCCACATGGTAAGTCTTTTATTTTTTTTTAAGATTTTATTTATTTATTCATGAGAGATACACAGAGAGAGAGGCAGAGACACAGGCAGAGACAGAAGTAGGCTCCTCACAGGGAGCCTGATATGGGACTCGATCCCCATACCAAGGATTATGCTCTGAGCCAAAGGCATAGGCTCAACTGCTGAACCACCCAGGCGTCCCACTTGGTAAGTCTTAAAAACCAATAAGCATTAGGATGTCTCTTTTTGTGCTCAGAAAAGCATTGGTTGGTTGATTGGTTGGTTGGTTTTTCCAATTTTAATCTTTGATAAATACTTCTCTGATTTAAAACTCTGAAAACCTATGTTTTTTTTTTTTTCTTTTTTCTTATTTTTAAAGAGGCAGACTGCCATACACAAGACCTCATCTGGATGTGTCTGGAGTCTTGGAAGCTTGACCACCCACATTCTCCTACAAATAGACCTCAAGAGTTTGTTGGAAGTTCTGGTGGGAAAACACAGCTACTCCTATACCCATGACCAAAAAATGGCCCTCTATCATGGAAGGTCTTAGTGTTAGACTGAGCACACAGCTTTCGGAAGGGTGAACACATGGAGCAGTGAGGGAGGACCAGGACACCTGCTTAGCCAGCCAGATCAGCCAAACCAACCTTGGTGATCAGTGAGGTGACAGATGTTGCAGCCAGATCACCCTCACATTCTGAAAACCTATAATTTTTAGTATGGATCATTGTTCTCTATCCTTTGTACCTATCATCTTTTCTTTCATAGTTTTTTTTTCTGCCTTTACATTCTAGGAAAATTTTTTCAAGACATTCTTTTATATCATTGATTAAATTTCCTGTTAAATCAAGTCTACTTTTGTTGACTACATTATTGATTTTAATTCTACTGGATTTCTCATTTTCTCGACAATTTCCTCATCTCAGGCAGATGATTTTATGTTTATCACATATTTCCAGCACATTTTATACTGCTATCTCTTTAAACTAATTTGTATTCTCTTCTTCAGATTTTTGTTGCAACTTCACAAAGACATCTTTTCTGGCATTTTAGTAATTTTACCAGAAAGTTTCCCAAAACATTCTCCTGGTTCTAGTAGTAAATCATTTCAAAATACACAATCCTTCTGAATTTTGAGGTAAAAAAAAATGACTTCTTTTTGTCTTCCTTTTTCTTTTAAAAGCACATGTTAAGAAGCATCTGGGCGAGTTCATTCAGTTAAGCATCTGCCTTCAGCTCAGGTCATGATCCTGGGGTCCTGGGATCAAGCCCTGCATCAGGCTCCTTGTTTAGTGGGGAGTCTGCTTGTCCCTCTCCGTCTGCCCCTTCCACGGCTGGTGCTTTGCCTCTCTCTCTCTCTCTCTCTCTCTCAAATAATAAATAAAATCTTTCTTAAAAAAAAAAAAAAGCACATGTTAACTTTTTCCCTCTTTAATTCCATTGAATAAGAAAGATTTTTATCCAGCCCTTATAAATGCCAACTGTCAGAGTCTTACTTGCCCATAGTCATACCTCAGTATATGAAGTTAATAGAAGTCTCTTCTTATAGGCTATTTCTGGGAGGCAACTTGATATGCAAATGTACTGGTTTAATCTTCTCAACTAATAAACCTGAGTTAGAGTCAGTCTTCTGAGACCCAGACTGCCAGTTTCTTTGACCTTCTCATCCCACAGAATACACATAATCCACAACCCAGTGCTCTCCCAATATTTACTCTGAATAAGTTCATTTTCTTTCAGGATTATATTTCTTTGTATACAATGAGCCACTATTGTTCTCACTAGCACAGTGTCTAACAGGATCGCCAAAACTCCGTATGTCCTGTCTTGTTTCTAAATGGTTACATAAAGATTACAGTTTCGAAATGGATCTATGAAGATGAGTACCAATTAAATAGGAAAGAGATTGGGGTCAGAATAGGAAGCATCTTCTTGGTGCTCAAAAAATAATTCCTGGGTTACAGAGAGACAGTTGCCCCACTTTTTGTCCATCACCATAGAACTTTCTTTTTTTTTTTTTTTTTTGAGAAGGGAGCAGATGACAAGTTTCTTAACCTACTTTCAAGGAAATATGTTTATTCCATTTCAGAAAGAAAGAGAATAAAGAACAAACAAAACAAAACTACCCACCCACACTGGTCACAAATTATGAGCATGACCATCAAATATGATTACTCTTTAAATAACCTGAAAAAAAATGCTGTCCAGCTTAGTTTTCATTGCTATAAGTTTTCATCCTTTACTGTGCCTTCATAAATATTTTTTGAGAAATTCAAAGAGTTACTAAAACAGTACCTGCTAGACTGTCATTTAAATTTAAAACTCCAGTTCAATATTTAAAGTAATACTGAAATCTTTATTTATTTTATTTCTTTTTCTTCTTGTAGAACAATAATAATACCCACCACTTGCTGGATGTTTATTATCAGGCAGGCACTATGGTAGGCTCTTTATTTAAACTTTTTCTAATTCTTATGACACTGAAAGGTAATTGTTACTAATCTTACTATTCATAAGGAAATTAAAGTTCAATGAGCTTGAGTAACTTCCCAAATCATACAGTTAATAAATTGTAATACAAAGATTGATCAGATAGCTTTGACACCAAGCTCCCTACTCTTGCTTCCACAATAATGCAACATCTAGCCAATTATCCTATAGTTATAGAAACACAACCACCACCACTGCCACAACAACTGAACTTCTTCTTGCATGTAAATTTTAGTATAGCAAGCATTTTTATAGAAGGCTCACATAAATTGCCAATAAATCTCACTAGAAATATATACAGGAGAAAATGAGAAAGCAATTGATAATACAGCTAATTGAAGTGAATCAACACAAAATTTCTGATCCATTATTAATGGCTGCATAGATACAGATTTGATCCAAGTCTGTGATGCTGGTCGTGATGGTAGAGATAGTTTTTCTTTTTTTTTTTTCAATGCATCACGTCATTAAATGAGTTATTTCCTGTATTCAACTTCCTTCCCTCAGCAGGATTTAAGCTTGTTGATAAAAGAAATGTGAACTGTTTGAGGGAGTACAGTTTACTATTCACATCCTTTCAGTTAAAACCCAAATTTAGAGTTATTGGGAATGAAAGTTTGAATCCTCCCTATGAAATTGTAAAATAGATTATTTTGTAGAAGAACAGATTTTAAAAGAGCAACTCTTTAACTCTTTGTCACTTCTTTGTTACTAGTTTTTAAAAACTTAAACTCTAAACAACTTCTACGGTATTATAAGAGTTTGAATTCCAATCTTAAGTATGTCATCAGTGCTTTATAAGAGGGAGGCTGGAAATAAATATTCCACTTAAAATGAGAATAAGCATGTGTTGTTCTGAATCACAGTTCCATACAGTGTGGTAGGTCTTTAGAGACAGAAAGGATAACTGGATAAAGCCTCTCATTTCACCTGTAACTAAACTTTAATCCAAAAGGGTCAAACCAGGCACCTGGGTGGCTCAGTGGTTGAGTGCCTGCCTTCGGCTCGGGTCATGATCCCGGAGTCCTGGGATCTAGTCCCACATCAGGTTTCTCACAGGGAGCCTGCTTCTTCCTCTGCCTATGTCTCTGCCTCTCTGTATCTCTCATGAATAAATAAAATCTTAAAAAAAAAAAAAAAAGGTCAAACAGGTATGTCAGGAATAAAATAGGGAAATCACTACAGACCCTGAAGACATCACAAGGTAGTAAAGAAACAACTCTACATGCACAACTTTGACAATGGAGGTGAAATCAATCAATTCCTGGGAAAATGCAGATTACCACAACTTATCCAGTATAAAATAGTTGAATAGCCCTATAACTATTTAAAAAATTGAATTCATAATTATAAAGCTTCAAAAAAAGAAATCTCCAAGCTCAGAGAATTGTTCTGGAGAATTCTACCAAAAATTGAAAGGACAATTAACACCAATTCTACCCAATTTTTCCAGCAAACACAAGAGAAATCTATTTTATGAAGCTAGTATTACCCTGATACCAAACCAGACAAAAACAGTACAAAAAAGAAAACTATAGATGAATAACTTTTATGAAAAAAGATGTGAAAAATTTATTTTTTAAAGATTTATTTATACTGGATATATTTTATTATTTATTTATTTATTTATTTATTTATTTATGATAGACACAGAGAGAGAGAGAGAGATTGAGAGGCAGAGACACACAGGCAGAGGGAGATGTAGGCTCCGTGCCGGGAGCCCAATGCGGGACTCGATCTCGGGACTCCACAATCGCGCCCTGGGTCAAAGGCAGGTGCCAAACCACTGAGCCACCCAGGGATCCCCAAAATGTGAAAGTTTTAACAAGTAGATTCAGCAATATCTAAGAAGAGTTATACTGTCACAAAATGGGATTGTTTTCTGGGATCCAAGTCTACTTCAATATTTAAAAATCAATCAATATAATTCACAGTATACAAAACTAAAAAAAAAAATCACATGATCATACCAATTGATGCAACAAAACTTTTGGCAAAATTCAAAAACCATTCATGATAAAAACAAAATATAAAAAAAATAGAATGGAGAACTTCCTCTACTTCATAAACAGCATCCATAAAAGCTCACAACTATTATCACACTTAAAGGTTGAAGATTGAATGCTTTCTTTCTCAAATAGGGGCAAGGTAAGCATCCCACTCTCACCACTTTTATTCAACATAATGCAATAGGTTCTGGCTATTGCAGTAAAACTAGAAAACAAATAAAAGGCATACAGTCAAAAAAGGAAGAAATAAAACTGTCTCTGTTAAAGATAAGATTTTTTATGTAGAAAATCAGAAGGGCCCTACAAAAGAGCTCCTGTAACTAATAAGAAAGTCCAACAAGGTCACAGAATGTAACCTCCCGGAGATTCTCTCCTCCTTTTGCCCCTCCTCCCTGTTCTCTCTCTCCTAAAAAAAAAAAAAAAAAAACATGTTCTATTGACTGAGCCAGCCAGGTGCCCCACATGTTTAATTTTTTAAGAAACTGCTAAGTTGCTTACCAGAATGACTATATATCATTTTTACGTTTCAACCAGTGATATCGGAGTCCTCCAGTTTCTTCACACTGACCGGCTATACATTGTCACTATTTTTTACTTTAGCCATAGGTGTATTATAAAACTTCATTGTGATTTTAATGTATACATTCTTAAGGGCTAATGAAGTTTTTATGTACTTACTTGCCATCTGTCTATCCAATTAAGTTTCTGATCATGTCTTTTGTCCATTTCCTAACTGGATTGTTTATTTTGAGTTTTGAGAGTTCTCTCTATATTTTAGATACTTTGTCCTTTGTTGCTCATGTGGTTTACAAATATACTCTCCCAGGCAGCAGCTTGGTTTTTGATCCTCTTAGCCACCTTTTTGCAGAACAAAAGTTTTTAATTTTGTTAAAGACCAATGTATCTTTTTTTTCCTTCACAGATTATGCTTTTTGTGTCAAATCTAAGACTCCTTTGCCTAGCTGGTATCCCAAAGATTTCCTTCTATGTTTTTTTAAAAAGTTTTATTTGGATTTTATTTATTTATTCATGACAGACACAGAGAGAAAGAGAGAGAAGCAGAGACACAGGCAGAGGGAAAAGCAGGCTCCATGCAGGGAGCCCAACGTGGGATCCGATCCTGGGTCTCCAGGATCAGGCTCTGGGCTGAAGGCAGCGCTAAACCGCTGAGCCACCGGGGCTGCCCTTGAGATGTCTTTCAACTGGCAAAGGAGCTGAAGCATCTATACCACAGAATACTACTCAGCAATATAAAGAAATGAGCTATTGACACATATAGTTACTTGTATGAATTTCCAAGGAATTAGACTCAGTGAATAATTTTTTTTCAAAAGGTTACATACTGTATGATTCCATTTATGTGACATCTTTGATATAACAAAAATATAGAAATTGAGAACAGATCAGTATTTACCAGCTAGCCAATTACTAGTTAAATAAACAAATATCATTAAAAATATAAATACTAGGGGATCCTGAGTGGCTCAGTCAGTTAAATGACTGACTCTTGATTTGAGCTCAGATCATGATCTCCAAGTCCTGGGACTGAGCCACACATCAGGCTCCATGCTCTGTGCAAGAGTATGCTTGAATTTCTCTCTCCCTCGCTGTGTGCCCCTCCCCCCTCTTGCACACACTCTCTCGGTGTCTCTCTCAAATAAAAATCTTTAATTAAAGATTCTCTGTGTGTGTATATATACATATATGTATATATACACACACACATATATATATATATATATTTATGGATAAATCTGACCAAAAAACTATGAAAATTTTAAAACACTGGAAACTACAAAACATTGCTGACAAAAATTAAAAGATTTTCTAAATAAACAGAGACCCTTATTTATGGGACAAGAACACTCACTATTAACACAATGATATTCCCCAAATTGACCTGTAATTTTAAAGGGGTCCAAAATCCTGGTATACTTAGTGTAGAAAATGACAAGCTGGTTCTAAAATACATACAGAAACTCAGAGGATCTAAAATAGCCCAAATAGCTTTGAAAAAGAAGTTGGAAAACTAGTACTACCTGATTTCAAGATGTATTATTAAACTCTAATGGTTAAACATCATATTGTCAAGACAGAAAAAAAGATCAATAGAACAAAATAAAGACTCCAGAAATAGACCCACACATATAGACAATTGTTTGACAAGTTGTGAAGGCAATTTAGTGGAGAAAAATTAGCCTTTTCAACGAATGATACTGGAGCAATTGGATAACCATACTTTAATAAAAGAAAAAAGGAATTTCAATCCATATTTTGCACCACTATATGCAAAACTTAACTGAAAATGTATCATAGATCTAAATTCAGGCTTCAAATTACAAAAGTTATAGAAGAAAACAGAGAAAATCTTTATGAGTTTGAACTAGGTGAAGAGTTCTTGGGTATAATGCTGTCAAAAAAATGGATAAATTAGACTTCATCAAAATTTGAACCTTTTGCTCTTCAGAAGAGGATAAAAAGACAAGCTTTGCAGACTGGAAGACAATATTTGCAAATTATATATTTGATAAAAGAGTTCTTTTCTAAGATGTTATTTATTTATTAATGAGAGACACACACAGAGAGAGGTAAGGACATAGACAGAGGGAGAAGCAGGCTCCCTGTGGGGAGCCTGAGGTAGGGATCCCAGGGCCTGAGATCATGCCCTGAGCCAAAGGCAGATACTCACCCACTGAGCCACCCAGCCTTCCTGATAAAAGAGTTCTACCCAGAACATACAACTCTCAAATTCAGTAATAAGAAAACAAACAACCCACTAAAAATGAACAAAATATTTGAACACATTGCATCAAATAGCAAATAAATACATGAAAAGATTAGACATTAGGTTAATGCAAAGTGAATCACAGTGAGATACCACCATACCTATTTATAGTGATTAAAATTAAAAAGACCATCCATACCAAATGTGACAAGAGTATGATGGATCTAGAGCTCTCATAAGTTGCTGGTGGGATTGTAAATACTATCGTCCTTGAGAGAACAGATTGCTGTTTCTTAAAAAGTTATACATATGCTGACCATTTGTGCCAGCCATTTCACTCCTGGGCATTTACCCATGAGCAAAGAAAGTATATGTCTACACAAACAATTATACACAAATGTTTTAACAACTTTATTTGTGCAGCCCCAAACTGTAAACAACCCAATGGTTACCAACAGAGGAATAAGTCGATAGGTTGTGGTATATCTATATAACAGAATCCTCCCCAACTATGAAAGGAATGAGCTGTTGATACACAGAACAACATGGATGAATTTCAAGATGATCTCGCTGAATGAAAGAAACCCAATAAAAGAGTACACACTGAATGATGCCATTTATATAAAACTCTAGGAAATGCCAGCTAATATATAGTGACAGAAAGTACATCAATTGGGGATGGAGGAGTGAAAATGAGAGAGTACAGAAGGCCATGAAGAAACTTTGGGGGATAATATATATCATCATTATCTTGATTGTGGTGATGATTTCATGGTGTATACACATATCAAAACTTACCAAATTGTATACTTTAAATATGTGTGGCTAATTGTATGTCAGTTATAACTCAATAAAGCCATTTAAAAAGAATGCATGGGGGAGCCTGAATGGCTCAGTCAGTTAGGCATCTGCCTTCAGCTCGGGTCATGCTGTTGGGGTACTAGCATCAAGTCCTGTGTCAGGCTTCCTGCTCAGCAGGGATTCTGCTTGTCCCTCTCCCTCTGTCCCTCCCCACTGCTTGTGATCTCTCTCGCTCACTCTGCTCTCTTTCTCTCAAATAAATAAGTAAAATCCTTAATAAAATAAAATAAGAAGAATGTGTGTATGAGTCAGTTCTGTCCAGTAAGAATCAAAGAAAAGGTTGCTGAAAGTTTTGGGGAAAGTTCTACTTTGATCTAAAAAAAAAAAAACTGTAAGAACAAACTCTCTCTCTCTCTCTCTTTCTTTCTTTTTCTCTCTCTCTCTCTCTCAGTTTCTCAGTGTAAAAAAAATGTTGTCCATGGTATAGCTGGAAGCCATCTTTTGACCAAGAAGAAAGCCAGCAAGAGAAAATTGCTAACACAGAGACAGGAAAGCAGAAACAAATGCCTCTGAGGAGAAGGGGCCCAAAGTCCTGATTGCATTGGATCTGAAGTCCTCTTTATCTAAGGATTTCAACTATACGATCTAATAATATTCCATAATTGTTAAATCATCCTGAGTCAGGGTTCTACACCTTGCAGTGAAAAACATCCTAACCAAGATAAGCATATTCTCATTTGAGAATCACATTAACAATTACAATATGCAATCAGGATAGAATTCTTTGCCTAAAGCAAAGTTCTGAATTTCATGGTCCCTAGTGAAAGATCATCCTGAGAAACATATTAACACCTTCAGAAAAGAGCTACACATGCTTATTTATGTGTCTGTTTTTTTGTGAGAGGTGACCTCATCCAGACAGATAGTATGGAGGAGAGCTGTACCCATGAGATGAGTTGCTCCTGGCCCCCGAGGCTAGGAAAGAGTCTCCACTTGCACCCAGGGAGATCTGAAAGAAGAAAGGCTTTCTTCCAAAGCTTCAGCTGGACGTTGACTATTGCCAGTTGCTTCACCACCAGTCCGCCAGAGCAGAAACTTTCCTCCTTGCAAATTTGCCACTACATAAAAGACCCTAAACTACTTGACCCATACTTATAGGTCAGTGTATACAAACTCTGAGGTCTGAGCAGGAAATGGAAAATAACTACTTGCCCTAGTAGTACCAACAAGCCAGAGAGGAAAACCAAGATAAACACTTCAAACAGGTGTTTCTCTGAAATAGATCTGTTGGCAGAATCAGATGAAAACTTTTTTAAAAAGTAATAAAATCACTCGAGAAGATATAACTAAAATTTAAGAGATTAACAGTTAAATCTATGCAGATGCTATAACTGGAGGGGAAAATTATCATTTAAAAATAACTACGTGTTTCTCAGTGTTCACTTCCTGATTGAAGTGACTAAAATGAAATAACTAATAGAAATAACTGATTAAAATCCCACATAACATGTTTTAAAAATTGATGAATTGCTGAGGTTGCATGAAAATCAGAAATTCATACATTCTCAAAGCTGAAAGCAAGAATGAACAACTGAGAGATGCCTGGGTGGCTCAGGGCCTGATCTCATGGTTCCGGGATTGAGTCCCACATCGGGCTCCCTGCGTGGAGCCTGCTTCTCCCTCTGCCTGTGTCTCTGCCTCTCTCTCATTCTGTCTCTCATGAATAAATAAATAAAACTTTAAAAAAAAAAAAAAAGGAATGAACAGCTGAAAAAATTGCCTGTCTAAGCCTTGTCACTGTGTAAAAAGAGGAAAAAATTCTCTCCTGGGAATTCATAATCACTCACCCTATATGTAGAGGTCAAATACACTTAAGTGGGGAATTTAACTTAAAGTGTTCCCAAGCTAGAGGCACCTGGGTGGCTCAGTAGATTAAGCATCTGTCTTTTGGCTCAGGTCATGATCCCAGGGTCTTGGGATTGAGCCCCACATAGTAGCGCTTCTTGTTCACTGGGGAGTCATCTTCTCCCTCACCCTGGCTCATGTACTGTGTGCTCTCACTCTCTTTCAATTAAATTAAATCTTTAAAAAATAGAAAAAATTGTTATAAGTGTTCTCAACCCAATAATGTGCCCAAAGTATAGGGGGAAAAAAAAACCATAAATATTCTTTAGAGCATTCAATTTCAACCCAAGCTTCAAACAATTTCCAAAGATACCGCTTCAAGAAATGTGGATAATTTATTATTTTAAATTCAGTTGCTGTAGCAAATAGCAAATGAGATGTGGTTCAAGAGAGAATTGATGAACTGGAAGATAAATCTGAAAAGAGAATTAGTAAACTGGAAGATAAATGTAAAGAAATTATTCAGAATGTACCATAAAGAGATAAAGATATTAAGAGATATTGAGACCTAAAAGTTACAGTAATAACTTTATAATGGTATTTATAATATTAGTAGTAATGTTAGTAATCAGTAATATAATATTAGTCATAATAATAGGCTATATTGGAAAATGTACTAGATTAGGATTTTTCCAGAAAGATATTAAATTCTGAGATCCATAAAACCCTATAAAAAAAAAAACAATAACATTGATGTGGATGGAACTGAAGGATATTATGCTGAGCAAAATAAGTCAGTCAGAGAAAGACAAACATCATATGGTTTTACTCATATGTGGAATAGAAGAAACAGCACAGAGGAAAGGAGGGAAAACAGAATGGGTAGAAATCAGAGAGGGAGATGAACCATAAGAGAATCTTAACTATAAGAAACAAACTGAGGGTGGTTAGAGGGGAGGCGGGTGGGGGATGGGGTAACTGGGTGATGGGCATGAAGGAGGGAACTTGATGTGAGGATAACTGGTTGTTCTATGCAATTGAGGAATAACTGGACTCTACATCTGAAACTAATGATGTACTATATGTTGGCTAATTGAATTTAAATAAAATAAATAAAACTAAAAAACACAATAAAATCTAAATAGGGCATATAAAAGTAGACCACACCTACCCCCATCACAACAAAATCAGAAAAAAAGAAAAGAAAAGATCAAAAAAGGAGCAATCAGGCTGATCCAGGCTGACTTTTTTTGAAAGCAACAATGAAAATTAAAGAGAGTACAATGAAACTTTCGGTGTATGAAAAGAAAGTAACTCCTAATCTAGACTACATATTCAATGAAACAATTTCTTAAGAACAATGACAATCAAGTGACACTAAAGGAAATTCCAAAATATAAGATTTGCTACTTGAATATAGCCAGATCACACTTTGAAAAAGAAAAAAGTGACTCGAATTAACAGTGTTACATAAATATGATTGTATTCAATCATATTTCAATTGTATTCCAGAGGCTGAAGGGCTGATGCTGCTATTTTACAAAGTGCCATTTATGCAGAAATGTGAAGGAAGTGAGGGAGTGAACCATATGGAGCGTTGCCAAGTGTTTTGAGCATGGAAGACAGCGTATATGTAAGGTCCTGGGGGCAATGTGGGGAGCGTGCTTGATGTGTTCATGGAACAGCAATAACATCTTTCCTGGGACAGAGAGAGTAACCAGCAGAGAAGTAGAAGATGAAATCAGAGAAGCATCAAACAGATTTTGAAGGACCTTTTGAATCATTTTAAAGATTTTGCTATTTGTGCTGAGTGATTGAGGAAGCCTTTGGAAGATCTTGAACTGAGAAGTGACTTGATCTGACCAGGTGGATAAAATGCTTTAGAAATAATTTAGGTTCAAACCACCAAAAGTTAATCTTCCATGGACCAATGTAATCTGGTTTTAGGAGGGGCTTTCTGCTGATCTAGTCTGTTGTAAGAATAGGTAGTTCTCTTTCCTACTTATAATCTCCCTTTAACGCGCTTGTAAACGGAACTGGATTACTGGGTATTTAAAATCACACTTGTATAATGATATTTCCAGGCATTGTACTATTCCACGCCCCACAACCACCCTCTGTTCCCGTCAGGACAGATGAATTAACAGCAGGTGTCTGCGTGCACCACTATAAACTGACCAGTTGAATTCTTTTTATAATAATGACTTTGGATATGCATTATGGTCTGGATACTCTGCTTTTGCTCCTCCAGATCCACTCTCTCTCCACTTCTCTCCATCCTGCTCTGTGGCTTTGGCTTGCATTTCAGTCCTCTTAACGGGAAACACTGGAGATGTGAATTGGGGGGAGAGGTTGAGTAATATATTCTGTTGTTTCCCTTCCTGCCATGTGGTGAGTGGTCCCTGGCCAGTTTCTCTAGTGAAGTGCCCAACTCTTTTCTAAAACTCTTCTACAGCCACCAGCTTGCTTGCTCTCCTTAAAGATTTTATTTATTTATTCATGAGAGACATAGAGAGAGGCAGAGACACAGGCAGAGGGAGAAGCAGGCTCCATGCAGGGAGCCTGATGTGGGACTCGATCCCGGGGCTCCAGGATCACGCCCTGGGGGGAAGGCAGATGCTCAACCGCTGAGCCACCCAGGTGCCCCTACAAGCTCTTTCTTGATTCTGAGCAACCATTGTCTCTCCTTGCCCTTAAAAGCCTAGGCGTGATAAAGTCTCCCTGCTCTTGTTATCTCTGGGATGCTTCACCACCACTTATTGGTTTCCCTTAACTTTGCCCCACCCTTGTCAATAATTTCTTCATTAAATTCTCTTTCATGACTGTTAAGATACCATCTGTTTTCTATCCGCACTCGGATTGCTACACAGAGGAAGTCCAATTGGTTATATTTTATACTCTGTACTTTTAATTTGTGACATTATGTTTGAAAGTTTTACATTTTTTATATTAAAAACAATTAAATAGGAGGGCAGCCCGGGTTGCTCAGCGGTTAGCGCCGCCTTCCACCCAGGGTGTGATCCTGGAGACCGAGATGGAGTCCCATGAAGGGCTCCCTGCGTGGAGCCTGCTTCTCCCTCTGCCTGTGTCTCTGCCTCTGTGTGTGTGTGTGTGTGTATCTCTCATGAATAAATAAATAAAACCTTTAAAAAATAATTAAATATGGACTTAACGATTTGTATGATATATATAATACAATTCAATATAATACAATTCAATACAATGAGCTAATAGTCCAGGTACTAGAGAAGCAAATAGGAGGATCTTAGACAACTTTGGCAAATGGAAAAGACTCCACTGAGGTCAGTAGGGTTTGGTAACCTCACTGCCCTTTCAACTCAGGATCTGTGGGTCTCACTGCGTGATAGCCTCAGGACTACCAGGGTTTGTTTCTCCCAGTGTCACTCCAAACTTTCTTCAGTAGATCTAATGGCATCTGCCTACAACTGTGTGGGCATGTGTATACACACACACACACCACTAACACCCTCAGAAAAGGTTGGCTGTAAGGACAATATAAGTGCTGCTAAAATAATTTACTTATGTGATATGGCTGTAATTTTAAAGTATACTGAACTGAAAGTTTTTAAAAATTGTGAAACAGTCAAATAGTCAATTGATAAACAGCATTGTTTGAATTTGCACTTTGACAAGTCCTGATAATGTTTTCTATAGAAGTCTTGCTACCAATATCATGAATAGAGATCTATTATAATGGGTATTACTATTATAATGAGTTCTTCAGGATTCTTTGAAAATCTTGTCACGAAAAAGATGTATGCAAGGACATAATTATCTTATTAAAGATATAAATAGAGAGAGATAGATTATTAAACATATTAAAGATATATACAGAAAGAGAGATATACAGGCCTCAAACCATCACTTATGAATAGCATTGACAGCTAGATATGGAATCTTTCAGGAAATAGAAACTTCCTTCATAAAAACAAGTAATTGGCACCTGTCTAAATGGGATGCCCATTAGCCAGTCTGGTTTCACTCAAACTAATTTTGTTGGCTTCATGTAGCCTAATCAATTACCTTGGTTTGCCAGGGACTGAGGTTTCTTAGACAAAGGATTTCTGTGCTTGAGCCAGAATAGTTCTGGGCAAACTGGCATGAGTTGGTTTTTCTAGCTCCATGTATTCATGAAAATCAATAGAGGATATCTCTATTATAAGATGAGTCGTGTCCTGACCAAAATTCACATGCTGAATTCTTTATCCACAGTAGTTCAGCATGTGACTGTATTTGGAGAATACAAAAATTAATTTTTTTATAAGCCACCCAGCCTGTGGCATTTTGTTACAGCAGCCCTGACAAACTAATATACTCCTTATAAACTTTTCTTAGTTGAAGTTTAGTGCATTATAGCTGGTGATTAGAGTCTAATCTTCTAATCTTCTTTTACCTTTGCTCTGCCTCCTCATTTTTCACACAGGAAGACTTGTCTTCCCTAATCTCTTTACCTAGATTATGACCTCCACAGATCCCAGTTCTCTTTTCTTCTGGCACCTTGCCCCTACGTTAATCCTCTTTCTCTTATGAACTCTACTAACCCATTAAACTATCTTTCAACCTTTCCAAAATTCCATAAATGTTAGTCAAATAAATGAAGAATCACACTAACTTCTCTTTCCTTCCTTCTCCCTCCAAACTCTGAGATTCTTTTGCATTTACTCTTCATTTCCCACTCACTTTTCAGCCCCCTATGATCTGGTTCTTGGCTCTCATCATTATACTGAAACAATTGCATATAGTAACATCAGACCACAGCCACTGTTATCAGCACCATTTTGAGAGTTAATAAAATTCCCTTTTCTTCCAGAGAAAACAGGACAAGCAGAATGCAGACTGCTTTTTTTCCCCCCTTGGCTGCACAACCATCCCCTATAGCCATGCTCGGGATTTCATAATTTCCAAATTCAACTGTCTTTTCTCATCCTCACCTTTCAAGAGCTGACTTCAGTATTTGACACTGTTGAGCACTCTGCTCCTGGAAACTCTCTCTCTCTCCTCTGGTTTTCTCGGCCTTCTACCTGCCTTTGATGGCACCTTGGGAGCCTTTAAGCATCTCCTGACCTCCCCCCCCCCCCCCACACACACATATCTCAATCCCAGCAATAATTATTCCTCAAATTTCTGTATTTGAAAAAAAAAAAAAAATTTCTGTATTTGGTTCTCTTTTCTTCCAACTTTCTTTGGTCACTAATATTTGTTCATTACAATTATCACATCTTTTAAGTTCTTTTTTTTTTAAGATTATTTATTTATTTATTTATTTATTTATTTATTTATTTATTTATTTTTGAGATATAGTGAGAGAGATAGAACAGGAGCAGTGGGGAGAGGGAGAAGCCCTCAGCAGGAAGCCCCACATGAGGCTTGATCCCAGATCCCAGGACCCAGGGATCATGACCGGAGTCAAAGGCAAGCTTAACCAGCTGAGCCACCCATGTGCTCCTATAGTTATTTCTTGATTTAGAGCTCCAACCCTATGTCTCTCTGAGCCTCAGGCTTTAATTTCCATTTGAGCATGAGTCACTTTCACATGGAGATCTCATTGAGTTTACCAAACTTAACATGTCTAAAACTGAATGTATCATATTCCCATAGGTTCTTTCTCAGTTGTGATGTTACCATTCTGATTACCCAGATGAAAAATCTCAGAGCTGTCTCTCACTCTTCTTCTCATATAATCTATAAACATGTCCTATTGGCCTTAATTTCTAAAAAATCTCTTAAATTCTTCTCCTTTTCATTTTGTTGGAAATATAATTTAGTTTAGTGGCTGAGAGCATGGGTGTTAAAGCCAAATCAACTGGGATGAAATCTGTTTTCCCCTACTACATAATGGTTATGAAACCTTAGAACAATGATTTGACTTCTCATCTGTCAAAACAGGAGTAATAACAACCTATCTTGGGGCAGCCCAGGTGGCTCAGTGGTTTAGTGCCGCCTTCGGCCCAGGGCCTGATCCTGAAGACCCGGGATCAAGTCCCACATCGGGCTCCCTGCATGGAGCCTGCTCCTCCCTCTGCCTGTTTCTGCCTCTCTCTCTCTCTCTCTCACTCATGAATAAATAAATAAAATCTTTAAAAAAAAATAACAACCTATCTTATACAATTGCTTGAGAATTAAATAAGTTAATAAATGTATAGCGATTATTAACAATACACTCACTTAACCTGTGTCCTCTTCCTAAACACCCAGCCAAACTGTTTCCCAGGTCCATTGCATCTAAGTGGGACCATGGAATGTCAACAGAAGTACGGTGTCACTTACAATAAAGGACGGCTAAAAGAAGATTACATTTCCTTTGCTCTCTCTTCTTTTCTGAGGCAACACTGGAAACAACACATAACAATGGTGAAGTTAGATGATGGAAAGATTCTGGATCACTGCAAAAGAGCTGCCCAGGTGAGCTACCCAACCACAAACTTCTGCAGTGAGTTTTGTGTGAAAGAAAAGTAAACTTTAAAACTTTTATTGTGTTAAACCATCAAGATTTGGGTTTTTTAAATTTTTATTTTATTTTATTTTGATTTGGGTTTTTTTTTTAAATAGTTGCTAGTATTATTACTCCAAACAGCATATAAATATGACTGGAAACAATGTCACAAATAGTAAGCATTCAATAAATGATAGAGATTACTATTTCTACTATCATATATTAGCTTGAGTCCAAATCATCTTTTACTTAGATTATGAAAGGACCCCGTAAAATATCAACTCTTTCTGGCTTTACTGAGTAGTTCATTTATTTAGGATATATTGTACTATCCAAGTTTTTGTAAAAAAGTATTTGTTTTGCCCACTTATATTGTTGGTAAATTCCAGAATGATTATTGTCTGGAAGCAGCAAAAGACTATTATTTTGTGATATCCATAAAGAGAAAAACAATATATATTCCATTCCTTCTTTACTGACTCAAAGAAAAGTGTAAATGACGCCAGGACTTCTACATGTTCACAAATTGCAACTTGTTTCCCACCACCTGCATCTCAGCCTCCCACATGTAGATGTCAGGTTGACTTAGAATAAAATCCTGGCTCTCTCACATCCTCTCCTTCTTCCTGAGTCTCTCCATGTATAGGATATGCTTTTATGGCCAATTCTTTGTTGAAACAATATGTGCTTCCCTTGTTTCCATCAAGCCCTTAGTTTACACTTTTTAAGAGAATAGTCTTTTTTTAATATTTTCTTAATATTTATGGGACATATTTTAAATGCTATGAGTGTGCTTTTAGAGAGGTGACAGACAAAAAACGTTTGCAGGTGGGTGTCTGGGAATAAATCTAGATTTTTTTTTAAGATTTCATTTATTTGAGAGAGAGAGAGATAGTGAGAGAGAGCATGAGCGGGGGGGGGGGGGGGTGTAGGTGGGTGGAAGGGGTGGAGAGAGGAAGAAGCAGGCTCCCCACTGAGAAGGGAGCCTACCGCGGCTTGATTCCAGGATCCTAGGATCATGATCTGAGCTGAAGGCAGACGCTTAACTGACTGAGCCACCCAGGTGCCTCTAAATCTAGATTTTTTTATATTAATTATTACAACATACAATTCTACTTTTAGGAAGTGGAAGTCTTTTTGTTACAAACTGTGTTTTATTATTTTTTTTAAGATTTTATTTATTTATTCATGAGAGAGAGATATATATAGAGAGAGAAAGAGGCAGAGACACAGGCAGAGGAGAAGCAGGCTCCATGCAGGGAGCCTGACATGGGACTCAATCCCGGGTCTCCAGGATCACACCCCGGGCTGCAGGTGGTACTAAACCACTGGGCCACTGGGGCTGCCCCACTAAGTGTGTTTTAAAGCCAGACTTCATGCCTTTAAGTCTCACCCCCTCATCCAATCTGTTTTCTTTCTCTTCATCAATTCACCATCATATCTTATTCACTATTCCAACATTCGCTAGATGCTATCTTCTTCATCAAGTTTTTCCTTTGAAAAACAACAATATCCATAATAATAAACAATATAAATGAGTTTCCTGAGCATCTGGTATGCATCTCATTTGACCCTTACAATACCAATATGAGTTGGATTTAATTGTAATCATGTCTAACACGTAAGAAAAAGGAGGCTTTGAATAATGATGTTCCTTTTCTAGGGTCACACACCTAGTCAGAGCAGAGCAGGAGGGAATTACTTTCTGTGAAGAGCACAAACAGGTACAGCTTCAGATCTGAACTTAGCACCCGACTCTGCAGCCCAAGGGCATAAGCACCCGACAATACTGACAGCATTGTGGTATCTCTCTCTACCTATACCTAAGTATTTAATATACCTCCATGAAAACATTCACTATATTCTGCCTTATATAATAATTTTAAGCACTCCTTTGTGTTTTGTGAACTCTTTGAAGGCAGTGATGGTCGTACATAAATATTTGTTTGAACTGATAGGAAAGATACAGGGACATTCTTCTTTTAATATTTTAATTTTTATTGTATTATTTTTTTTAGAATTATGATACTGTTTGGTTTTTGTCATTGTTGTTGTTTGTTTTGTTTTCTAAGCAAACTCTATTCCCAGCACGGGGCTCCAACTCACTACTCAGAGATCAAGAGTCATATGCTCTACCAACTGAGCCAGCCAGGTGCCCCAGTGACATTCTTCTTTTAAATGTGTTGCTGTCTCTATTTCAGTGTGTCTTCATTGCCAAGGGAATAAAATTCTCAATTCTTTATATAATTGAAAGAGGAAGATGATTTCTTTGCCCTATCAGGTTGGTTTTACTCTTAGTGAAATAATCCATTGTACAAATTGCTTTTGTCTTGGTTATTCCATAAGGTGTCATTCTTCTAGTAGAGATTGTATCTTCTTTCTCTTTTATAACCACTTATATAGGCTAACTGAGTGTGCCTTCAATAAGACATGCTAACTGTGCAAGCACAACACAGAATATGGCAAGCACTTTAATGGTGGTGAAATGAAATACTCCACTATCAGTACGGAGAGACGTTGCAAGGATGAGAGAATATTACTC
Source organism: Canis lupus baileyi (assembly GCF_048164855.1). Classification (NCBI taxonomy): domain Eukaryota; kingdom Metazoa; phylum Chordata; class Mammalia; order Carnivora; family Canidae; genus Canis; species Canis lupus. Next base: position 24,002,382 of record NC_132870.1, read on the forward strand.
AGTGTCTTTCAATAGTGCAAGTACATATGCCCTGGAAGCCTATGACAAAAATTAATTTCAAGTCTTTTTTCTTAGGATAAATGTTTACATTTGTATAGGCCTTACATTCTTTATCTCCTCTTTTTCTCTAGAACTTTGTGAGGTAAGGTTGTTAATAACGTTATACATACGTTTTTGTTTTGTATATATCTTAGTCTGCTAACTCGGGCAGCTATAACAAAATACCACAAACGGGGTGGCTTATAAACAACAAAGATTTATATCTCTCGTTTCTGAATACTGAAAGTCCAGCATGGTCTAGTGAGGCCTTTTTCCTGGTTGCAGACTTTTCGTTGTATCCTCACATAGCAGAAGGGAGGAGCTAGGTCTCTGGAGTCTCTCCCTCTTTTTATCAACAGCATACGAGAGAATTTAATAATCTCTTTAGTTGTTTGAATGTGATATTTTCTTTTAACATCCCTGAATGCACTGAAGGATAGGAAGTAGGGAAACCAGCCTTTGCAGTACTAAAGCTGTATATTTGCAGCTGCTGTCCATTCTTCAGGAATTGGTTTATATATGCCAGAAGATCTGCTTGTAGCACAAATTGTTCCACAAACCATTGTAATAGCTTCCAAATAATTTGTTGATTTTTTGGCTGATGTGTGTGTGTTGTCTGACACAGCTGCCACTAGTCAAATGATACCCTCTTCGTGCCTCTACTGAATGGAGGAGCATATGTACTCCTCAATGGCTTCTCCATCAAACTGATAGTCATTGGATGATATATAGTCCATAGGTGAAAAAATGGTCCATAGTGTTGAATTATTTCTGTGTCATTTACCAGTGTATTGAAGGACATGATAAAGGATGTGAATCAATAGCCAGATGAAGAGATCCACAGGGCAAGGTATAGGGAAAGGGCACAGAGCTTCCATGCTCACTCCAGGCATGCCATTCCCCCCCCCGCCCCCCGCCCCACCTCCATGTGTTCACCAGACTGGAAGCTCCTAGGGTCTCTTATAAGGATACTAAATCAATTATGAAATACCTTCACTTTCAAGGTTAGGACTTCAACATATGAACATTCAAATATTCAGATCATAGCAATACAACATATAAATGTAAGACATTATAGAAAGCTATTATACAGCAAAATAGACAATATAAGCCATAATGTCATGCTTATTGTACAGGTGAAGAAACTGAAATTCATACAAACTATTACTTGGCAGAGGGTTACACAGATAATTCAAGGCAAATCGAAGACTCCACCTCAAGTCTGATTTCAAATCTAGTAAAACCTTTCTATTTCATCTTGGCGCCCATGGCCAAGGCCTGTAACCTGGATGTTTCTAAGCATCTGGAGGTAGTTTCATGACCTGAAGCAAGTTGCAACCTCTACAGAAATACAATTTAGGCCTGTTATATCACTAAGATGGGTCTGAGAGTTTGTAAGACTCAGATATATGGATCTGTATTTGTGAATCCCCTTCACACCCTGTTTCATTTTTTCATTGTCAATGCACACACTAGAGTTCTCAACCTCAAAATTCTCTGGACACTGACATTTCCAACATTCAGCTTCAGGAGAAGGGATGTTTATGTAATTTCAAAGACTGGTGACAAACACAACACAACTTGCCCTTTCCACAGTCCTGATGTGTGAAATTCTGTATTTAGGCTTTCTTTTTTCTTTGTAGCCTGATAATGGCAAATGCCCTTTGACACTTTAGGGTAGTGAATTTATAAGAAACATTCCTTAAAGCAGGTATGTACCAGGTGTAGAGAAAGTGTTAGGAAACAAATCAAGAGTATAGGAAGATTAACCGGTGAACCAAAAAGAGCAGATGGGGAAATTTTACAGCTTTGCTTACTATAATACATGGAATTGCATTCCCCTAAAAGATAAGGTTGAAGTCTAACCCAAGGCACTTATGAATGTGACCTTATTTGGAAATAGGGTCTTTACAGATGTAATCAAGTTAAGATGAAATCATACTGGATTGGGGTGGGCTTCAATGACTGGTGTCTTGATAAGAGAAAGGAGAGATACAGCTATAAAGACACAGAGGAGACACAGAGAAGAAACCATGTGAAGACAGAGGGAGATGTGTGACTGATGCAGCTAAATGCCAAGGAGTATTAGCGATTGTGGGAGCCCCTGGAAGCTAGGAAGAGGCAAAGATTCTTCCCTAGAGCCTTCAAAGGGAGCATGCCAATAACTTGATCTCTGGCTTCTGGCCGCCAGAACTGTGAGAGAATAACTTTCTGTTATTCTAAACCACCTAGTTTTGGTAACTGTTATGGCAGCCTCAGGAAACTAATATACCTGCTTCTTCCCACTCCATCCTCAATTTTATGTTTCTCCTGTGGGATAATTTTGAATTTGAAATTTGATTTAATTCCATTTTACTAAATAATGTTCTCTAATTTTTGTTCCTGGGGATCCCTGGGTGGCTCAGTGGTTTAGCGCCTGCCTTTGGCCCAAGGGCGATCCTGGAGTCCCTGGATCGAGTCCCACGTTGGGCTCCTGGCATGGAGCCTGCTTCTCCCTCTGCCTGTGTCTCTGCCTCTCTCTCTCTCTCTCTCTCTCTCTCTCATAAATAAATAAATAAATCTTAAAAAAAAATTTTATTTGTTCCCAAAATATGTCATGCAATCCTATCTCTCCATTCTTTCATCAATGGGCCATGCCATCCCCACTTCCCCACACCCCACACCCCTGCATGAAGCCTGTGAATGTTCACATCTGCCCCATAAAGAAGAAAACTACTCCCCTAACGCTCTTTTGTCTAATGGAAATTTGCACTCTTTATACTCGTGTGAGTGGCAAAAATCATTTTACCTACACTATACATTCATCTGCAGAGACTCCCCCCAGACCCCCAGACCCAGCCAAATGGGTCTCTGTTCCTCCGCCAAGCACTGGAGAACCTTGTCATAGCCTCGGGGAGGGACGAAAGGGGGGGTGTAAAGGGGGGGGGGCTGGGAGCAGCCTGAAAACAATGGCCAACTCTCAAGGGCAATCAAATGCCATAGCAACACCATAACACCACCTAGTTATTGCGAGATTATTAAGGTTTTAAGTTAAATTTACACAGTGGCCAGGGAACTCAGTGGTGGGATAATGAGCCTTGTAGTATCTACTTTAGCTCAAGGTTTCTTATTCTGGGAGCTAGTCTTTCCTTAAGTATCCCCAGCCCTTGCCTAACACAGTGCCTGGAACATGAAGAAGCCCCAAAGCTAGTGGATGGTGGTCACTGGGGTTCTCGTAGTGGCCCCTCCAGAAAGAAAGACAGAAAAACTCCCATCCGCTGGATTAGTTTTTCCTTCACGAGCTGCGACCCAAAAGTAGCGCTACCGCCGCTGCATGACTCTATCCGCGGCGATTATCCTAAAGGCCTGACAACACCCTGCGGATGAATGTTCTGAAGAACTGTCACGAGCAGGAAGGCGATTGAGGACCTCGCAGAAGGTCTTAAAGATGTTCGGGATCCACCGGACACAAGTCGGTTAGGATGCAGCAGTCCCGCTTCAGCCTGCGGAGAGGTTTCAGGGTAAACGAGACGGCTCCGAGGCGTCCATACACGAGATCCACTTCCCCGCGCCGCACGCCGGGCTCCAGGCCGCGCCGGCATCGCCTCCAGATGCTCGGGCCTGCCCGGGGCCCCGGACCCGCCCGCCCCTGCCCTCGGGGCTCCGCGGGGCGCCCACGCGTCCGGCCGCCCCCCGGCCTGCGCCCCTCGGCGGCCGGGAGGGGCGGGAGCCGGGCGGGGCGGGGCGGCGAGGCCGGGCGGGGCGCGCGGGGCGCGCGGGGCGGGGGGCGCACGGCGGCCCCCAGCAGCGCGGGCTTCCCCCGCCCCCGGCGGCGACCCCACCTCCCGCCCCCGCTGCGTGCGCGCCGGTGTCCGTCGGTCTGTCTTCTCTCTCGACGTCAGTGGGAATTTCCAGCCAGGAAGTGAGAGAGTGAGCGAGAGAGGCCGAGAGAGAAGTGCACCCGCGAGCCGGGGCAGGAAGAGGAGGTTTCGCCACCGGCGCGGCCGGCGACGCGCTGACAGCTTCCCCTGCCCTTCCCGTCGGTCGGGCCTCCTCCTCCTCCTCCTCCGCCGCCGCCGCCGCCGCCGCCCCAAGCCCCGCGCCCCAAGCCCCGCCGCCGCCGCCGCCGCCGCCGCCGCCCCTGCTCCGACAGCGCCCGGCGCAGCCCAGGCCGGAGCCGCCGCGGCCCGGCCACCGCGCGCCCTGCGCCTCCCTCGGCCCGCGCTGCGGACATGGCGCGGCGCTGAGCGGCCCGGCCCGGCCCGGCCCGGAGACACCGCCCGCCCGCCCGCCAGCCCCGGCCGCCGCTCCTGCCTTCGCCCGCCCGCAGGCCCGCGCCGGCCCGCAGGGGAGCCCGCAGGGGAGCCCGCAGGCGCGGGGAGGCCGAGCGCGGACTCGCCGCCAGGGTAAGCCGAACTCGGGCCAGCGGGGGCCCCGCCGGGGACGTGTGGCCCGCGTCCCGCCACCTCCCGCCCCGCACCCCCTGCGCTGCTCGGACTTCCTCATTCCCGCGCCGGCCGCGGGGCTGGAGCCGACGCGGGACCCGGGTGACCGCGCTGGAGAGGCGCGGGGGACCGGCCGGGGGCAGAGGCGCGCCGCGACCCGGGACCCCGGGACCCCGGGACCCCGGGGCCGCGGCCGCCCTCCCCGCCCTCCCCGCCCGCGTCCCAGCGCCCGCCGGCAGCGGGAACCCGAGGGGAACGCTCGCATTTGCAAACTTTTTAATTTTTTTTAAGGTTCGCCCCCACCTCCACCCGCTCCCGCCGGGTGGCCGGAGGGTGTCGAGGTGCGCTTCGGAGAGGGGAAGGTGGTTGGTGCAGTGCTGAACCAGATTTCACCTAAGGGCGGTCCATGAAATGAAAGCAGAAGTGTGTGTCAGTCCTCTGGACTGGGAAAGCCCTCCCAGCCCCCCCGGTTGGAGAGAACAGCCTCATTCCTTCATCTCCCACTTCAAAAAGAAGCCCCCACTTCACACACACACACACACACACACACACACACGCGCACACGCTGACCAGCCAGGACGGACTATATTCACCTACTAGAGGATCTGTATCTTCGTTTTCAAAAACCAAGGAGGGCCTGGTACTGATCCTACACAGCCTGGCATTTGAGAAAAGAAACGATCTACTTAGAGCACTTTTTAAACACTGATTATGTAAAACACTGGGACTGCACGTCAACGCCACGATGTATCATGCATGACCTCTAAAACAAAAACAATGCGATAGACAAAGACTATTTTAAATACAAGTTTTCTTATGGTCTTTAAAAATAGATACCAGTGTAGAAGTTCGCCCTGATTTATTTATTGGCCTGTTCTGAAATCTGAATGGGACTTGATGATACAGTGCTTAATTAGGTTTAAGACCTTTTCATGGACTTTGCCAAGTAAGGTTTTTCAGCATTGCAGCTTATTAAATGACTATATTTAACTTAAAGGCTTTGTTATAAGGCCCATAATCGGGGAAAATGACTATAGTATTACTAAAACCTTTAATAAACTCTGGAGTACAAATGTTCTATAAACTGATGGTCTTTGGTAAACAGCGAAGTTTGGGATCAAGAGGCTCAGTGCTTGTTTTTCTAGCAAACATCTCAGCAGAATATTTTTGAGTAGTTTAAATTGCATAGCGTTTGTTAAAACTCAAAGGGAGTCTTGATTAACCAGAAGTTCTTAGCTGAAGTATGTTGTTTTCCTAATTTTAATATTGTGCTTTCTAGAGATAAACCAGTTTACTGTTTGATGCACTAAAGAAATCTAAATAACTTAAAGTATTTTTTGAGCTTATGAGCTTGGGAAGACAGGAGATACAGAGATTTGTTTCCTGTAGCATTTTACGTTTATCATGTAATTAAGTTGCTAAGGGGAGTTGAACATGTAAGTGGAAATATGAAATCTCCTGAAATTATTCATCCATATTGATATACCTGCAACTCTCAATGCCCTCTGGAGCTTGTTTAGATAAAATGTCTTCCTGGGCCACAGCCTTCTGGACAAATGTGAACACAAAGAAAGGCTCATTATGTGTAGATTTAATGCTGGCACTGAAATACTGTTTGCTGTGGATAGTAAATCACTTCCAATCTGTTTGAAAGACTTTTTAAGGGAAATGTAATCCAGTTAGGTGTTGGTGGGTTTGAAAATTATGGTTTGAAAGTCTGTTATCTTTATTTTCAGATTTCGACTTGATCTTATGTTCTGCAGCTGGCATTCAGATGGGCTGAATAAACACCTTGTTTTTCAAACCCAGTTAGTAAATACTGGAGTATACATACAAAAATAGTCGTTCCCCTTTGTAAGCACTACTTTGATCTTTGCACTTCCTTCTTATTTCTACCTCTTAAACAAGTTCATCTGAGATGACTGAGTTGCCGTTGGTAAAAAAAAAAAAAGCTCAGTCTGAAATAGGCAGAATGTTAGATTTGTGATCATATTCCTCCTATTTCCCTTGTCCTGTTCTTGGAACAAACTGAAGCTAGTTTAAGAAACTAATTCTTAGGCAGGTTGTTTTTATTACTGCTTTCGGACTTCCAGATAATTGATGAAGTAAGCTACTAGCTTGCCTTTCAGGGATTGCTCACTGTGGTAAGATAGAAGGTCTAGATAAAGAATTGGCAGCTGCAGGAATCTTGGACTATCATTCAATCAGCAAGATTTTTTTTTTTTTTTTTTTTTACCTAATTTATGAGAGGTATTCCCCTGTTCAGAAGAGGTGAAAGTTCTGGCTTCTGAGGGGGGAAGTGGTTACTTCATAACCTTCAATTAGTTTGAACTTGGAAGAAGTAACAACAGTATTGACATTTTAAAATAATAAGTTAAAAAATATGACTTTCCAGATGGATTCTTGATAAAGTAGTGAAAATACCTTTTTCTTCTGAGAACATGTTAGTAGATATGCTCTTCTGAGCACAGAGATGACTGCAGTAGAATGTGTATCTGGAAATGCAGAGTAGTTTAACCAATAGAGTAAATATTGAGATTATGCTATTCTAGTCTACAGATTGAACAGGAATCATATTATCAGGAATGGATGTATAAGAGTCAATGGCTATGCAAATTAGTAGGGAGATTGTTTGTTTTATTGGTTTTCTGTTTATTGTATGAATCATATAAGGTGGCCTGATTGTTAACATTGTAAGAACAGAAGGAAGAGGAGGAGGAAAAGAATTTTAGTGTCATAGGACACTTTAAAATGTCTTACTCATAGATCTACATTTATGTCTGATTAGAGTTAATTGACAACTGCTTCTTGATGACCAGTAAACTACACTTCAGTGTAGAAGCAGTTTGTGCTGCTTTCTGGGAATTAATTCTCGTTTGCATTCTTGCACCTCCCACAAATCCTGAACTCCACTGTAGTGTTCTTAGAGGTGAGCAGCTAAACCGTCAGAAGCACATATACCCCTATGAGTTGACCCTGTCATTTCTAGGAGGACCTTGAGGATTTTCAAGAACTAGAAGCATTCAGCCTTAGGAAGGAATGTTTAGACTTGTGACACAGTCCTACAAGTTAGTTTGGCTCCTTGACTTTTTTTTTTTTTGAACAATAAAGATTAATATTTCAAGCCATATAATTTGGTAGAGTTAGTAGAGTAACATAACTGAGACTGTTTGTGATATTTCATTCATGAGTCTCTAGTGTCTCACTATTGGAAAAAAAAATAGCATTCTTCTCATGATGATAAACTTGCTTTGTACCTTTGGTCTCTGCTATATTTGAGAGAGTGTTCCTGGGTACAAATTACAGAGCTGTCTTTTATATTTTGGTTGAGGTTGACAGACCTACCCTTGAAAATCAACTAATAGTTTAGAAATAAGTTGTGAAATAGTATTTTATTGCTTCACTACAGATAATTTAAAGCCTAACAGTTTTATTTTATTTTTTTAAAGATTTTATTTATTTATTCATGAGAGACACACACAGAGAGAGAGAGAGAGAGAGAGAAAGGCAGAGACACAGGCAGAGAGGGAAGCAGGCTCCATGCAGGGAGCCTGACTTGGGACTCCATCCTGCGACTCCAGGATCAGGCGGTGGGCTGAACGCGGTGCTAAACTGCTGAGCCACCTGGGCTGCCCAGGCCTAACAGTTTTACATAAAAGTAGTATAAGATGTCATTTGTTAAAGATTACAGAATCTTTAAGAGTAGATTATGAATTAAAATATTTAATTTAGAGTGTTAATTATAAAAATATCATTGCATTATAAATCTTAAAAAGAAATCAATTAATTATTTTCCTTATTTTTCTGTAACTCATAGATTTAATTATCAGTAGTACAGGTTTCATGAACTGCTTTAATTTGCTGCCTATTTTTGAAGTTAGAATAATGAAATGGATTACAAATTGGCTTATTACTTTATATTTCACCATTAGGCCAAAAATCTTACAACCGGCTTTTATTCTGACCCATACTTTCAATAGATACTCAAGTTCTTTAAATGGTGAAAAAAGATTCTGACTAGTAGAGCTTTAAAGAAGAATATAAAGACTATATGGCCTATTCTAATTATTTTTTAAGATAATAGAAAGGAGAAGAAAAGAACTATCTGAAAGAATAAAAATCCTATAGTTCCAGCCAAAAAGAGATCATATCTAATTTACACTGACAAAGAAATATCTGACATTCAGCATTGTATTTGTTGGTATCTAGTAGGTCATCAATAACTATTTTTTGAGTGAAGGAATGGCATAAGTTTTCTTTGTTCAAAAATAAGACAGCTGTTTTCTGCAAGGAACAAAAATTACACTATTTTGCCTTGCCTTTAGGGAAGAAAGAAACCAAAATCTAGTTATGGCTTCCTAGATATTATATTCTTATCTAAAGATTACTTGAAGTTTACTAGAACAAGGAGCTTAATAAAAAGTACCCAGTGCCTTTCAAAAGGAAAGCATTTCATTCTGAAAGGGAGTTTATGAACTGGAAAAGAAAATGGCTTTTAGTTTCCAGGTTTTAGAGGCACTTATGAAGCAGGGTAATAAAGTAATTGAAATGATAAAAGGTGCCTAAGCAAGTAAATAAATTTGACTTTTTTGGCTACTCTAGAATTTCTCCATTGAAACTGTAATTTCAACATTAGTATCTAAAAAAGGAAACAATGCTACATGCACTTCTTTGTAATCCAAAGCTTTGTTAAAGCCTATCTAAATTAATCAATTAAAAAGTAAAAACAAAATAAGTTAAGCCATCCAGAATTAAATACTTACCACCTATAAAAAACTGAGGGGAAATAGTTACTAGCAGGAAATCTTAGGAAGAAGCAGGCAGTTAGTAAGGTTTATTGTATTTTCCACTTTCATACTTTAGTGATTTTGCAATACCCAGGACCTCCTCATGTCAGGGTTTGGCTGATTATTTTTCACTCGTAGCATTTTCAGAAAACTGTCCTTAAAACTCTAAATCTAACCATGTATTGTCTGTGGACACAATTTATGAAATCTACCATCCAGACCAGAAAAGAATACAATGCCAGCACTCCCAGTCCTGGTGTCCTGACCCCAGGGAGAGTTAGAACCATTTTATTGGAAATTGCTGATTTTGGTCCACTGTGTTTTGCTGCCCACCTAATTCTGGTTCTGACACTCACCTGTCTTTGAATCACTTACCAACATACTTTCAGGTTTTAAAAATTAAATTTAAAAGTTGTTTACAAATATTTATATGTGTAATCATTTTTATTGTTGCCAACAAACTGCAAAAGAAACTAAATGTTTACTTATATGTAAGTCCACTGTAAAGCTGTTATTGTTGAAAACTACTCCCAGCAGCAATTTGTAAGTTAAAATAATAAAATAATCCAACTACCTTGCCTGAAGTTTCCCTGCAAGAAGTTGCAGAGAAGGATACATTCTGCTGTGTTCCATTACATAATCAGCTCAGTCTACAGCTCCTAGGCATAAAGAGAAGCATAAACAAAAACACAAAACTAATGTCCTTAGGTTTACTGTATTAGTCAAAAATCTATGGACAATTCATATATTCCATCCTGAAAAATAAAGCTCTGGATTTTTCTTAGGTTTAAGGCTTTTGATATGAGTATTTGTAGGCAAGTGTCTTTTTTCTAACTTCAACTAAAAAAATACAAAACCTGCATAAAGTTAAACACACCTCTATAGAAAGCATTTAACATTTAAAAACATTCAGTTGCTATAATGAATTTTGTCAATATAGCAGTCATTTAAAAAACTTGTTATTATTGTTTATCATGTGATTTGGACTGAACATATTACACTTTATTTCAATGTCAGGACATATCTCTCCCTCCAGAAGTCAGTTTTTATCTCCAGAAATCAATTCTAACATATATCAAGCATGAAAGAAGAAAAAAATGATGACGGACTCCCTAATCAGTCTACCTGCCTATTGGTCCTGTGTCCACACCTGCAATTCATTCAAATAGTGAGAAGAAGTTACTTGATTGTCTTAGAAAATATGCCTTCCAAGACAAGAATTTTAGGAATGGAGAGAATGACTATTTTTTTAATGTTTTAACTTGAATTCCTCAAATCTTATTGATAGTTGAAGAATTTGTCTGCTAGTTCTTAATTATAAGGTTGTTTTTTTTAGGATTTAAGCATTTATTGGTGTTTGATCATTAGGACCTGGTTTATAAACTTCAGTATTTTTTTTTTCTTTTAAATAGGGGCTAGGTATAGTGGTGAGGTGAAAGGAAAAGAATCCCTTACAATTTATAGCATTTTGTGTAATGCTCTCTCAATAATATAAGCATTTTCATGGCTTAGAAAGTTAAAGGTAATACAAAAAGGTTGGAAGGAGTATGAATGGCTGTTTATACAGAGGAAATTTAGAGTAGGAAGAAACATGAAGAAGATAAAGAATAAAAATTAAACTAGATTTAAAAAAAAATAAACTGGATGTTTTCAGTTCTGTTGGATATTCAGAGAAGTACTTGAGGGAATACACAAAACCATTGGTTTATATAAAATTAAAATTTAATATAGAATCTAGGCAGTCAAAAAGAATATATAAATATATATATATATATATATTTTTTTTTTTTTTTAATGGAGGGGGTGTGCAGTGGGGCAAAGGGAGAGAGAGAGGGCATCTTAAGCAGGCTCCATGTCCAGTACGGAGCTTGATGCAGGGCTGGATCTCACAACCCGGAGATCATGACCTGAGCCAAAATCAAGAGTCAGATGCTTAAGCAGCTGAGCCACCCAGGTGCCTAGAAAAGATTATTTTATAAAATGTATTCACACTGCTGATTTCAAGCGAACCAGGAAGCCTAGGAAAATACTTTTTGTTGGAGATGGATAAAATGAACCAAAACCAGAGCGAATCCCATACTATATTATTTAATTCATTCATTATGAAGTTAACATATAGTAAGGTATGTAAGTTAAGTATTTGTGTGTATGTGTGTGTTTTAAACCTATAAGTCTCAAAGATTTGGTCACAATCAAGGATAATGAAAGCATAGGTAAGGACTTAGTGGGAGTGTTCTCTATAAAATTAGATCTTGAACTTTATTACTGACTTGAATATGAACAAGAAAAATAACCTAGAAAATGAATCAGAATTCCAGAGAAAAGAATAAATTCTCTGTACCATGGATGAGAAGGAGAGGCCATAATGAAAAGAGAGATTGAAAAAGAACATTTTTATAGGCATTCATCTGCGGATTATCCTATTTTTGATTAATTGAAAACAATGGTTATTTCCCCTTCATTCCTAAAATATTTTAGAAATCAGTTGTGATTAAGGAAACCTCAGTACACCTGGTAAATTTAAAAGCATGTGTTTAACAATTAAATGTATTTCCTTGCTCTCATGTCATGATATAGCATTCATTTGATAAAATATCTTTATGGTTTCTCTTCATGTCTTTACCCAATTTCCCATTTTAGTCATTTAAATGAATTTAACAAGCACATCTTAGAACATCTTAATAGTTCCTATTTTGAAACATTACCTAAACAATAATTTATGCTCAAGTTCTTTTTATGATAGTCAGGGAAAGTATCCCATTTCTCTTAGAAAGTCTACTGTAATAGCCAAATAGGAATTAGAAAGGTAGTCCAGTCCTGTGTTGAAAAAGATGGATGATTTGGGGGGCAGTTGTGCTATATTTACTAAATATTTGTTAAACTGAAGGAACCCGGTCATTCAAGGCAAGCCACAGAAAATAATTTTATTGCTGAGCCACTTAAATATCTTCATATAGATATCCCCATCAGTATGTCAGTATCAAATTTAGCGTCATCCTCATTTACCAAAT